>NC_141670.1:22940175-24140175 GCF_028749965.1 Puma concolor | reverse complement strand
GAGATTAATATTTTACTATTTTGGGGTTTATATACTATCACTGTGTAGGAAGATAAGTGAGGTGTTGCCTAAATATTTGTAAAAGCAGCAGGTGAGGCAAGTGATTACCAACTAAGAGAATGAGCAGCAAACACTAAACACTATCCTAAATAATAACTTGTAAATAATATGCTTAAGGAAGTTGTCTATGATAGCCATGTATGGCTACAGGTCAGCAGTTCTTAACTTTGAGAATCATATGAAAGCTTTGCTCCACCCATATCTTCAGAGGACATAAACACATACATGCAGAGTTTGACTTCCGTTTCCAGAGGGTTCAAGACTCTTTTCCAAAGTATCAATTAAAATATCAACTCTATACAAAGCCAGGCTACACAACCTGTTGTGAGGTTCTTCATCTAATCTCAACCAGACTGAGTGTAACACATGACATTATTTCACATCTCACTAAGAAAGTAAACCTACAGACAATTCATTTCTGACACAATGCCTTCTTATTACTTTGAATATTTTTATACCTGTTGAAAGGGCACTTTAAAGCATATATATATATTAGTTTTACTGACAAATCACAGTGTTATTTTTGAAGATACTTTAAATTGCAATTAATTTCCATTCACATAGCACCATTAACACACATCATGCAGCTGAACAGTTATGATCAACTTGGCACATCAGCAGGCAAATGCAACTATATTGTGACTGTTGCCTGGCTGACAGCAAATTATATGTCATTGACCAAAAAGCATAGAACAAATCCACAGATAATATTTGGAGAAAGCATGCCATAAAAATAATGAAATATGATACATAGTAAAAACACTGGGCAGAGGGTAAAAAAATCTTTAGTGCACATTAAGTGCAGTGCAGGCAAAAGAGAACCTTCCAGCAACAATGACCTTGGTTCCAAGGGCAAGCCTATCTCAATGGACCTATATAACTGAAAAGTTTATTATACAATGATATAAATTAACCTTTTTTTTTTCTGTTCTTACAAAAGTGCTCTTTGAAATGCTGATTGTCTTTTAATACAGGGAGAGAATCTATTGATCTGCAATATTTGCATATTCAAATTCTTCTTAGGATTAATTCTAATCGCATATTAATTATAACACTCTGAGGTTACTTGAGTCATTGTCCATTTTAATTGTCATGAATCAGTCCTTCAGGACTTGGGTCACCCTGCAATCTTAATGAATATAGGTATTTGGGTCTTCAGAATGGAAAATCTGATTCTAGAATTCAACAAGTAGGTAGGTAAAGATTTGCCAACCTCCAGTTTTCCCAGATAGATTCTGATTTCCATGGGGACAGGGCCTGTGAATTTTTGTTCACCCTGAACACCCCAGCATTTAGTAGAGTGTCAGGCTCAATAAATTTTAGTTGAATAAGCCTTACCACCATCTCAATATAGAGTTTCTTACAGTCATGGTTACTTAAGAGAAATATCTCTGATTCTTATAAATTTTTCTCTTTGCAAATTCTCATCGAAGAAGACTGGTAGGTTAGTGATATACTTGCTTAATACCTTCCAGAAAAAAAAAATAGGATTTCTCTCCAAAGTTCATCCCAAATTTAGATTCAACATGCAACATTTAATGTAAAGAGAAGAAAAAAATGATTTAAAAAATCCCTTACAAAAGGGCCTCTTTATACACATTGACATGAATCAGGACAAGGAATAAAAGAGAAAGAATTTTCAGTGCTTTGGAAAATAAAACACTTGTCTTGCCTGGAAAAAAAAAGAAGAAAGAAAGAAAGGGGCTAATGTCAACAGAAAGTTGATGTCCACAGATGGTTTCAGTAAAGGAGATGGTCTATCACTGGTCAACTAGTTTCAGTGTTCAAATAAGGTAACAGTAGAAGACTAGAGATTTTTTCAATGAGGTAGTTATGATATGTTATGTTGTTATTAAAGAGTATCTATAACAGTTTTATTAAGAGCTTTTTTTCACAGAGCAATAACCTAGAACAATAAAGTTAGGAAACAAACCTTTAAACATACAATTATCACAACTACGAAAATAGTAGAAGAAATAGAAAATGCACATGACAAAAGGATCACTAGCAATATTTCCAAGAATGTATTTTATGCCAAGAAGCAGCAAGTAAGATGAAATGTATCATGACGTTTCTTGTGGCTGAATAAAGTAGGATGAAACCTGGATGTCATCCCAAGGTGATTAAATACATACAATGGGCACCAACACTGGATGCCATCTTATTCAGGGATCGGATTGAGTGATCTTAATTAATTTATTTTTTTTAATTTTTAACATTTATTTATTTTTGAGACAGAGAGAGACAGAGCATGAATGGGGGAGGGTCAGAGAGAGAGGGAGACACAGAATCCAAAACAGGCTCCAGGCTCCGAGCTGTCAGCACAGAGCCCAACGCGGGGCTCGAACTCACGGACCGCGAGATCATGACCTGAGCCGAAGTCGGACGCTCAACCAACTGAGCCACCCAGGCGCCCCGTGATCTTAATTTATATATAGAAACATGGGTAGATGTTTTGATTATAGTTTAAGAATCAAAGTTAGAAAGAGCCTGAAATCTACATACCACAGTATCATTTACACAAATTAACACACACACACACACACACACACACACACACGGCAGAATTCCTATATGTGTAGTGTGTGGTTTATGTATGGTATGTATAGGCCTCCGTAAACCATGAGAACACAAGTAGCAAAAGGCTTAGCTGCGAAGACATGAGCCCAGGTAACAAAGGGAGACCTCCCTGCATTTACTTGTGCAAGAGCCCGAGATTAAATGGAGTCCAGGTAGTGCGGCCTCTCCCTTGCCAAAAACAAAAACAGAAAAGTAAACACTCATCATGGAGGAACCAACCATAGTCAAGGTGTCTCCACGATTCGCTCTCTGGATAGTGTAGGCACACATCTGGTTTGTGATTGGTTGAGATGGCACCATGTTCTCACCAATGACAGTTGAGGCATTTCTTAGAGAAAAAAGGAAAAGTCTGGAGAAGGAAACAGGGGAGGAAAAAAGGAGTGTCAGGTCCCCCATACTATAATTTACTAAATACAGTTTTCAAAGATGCATTCCTATCTGAGGACATCAATATTTTGGCATGGTTACCTACAAAGGTAATGAGAATGGGAGGGGTGCAGAAATGATGGGAACATACAACAAAACAAAACAAAGGCCCGGGTGCCTGGGTGGCTCAGTTGGTTGAGCATGGGACTTCAGCTAAGGTCATGATATCACAGTTCCTGAGTTCAGGCCCTGCATCAGGCTCTGTGCTGACAGCTCGGAGTCTGGAGCCTGTTTGAGATTCTGCATCTCCCCCTCTCTCTACCCCTTGCCCACTCACACACACATACACACACACACACACACATTCTCTCTCTCTTTCCTCTCTTTCTCTCTCTCTCAAAAACAAACATTAAAAAAAAAAGACAAAGAAAAAAAAAAAAGGGCATTACCAGATCAATATTAAGAAAATAGACCATGAACGGGGGAGCATGATTACTTCAAATCTGTGCCACCAAGATAAAATAAATAAATAAATATTAAAATAAAAATTTAAAGCCTTGCAATTTGCTTTCTATACCAATATCATATCAAAGGAATTTATAAGATATGTTTCCTTATTTGTTTCACCTTACTTCTCCAGAGTGTTCACATGACAGTTAATAGTGGTTTTATACAAATAGTTGATTCATACAATTGTATTTTGGTTGCTTTCTTCAGGTTATAGGAAATCGCATTTTCCTAAAATGCATTTCCCATTAATGCCTTCATTGTATACGGGTTGACAGTGTATTGCATTTGTACAGGTGAATCAGACATTTAATATTCCTTGAATCTAAAATCCCTCTAAACTGTGTGATTTAATTAACAGATAATTGAATGCCAAATATGAGAACTTTAGGGACTAACACATTGAGGATGTATCAGGATAAAAGATGTTTACACTAAACGCAAAGATTCTCCCCTGACTGAATGCGGCAGGGAATCGCAAGGAGGGCAGAGCTAGAGCCAGCTGATAACAAGCTGTTCATTAAAGCATTAGCCTCCCTGAGCTCTGAGGATGTCAAAGCCTCTTCTTCTACACATCCATAGAAAAATAATTACAGAGCAAAAAGAATTCTGCTTTGCATTTGTAATAAGAGGCAAAAAAAATTCTGTATGTTGGATTCAAAATTCGTTCTAAACATACTCATTCCCAATAGTTTCTTTTCTGATGGCCCTTTATTTTCAAGATTTTTCATTATGACCTTCTCTTTATTCAATCTCTCTTCCACTCTTTCGCCATTCCTCTTCTGCATTGTAAATTTGCTTTTTCTGTTGTCATGCTGTGTCATTTTATTTTGCATATTATATACTGGCATAACAGAAATAATGCATGGAATTCACAGACGTATGCTTGCTAAGAGGAGGACATATCCTAGACTACCATGTTAAATCTAGAACATGAAAAAGACATGTTTTCCCCAAGGGGTTATAGTGGAAAATAATTTGGAAAGTTAAAAGTACAGTAAAAACAAAAACTCAGAACATTAACTGTAAATGAGCTTAGTCTAGTCTTATATTAGATATTGGGAAACACAGACCCACATTGTTTAGAAGAATTGTCAAGTACTGGAGATTAAAATCCAGAGCCCCACTGCCCTCATTTCTATGATATAACAAGTTTTATATACTGAAGATAAATTGAGGTAGACTCAGTCCACTCAGTGCTTATTTTTTACATTTTTTTAAGTTTATTTATTTTTGAAAGAGAGAGTGAGCAAGCAAGTGGGGGAGGCACAGAGAGAGAGGGAGACAGACGGAGTATCCAAAGCAGGCTACGTTATAACAGCAAAGAGCTCCACGCAGGGCTCAAACTAAAACTGCAAGATCATGACCTGAGCTGAAATCAAGAGTCAGATGCTTAACCGACTGAGCCACCCAGGCACCCCTCCACTCCGTTTTTAGAGTAGCCAGGACATGGTGGTTAGGAGAAAGGGGTCTGGAGTTAGAATATTTGGATCCATATTCTATCTTTACTGCTCTCTCGAAATGACTTTTGGCATATCTACCTCAGCCGCAGTTTCACTATGCACAATGGCAAAAATAATCATGGCTACCTCATAGAATTGTTGAGTTATAGGAGATTATTCATATAAAGCATTCAGCACAGTACTTGGCACATGATACTTTTTAATGAATCACCTACATTGAAAATACATTCATTCCTCCATCCACAAAACATGTGAATACCAACCCCCACGCTCCACACGGACATACATACAAGGTGCAATCTCTACAGTTAAGAAGTGAGTGTATAGCCAGGTTCTCCTCGTTATAAGATTCTTTAGTGAATTCAACAGTTAGCTCCTATCTTTCTTTTCATCTTGTCCCATGTATACTATTTATTAAATTCAATAAGTCACTAATAAACTATTCTAAAACATGTTTGACAATCTCTTTACCTTCTCAGTGCCAATTATCTCCATCTTCCCAAAGGACATCAACTAAAAACCCGACACTCTGGATGTTATCATATCTTCAATAGCTTTACCCAATGCTAAAATCTTATTTTATATTCAAAACAAGAGTCCCTCCAGACATCTTATGCCCTTACTCCTCAAAATGTACTTTTTCACCACTGACACTGAAATCCTTGATTGCTTTCTATCTTCCTCCATTATCAATCCTCCCTCTCTGTAGATTATTTTGAACATGTTTCAATCACTCCAGTACTTGTTGAATGTTCAGTCTGCTTCACAGTAGTATCTTCATTTTAAAAGGCCAATATTTCAGTTTTAGCCATTTCAAAAGATTTAAAGGATCCCTTCCTATTTAATAACTACTCATCATTCCAATAATCACCGTCCTAGAGGTCAAACAAAATACAGATGTGTTTCTCCTCCTGGAAAAATGAAATGTTGTTTAGCACCAATAACCTAATAAATTGTGCTCCTGTGTGAAATATTATTAAAGATCCTCAAATGGTCCATCATGGTGCCTAATATACTGAGACTGTTAAACCCTGGTCTTAGGAGAGTGAAATATACATTATAGATTGCTGGACCAGGTTTTTCTGGTGCCCAAAGTTGCTATAGTTTAACTTCAAATTAAACTTTAGAATTTAAGTAGTCACAATATTATGAGAGTCAAGGGGTAATGAAAAAATATAGGTCATGAATTTGCATAAAGGTCATTTCATTACACTGGAAAATATGCAAGCATTTTTTCTAATTATAATTCAAATACTATAATTACAGAAATTTAGCACAACATAATATATTTCCATGTAATTAGTACCTAATTACTAAGCAAACTTGTTATTAATAAAGTGAATGTTTTCTGCATTCAGCATATATATTAAAATACATATATACATAATTTTATATACATGTATATGTAATTGTTTACTACATGACATTTTATATCCAATTCTCTAAATACAGCCAGATAATCCTCAGCTTCAGCAACCCACTGCTCTCAGTGAGGGTGAGAATGTTTGTACTAAGTCTGAGCCAGGGTATACTCACTAAGCCATGCAGAAAGCTGATGTTGTCACGTAACTGACATCTTATAGTTGAAGATAATGAGATACAATAAGGCAAACTGAGTTACATTCCTAGAAATGAGAGTAGTATAACAAACATAAATACATGTGCCTTACCCACTGTCGGGGAGAAAGGTGAACCAGGGCCAGGTCAAGTATCAGGGTAATCCTGAAAACCTTTAAAGAGTGGGTTCTCAACTACAACAGAGCCTGAAGCCAGAAGTATATAAAAGGAGATGAAACAAAATGTGGAAAAACAGTAAGACAAAAAGTTAGCAAATTAAATAAGAAAAAGAAATCAGTTTTACGAGAAGCACTTAAGCACTGTGAGCTTTAATTTATAAAAATACAGAAGAAGATCCCTCCCAGCTTTGAATTACACAGCATTAAAAGAGTGCTGAATAACAACAAAATAAATGGAAGCAGTATCTATATTTTCCATTATTCTGACCATTCCCTTTGCTGGAAGATAATATTGTTAAAAATTTACAAATTTCTCATCCGTGTTTTACATTTTCTTATGTTAAACATAAATGTAATATTCACATTCTTGCATAATCACCTATTAAAGAATATTGGCACAAACCAGTGCGGTATAAAAGAAGTAATTAGGGGCGCCTGGGTGGCTCCGTCGTCGATTAAGAGTCAGACTTTGGCTCAGGTCATGATTTCACATTTCAGGGGTTGGAGCCCACATCAGGCTCTGTGCTGACAGCTCAGAGCCTGAAGTCTGCTTTGGATTCTGTCTCTCTCTCTGTGTCCTTCCTCTTCTCACACACTCTGTCTCTCTCTCAAAATAAATAAATAAATGATAGAAAAAATAAAATAAGTATATTGATGGTTAAGAATCCATGCCTTGCAATATATTCCCTTGGAGTCCACAAACTAGAAACTGTCACTGTATTTGGCAATGCTATCCCATAAATGAAATTTCACTCTTTAATAACAAACATGATGATAACTATAAAACTCTTAGTTTTATAATATGCTTTTAAAATTAGGAAAACCCAAAATGTTCAGGGAGCCTGGATGGTTCAGTCGGTTAGGTGTTTGACTTCAGCAAAGGTCATAATCTTGAGGTTGGTGGCTTCGAGCCCCGTGTAGGGCTCTGTGCTGACAGCTCAGAGCCTGGAGCCTGCTTCGGATTGTGTGTCTCCCTCTCTCTCTGCCTCTCCCCTGCTTGAGCTCATTTCCCTCTCAGAAGTAAATTTTTAAAAAAATAGCAAAATGAAAAATGTTTAGAAAATCTCTCCTTCAAGCCACAATACCTAACACATTTTCAATGTTAATAATTTGTGAATATGGTAAGGTGCATGAAAAAAAAGTTAATTCTTAAACAGCTAGTACTTCTTTTTAAGAAAGGGCTGATTTCCACCACAAAAGGAAGGTGGTAGAAAAAAAGGCTAAGTAACAGGAGAAAGATAAAAAATAAAATGTTTTTAAGTAATTACCAAGAAGGAATGAGACGAGTAGTAGGTAAGTGAAAAAATATTGTTTAGAGGCTCACATAGAAATGAAGTTAATCCCTTTAAGTATTTTAATTTCATTCGTTTATAAAATTTTAGTGAAAGAAAAAAAAACAAAAAAAATATCGAAAAGGACAAGAGGGAGGTATACGATATCCAGAACAAAATTCCTGATATGGGATCTTATTGCAAAAGAAAAGAATACTCTGAGAACCTGAATCTAAACTAAATGTTGGAACAAATATATATTACTAACGCTAACTGCAACATAGGATTGTTCAAATATTCATTTTTGCATGACCCTATCAACCTTTTCAGTCTCTATTATACAAACTTTAGGAAAGAAATTGTCCTACAAATTGTAAAAATGAACAATACTTTTACTGAGAAAAGTACCTCTCTTTCTTTTCAGGTGAGAATATTATGACCACTAAATAGAACACTCTGCCTTCCAAATTTTTTTTTTTCATTATGTACTCATATAAACTAAAGCCTCACTCTTGTCTCAACCCAATTCTACTCTCCTCAGCACCTACACCCAAGCAGGAGCCAGATGAGTATGGACAGAGCCAAACAACCAGTGAGGCTTCCTGGTTTCATCATTTTCAATTTAGTGCCACACATTCTATGGAGCCTCGATGATGTCTGATCAAGCTACTATATTTCCTTTGTCAACGAACTCTCTCGTTCTCCAAACCAACTAATCTAGACATTCTCTAGGCTCTTCTAACTTGCCCTACTTTTCACACAGTCAGTTAACAATCTTGTTCATTATTTCATTGAGAAAGAAGATACAATCATAAAAGAAACTCTCTCCCTCACTACCACCAAATCTACCACCCTGCTGGCCTCACTTCTACATACCCCATCTCGTTACCATTAACATCATGACTTTCTGCTGCCCCGACCTAACATGAGCTTCCTATGATGCGGTGGATCCCATCCACTCTCAACCACTCACCCACTCAGCTCAATAAATCTCTGCTTCTCTTTAGTACCTTTTTTTTTTCTCTTTACAGTCATTATCATTAGCTTAAAGTATGTGGAAATCTCTCTCATCTTTAAAGCAAACACAGCTCTCTTGTTCTACATTTTCCTCTAGCTATGTCCTGACTGTGTCCTCCTCTTAATGGCTAAACTCCTTTAAAGTGCTTATACTCACTATCTCTACATTCTTTAATCTCATTCCCTCTTAAGATTCTACAAGTCTCTTGCTCTCCCCATTCAAACAAACTGTTCTTGACAAGTCCACTAATCACCTTCACTTTGTCAAATCCAGTGATGGAGTCTCAGTCCTCATATTACTTGACCTCTTAGAAGCAAGGACAGAGTTGATCACTTGCTCTGTGTTGAATTACTCTCTTGACTTAGTTTCTATGTTTCCACATAGAAATCTCTCTCTCAATTTTCTTCCCACACCAATTTCTGCTTCTTTTCTTTGTGTCTTTCCTGTGCTATTTGTCTGACTTTTAATATAAGAAGGCTCAAGGGCTTAGTTATCTGTGTACATAGCCTTCTTGGACAACAATCTAATGCTTCTGAGTGTCCTTCTATAGTACAGTGTATATATTCACTACACTGCTGACTATGAATCAAACCCTTCCAGTCCCATTGAACCACTTCTGATCTCCAAATTGCTATACCCAGATTCCTACATGACCTTTTCACATGACTAAGTGGAAACAGACTTACTGACTCCAAAACTAAAATTATCGATCTTAACCCCCACAACCAATCTCCCTTCAGTGTCCTGCACCTTAAAAAGAGAAACCACTACTTACCTGGTTAGTTGTTCAAATCAAGCATCTCAAAGCCACTGATGGCTTTCTCTTATGCACTGCCTTATAGAACAGCAAATTTTCCTGGCTCCAGAATTTATGTATATCCCTCATCTGACCAATTATCACCTCCTCCATCACTATCACCCTGGAGCAAGCTTCCATCATTTCACCCCTGACTAACACAAAAGCCTTCTAACTTCTCTCCAGTAGTATATTTTAAGAACAGCTGATGGGGGCACCTGGGTGGCGCAGTCGGTTAAGCGTCCGACTTCAGCCAGGTCACGATCTCGCGGTCCGGGAGTTCCAGCCCCGCGTCGGGCTCTGGGCTGATGGCTCAGAGCCTGGAGCCTGTTTCCGATTCTGTGTCTCCCTCTCTCTCTGTCCCTCCCCCGTTCATGCTCTGTCTCTCTCTGTCCCAAAAATAAATAAACGTTGAAAAAAAAAATTTGAAAAAAAAAAAAAAAAGAACAGCTGATGCATTGTTTTAACATTAAATCTGCTCACATTACCACTCTAATCATAATATTCTATGGCTTTCCATTGAAATCAGAACTCAATTCAAGGTACTTACTTTGGTCTTTCAGGTACTGAATGAATCTGGCACTGGCTACCTTTTTTTTTTTTTTCTTCATCTCCTATTATTCACTCCTTTGTTCACTCTCCTTGGCATACTGGCCTCTGATTAGTCCTTGAAAGGAGCAAGCATACTCTGGCCTTTGCATTTGTTCCCCTCTTTACCTGGGTGATCTCATTCCAGATATTTACACGAGTTATTATTTTCATTAGGACTTCTGCTCAAGTTTGGTGCCATCTGAGAGGTCTCCCTATTTATGCAATTTAATGTGTCATCCTCAACACTCTCCATTTCCTTATGCTGCTATATTTTTTTTTCTCATAATACCTAATACTGCCTTGTATTATTTTATGTAAGTTCAATGAGGGCAGAAACTCTGTTCTGGTCTGATATACAGAGAATACTGAATGTATGCGGAATAAGCAAATGTTGATTGCAGCCATAAATTTATATGTAGTTTCAAAAGATTTGTGGTCAGCAGCTAGCAAACAATGCTTCCTGAAATATTGTACTTCACTTGATTATAAAAAATGGGTTTTGTAGCTGTGGTCTCTTAATAACACTAAGTTTGATTGAAGAGCCATGTCAAGCAATTTGGGTTTTTAGTTATTAATCTGAAACTGAGAATGAAAGAGAAGTTGATGAATCATACCAGTTATAGAAAATTGCTAATTTAATAAGCAACTCATTAGAATTTGCTATGGTGGCTCTGAAGTTTAATGAGCAGAAATTTTCCATCTAATTTTTCTGAAACAGTGAGATGCCAGGGAACTGAATGGATGCTTTAATGATAGTGATTTCTGTTCTACTTTCTTCTTCATGAGAAATTAGCCCACATATCCTCTAACTCATACTCACATATATCAGTTGTACTAGTACAAAAAATCAGAATTCAGATAATTTACAGCATTAAAATACATTACACAGCACATACTTCAATACTCCAGTTTTAGCCTTGTGGTAACGAGTCCATGGTTACATAATAATGTATAGTCATATATTTTTCTAATATGTTTGTCTAAGATAGTAAGCTAATAATAATAGCAGTAACTATTGCCAAGATCCTTAACGAACACTCTGAATACTCTCTTTAATTCTCTTTAACATAGCTCCTTTTATTATCATCTAGAGAGGAAGACCAAATCCATTTAGCCATTTTTAAACTTTATAACCAATTCACACATATATATTCACTTAATCATGCTCTTTTAAAACCATGCTGCTTTTATACTCCAAATTAAATCTTGCTGGGCTTTTTTAAAGGCCAGTACTCTTCTTCCTTCCATATATTGTCAAATTTCATAGACCCTTTAGGAAGTCACCTTCATGACGATTACGGCAGAGAAAAGTGTGTTTCTCAAAATCACGAACTTTGAAGTCAGAGAGAAATGAATTTAATGCCAGATCAGTTATTAGTAACTGTGACCTTGGGCAGTTAGCTTAATCTCTCAAAGGCTCAATTTCTCAATTTTCAAATAAGGGTAAGTTTGTTTTGGAGAATTGCTAAGGGCTTACTGCATACACTTTCATAAAATGCTGACTACATAAAAGGCACTAAAAAGGACTCTCTTCCACCCCACCACTCTTCCTGAAATACTCACCCATTCATTCTGCCATTATTAAAAGAAAAAACATTTCTTAGACATAAACCAAAGGCCACACATTAAAACATAACAATGAACAAGCCAAGCTCCCTTAATTCAAAAACATTGCAACAACTAAAGCAAGTGTCAATCAAGTTTTTTGTTATTGCTTCTAGTATAAAAATAAAGTCTCCCAAAGCCTCATTAATTCAAGTAACTTAAATTCATATTTACTAGACAAGGTTGATATGGTTTAAGGACCACCAAACCAATGTTTTTTGTTATTATATTTCATTTCAAAGGCTGAGCTTTCTTCCAGTTCTAAAGTTTAAAACTGTGCAAATGGAGATCAACAGTATCTAAATGAGCATTTCAGGGGTAAAGTCAGTGTTGATTCATTCAGAAGCATTTTTTAGACTTAATGGTCCTCTTTTTTTTTTTTTTTTTTTTTTTAATATTTGCTTTTTTTTGAGACAGACTGAACACAAGCGGTGGTGTAGGGGCAGAGAATCAAGCAGGCACAGAATGTGAAGCAGGCTCCGGGTTCTGAGCTGTCAGCACAGAGCCTGACATGGGGCTCAAACCCATAAGCTGAAAGATCATGACCTGAGCCGAAGGTGAACACTCAACCGACTGAGCCACCCAGGTGCCCCTAGACCTTATGGTCCTCTTGACAAGAACACAAGCATATTCTAATGGTTTGGTTAAATAGCATTGATAGCCAATAAGTAACTCTGGTAAGGAGTATGGAATACATGCTTTCTAAGACCAATTATTGCAGGCAAAAAGGTTTTTTGTCTATTTATTAACCTTATGAAGACTAGGCACTTGGAAGTCTGACAGCCATCATTTCTGATCCTGGTCTATCAGATCAGAACTGATTTGTGGACTAGTGAATTTAATCATATACTTAATCTCTCTAATCTCCAGTTCCTCATCTGTTAAGTGTGCCTTGAGTACCAGAAGTGATTAAAAGCAAAATACCTGCCATATAACAAAAAAGAGTATTAACATTTCCCAAATCTTATCTCACATTACTTTCTTAATTTATTTCATTGTAACATTTAAATACATTATTGGATGGAAACGTTTTTGTTTTTTTTTCTAGATAATTATTATGCACTTGTTCTCCAAATGAACACAGTGTTTTATAGCCCTGGTTGCCTGTAAATGCATCCAAGATTCACTCATGTCTTTAGATTTTTACATGGAATTCTGGGAAGCACAGTGCTGAAACAGAAGTTAGTAAAGTAGTTTGAAGGTGCTGTACCACGTATCCCACCAACTGGGATGTGTTATCTTACTGTATTTTCTAAGGAGTGAACAATCGTCTCCAAGGAGCCAACTTATTTAAAGACATTTGCTTTTGTGGTATTGACTCCATCCCATCTGATTTCCAAGTAAGTAGGCCAGTTTCTGAAAACAGTTGAAATGAACGGCTATACATTTTAGATGTAAAAGGTCTTTCCTTTTGGTGTGGGTTTTTGTTATTAATTTGGAAATATTTTTGAACACTGAGGTTTCTAAAAATACTAGGTCTCCATAATTATAACTGTAAAAGGAACTTGCTTGCAGCTTTAACAATTAGAAATTCTTCCCAAACCAAACTTGTCTTCAAGTGTGAAAGGAAAGGAAAGGAAAGGAAAGGAAAGGAAAGGAAAGGAAAGGAAAGGAAAGGAAAGGAAAGGAAGGAAGAAAAAAACACAAAAAATATTAATAAGTGATTAATTTGGCATCAGGTCAATATTTTATTACCTTTTCTTCAATTCATAAAACTCTTAAAAATTAGTATATTTACCAGTGTTTTCTTAGCATTGCATTCCTATTATTTTAGACTAAATTCCTTTTCACAACCAGAATGATATTCTTTTAGGATGTGGGTTCCCTCACAACTCTTGATATTCCATAATTATATACTGAATTAATAGCTTAGGATCATCACAGAAATCAAGAATACTCTAGGAATTTAAGAAAATCATTTCCCTTTTAAAAAGCATCATGATTCCCTATTCAAGAACCCTTTCCCCCAGAAGTTTGAAATTTTTTATGTCCTAGTGTCTTTCTAGTCTTTACTGAAAGCAAAAGATCATCATCTGTCCTAAATGAGTTCCTGAATTAAAAAATAAGATGATCCCATGTCACAAACCATTACTTGAACCAGAATAAAATAGTCTGATTCACTCTCTTTAGAGTAACCAAAATCCTAATTTATTGTGATTTATTTTTTGACAAATTTTTTTTTTAATTTTTTAATGTTTATTTATTTTTGACAGAGAGAGAGACAGAGCATGAGTGAGGGAGAGGCAGAGAGAGAGAGGAAGACACTGAATCCAAGGCAGCCTCCAGGCTCTGAGCTGTCAGCACAGAGCCCGAGGCGGGACTCAAACTCACACACCGCGAGATCATGACCTGATCCGAAGTCGGATGCTCAACCGACTGAGCCACCCAGGCACCCTGACAAATATTTTTTATATGAAATACAGGAGGTATTTGTAAAAGCCAACATTTTATCAAATGTTGTAAATGTCATAATCATTGTCTTTTCTTTCTTTTTTTAAAGGTTTACTTATTTTGAGAGAGAGGGTGTACATGCACAAACAGGCAGAGAGAGAGGGAGCTCAAAAATCCCAAGGAGGCTCCACGCAGTCATCATGGAGCACCAGGAAGGGCTCAATCTCACGAACCATGAGATCATGACCTGAGCCAAAATCAAGAGTCCCACACTTAACCGAATGCGCCACCCAGGCACCCCACACTTAAGGATATTCTTTTTTTTTTTTTTTTAATTTTTTTTTTAACATTTATTTATTTTTGAGACAGAGAGAGACAGAGCATGAACGGGGGAGGGTCAGAGAGAGAGGGAGACACAGAATCTAAAACAGGCTCCAGGCTCTGAGCTGTCAGCCCAGAGCCCGACGCTGGGCTCGAACTCACGGACTGCGAGATCATGACCTGAGCCGAAGTCGGCCGCTCAACCAACTGAGCCACCCAGGCGCCCCAGGATATTCTTAAGCAGTATAGAAACTAAGTTATATTCAGAAACGTTTGCCTTCATGGCTATAGGCATATCTGTAAATCTTTTCCAAGAATTCCCAGAGTTAGTCCATTTCATATTTGTAATAACCAAAGTTAAATAAAATCTAGCAATCCCAAATTGGAATTAGAAGCTACAACTCTAATTATCCCACACCCCGAGTCAGCTTATGGCCCTACTGTATTCAAAGCCAGGCTTCAGCAAGCAGTGGTAACAGCAAATCTACTGATGAGTCAAAATAATTTTTGGGGCGCCTGGGTGGCGCAGTCGGTTAAGCGTCCGACTTCAGCCAGGTCACGATCTCGCGGTCCGTGAGTTCGAGCCCCGCGTCACGCTCTGGGCTGATGGCTCAGAGCCTGGAGCCTGTTTCCGATTCTGTGTCTCCCTCTCTCTCTGCCCCTCCCCCGTTCATGCTCTGTCTCTCTCTGTCCCAAAAATAAATAAACGTTGAAAAAAAAAAAAAAATTTAAAAAAAAAATAATTTTTTACAATACTAATGAAAATGTATTAAGAATTTTTTAGTTAAAATATTTTGTTATATCATTATTAATATGACAATACATATTATACTTTTACCAACATTTCACACTCATGTGCTTCTGTTGTAGGGAGCTAGCACTGAGTTTCATGCAAATCTTTTCCTAGGCTTCTGAATGTAATTCATTATTAATATAATCTGTAACCAGAAATCCTTATTATATAAAGTTTAAAGATTATTTGTAAAAGTTTATTTTGTCATTTGCTCAAAGTATTTTTTTTTTAATTTTTTTTTCAACGTTTATTTATTTTTGGGACAGAGAGAGACAGAGCATGAACGGGGGAGGGACAGAGAGAGAGGGAGACACAGAATCGGAAACAGGCTCCAGGCTCTGAGCCATCAGCCCAGAGCCCGACGCGGGGCTCGAACTCCCGGACCGCGAGATCGTGACCTGGCTGAAGTCGGATGCTCAACCGACTGCGCCACCCAGGCGCCCCTCAAAGTATTTTTTAAATGGATTTTGATTGGTCTATATTATGTTTTCAGTGATTTGACGAATTATTTAGGAAGATTAACAATTTAAAATATATTAGAAATGGTTAGAGAACATATACCAAAATTAACATTTCCAGAACGAGGAAAAAGAACAATTGAACTGGTCTCCGTATTTCTAGTTTCAACTCCTATTTACTGCTAAGCAGTCTATCAGGATGAAAGACTAGAGAACCTCAAAACTGTTCCTATAAAAGATTAAAAGGTTAGATAATTCACAGGTACCTTTCTTTGTGATTTTTTTTTGTGATCCTAGGAATGAGGTCAAAAAGATCGCTTCTTCGTCTATTACAATTTTCTTATTTCAAATAATAGCAACATTTCTAAAACTCTAAGCATTAGCATAGCATTTACTTGATAGAAAACTGAAAGGAACAACTGATAGAACGGATGCTGAAAGGAACAAACCAGTGTAGCCTCCAGCCTCCGAGTGTGAAGAGGTCCCCAGTGTTTCTTCCCTATTGCCATTTGCCTAAGGCAAAAGAAATCACACTTATACTTTGTTTTAATTGGGCTTAACTTCAGCTTTTAACTCTAAATTAAAATATATTAACAGTGGTAAGCAGATATGTGAATAGAAAATGGTTTTAATGCAGTGTTGAGCAAATAAAAACACAAATATGCATGCTATTATGTCCAAAAATGAGAGTAAAAAGGAGAATAAAAAGGAGCAGAAGTAAATGCAACATAGTAGTAACTGGTGTGTGTGTGAAAATATGAGCACTTTTAAAAATCAAAAGTCCAAATTCTGTTTTTCTATAGTAGCTTAAATTTAACTTTTCTATTACATTAAATTTACATTAATTAAAATATTTAATTATATTAAATTTTAACTTTTCTACACTATTTTTAAAATAACAAAATGGAATTACAAAACCACAAAGCAGACTATCTTAACAAAACATCAGCACATTCCACTTATTTTTAAAAAGTTATGCAGTTGTGAATATTTCATAGAATACTATTTAGTGTAACAGAAATATTTTGAAGCATTAAATACCTATTAGTTTGATGTGTATAAATATTTTACAAATATTAGGAGATATAAACATTTAAAGCAACACTAGGCAAAGATATTTTAAATACAAATAATCATCCCCGTATTTTCTGTTTTCTATCATTTGGATATTTGTGCCCTCGGTTTTAACTCCTAACAATAAACATTTAAATAAGAGTTATTTGTTATTGATTATTCTCTGTATAAAATATATGAAAATTCTACCATTCCAGAGCCTGCATCTAACCAATTTAAAAAGGCAGTCTGGAATCGAACAGAAATTTTTGTATTTTACTAGTGAGGCTAGGAGAAAACACACAGGTATCACACAAACATCTTAAGTTCATGTATTTATAAACTTCCTACTTTTTAAAAACATGTTCAACATAAAAGTATTAGGTTGTTTTTTTTTTTTTCATTTTTTTTAAGTTTATTTATTTTTGGGACAGAGAGAGACAGAGCATGAATGGGGGACGGTCAGAGAGAGAAGGAGACACAGAATCTGAAACAGGCTCCAGGCTCTGAGCTGTCAGCACAGAGCCTGATGTGGGGCTTGAACTCACAGACCGCGAGATCATGACCTAAGCCGAAGTCGGACGCTCAACCGACTGAGCCACCCAGGCGCCCCTAGGTTGTTTTTAAAAAATGGAACAAGGTCCTATAGAATACGGCTTCTTTAAAGTTAAATTTGGAATTATGTTTAGTACTTTTTTTAATTAGCTTTACAATTCTACAATATTTTTCTCATATCTAAGATTCTCAAATTCTTTTAATTTGGGACCTAGTAATTTCTTAATAACCTATCGGGCAAGTTTTTAAGAAAATGAATTTTATACCCCAAATTTTATGAACCATGACCAGATTTCTAAGCCATTAATTGTGGCTAAACTCTAATTCAACAAAAAACAATGGCTAAATATTTAAACCAAATGGTGGTTAACTGCACAGAAGAACGGAAAGCTGAATTTAATTCCTTTCTGTGTGTTTATATGTGTGTGTGTGTTTGTCTGTGTGTGTTTTCATCAGATTATAAAATTATTATGTCATGATCTAAAAGCATTTTATCCAAAAGCATATTGATCTATTATCATTCAGGTACAATTATCTGTACACCAACTTGAAGTGATCTAGTTTCTATCAAATGCTTGGAAAAGAAATTTGATCCTCATGAAATACTGAATGTCCTAAAAAATTCAGGGCTTGTACCTCCAACCAAGTGAAAGCTATATGCCATACCTCATTACTTTAGCTTAAATAATTAACTATAAGTAAAATGCATATTGTTTCCAAGTAGTAGCCAGCAAACATATAATGTAATCATTGACTGAAAGTTCAATTATTCTTATGGTATGAATTAAAAAGAGAGGAAATGGGGGACATCAATCACTAAAACCAGCTCTTTATGAAAATGTTGCCCTTTTCAACTGTGCAGACTTCAATAAACAGTTTTGCTAATTCATGGTCTTACTGTATAAGCAGGAATGCAGAGTTAGAGCTGGGTTAAGTCTTTCACAGTAACTTCAAAATCAAAATCACGATATAAAACACAATTTTGTAAACTGTGACCCAGGTTTGCACCAAGAAAAACAAACAAACAAACAAACAATTTAAAAATAAATCTTCATGAACTAAAAACAGCAATGCTAGAATAATCAATGCAATGGATTAGAAATTTGTATATTGGGAGATATCAAATGCCACTAACATTTATTGATGAGCTACAACATGCAAGGAACTTTCCCATGGGTGTCTGAAATAATCCACATTAGATGTTTATGAAGTAGATACTGTCTCCAGGTTATGAATGCAGAAGTACCCTCCTTTATATTACACACTTGGTGAAGTTTGTGTAACAAAATAATAGAGGAACTAGGGCTCAAAGCAGACAACACGCTCAGTATCTATTCTGGAATGCTGTTCTCCCATTGGTCACAGCCAGTGAGTCATTCCCAAACCTGAAGAAACTTCTTAAAAATAATTAATGTGCCCTGTCTTTGGAGTAAATCTTAGAATTAACTAGGAAAATCAGAATTTATATTTTAAGATAATCTCCTTGTGATTATGATGCAAACAATCTTTGGTCTGTGGACAAGAATTTAGAAAATGCTGTCTTTACACAGCTTGGCACTGCTTTAATGATTGACAAATTATTTAAGTTAGCATATTATGCACTCTTATTTACTTATGGAAAAATCGCTTAAAATAAACAATAGAAATAAAACACCTTAGAGATATTTAGTTTCCATCAAAAAGAAACATACTGTTTTTAAGTATTCTAAAAATTAACTAAAATAATCTATTTCCATAAAAATGAAACAGGAACACTAATTTCAAACAATTCTAATTTACTTTTTTTTAAATTTTAATTCCAGTATAGTTAACATACAGGTTATATTAGTTTTAGGTATACAATATAGTGATTCAACAATTCTGTATATTATTCAGTGCTCATCATTATAAGTGTATTCTTAATCCCCTTCACCTAATTCACCCAACCCTGAACCCAACTCCTCTCTGGTAATGATCAGTTTGTTCTCCAGGGTTAAGTGACTGTTTGCAGGTTTGTTTCTTTTTTCTTTGTTTCTTAAATTTCACATAAGAATAAAATCATATGTTATTTTGTCTTTTTCTGACGTATTTCACTTAGCATTGTACCCTCTGAATCCATCCATTTTGTTGCAAATGGCAAGATTTCATTCTTTTTTCTGGCAGAGTCATAGTCCATTGTATATATACACTGCCTCTTCTTTATTTATCTGTTGATGGACACTGGGGTTGCTTCCATAATTTGGCTATTGAAAATAATGCTGCTATAAACATAGAGGTCCATACATCTTTTCAACTTACTATTTTCATATTCTTTAGGTAAATATTCAGTAGTGGAATTATAGAATCATATGGTAATTTTATTTTTAATTTTTGAGGGACCTTCATACTATTTATACAGTGGCTGAATTACCAACAACAGTTTAAGAGGATTCCTTTTGGTCCACATCCTCACCAGCACTTGTTTCTTGTGTTTTGGATTCTAGCCATTTCTGACAGATGTGAGGTGATATCTCATTGTGGTTTTGATTTGTATTTCCCTGATAATGAGTGATGTTGAGCACCTTTTCATGTGTCTTTTGGCCATCTGAATGTCTTCTGTGAGAAATATCTGTTCATGTCTTCTGCCCAATTTTAAATGGAATACTAAGGGTTTTTTTGTGTGTTAACTCTAACTTACTTTTAAATGTAAAATAGTGTTTGTACCAGAAATATGTTTTATTTTCTTTTAATTGTTTTAACATTTACTTTTGAGAGAGAGAGACAGAGCACGAGGAGGGGAGGGGCAGAGAGAGAGAGGGAGATACAGAATCCAAAGCAGGCTCCAGGCACTGAGTAGTCAGTACACAGACCAACAGGGGGCTTAAACCTACAAACCGTGAGATCATGACCTAAGCTGGAGTCAGATGCTTAACTGACTGAGCCAACCAGGCATCACCAGAAATATATGTTTAAAACTCAACTTTCTACTTTTAAAAAAGTCATTCAGAATCTTCATTAACTGAGAGATTAATAATATTTAAATATAATCAGGGGCGCCTGGGTGGTGCAGTCGGTTGAGCGTCCGACTTCAACCAGGTCACGATCTCACGGTCCGTGAGTTCGAGCCCCGCGTCGGGCTCTGGGCTGATGGCTCAGAGCCTGGAGCCTGTTTCCGATTCTGTGTCTCCCTCTCTCTCTGCCCGTCGCCCATTCATGCTCTGTCTCTCTCTGTCCCAAAAATAAATAAACGTTGAAAAAAAAAAAATAAATTAAAAATAAATAAATAAATAAATAAACATAATCAAAGTGGAGGCCCCTATACACACACTTAAAAGAGGTTAGTAAACGAAGCAGTAGTTTCTATAATCACTGGCTTAATGACTAAATATTAAAACAGTACAAATTATGTACAAATGTAACATGATTATAGAAGTTGATTTTCCTTAAGGTCAATTTTTCCATCATAATTCCATCTTAATTCATTCCAATATTTAACCTTTTACTGACATTAAATTAGTATATATGTCATGTGACAATAATACTAGAGAAGAACAATGGGAATACATATAATGAGTAATATTTCCATGCAGCATTAACATTAGTGAGACTTTATCATATTAACTTCATTTACTAATTCACAAAACTGTAACAGTTACACTAGTTTATCTTCTTTGGTATGTTACAAAAAATGACAGTAATCTAGACATTTATTGAAGAAACTTCTACTACTAATATTCTTTCACTTAAATCATATGGCAATGATTTCTATCCAGGCATCATTACGGCTATTTAATTTACTTCCAAGGTGTTTGTAAAGGTACAAGTATGGAGCATGTAATGCTATGCAGGATTGTTGCCACCTTAAAGGGAGCCTATTTATAGACTTTCAAGATTGCCTTCTTTGACCAGAAATATTAGAAAAATGTCTTCCTTCTGGGTAGACCAATGGCATCTCCGAAACAGAAGCAAGCCCACAATGCAGCAAGAGAAGTACCTCCAGGATTCCAGCCCACACTCATCCCTGTAGCTGGGTGCCTGTGACAAGGGCACATACTGCACAACCATATGAGGTAGCCCTGAGAATAATTTTATTTATCTGATTATTCACTTGATTACCTAGCATGCATGTCTTTTGTTTTGCATTTTACAAATATTCTAAACTCAAACTCAAGATTTCTTCCTACAAACTCTAGAAACCATATTTAAACATTGAGTTTTATGAGCACTTGAGTGGCTCAGTTGGTTAAGCATTGACTTTGGCTCAGGTCATGATCTCACGGTCTGTGGGTTCCAGCCCTGCATCAGGCTCTGTGTTGACAGCTCAGAGCCTGGAGCCTGCCTTGGATTCTGTGTCTCCCTCTCTCTCTCTCTCTGCCCCTTCCCACTGTCTCTCTCTTTCCTCTCTCCCCTCTGTCTCTCTCTCAAAAATAAACAAACATTAAAAAAAATTAAACACTAAGTTTTATAATGGGAATGAGTCATTGGGTTTTCCATTGTGTTGCCAATACAGCATACACAAGAACAGTGATTCCAAATTATGACCTGGTTCTTTAAAAATAAACCAATTTGAAAACTGACCAGCACTGCCAAGACATAAAATACTTTCTCCTCAAGACTAGGACATCTGGGTGACAAATGTATTCATTTGCTAAACTACTGTGTGAGCCCCTAGTTGCTCATTTTTACTAAAAAGTAATTAACTAAGCACAATATAATAGTTCAAGCCTATTAGGAAAGTTTCTTGGGAATGTAAATAAATTAGCTATGATTAGAACTAATGAAATCTCCAAGACTACCGGATTTAATTGCAAAAGTTGTTTAGTCAAGATGCCTAATACTTTTTATAAGAAATCTGGAGGAGGTTAAATAAATGTCCAAGGGTATCGAATTCAGGCTCAAATTAAAATTCCAAAAACATCAACATTACATACAGACCTATGTTTTCAAACATTTTGATTCTTTAAAAGAAAATCTTACAGTGTTACACAATATCACGACTTCTGTGATTTGAGAAGAGGTCACAGACAAAAGCAGAAGCGACAAGTATGAAATCAGAAGGGGAGGAAAATAAACTATGAAGACAGAACAATCAAAATATGAAAATACTGGGGTAAAGTTGGCCAAACGACACACTTTAAAGTAAATGTGGTATCCAATACCAAATGAAAGTTAACTAATCTGCAGCATCATATTTTTTTACTGTTGTGATAACAAAGAATTATAACCATTTATGATCAATGACAAATTTTAAAGAACAGAATTGACCATGAAAAAAAAAAGAAAGAAAAATCTCGAATTTTAAAAAGAGTAATAATAATAAAAAAGTTCTAAAGGACAGTAAAATCTAATAAAAAATATTCACCCCTCCCATTAAATATGGTAATGCTCTTTGTATTAATTTGTTAAGTCACAAAAGCTTTATGTGTAAACTGTGGGGTCTTTTGGGGGGAAATATTCTTCTAATTGGTTCATCTAGTTGATTTTGAATGCTTATTTTTATGGTATAAGTAAACAACTTACATTTTCTTTACCATTTGCTGAGGTTTAAAGAAAAACAATTTTTTTAAGTTTATTTATTTAGAGAGAGAGAGCGCATGAATGTGAGAGTGAGTGTGGGAGAGGCAGAGAGAGAGGGATACAGAAAATCTCAAACAGCCTCTGTGCATCAGTGCAGAGCCTGGCATGAGGTTTAAATCCATAAACTGCGAAATCATGACCTGAACCAAAATCAAGAGTCTGACACTTAACTGACTGAGCCACCCAGCGCCAGAAAACTACTTTTAAAAGTTTGTTAAAGTTAGGGGCACCTGGGTGGCTCAGTCAGTTAAACATCCGACTTCAGCTCAGGTCATGATCCATGGGCTCGAGCCCTGCGTTGGGATCTGTGCTGACAGTGCAGAGCCTGGAGCTTCTTCAGATTCTGTGTCTCACTCTCTCTCTGCTCCTCCCCTGCTCGTGGTCTCTCTCTCTCTCTCTCTCTCTCTCTCAAAAATAAGTAAACATTAAAAAAAAATTATAAAAACGTTGGTAAAAGTTAAAAAAGAGAAATACTACCATAGTACAACTGAAGAACAATATTCATAATTACCTTGATTCAAATATTTAATAACAAAATTTATCCTCATACAACATAATTGATCTTAAAAACTAATTGTATCTCTTAAAAAAGCAATATATATGTATTTTTTGCAATAAATAAAATGTCTCATCTAGAAATATTTTCTAAAACCTCTTCCTACTAAGCCACTCCATTTGTCTTGGCCAATAATAATTTCCATTTCTCCTGGCACACATATTGTTGTTTTATTTAAATTTTTTTTAACATTTATTCATTTTTGAGAGAGAGACAGAGCATGAGAGGGGGAGGGGCAGAGAGGGAGGGAGACACACAATTTGAAGCAGGTTCCAGCACAGGGCCCAACGCGGGGCGTGAATTCATGGACTGTGAGATCATGACCTGAGCTAAAGTCAGAGGCTTAACCTACTGAGCCACCCAGGTGCCTCTTGTTGTTTTATTTTATAGTGGGCCTCAATTTGCATATGACTAGAGAAGACTGAACATAAAAATACCTAAAAAAAATTAGCAGTTAAAAAACAAAACAGTAAGATCAGGAGAATAAATACAGAAATAAAAATGAAATACCAGGGGAAAAAGATAAAAAAGAAACACACAAATCACAGGACCTATACATTTAAGAATAATGGAATTGCAAATGGAAATGAGCATCCTTAGCAGGTAAAATGGTTACTTTCGTAATCCTCACCATCAGAATTTCCAAAATTTACCAGAGAATAACAGAGGATTTTCTTAGTGTTAAATTTTAAAATCGAGTCAATGTGAGATTTTGTATTAGAGAAGGGAAGACAGGGACAAGTGGCAAAGGTCCTTAGCGGTATTACTTTATCAAATGTAGTGGTTTAATATGGCTGAACCTTGTAGCTCCCAATATTAAGTCGAGGATATGAACAAGGTTATTACTTTTGAAGAGGCCATTGTATGTGCTCCTAGCTTCTAGTCTTCTAATAGTCTAGTGTGCACTAAGGATAACATGTGTGACATGTATTTACTTTTTTTAATGTATATGTTTCAAACAGGAAGGAAGGAAGGAAGGAAGGAAGGAAGGAAGGAAGGAAGGAAGGAAGGAAGGAAGGAAGGAAGGAAAGAGAAAGAAAAGAAAGAAAAAAGAAAAATAAAAGAAAAGAAAAGAAAAGAAAAGAAAAGAAAAGAAAAGAAAAGAAAAGAAAAGAAAAAAGATAAGAAAGGGAGGGAAGAAAAAAAAAACTTCTCTGTGTTGTATATTCATTCAAGAAATCTGGAAAGTAAACAGTTTGAGAGCTCAAAAGCTTGAAAATATTGAGCTTTTGGTTAAGGGTAAATATAGAACAATAAAAACCAATTCAAGATATGTGGTTTGATCTTTCTCAAAATGTTTAGAGAAACCTTCTCCTAATAGAATATGCCAAAAAATTTTGGAAAACACACACACACACAGAGCCATCTTTTAATGCATGGATCAACAGAACAAAGAGAAAGATATCTTCTCAGAGTCCAGGAAGAACAAGAGCTGACCTAAGCAAGGCTTGCAGTACATAAATTCAAGAAGGTAAAGTGCTCATCCATCTTTGCCTTAAAGCCTGCATAAAGAAACTGTAACAAAAACTAGGGGAGGTTAGAAAGATACTTTCTATCACCAAAAAGCCCAAGACTCTGTAAGAGAACATGATCAATAGTGGGTGTGATGGAAAGTATAAAAATTATTTCCTGGTAATTCTTAAAGATAAACCTACTCCTAAAACCCTCTATGTGACTGGGGGTGCAGAAATAGGGAGAGGTTGTTTAAAGGTACAAACATGCACCTATTATATAAATAAGTTCTGGAGAGCTAATATAGTGATTACAGTCAACAATACTGCATTATAAACCTCAAAGTTGCTAAGAGACCAGAACTTAACTACTCTTACCCCAAAAAAAATAATCATGTGACATGACAAAGGTGTTACCTAACATTTATTTATTTATGAGAGAGAGAGAGAAAGCACAAGTTGGGGAGGGGCATAGAGAGAGAGGGAGACACAGAATCTGAAGCAGACTCCAGGCTCTGAGCTGTCAGCACAAAGCCCGACGCAGGGCTCAAAGTCACAAACCGTGAGATCATGACCTGAGCTGAAGTCAGACGCTTAACCCACTAAACCACCCAGGTCCCCTGACAAAGGTGTTATCTTTGTGTAATAATCATATTGCGATGTACAAATGTATCAAACTAATGCATTATACACATGAAACTTACACAATGTTGTATGTCAATTCAATAAAAAAAAAAAAAAAGCCCTAAGCAGAAAGTTTAGATTAATGTCATCTTATTTTGACAGTGCCCATGGATATTTTGCAAAAGCAAATAAAAATCCATTCTCTAAATTTATACTGTAAAAGTGGTTTCTAATAATTCTCATAGGAAAAGTTGAATCAATAGGAATTCACAAATTTTAAAAATCACAAAACACATCAGGAAACAAGTCATTATCAGTGAGAGTTGCCATGAACACAAAAGTTTGATAAAAATGAAGGCATGCTATAAGATATTCAACTCACCAGAAAGGATACTAGTTCTAAAGTTAATAGCACCCAATTATACAGCTTCCAAAGCCAAACTGATGAAGCTATAGGAAAAAGCAACTAATCTTCCATTGTAGTACTATATTTTAAACATTTCTGCTAATAATTTATATGTCATGAAATAAAAAAGTCAAGATGTATATTTAAGATGTGAATAACATTGTAAACAGAATATAATAAATATAACAGTACTGTGTGTGTATATATATACATATGTATGTATGTGTGTGTGTGTGTGTGTGTATATATATATATATAACATTTACAAAAATGATAACACAATCAGCAATAAAGAAGTCAATAACTTTCTAAAAAATCATTATCATGGATATCATATGCTCTGTATTAACACAAATCAGGAAGCAGTATCAAAGGATATGAAAAAAATAATTCAAACGTATTTCTCAATCCTTTATAAATGCCAAGGAAACTATCACATAGCAAAACATAAGAGGCAGATAAAGTAGTACACAGAGAGAAAGTCATCCCTTTCGTATGTTAGAAAAGTAGAAATGATGAAATAATTGAGCCAGATATCCAAATTGAGAACTCAGTAAAAATACAACGGAATGAGCACAGAAGTTAAAAAATGGTACAGTTAAGAATACAATTTAACAAAATAGAAAACAAAGCTAGACTAGAAAAAGAAAAATAAGAGCCCAGATTTTTTTCTTAAACAGCTGAGAGAAAAATCATGAAGTAAAAAAAAATGCTTGCATTGTTCCGTATATATTTTGAAAACAGTCAAGTATTATGCTTAAAGTGACGTTACATAGTAAAGTAACCATTAATACAGTAACAACCTCCCAAGATTTATTACAAAATTAGAATTATTTTGGGGATCCTCCAAATTGAGTCTGGTTTACAATATACTGGACTCATAACTTAAAATAATGTTATTTACATATGCCGTAAGAAACTAAAACTTGGCTTTTTCTGAGTAGTTTTTATAACTACTGGGGAAAGTAGCTAAAACATTATTAACTCATTACAAGTCTCTGAATGCAAGGGTCATTAAGGAAAATACAGCTTTCTACCTTTGATGTTGTACCTTTAATTGTATTTACTTCTGGTACTCTAGATGGCGGGAGGAGTGGACCTTATGATCGTTCCACTCTGTACTACTCCTATATTTATATTTAATGCTTTTAAAGTTTTTATAAAGCTTAATTTATCTAATACTATATTAGTTTTAAAAACCGTCCACCTTGTGTAAGTGCAATTATATTCTACCTCATTAGTAATGCATGAGGAGACTTCATCAATCATAGGGTGATAAGAGGACAAAGGAATGAATGATGTGAATGGAAATCCACCTAGAACGTACATTTTTGGATGATGACAGAGCAATTCCTTTATCAGTAAATTTCGTATTTTATAGTTACCACTCAAACTTAATTATTATAAAGGGAGAATGATGGGCACCTCAGTGGCTCAGTCGGTTAAGCGGTTAAACGTCTAACTCTTCATTTCAGCTCAAGTCATGATCTCAAAGTTCCTGAGATCGAGCCCTGTTTCTGGTCCTGCACTGAGAGCAGGGAGCCAGCTTGGGATTCTCTCTCTCACTGTCTCTGTCCCTCCCGTACTTGCACTCTCTCTCAAAATAAATAAATAAAATAAACATATTAAAACAAGAGAGGGAAAACGAGGTAATTTTATTTTTTATCATTTAGGGGAAATTTTATAGTTAACCTAACAAACTTTAGTGTGAAATATTCAATTCAATCAGTAGTTTTTTGGTATTATTTAATCATTAATTATAGAGAGGAAGCAACTTGAAGTGAATATGTATTTTCTTGCTTTTATTAAAGAACAACAACTAAAAGCTATCAAAAACCATGCACTCCTTTACTTTCTGGGATTTATGATTGTTCATTAACAGAAAGATGCAGATTTGCTTAAATCGACATTAAAATCTACACAGTTTATAACTCTCTCAAGAAAGGCAGTATTACAAAATATTTCCCATCTCAAAGAAGTGAAGGGAGAGCAGCCAGAAGACTTCCTCTGGTAAAAATGACTTGGAGAGGGGAGTTTTGCCAGTGATGTCCAGAGATAAAAAGCTCGTCTTGGGATCCGCTTCACAGAGGGCAGTCTGTGCACAGGATAGGCCAGGTGCTTGGGAGGACGCCATGCTTCATTTAGTTTCACTAGTTCCCCTAATTTTGCAACGGCAGACCTGAAATTTCTAGTAATATTTTAATCCTTTCTGTAATTTCCTTTCTCACTGTGATTCCCCAAGGTGGTTTTATGGACATCAAATTTGTGTCAATTTCGTTCCCCCTTCTCTGTTAATAATGGAGATAATTTATCAACTTGCCAGCAGAATTTGGATAAATATAAATTCCAAAGAATGTTGTACATAGTTCTCAATGAATATTTTAGAAAAAGCTATGAAAAGACAAATAAACTGTTTTCATATTTTACCTCATCAAATTTATTTTCCTGGCTTTGTTCACATTCACTTTAGACAACTGAATAATGGTATCACGAAACTCAGTGTTATGTATACCTTTTATAACATCAAAATACACATACATGGGTGTGCATGCACACACACACACACACACAGCTGCAGTGCCTTTAAAACATGTTTGCTCTATTTGAAAGTGAAGTTTCTAAGTGTCATTCTTTCGGTAAGTTTTTGTTGTTTTGTTTTCTTTCTTTTTTTTTTTTTTTTTTTTTTTTTTTTACTGCATTCAGCAAATAGTGGCTTAACAGGACTTCTTAGAAAACGAGTTAAAGCCTGAAATAAACAAAAATTATCCAAGGCTTACTGTTGCTGTGTTTAAAGCAGACTAACAATGAAAAAATCACTAAGGAAATAACAGAGTAACTAACATGTACTATCTGAATTTAATTAGTCATGCAATGCTCTTTTAAATTATCACTACAAAAATAAAGAAACGTTAACTGGGTAAATGTCTTAAGCCAGTGATAATTGCAAAGGAAACTTAAGATTCATTACTCGAAACGTAAAATGTCTGTGTACAGAAGCACCCCAAATTTCAGTATGTTATATACATAAGCAGGCAATTCATCCATGTTTAGATTTTCTAAGGAAATCCATAAGAGTTTGCTATAATGAAAAGCTGTCCTACCCAAGTTGTATTCAACTAATAATGCTGAAAATACTGAAGCATGATAAAATTTAGTTGTATTAAGCCACGCTGATTTATGTTGCCCTAGACTTTCAGAGAACCAATGGCAGGGTTAAGACAAGAAATTACCAATTTTAAAATTCCTTCTCCGGACTTCCACACTTTCTCTCTTTCTTTTCTTTTCCTTTTATAAAAAATTTACTTATTTATTAAGAGGGAGAGTGCATACACGTGCATCTGCATGAGTGCAAGAGAAGGAGGAGCAGAGAGGGAGAGAGAGAATCCCAAGCAGGCTCCACACTGTCAGTGCAGAGCCCGAGGTGGGGCTCAATCCCACATTCTGAGAACCATGACCTGAGCTGAATCAGTAGTTTAACCCATGGAGTCACCTAGGTGGCTTAACCCATGGAGCCACCCAGGTGCCTCACTTTTGTTTCTTCCCAACATGTCTGATCTTGACCACAAATATATATTATTCAAAAAAACACTAATCAGTCAATAAAATAACATAAAATATATATTATTCAAAAAACACTAATCAGTCAATAAAATAACATAAAATATGTATTATTCAAAAAAACACTAATCAGTCAATAAAATAACTTATAAGTACTTAAATGTTAAAAAAATAGTGTAAGAATATAAAACATGCATAATACCCATTTAAGAATTCATAATTTACTTCTCCTTTTCCTGTTTCATAAAATTTACAATTCTCAAGTAGCTATATTGACTGTTACTGATTTTTAAGACAACAGTAATGATAATAATAAAAATAGAGAATAACCTTTATAAACACATTTGCCAGATAAAATAATTGAATGGCAATACAGTAAACGTTGCTAAGATTGCCGGTACCAAGTAGAACACTTTAGAGACCCTCTTGAAAATCATTGCTAAACTTAACTGTTCCCAGTGGATTCCTTAAGCTCACTTACTCTGTATCAACGTGTATCTTAAGCTCTTCTTTACAGACATTGGCAAGCTATGGCTCATGCGCCAGATCTGATCCTGTGTCTATACTTGTAAATAAGTTTTATTACAACACTGCCATGTCAATTGTTTATATATTGTACGTCTTTGCTTTCACAAAGATAAGTGGCCAACTTGAGTAGCTGTAACAAAGACTCATAGAATGTATGGTCCCCCCAAACTGAACTATACTATCTGGCCTTTTATAGAAACAACAACAACAACAACAACAACAACTTGCCATCCCCTACTTTATAGCAAAGCATCTTAAAGAAGTGTGTGTATTTTCAGCACCAATACTTCTTTTACTTTCACTTGCACCCAACCCAATCAGGCTTCTACCTCTAACACTCTACTGAAACTGTTAACTTTCAAGATCATCAATGACCCCGAAATGCTGAAGGCCACGGCCAATTATCACTCCTTAAGTTACTGATTCATATTAGCAGCACTTAGCTGAGCATTTTCTCCTTGAAACAGTTTTTCACTTGGCTTCCAGGACGCTGCCCTCGTGTGGATTTCTTTCCACTTCTAGCGCTACTCCTCCTTGGTCTCATTTTCTAGCTGCTTCTCTTTCCTTAATTTAAAATTTTAGAATGCCCCAAAGTTTATTCCTTAGACCTCCTCAATTGTGCTACCATCATCCATTCCTCCAATGGTTTCATTTAGTCACATGGTTTTCAACATTATCTGTAAGCTGAAGACTGGGATTTCTTTTCTATCTGAGACATTGCCCAAGAACTACAGATTCACTCACCAGCTGCCTAGTGAACATCTTCACTTGACTGCCTAATGAAGAGCTCAAACCTCAATGTCTAAAAGGACAAAAGCCTGGTTTTTGCTCCCACCTACAAACCTTCTTCTTCCAGAGCCTTCCAACAGCTCAGTTGGCGCAGAGCATCAAGCACTCCTCACTGCTCACATGTAGCCCATCTGTGGACCTCAGCAACACACAAATCTGGCCACTCCTTGTCACCTCCTGTACCTAGTCTAAGTCACCATCAAATCACAATTAGATTGCTGCGATGGTCTTGTAACCAGCCTCCCATTTCTGCCCTTGTCCTACTTCAGCCAGCTTTCAACAGAGTAGCTGCAAGTAATATTGTTAAAACTAATTCTGGATTATGTTACTGAGGTGCTCAGAATTCCCAGTTTTACTCAAAGTAACAGAAAAGTCCTTACTACAACCAAAACAAACAAACAAAACCCTATAAGATCTAGCCAGATGTCAATATCTGACCTTATTTCCTATTCTCCCTGTATTCACCTACTTACAGGCTCAAATGTCATTTTCTCAGTCATCTTCCCTGGTATATCTATCTAAAATTTCAACACCTTTTTTTCTTTTTCCTCTTTCCTTCTCTTTTTAGCACCTATAAATATCTGTCATGTATATCATTATTTTATTCTTTTATGTTTCTTAACCACTAGAATTAAGTGCTGTGAGGGCAGATATTTACGTTTATTTTGCAAACACTGCTAAATAATAAAATAATAATTTATATAGTTGTAATTTTCTCAATATGTTGGAAACGTTTTATATATGTATTTATGCATACTATGTATATTCATGTTTGTATATTAAAGTTATTACTTCTCCCACAGAAATGGCAATTATATGTATTCACGTGTGTATATGTATATTTATGACTATACACACATGTATGTGTGTATAAAGCAAGAACTAAAATTCATTGCATTACTACAATGCTAAACACAGACAGTACTAGAATTTAATCTGGAACAAGCCAAGTACCAGTTCAACAGGAAGAAAACCAGAATTCAACTCATCATTCACACTCGAAATTTCAAGTCTGTCACTTTATTCTATTGTTTCTTTCTTTTGTATACCTATTTTTCCTGCTAAGTTTTTAAGAAATCCATACGTGTTAATTCAAAAATAGTACCATCAGAATGAGGCATGGCTCCTTTGGAGATGTATGATTATCATTTTGTTTAAATAATTTAATTCCAAAATAATCCAATAAGGTTAGAAATGTGATTGAAAAAATTTAGTCATGTTTTCATTCTATCAGCAAGAGTTATGAAAAGAAAAGAACAAACAGTAGAGGAAAAGAGAAAGAAAGTGATTTACCTAATTTTTTCCTTCCCCATTCTAAAACAGCTTCTGAAAAACGCGTGTCATATTCTCATACATCTACTTGAATGAAGACAAAGTTAGAACGCATACCTATAACAATATTCTGAGTCAACAAAGATGAATTCATTATTCCTATTAAAATAAAGCATAGAACTAGAAATTTAGAATCAGATATTCATTTCATTCCAATATGTTAAATTCTTTAGAACAGGAAAAATATTTAAATGATGTAAAATTGCATGTATTTTATAGGTGTGTGTATACATATAAACAGGGTATCTCAGTATATGTCACATATATTACATGTATATACCTATGTGTACTTTATACATATATATATTATATTTTTAAATTTTTTTGTATTTTTTAATATGAAATGTATTGTCAAATTGGTTTACATACAACACCCAGTGCTCATCCCAACAGGTGCCCTCCTCAATACCCCTCACCCACCTCCCCTCCCTCCCACTCCCCATCAACCCTCAGTTTGTTCTCAGTTATTTTTTTTTATTTTTTTTAACATTTATTCATTTTTTGATAGAGACAGAGCATGAGTGGGGAGGGGCAGAGAGAGAGGGAGACACAGAATCCGAAGCAGGCTCCAGGCTCTGAGCTGCCAGCACAGAGCCCGATACGGGGCTCGAACTCACGGACCATGAGATCATGACCTGAGCCAAAGTCAGACACCCAACCCACTGAGCCACCCAGGAGCCTCTGTTCTCAGTTTTTAAGAGTCTCCTAGGTTTTGGCTCCCTCCCTCTCTAACCTTTTTTTTTTTTTTTCCCTTGTCCTCCCCCATTGTCTTCTGTTAAGTTTCTCAGGATCCACATAGGAGTGAAAACATATGGTATCTGTCATTCTCTGTATGACTTATTTCACTTAGCATCACACTCTCCAGTTCCATCCACATTGCTACAAAAGGCCATATTATCATCTTTCTAACTGCAACAAAAATTATTCAGTAAAAGGCTCTCCAAAACATTTTAAATATTTTTAATTTATGTTATAAAATCCTTCCTCTCTCATCTTATTTTATATTTTTAAATTTATGATTAAAATTCTTTTTTTTTCTTGGTTTCCATTTAAATTCCAGTTAGTTAACATACAGTATAATATAGTTTCAGAAGTACAATACAGTGATTCAACACTCCCATACAACACCCAGTGCTCATCACAAGTGCACTCCTAAATCCTCATCACCAATTTAATCCATTTCCCCACCCACCTCCCTTCTGGTAGCTATCAGTTTGTTCTCTATAATTGAGTCTGTTTCTTGGTTTGCCTCTCTATAGCTTTTTTGTCCTTTGCTCATTTTTTTGTATCTTAAATTCCACATGAGTGAAGTTACATAGTATTTTTTCTCTGATTTATTTCACTTAGCATAATGCATTCTAGCACTATCCACATCATTGTGAATGGCAAAATTTCATTTTTTATGGCTGAGTAATACTCCATTACACACACACACACACACACACCACTACTTCTTTATTCATTCATCAGTCCATTGTCACTTGGGATGTTCCCATAATATGACTAATGCAGATAATGCTGCTATAAACATTGGGTACATGTATCTCTTCAAATTAGTATTTTTGTATTCGTTGGGTAAATACCTAGCAGTGCAACTGCTAGATAGTAGGGTATTTTTAACTTTTTCAGGAACCTCCATAGTTGTTTTCCAGAGTGGCTGCAGCAATTTGCATTCCCACCAACAGTGCAAAAGAGTTCCCCTTTCACCACATCTTTACCAACACCTAATGTTTCTCATGTTGTTGATTTTAGCCATTCTGATAGGTGTGAGGTGGTATCTCATTGTAGATTTGATAGCTATATCTCTAATGATCAGTGATTCTGAGCATCTTTTCAAATGTTTGTGGGCTACTTGTATGCCTTCTTTAGAAACAAGGTCTGTTCAAGTTCTCTGCCCATGTTTTAATTGGATTATTTATTTGGGGGATGTTGAATTTTTTTAAGTTCTTTATGTTTTAGATACTTTCTCCCATTCCAAAGGTTGCCTTTTAGTTTTGTTTCCTTTGATGTGCAGAAGCTTTTTATTTTGATGAAGACCCAATAGTTTATTTTTGCTTTTGTTTTCCTTCTTCAGGAGACCTATCTGGAAAGAAGTTGCTACAGCCAATGTCAAACAAGTGACTGCCGATGTTCTCTTCTAGGACTTGTATAGCATCAGCTCTCACATTTGGGTCTTTATTCCATTTTGAATTTATTTTTGTGTATAGTGTAAGAAAGTGGTCCAGTTCATTCTTTTGTGTGTTGTTGTCTGTTTACCCAACACCATTTGTTGAAGAGACTGCCTTTTTCCAATTGGATATTCTTTCCTGTTTTGTGAAGATTAATTGACCACATAGTCGTGAGTTCCTTTCTAGGTTTTCTATTCTGTTCTGTCGATCTCTGTGTCTAGTTTTGTGCCAGTATCATAATGTTTTGATTACTAGCGCTTTGTAATATAACTTGAACGATGGATTTGTAATGTCTCCAGCTTTGCTTTTCAAGACTGTTGTGGCTATTTGGGGTCTTCTGTGGTAACATAGACTTTTTAAGACTATGTGTCCTAGTTCTGTGAAAAATGCTGTTGGTATTTTGATAGGAACTGCATGAAATCTGTAAATTGCTTTGGGTAGTATGGACATCTTAACAGTATTTGTTTTTCCAAAAAATGAGCATGGAATGTCTTTCTAGTTCTTTGTGTCATCTTGAATTTCTTTAATCAGTATTTTATAGAGTACAGGTCTTCCACCTCTTTGGTTATGTTTACTCTGAGGTAGCTTATTGCTTTCGGTACAATTGCAAATGGGACTGACTCCTTAATTTCTCTTCCCTCTGCTTTATTATCAATGCATAGCCATGCAACAGACTTCTGTATGTTGATTTTGTATACTGAGACTTGACTGAAATTGTTTATCAGCTCTAGCAGATTTATTTTTATTTTTTTGGAGTTGTCCAGGTTTTCTATAAAGAGTATCATGTTATCTGCAAATAGTCAAAGTTTTACTTCTTTCTTGTCAATGTGGATGCCTTTTATTTCTTTTTATTGTCTGATTGCTGAGATTAGGTCTTCTAGTACTATGTTAAATAACAGTAATGACAGTGGACATCCCTGTCTTGTTCCTGGCCAGAGAGGAAAAGTTTGTCCCCCATGAGGATGATATGAGCTGTGGGTTTTTCATATATGGCTTTATTACATTGAGGTATGTACCCTCTAAATTGAGGGGTTTTATCGTGAATGGATATTATACTCTACCAAATGATTTTTCTCCATCAATTGAAAGGATTATATGGTTCTTATCCTTTCTTTTATTAATATGGTGTATCATGTTGATTGATTTGCGAATATTGAACCACCCTTGAAATCCAGGAACAGTTGTCTTTTGATCATGGTTGTTTTTTTTTTTTTTTTTTTTACTGTATTGTTAGATTCGGTTTGCTAATATTTTACTGAGAACATGTGCATCCAGACTAATATCTTACTGATCCGCTTTTGAGATGAGACAGGACACCAAACCCACCAATAGTGACGTCCTGCAGAACTCTGTGGTCAGAAGGCATGGTATGGACTGGGGTTTGTGCCGGCATTCGGCGGGGGGGGGGGGGGGGGGGGGGGGGGGGGGGGAGGGGTCTGCTGCACTGGGTTTGAGGCAAGGGTGACTGAGAAGGGCAGTCCCACCAGAGCACGAGGGGGTGGGGCCTGGCTTAAGCAAGTTCAGCAGCCTGTTTTGGCACTACACTGCTTCCCGCAGGTGCATCTGTGTTTATGCTGAGGGGCAGGGGAGGGTGTCAGATAGCTCCTTTGTACCTGGACAGGTGTTTCTGTAAATGCTGCTTCTCAGGAACATGCTCCGAGAAGAGAGATTAATCTTTGCCCTGTGTGCCCCAGATGTTCCTCAGATCCCTGTTTTCAACAATGTCTGCCACTGGGGTTGTTTGCCTGCCTTCTCTTCAGGAGCAGGGCAGGGCCCTTCCGGCTCTCTCCCAGTCTCGCTCACTGACCTTTAACACTCCAGGCTTTCAAGCCCTGCTAGTTACAAGAACTCACAAAATTCAGACCTCCGCATTTTCCAAACCACTGGCTTTGAGGAAACATTCTCCTTGTGCATTTCCCTGTGTGCTTGCCCTCTCTCTCCCTTCTCTGCAACCATGCCTCCTTCCCCTCCACAGCACTTGTCATGTCCTTCTCCCAGAAACTGCATCTATGCACTTCCTACCTTGTTCAGTGTGGCCTCTTTCTCCCTTTAGTTGTGGAGTTTGTTCTGTCAATATTAAGGTGATTTCTGGGGTACTTAGGATAAGTTCATAGTTAATTTAGTTCTGTTCAAGGGATGTGACGAGCCTAGGGTCCTCCTACTCTGCCACCATCTTCTTCTCCTTCCTTTCTCATTTTAAAGAGTTTCCATTGCCTTTATAGCAACACACAGGTTACTGAAGCATAATATGACAGGGATGAGTTCTGACTGTATTAATGGAATAATCCTTAAGAAAAGTGAACAGTCTAGTGCACTACACATTTTATTCACACACGTGGTGTTAAAGAACAATTGCTTCAAGTGTATGAAATCTCAAAATAACGATGTATCAACTCAGTATGACATAAAAAAGAGAGATTGAGAAAAATGTACCTCACCTTTGTTAAACATTAAGGCTAAATGCATGTGGTCTATAAAGGCTTTGCACTGTGTGACACTAAACATTTTCTCCTGCACTATACTACTGCACGGGAATGGAAACAGTACTGAAGAGATGGCAGAGTGGAAATATATACATATTGACTCTATTTTCTTTTTTCTATTATATGATCTTTCGTATATAAAAATTCAGAAAGAGATATAACAAAAAGTCATGTAGATGTCATAAAAACTTAATAAAGGAACAATTTAATATAGTTATTAAAATATGTTTTAATAAAGGGAATCATAAACTAGAGCTAAAATCTGTATTATGTTCCTCAAAAAAATCACATTTCCCCTCTTATGTCTGAGAGGACACCACTATTGTGAAATTAGCTTCTATCTCTTAATTCAATGTTCATACATTATATATAAATTCAGAGGGAGGATAAAATAAAGACCAAGAACTTCTTTCCTTCTTTCTCACCTATATACCATGAATGAACAAATTACAACTAAGTGATGTAACTTAACGAAACTGAATCCAAAGTAAACAAAAAGCAGAAGCATGGGGGCACAAAAAGGTAAAAATGTGAATGCAAATTTAATGTCTCTAGGATCAACATTAATAATATTTCTGCATTAAATTAAAAAGTGGACTAAAGGAGCACTTGGGTGGTTCAGTGGGTTAAGCATCCAACTTCAGCTCAGGTCATGATCTCAAGGTTTGGGGATTCAAGCCCCACATGGGGTTCTGTGCTGATGGCTCAGAGCCTGGAGCCTGCTATGAATTCTGTGTCTCCCTCTCTCTCTGCCCCTCCCTTGCTCATGCTCTGTCTCTCTCTCTCAACGTAAACAAAATAAACTTAAAAAAATTTAAAAGAAGAAGTTACTGAAAGATTTAAAGGCAATTGCTGAAAGCCTGGAAATATCATATAGCTTCAAAACCAGCAAAGGAAAAATATAGAAATTAAAAAACATATATTTATATTTTTACTTATTAATCTAAGAAATTATCAGATCATATTTTTAAATTTCAGATGTACAATAGAAACATAGCATTAAAACTATATACAAGAAGGCTGAAAAAAGGAGTAACATGTATATTGTACAATTTACTTAGCAGAAATGCTATCATGATAGAGAAGCAATGCAATGGCTGACTAGGAAAATATAACAATTATGCACCTGCTTTCCCCTCACCACAAACCTAGACATTTAAAAAAGAAAAAAATATATATTCACAATACTGGTGAGAGATGTTAATATACATGTATCAGAAACTGAGAGATTAAACACACAAAAGATTAATAGGGGCATAGAAGATATGAACAATAATACAATTATATATATATTTGATATGTAAATCTCAGATAATATGATCTTTTGCATGAAATAAATTAATTCAGAATTAACAGTAAAAAATTTGGTAACTAACAGCAAATATGTTTGTTGTAAACTAAAAAAATATACACTGTCACCTGTTGAAAAGGGAAAAAAAAAGAATAGGTGAATATTCCAAATATTAACTAACAAATAACAGGTGTTAGACTTTAAAAAATACGGGGTTCATTAACCATAAAAATATGATAAATTACACTTCATCATAATCAAAATTTGTTTTCATCAAAAGAGAATTTGACAAGATACATATTCCAACCACAGCCTGGAAAAAAATATTTGCAATACATTTATCTGGCAAATGACTTTTAACCAGAACGTGCACTAAATCATATACATGAATAATGAAAAGCAAAATTACTCAAATATTATATTAGCAAAGTAGCTGAACAACTTGTACCAAGAAGATATACAAATGGTCAAAGGTACATTAAAAAAAGATTCTCAACATCTCTACTCACCAGCATTATAAAAATTAAAGCCACAATTAGACTCACTTCCAAATACTTTGGAAGACTGGCCATATGTTGTAAAATTAAACATAAATCTACCAAAAGAGACAAGCTCTGAAACTTTAAAATCTCTTCAAGTGATACAGAAAAAAGTTGGGTGAAAGGGTATCATTCCTCAGAACAGCAAATACATAGTAAATTCTGAAGCAACAGAACATGCTACATATTTGAGCCATGATAATTTTTTTTCTATCGTAATTTTTAGGACAAATTTTATAGCAAGTATTTGAATGCTACCTACTATATAAAGCTACCTGACCTGCTCATTCATACCAAGACAATTCTCCTCAGTAACAGTTTGTGAACTAGTCCATATATTTTGGTAATTAGGCAAATCAAGGTTTCCAGGAAGAAAGTTAATATTTAAATTTTTTTTTACTTTATTTCTCTATTTAGAGAGAGAGAGAGAGAGAGCGCGAGAAATGAGTGGGGGAGGGACAGAGAGAGGAGGAGAGAGAGAATCCTAAGCAGGCTCTGCCCTGTCAGTGCAGAGTTCAACATGGGGCTAGAACCCACTAACCATGAGATCATGACCTGAACCAAAGCAGGATGTTTAACTGACTGAGCCACTCAGGCATCCCTAAAATTCTTTTTTTTTTTTTTTATCTTTATTTATTTATTTGGAGAGAAAGGGGAAAACATAGAGAGAAGGAGGGAGAGAATCTGAAGCAGGATCTGAGCGGTCAGTGCAGAGCATGATGCAGGGCTCAAAACCACCCACTGTGAGATCACGACCTAAGCCAAAATCAAGAGTTGGACCCAGGCCCTAAAATTTTTATTATCTGATATATTAATCTCTCCTAAGAAGCCCATTCTATCAAATGGGTTCTTTGTAATACAAACCAACACCAGAAATCTAACTGCTTATCCACCAATCCTACCAAATCACATCTTCCAAAATTTTGTTTTAATCCAATATCCCCAATACATAATGCCTAATGCCAAAGACTGCCTAGCAAAGCCTTGGCTAACACACATGTATGGATCAGGTGAATGAACTTTTCAGCATTACTCTATTCTTCAGGTTGTATGATACTATCATAGACTGACTCAAAATTTCTTTGTTGAAGCTCTAACCCCTAGTGTGACTATATTTGGTGACAGGGCCTGTAAAGGGGTAATTCAGGTTAAATGAAGTCATAAGAATAAGGCCCTAAGCCAATATGATGCATGGCCTTTTAAGAAAAGCAAGAGACACCAGGCATGAGCATGTGGAGAGAAGGCCACATGAGGACAGAGAGAAGGTGACAATCTGCAAGCCAGGAAGAAGGAATCCAAAGAAATCAAGCCTGTAGGCACTTTGATTTTGGACTTCCACCCTTCAGAAAAGAAAATAAATTTCTGTTGTGTAATGCATACATTCTGTGGTATTTTGTTACAGCAAACCAGCATTGCTATAAAACCTGCCAGTCTGGCTGAAATAAATGGTGACTAGCTTTTCAGACATGTTTAAATCCTTGATTAGCATCACTTGAAGAAAGTCTTATTGGATATCTCACAGAGTGAGGGGTCTGGTTTCCCAAGACGGGCTTTCTGCTCCAAATGGTATATTCTTTTCTTTGTTAATGCAGTAATGTATACTCATTTGAGGAAAAAATATATACAGATATAAACAATTAGAAAAAATATCAACTAAATCTAGACTGATGAGATTATCTAGGCCAAAATGGCAGAAACAAAGTTGTGCAAAAAGAGTGGCATGTATATGTTCGTGTGTATAATGAGAAGGTGAGAGGAACGGACTGCTATGTAAGAATTACAAAACTTAGTGTAATCAGTTGGAATACTAAATGTAACTTCTCCTTCCATATTTTGACTTATTTGTTCTTCTCCCCATACTGAAACTTATGCTTGATGATACCTCAACTAGTTATTTTACAAGACATGATAATAAACTCAGAGTGAGGGCATCGAAAACAACTTCAGCCCTGAAGCAAACCCAATTATTTGGTCTACTGACATGATGTTAGAGAAACTGTCACTATAGTCCTTTTTCAGATCATGATTATGACACCAGGAACTGTGGCCCAACATGTTCACCACTCTATCTCTATGACCTAGAACTTATATCTATTTCAAGGATAAAGGTCATCAAGTATTTGTTGAATTTGAATATAATAAATGTTAAACACAACAATAATATTTGCTGGTTAACAAAATAGACAAGTATGTTGTTCCTGTTCAATTCAACAACACTGGCAAAAATAGAACTTCACTCATCACTTTTTACCACTTCTTTTCTCTCTTTGCTCTTTTTGGATGACTCCTTTTTTTTTTTTTTTAATTCTATTTTAGAAAGACAGCACGTGTGAGCGAGGGAGAGGAGCAGAGGGAAAGAGAGAGAGAATCTTAAGCAGGCTTCATGCTCAGCACAGAACCTGATACAGGGCTCCATTTTATGACCCTGGGATCATGACCTGAGCCAAAATCAAGAGTGGGACGCTCAACCCACCATGCCACTCAGGCACCCCTGGATGACTCTGTCTTTACTTTTCCAACAGTCCATTTGCACAGGACACATATTTTATAAATATTAAATATTTCCACGTTCTTTACTTCTCCAACAGTCCATGTGCACAGGACACATATTTTATAAATATTAAATATTTCCACATTCTTTACTTCTCCAACAGTCCATGTGCACAGGACACATTTTATAAATATTAAATATTTCCATGTTCTATCACTTCTTGGTCAATGTGTTACTAAATTCTACTTCCCATAAACTCTCCTCTATCAATAAAAAAATTGAAAAACTCATATGTTTAACCTACCTGAGTACTGTTTTTTTCTAGAATGTACTCTTCCACCACATAATCTCTGGGATCTTTCTCCTCAATAATCTGTAAAATCTCTGACTCATTATCATGTTAGGATTAGTAACTTTACATAACTATTGCATTAAATTTCATGACTATTCTACTCTTAATTTCATTAATGTGAATTACGACACTAAAATAGAGTGAGCATGTGTGAGGAAACCAAAAATTAAAGTCAATCTCAAGCATAACTGTGATTGAAGTAGAACTTATTAACTCCTTTCGTGAGAAGCAATGTTGCTTCAAATCTTGGCCTTAATGCCAGCAGAACCCCAATATACTCTGATTATTTGAGTGATAAATGAATCTAGCTCTTTTCTTTATTCTTCGCTCCCTCTTTAGAACTCCATCCTATAGCCATAAAGCCCACTCCTGCCTAAAGCCTTCACCCTAATTAAGGAAAGATGGGGTACTGACAGCCATGCTGAGTAGCATTGTCTGAGTGTAGACTCCATTCTCAGCATCAATTTTATTACCCTCATTCATTCCTATCTCAGCTCAGCAGATAAGAAAAAAAATTAAAATAAATGGATGGCTAATGCTCTGTGAAAGAGATAAAAGAATAGTGGGGAAAAAAAAAAAAAAACAATAGTTCAAAATGGTCTCAACTTCTCTAACCCTCTGCATAATCAGGAAGCTGGTAAAGCTCATTCACACTTGGTAGATGTCAAAACCTTCCTGCTGAGCCCCTTGCACTTCAGCAGAGGAGCAATCAGCAGAGCAGGAGGAAAACAACAGATTTAGAAGTAGATGATTGAGCTTCTATTATCATTTACTGACAGAGTGATTCTGGCAAGTTACTCAACCAGTTTAAGTGTGTATCCTCCTCTCTGTAATGGGGGGAAAAACACACACATGCAAGGTGAACAATGTATTTTGTGGAACAGTCTTTATAAACTATAAGGCACTCTAAACTGTAATTCTATATTTTTTTTTTATAGTGTAGGCACAAGAAACTGAGTCCCATATTATCCTTTATACTGCCAGTATAACTAATAGTCTAGCAATAATGTCTTGGATATCATGGTCTAAAATACATTTTAAAAATGTTATCTACAGATGAGATTTCCATCAATTATGCATAGGTTTACAATTGAAGAACTGTATTAGCCATGTGTTTGTCATGCTTTGACACCTGAGGCCTTGCTGGCCCTAGAGAGACTGCCCCTTCCAAGATTAGCCAATTCCTAGAGACAGTAAACAACACACCTGTAAGCATGCATTTGCTGTATAAACCACTCCGTCCAGAGCCCACATCCCCTCCACATCCCCAGCAGATCCTCTGTCTGGCTGTCACAGGGCTAGCACTCTGCACTGATCCACCTGCCCTAGTCCTCAGAGGAATAAATACCAGACAACGGGGGATGGCCCTAACCCTCCAGAGCCTGCTGAAATTATTCAAACCATCCAATCCTAAACCTGCTTAGCGGGCTTCCCTTGCCCATTCCACCCCACAGAAACCACAATAAAGGCTCTTACTCATGTTTCCCCTCACTCTCTGCCTCCTCACTGACCCCTGTGCTTCTCTGCAGGGCCCTGCACTGCGAGTTATGCCTCCTATTTCTATGTATCCATGAAAAAAAAAGCTGCTTCTTTCACGATAGTTATTTCCATGTCTGCATGTTTTACCATACCTGTTTTCAAACAAATTGTGGATACTCTTAAAATATGAACATAATCTGTTAATATTAATTTTTTATGAATAATCATCCTCTGAACAATTTCAAGCAAATATTTTATCATTTTACAAGATTTTCATTCTTAAAATAGGCAATATTGATCACTTCTTCTGTAATTACGACTTGGTTAGAAAAATATTTTAAATGCATTTATATAAATGCAGATATGCCACTGTGAGGGAAAGATGGAGAATTTAAATAATAATCATACCTTTAAAATACTTCTGTAAGAAGTCAAAGACCTCAGGGTTAATTTTAACTCAGGTGTAAAAACTTGCTATAAAATGGAATGAATTAAAAGCAAGTTCAAGGCTTTGGAATCAAATCTGTTAATCATACACCCATGAATTTCATATTTTTCTCCTCTTTCACTAGACACTTTTCTGGGAATAATGAAACAAAACAGAGAATAAACCTACCTTGAAAATATTTTTTTATCCTCTATTTTCAGTCCATAAATCAGTTAATGGGGAAGTTGAACCAGTTTTCTAAACCATTGTATTTAGCATTTATGTGCCTTGAAAGGGTTTTGACATAACAACAGAAGCAGCAATCATGGAAGCTGTTACAGGTCAAGAAGTCAGAGGAGAGTATCGCAGGGCCCTGACATAAATTTATGGAGTAAAACAGCAAATGTTGAAATGCACTGTGACTGTGGTAGCTGGCTAAAAAAAGGGTATGGCAAGGCTACGTTGTGTTATCAAGACTGAATTCCTAAGAACAGCAGTTAAGGCAGAAATTGATATGAACAGAAAACAAGCATCTGTAAAAATATAATAAAATAATAGGAGTCAACCACTGGAAAACAAATTGTAAGAAAACTCCAGTAACAAGAAGTCAGAGTATTTGGATCTCTAAATATAAACACACCACAAATAATGCTATAATAAGAGAATATACATGCATTCGCTCTGAAAAAAATCTTACACCGAAGTGTATCCTTTCATATATTCAAAGAGGAATAATAAGGGCCTGACAGTCCAAGAAACAGTGTTGTTGCCACACTGTCTAAGGATTTACCCAATGTATCATTTTTTTTTTTTTTTGAGAGAGAGAGAGAGAGAGAGAGAGAGAGAGAGAGAGAGAGAATGAACGAACATGACTGGGGGAGAGGGGCAGGCAGAGAGAGAGGGAATCCCAGGCAGGTTCCATGCCCAGTACAGAGCCCAACCTGGGGCTCAATCCTACCACCCTGGGATCATGACCTGAACCGAAATCAAGAGTCAGACACGCAACCAACTGAGCCACCCATGCATGCCCAATGCATCTTTTTAAAATACCTCATATATGAATAGAGTATTGAAAGAATGTTGAAAGAAGAACAATCATTTCCACTGGTATGTGAAATAGAGAGATGATTCAAATGCATTCTGCTTACATCACCACCTTCTCCAAACACCTTCCTGCACAACATAAACTGTTCTGAAATACAGAGTATTTAACAAGAAAATACTATTATTCTATTTAATGGTAATAAATGGTTCCACTCAAAGTACAGTATTTTCTCCTCATTCACTGTCATATCAAAAATTATGTAGGGGCGCCTGGGTGACGCAGTCGGTTAAGCGTCCGACTTCAGCCAGGTCACGATCTCGCGGTCCGTGAGTTCGAGCCCCGCGTCAGGCTCTGGGCTGATGGCTCGGAGCCTGGAGCCTGTTTCCGATTCTGTGTCTCCCTCTCTCTCTGCCCCTCCCCCATTCATGCTCTGTCTCACTCTGTCCCAAAAAAAATAAACGTTGAAAAAAAAATTTTAAAAAAAATTATGTATATTTTACCACGATTAAAAATTTTTAAAACATTAAATACATAAAATATATAAAATAAATATAAAGTTACTTTATCTTGTTGAACTTGGGATGAGAATGGGAGTTCTAATTCATCAAATAAGATCTTGTTATGCAAATGATAAATAGAGTATACATTTCGGAATAGTGAGCCTACAATAAATAAATTCAGTTTACCCTTATAACCATTAGGTGTGGGAGATATAAAGACTGACAGTGTGGATACAAATTTCCTACCCTGGAGGAGTTCACGAAAAGATGATGACATGAAACGAAGGGGAAACCCTGACGCGGATGCTTTCCCAGAAGTACAACTAGCGCTGAGCACAGCACGTACCCCAAAGTAGGTGATCCAAACTTTTTCTGAATTACTAAATGATATTAATATAAATATATCAGAACATGTTACGGAATCACAAAAGATGGACAAATTTACTTTGTGCTATTAAAGTGGCCTGATGAGTTGAGGACAATCAACGGGAGTAGGAAAATCTCAGAGGAGGGAGGCAACCATTCCGGAACAAGAGAACGTCAAGAGCAAAGGCACCAACGTGTGTGTGAAAAGACCATTTTATATTCTGGAATTTTCGATAAATGTAGATGGATATAGAGATTGAAAGCAGACAGAGATTTGATGAACATCCCATCTCAGGATGCAAATTTTACTCTGCATGTAAGCCTTCATCTAAGCATCTCTACATCCCAAACTCTAAGTGTAAGTGCCTCCAGCTAATATGTTTCCAAACCATGCTCCCTGACTGAACCCACCTCAGGCCAGAAATGTGACAATATGGGCCATGTTTTGTGGGAGTTCTAGTAAAACACTGCTTATTTTTTTGGCATCAAGGATTTCGTAAGTCTCAGAGTCAATGCAGTGTAATTGGATCATCATTATAACTAAGACATAAATTCCCTTTAAACAGTGTGTTACATCTTTCTTAAGTCTTTAGTTGCTGTATTCTGCATTGAATTCAACAAAGCAACTTGCCTCAGGGTGTCTGAGTGGCTCAGTTGGTTAAGCCTTTGTCCAATTCTTGGTTTCAGCTCTGGTCATCATCTCCCAGTTCACGAGTTTGAGCCCCATGTCAGACTCTGCACTGACAGAGAGGAACGTGCTTGGGATTTTCTCTCTCTCCCTTTGCCCCTCCTGTATATTCATATTCTCTCTCTCTCTCTCTCTCTCTCTCTCTCTCTCTCATAATAAATAAACTTAAAAAAAAAAAAGTAACTTGCCTCAAAACATTCCAAAAGCAAAGTAGCTACAAAAGCAAAATGAATGGGTGGTATTTTTCTTCCATGATGGTAGGTTTCTGAATCCTCTACTGTTGTTTAAGAGAAGTGCAGAGTAATGTTAACTTGTAAAAAGTTCCTTCCAAGAGATCTTCAGAGCCCAAACATTCAGAATTATAGACAGTCAATTGGAAGCAAGCTAATGTGACTCCTTTTGATAGAAGCCTAGTGAAAATAGCCTAGCAAAGTTGTCCATTTCCATCGTCAATGAGAATCCAAGTTTCCACTCCAGACAGTCCCCTCCCAACAGCAAATTTCCATTTTGCGCTTACTGATTCAAGTTCTGTATTAGTTTGCTCAGGCTGCCATAAAAAATCACCAGGCTGGGTGGCTTAAAGGAAATTTCTTTTCTCAATTCTCGAGGCCGCAAGTCCTCTGTGATTCCAGTATCAGTAGAGTTGGTTTCTTCAGAGGCCTCTCTCGTTGGCTAACAAATGACTCTCTTTTCCCTGTGCATTTCATAATCATTCCTTTGAATCGTATCTAAATTTCCTGTTCTCATAAGGATATCAGTAATACTGGATTAGGGTCCACCCTATTGACCTCATTTTAACTTAATTACCTCTTTAAAGACCCTATCTGCCAATATGGTCACTTTCTGAGGTACTGGAAGAACTCTAACATACGAAGTTTGGGGAGACACTATTCAGTCCATAACAGATACCGTTCTGAATGCTTTATATACATTATTTTATTCGACCTTAAAAACCAACCTGTAAGACAGTTTTTACACACATTTTACAGATGAGGAAATTAAGTAAAAAAATGGTTAGTTAACTAGCCCAAGTTCAGACAGGTAGCAAGTGAAGAAGCTCTCACATATAAATCCTGGCATTCTCCCTCCAGTATCCATACTATTAACAACCTACCTTCTATTGAAATTAGCTCACCTTCTAAATATTTATCTTGAGAGCATGTGAGAGTGTGAGCAGAGGAGGGGCAGTGAGAGAGGGAGAGAGAGAATCCCATGCAGGTTCCCCACTGTCAGCACAGAGCCCAACACAGAGCTCGAACCCATGAACTGTGAGATCATGGCCTGAGTAGAAACCAAGAGTCATGCTCAACTGACTAAGACACCCAGGCGTCCTGAAATTAGCACACCTTCCAGATGAAACCTCTCCTATATGAATTTCTTCAAAATCTCTCTCCTTTATAACTCAAAAGTTTCTCTATATTTCAGCCTTGTTTTTAATCATCTGCTTTCTATGGTGAAAGCAGCTTACTTTACTGACAAGGTTGTAACTTTGTGCTACAATTTCCCCTTTAGGAAGCTTCAATATTTCCCTCTTCACCAGATTTGCATGGTCTCCTTTTCCCCTCATAGTGTGCGATCTAAACCACTCCCAAATAATATCTTTCCCATTTCCATTTACTATCAAATTCCTTTAAAATTAAATAAATAAATGATGTTAGCTACTCATCTACACCTGAACTCTGTCTTTTCCTTTACCAGTGAAACTGAGATCATTTAATTAATAATCCTTTGCTCAGCCAATTCTCATTAGGAGCAGCGTACCTTACTCATAAAATTTCTTCTGCACTTACCACTCTGATACTCCACTCTTTATTTTCCTCTGACACCTCTGATGGTTTGCAGAGAGTTATACATCATTTCTAAATCCCATTCAGATTTACAAGAGATGATTTCATTCGTTAGGATTCCTTCCATTAGTAGAGAACCAAAATGGAGAGGACTGAAGGTGTCCAGAGGACATACAACCAAAAGTTATTAAACTACTTTCTAAAGAAGATGGCTCTATAAACTAAAAACAAAACAAAACAAAACAAAAACCTGTTTTTGTCAAAGTGAGCCTGAAATTGAAAGTGGGGATTAGTAAGAGTTAGGTTAGGCTGAATTGCTTTGATTAATGTATATATACTCTACCGGTAGGCTTCCTCTGAGAGGAAGGACCTAGAGATGTAAATATCAACAACTAATGCAAACACAAGCATTGATGCTAAAGGGTTAACAAGGGACCTTGGGGAATACACACGCATTGTGAGGGTTTTTTTAATTTGTTAACTGTGCATTAAAGAATGCATCTCACCTTTAATTTTCCCTGAAAATTTTTCAGTAGCTATATGTTGTTCACTTTTGTTTCTTGTGAGTAGATTCTTTAGGAATATTCAGAGGTTCTAATTTCAAAGATAAGAAATGGGACTCAAGAACCATGACAATAAGCAGTCATCTAATATCTAAACAGTGTAGCATTTTCATAAAAAGTTATAGAGTGAAAAAGAAAAGTGAACACATAAAAACAAGTGATTTTTAGTATAATGACCAATGATTATCAATTAAATTATTAATTACACTCATTCACATTTAGTAAGTTTGTCTACACAGGAAAATAAAACTGGAGTTCATCAATTATCCAGAAATTTTATATGATTTAAAAGCACCTTTTTATTATACACATACACACATTAACACAAACAGGTTGGAGGATTCATTATCCAGAATATCATTTAGAGATACAGAGATTATATATTTCTGTTCTCTTTGTTAGTGAATTCAAAAATCATCCAATAGCTAGATACTGTATACCACAGAACTTTAATACTAAAGCATTTATTTCCTAAAACTGAGCAGCCATATTCATTTTTAACATAAATCCTTTTTCTTGTATAAGTTTCCTTTTAGAAAACTGTTCCACTTCTGTACAACCATGCATATAATGAGTAACAAAATCATCAATAATAATAGTGATGCTATTACTTACAATTAATATTCTTACTAACAAAGGGTCCCAATATAAAAAGAGAAGAGGAAAGGACACTCTCTGATGTGATCTCTGTGCACATTCTACAGGGAATGCTTACCATCCTACATCATTAAAGACTCCCTTTTTTATCCCGTGAAAGTGCTCCCACAATTTCACATTTCATTTTGCTAGAGCATAACATCTCTGTACCATGGACAACAAGAGGCACACCTAAATCCACATACAACAAGCAGCATCTGCATATGGAGGTGGTCTCCCTGGCTCCTTTACAAGCACATTTCAGGCCCCACTGCAAAGTAAATCTTTTCTATATACTTTGTTGGTGGGGTTAAAAATGACAGTTAAAAAAATATCTGAAGAGTACATAAGATTAAGTGATTGCAGCTACCAGGCATTACACAACTCCTAGAGGTTACTTTCATCCTCCTCGTCCTTGATTCTTGAGTCACTGACTTTAAAATAACTCCTGGAAGACGCTGTAAAATCATTCCAAATCAAAGATTTGGGTATATTAATATGCTTACCTTTTAACCAAGATAGTTGGAATTCTTCAAACTGCTAATTCCAGAGAAAGACTCTAAGTGACTTAACACTGACTTTGACTGCACTACCCTATAACAGGTTTAGTAACACACACAGATCCATCAGTGGGTGTGGTTTCTCCCTCCCCTTCCCTTTATAACCTCATTGCTGTGCCCCAAGTTTTACTTCACAGACTACCAAAGGAGCTAAGAAATTGCTTTCTTTTTCAGTGGGACCCTGTGGATGACTCATAAACAGACATTTGGTAGGCTGGCAAAATATTGTACTATGAATGTCCACTAATGATGTCCCATTGTTTTTAAATCTCCTTCTCAGTGTGGAGCTGCACTAATTGAGGGCTGACATAGGCACAACTCCGGTTCCTGAGGTGCTACACAGTTAATATCAGTCAACTCTGCGCTTTCTGTCATTCTGGGGTTACTGGAGCGCTTACACCATACTTTGGATTACATTCATATATAAAATTATACATTTCATTTGAGCATTACTAGCTTTCCTTTTCCCTGAGTTGATTTCTTAAATCTTTTTTTTTTTTTTTTTTTTTTTTTTTTTGCAAAAGTAACAGGTAGATATAAGGACATGCAATGAGTCAGGGATCCATTCAATTCCTTAATACATAGTTTCTTTCAACAGTATCTTCAGACGACATGGACAACTCAGGACGAAGCATGAAAACTATTAACACTACAGCAAATACCATCCATCCATCAGTAAAATCTGTCATAAAAAATAATTAGAACCTATAATCTTGTACTTATTGTTTTGCCTTTTAATATCTGGCCTCAAAATGAGCAGGTGAGGTAACAACAGTTTTCTTGGTAACTTTTAGTAATCAGAAAAATGGAAATTAAAACCCAGATTTATGTGAGTCTAAAACTTGTGTGTGTAACTATTCAACAGCACTGGCTCATAATTGTTTTCTTGCATTCCTGGGAGAAGTAAGGATATACTTATTCTCTGTCCTACCCTTCCTTTGACTAACATTGTATTTTGAGAAATAACTAGTGTTACATAACTGAAATCTTCCACAATTATGCCCATCCTATGGACACTATTAACCAAGAAATAAGCAACTGACTTAACCAAGTTTCTGCATTTATAGATCCTTACAAGGGACATTTTAAACGCCTCTTGCATACATTCTATTCTCTCTTCTGAATATATGATACCATTATAATCTCATATTTTGTAATGGATAAGCATTTTACATTTTCCAAATATTTTTAAGCGTTTTAGATTCTCCATAGTGTAACATTTTATAGGTTGCAACTAATAAACCTTTACATTAAAAACATTAACTTGTTATCATTTCACAGATCTGCTAAATGTATCATCTGAGATAACTACATCAAATAAATGCTTTTTAGAATACTGCCAGACTTGGTTGGCAATAAACCATGCTAAAACCATTTGTGTGAAGATATAAAATATATTTTCCTAAATTGCTTTTCCAAAAGCATATGTGAAAGAAAAAATTAATGTGGTCTTTGAACAACATGAATTATTAAATAAAAAGCATTACAAAAGATATAGAAATATTTAATTACATTGGTAAAGCTTAATTAGATGATCTCATAGAAGTAGAATAATATCAACTTCTCTTTTAACAACTCAATTTTTTAAAAAAAAATGTTTTTCTAAGCTGTTCCAATTCCTACATACACTTGTTTCAAATTTTAAACTAGTTAAATATCCCCATCTTCTTAGTCTTACATATACACAATACATAAAGCATAACTATTTATTGATCTCTGATTGCAACAGCATTAAAATAATAACTGGAGTACTGCATTTAGAGGGAAGAACTAGATTTAACTTTATAAATATTCATATATTCTAGATAAGAAACATGGGCCTAAAGTTTATACTGCACACTAACAATCTAAACATGCAATTCAAATAAACCATCTGTAGTCTTCCTGATGATCCATCTGTGGGGATATTTAAACACTGACAGCACAGGTGAACAGTCACAATAAATCTCTTGAATTAAAATACACAAGCACGTGCACGCACACACGTGCACACACACCCATACCAGTTACTGACATTAGTTTTGCAAAATTATCCGACTTTAAAACTGAACAATGATTTCCTGTAATCGTGCATGCTGCCTTTTCTTAGACTCACCTACATGAATTAAGAATAAAATTTAAGCATCTATGACATCCATTTAGTGAACAAGAACAATCTGGAAAAATCAAGTCATACCCCCTGTTTACAATATACAAAATGCAGGGAATGAAGGGCAAGCAAGCTAAATTTTCTGTTTAGTTTATTTGAATTTCAATCTTAATAATACTTTGCCATATGCATACATACCCTGGATACTTTTATTCATCCTTAGGTAGAATTACAGTCCATAAAATTCAAGTTAGTAATGAGAGGAGAGATGCTTTCTGACATAAATACTCCTGAGAATTCAAAGCGCTAGTAAGCCATTATCTTTAGTTTAGAAGGTAAGGAAGAAGGTTAGAAAGCATTTACATTTCAGTTACCAAATAATGTATGATACATGTATAGTTACTCTTTAGCATCACAAGGTTGAGTTTCTGTCAATGTCTGCTTATTAATTAGGATAAATATTTGAAGGTGATTGTCCAAGGTCCAATTACCTAAAATCTTGAGATTAAGTATGTTTTTAATAGGAAACTGCATTTGCTAGAATGGTTTGTGCCATGAAAGCTTGAATTTGTTCACTAATCCACTGTGACCTCAGTGATCTGCTTAATTAATTCAAATATAATTTAAAAACTATCTGGATTTTCTTAAAGTTAGGAAAAGTACAGAGTATCAGCATTTTCTTTCTTTAAGACTATATTTTTTTCTAAACAAAATATATTAGTGATTATTACTATGTTCATTTTAATGCAAACTCCAAAATCTCCTTCTTCTGTGCGCTAAAGAAGACTTATTTTATAGATATGATCAAATTATCATTTGAAATAGTCCCAGTAAACATAATTTCCCATTAATTTACTAAAATAAACATAAAAGATACAACTACTTCAAAGTTTTATTTATATTCCTTAAGGGTTCTCATAAACTTATATTTTCATCACTTTTAAATCTTAAATCTTTACTGGAAATTATTTTGATATGAAACAACTTTTCATATTTTGTGCCCCCTACAAAAAAAAATTGTAAAAAGACTCAGATTTATTTTCTCTGTTCATGACTAGATAATATGTAGCAAGCATTTGCTGTTCATTCGGTGAAATTGTCAGGTATGATGAAGAATAGAATTTAAAACTTAGCTTCGGAATCTATAAATAAAGGTATGCACAGTCTGATGCAATAATATTAACGTTTTAGAAGAAGAAAAAAACGTTCCCTTTAATTTATCTCATTTTCCCCACACGCCCACCAATTTTATTCAGCCATACCTTGGGCATCTCTTATTTTTCTTTTTCTTTCTTGCAAAAAGAAAGCTAAAGAACAAGGGTCCTTGACAAGGGAAAAAGAGAATCCAAAGTTATCTTGCTCTGATTTAAAAGGGAGAACTATGAGGATAAGAAATAATTATGCAATGAAATTCAGGGACGGATTAAATCCAGCAGAGAATCCCCTATGTACTGCGTATGGGGGATCAGGAAGGACAGCTTTCCTTAGCCTGTTGTTTCATAATCTTTCCTCCAGCAAATTTTGCCTCTTGAAGTCTCTCCTACAGGTTTTGCATGCCTAGAAGAGAGTCTGAGCCCACAGTCACAGGCTGCTGAATAGCCACAGGCTTAGATATTGGCAAGGGTTTCATCCTTTTTAGTTTCCTCAAAAAGAAAATAAAAACAATTCACAAAAAACACCATAGGGATAAGAAGAAAATGGAAAGGAGCACAGATAAAGACAGAGAGGCACTGTTCTCCTGCAGACTAAGCATGAGGGCTGTGTGCACTACAAACTCCTTCCTGTACTGCTTTATGTTGAAAATGCCAAATGTGCCCATATTACCCTCAAGAGTACAGCTGGTCTGTTTGGGCCAAAAGGTCTATAGACCCAACCATATTGCAAAGCTTTTCCACTAAGGCTGTCAGCTCAGACACAGATGACATCCTCTCTTGGTAGGACTTTGAGTGCCATCATGACTATCATGCTGGGAAATTCATTCATACTAAATTTTACCCTGGACCCCTCTCCAACTCCCTGCTCTGGAATAGTAACTAGATTTATTTAGGAATAAAACTAGTATTCTTTGTGTAAGCCCCACTAGACAGAGAAAAGGAGAACTGTGAATCTGTATAGAAGGCAAATGGATTTTCCTTCCCCAGTAAAGAGTGTCCGGCATACCCTTTTATTAGAGCATTATTTATATTATATTAAGAAATTATGTTAGTATATATCTGTCATTTACACTGGACTAAAATCTCCTTGAAGGCAGTGTTTTTCTTTTTTTTTTTAATTTTTTTTTAATGTTTATTTATTTTTGAGACAGAGAGACACAGAGCATGAATGGGGGAGGGGCAGAGAGAGAGGGAGACACAGAATCGGAAGCAGGCTCCAGGCTCTGAGCCATCAGCCCAGAGCCAGACGCGGGGCTCGAACTCACGAACCGTGAGATCGTGACCTGAGCTGAAGTCGGACGCTCAACCGACTGAGCCACCCAGGCACCCCGAAGGCAGTGTTTTTCTTTGTTGTCATACACTTGATTCTAAAACTATGATTTTCAGTACTGGATGTTTACTGTGTGAATAGATTATTTTAATCAATAGATGATTTTATCATCCTGTTTTTCCAGGTTTCTCTGACCATCCTACAGGCTTCAATTTCACTGCACGGCTTTCAATTCTCATTCACTTTGCAATATTATTCTGTTTCGTTTTGATGATTTTGATACTATGCCTGCATTTAATCAGGAAACACACAGATTAGTCACCTCATTAGTACCCACACTGTGAGATGTGTCTCAGATGCAAAATATATGGAAGTTACCAATAAGGACTCAGTGGCTGGATTTGGATGTTTTACAAAGTTAGATCTACAGAATAGATATTGAACCTGGTTCCAGGAGCCTTCTGTGGGTTTCCCAGAGATGTTTTAACATCAAAATATTTTCCTTTGTGTGACATAACAGTAGATAAAGAAATCAAAGATCAATCCCCAAGTAGTATCAAAATTTGACCAGAAGTAATGACCCAAATGATCAGTGATGTTGAGCATCTTTTCATGTACCTGTTGGCAATCCATATGTATTCTTTGGGGAAAAAAATGTCTATTCAGTTTCTCTATCCATTTTTAATTGGATTGTTTGTTGTTGAGTTTATATATTTTGTAATAATAACCCCATGTCAGATATATGGTCTGTAAATATTTTCTCCCATTCTATAGGTTACCTTTCCATTTTGTTGAATGTTATTATGCTGTGCAGAATCAAAACCACAATGAGATATGACCTCATGCCTGTTGTAAGGGCTACCATCAAAAAGGCAAGACAAACAAGTGTTGGCGAGCATGCAGAGAAAAAGGAACCTTTGTACACTGTTGGTAGAAATGTAAATACAGCCACTATGAAAAACAGTATGGGGTTTTCTCAAAAAATAACAAAATAGTGACATCATATGCTCTGGCAATCCTACCTTTGGGTCTATACCCAAAGGAAATGAAAAAACAGGATTTCGAAGAGATATCTGCCCTCCTATGTTATTACAGTGTTACTTACAACAGCCCAGATATGGAAACAACCTAAAACTCTGGCAATAGATGAATGAATACAGACGTGACATCATTTATAATGGAATATTTTCACCCAGAAGAAAGAAGGAAATCCTGTCATTTGTGACAGCATGGATGGATCTTGAGGGCATTATGCTAAGTGAAGTAAGTCAGACAAGGAAAGACAAATGCTTTATGATCTCATAAATGGAATCTAAAAATACTGAGGCTGTAGAAAGAGAAAGCTGAACGGGGTTTACCAGGAGCTAAGGTGTTGGAGGTAAATAGGAAGATACTTGTCCAAGGGTACAAATTTCTAGCTATAATTCAGGGGATCTAATGTACAGCATAGTGATTATAATTAATAATACTGTATTTTATGCTTGAAAGTTCCTAATAAAGTAGTTTTTAAATATTCTCAACACAAAATTAAATGGTAATTATGTGACACGATGCCAGTGTTACCTGGCTATGGTGGTAATCATTTTGCAGTAAGTGTATCAAATCAACACACTGCACACCTTAAACCTACATAATGTTCTATGGCAATCATAGATCAAAGCTGGAAAAAAAAGAAGTGATTCAGTAAGAGAGGCCTGAGAGAAGAAAAATCTGCTCTTTAACAGTTTTCCTGGAAACTGATCATCTCGAATAGGGACTTGAGTGTCTTTTTTTTTTTTTTTAATAACAAGTATTAGTTTTTCAAACATTCAAAAATCTGTAAACTTCTTCAGGAAATAATATAACCAGAGTTTTTTTGTTTTTTTTTTTAAATGACTCTATGCTTCAAATTTTTATTTGATGATTTTCAGATACTTTCTCCAGTATTAATTCATATATAAACCTAGTAGCAATAATTCTCTTTTTTTCTGATATAAAAATACAATAATTATTTGGTAAAACATTATTATATATTATATATTTATATATATTATAATGCTTAGATTTGAATTTCTAACTGTTTCCTATAAATATTTTTCCAAGTTTATTTGTATGATAGCAAATCCCAAGATGTCATCAACATCACAGAAATTAAATGTAATGAGGCACTGAAACTTAAGGGTGTGGAATTCCATGGTAGATAGTGGAGTAGAAGGATCCTGGGCTCAACTTGTCTCATAAATACAACGAGATAATATCCCCAGTAGCATAAACAACACAGAAAATTACACCCAAACTGTAATTTATAGACTGTCCATAACTAAAAGTACATAAGAGGCCACATCAAAAAGGGTAGGAAGGTTGAAGATCCTGGTGGAAGCCAAAGGGACCTACAGGACTGTGTCAGGGCTATAGGAAATGGGAGTCCTCACCTTTAAAGAGACAGCACAACAAACAACCATGTGGAGATACAGTAAAGAAAAGTTATACAGCTAGCTCTCTCTCTCTCTCTCTCTCTCTCCCCCTCAAAAATAAATAAACATTAAAAACAAAAATTTTTTTAAAAGGGCGGGGGGCACAACTGGGTTGTTCAGTTGGTTAAGTGTCCGACTTCAGCTCAGGTCATGATCTCACAGTTCATGAGTTCGAGCTCCATGTCAGACTCTGTGCTGACAGCTCAGAGCCTTCAGATTCTGTGTCTCCCTTTCACTCGGTCCCTTCCCTGCTGTGGGCGCACTCACACTCTCTCTCTCTCTCTCAAAAATAAATAAACATTTACAAAATTTTAAAAAAAGAAAAGGTATACAGCAAAGATATTTGTTTACAAATCTCAGAGTGTGTGCTAGAGGTGCCGGGATCTTTGGGACACTTCTCCAAGAACAAAAGAGCTGTCAGGCATCATATCCCTCATCTCCCAGACTGCATACATGGACACCTGCAGAAATCAGTGCACCGTAAACCTCTGCACCTGTCCTGCACGTACACCACCTACACTGACCTTCTGCAGATCCCCTCCTTCAACGTGGCAGGCATCTTCAGGGGTTTTCTCAGGCAGCTTCAGGTCCTCTCCTGTAGCAACTACTGAGGACATTGCTGGCATTGTCCCCCCCGATGCCTGCATTCTCCTGTGACCCTGCCTCATCCAATACACCCTTGGCCAGAGCCCATCCAAAGTGGGGCCAGAAGCCTGAAAGTGTGCAAGCAGAGCCAACAGGAGACAGCACCACTTCAAAGTGATTCCTGCCCTGGGAAGAGGGGGAAATAATCACACAGACCATTATGAGTGCAGCACCACAGGGGCAGACATCTGGTATGACTGCAAGCCCCACCCACCAACAAAAGCTGCTCAGGGGGCAACACAAGGAAAGCCCCCTAAAGTTCAGTACTATTGCATCTCTGGAAAATTCATGGTTTGGCCTAATTCAAGTCCAAAGTGGCCCCACTAACAACACAGGGACCAACCCTGCCCACAATAGGCAAAAAGAACAACTGTAGACGACTGGCCTGAATACAAAAGCACCTCAGCCACAACAGGAGAGCACACACACAGTAAATATAGGAGACATCCCTGAAATACCAGGTCCTGGTTAACAGGGGACATTGTACCACAGGACATGATAGAACCTCTTTTCATAAGGGCACTATTATTGAGAGCAGGAGACTTAGCTGACTCTCCCACCACAGAGAAAGACACAGAGGAATTAGACAAAACTAGAAGACCAAACAGTATGTCCCAAATGAAAGAACAGGACAAAATCATAGCAAGAGACCTAAACAAAATGGAGCTAAGTAATATTCCTGATAGAGAGTTTAAAGTAATGATCATTAAGATATTCACTGGATTTGAGTAAAGAGTGGAGGACATCAGTGAGACCCTTACCAAAAAGAAAACATGGAAAAGAACCAACCAAAAATAAGAACTTAATAATGGAAATTAAAAACACACACGATGGAATAAATAGTAGACCAGATGAAACAGAAGAATGGAACCACAACTGGGAGGACAGTATAATGGAAAACAATCAGCTGAACAGAATACAGAAAAAGAAAAAAAAAATTAAATTAGAGAAACATTAAGAGAACTCAGAGACACCATCATGTGTAATAACATTTGCATTATAAGGATCTGAGAAAAAGAAGAGAGAGAAAAGGGAAAAAAGAAAATACTTGAAGAAATAATAACTGAAAACTTCCTTAATCTGGGGAAGGAAACAGAAATCCAGATCCAGGAGGGACAGATAAAGAATCCACAACAAATCAACCCAAGGTGGTCCACACCAAAATATATAATAATCAAAATGGCAAAAAGTAGTGATAAAGAGAGAAAAGAAAATAGTTACAAACAAGGGAAACCTCGTGAGGCTGTCAACTGATTTTTTGGCAGAAACTTTGCAGGCCAGAAGGGAGTGGCATGATATTTTCAAAGTGCTGAAATAAAAAACCTGCAACCAAGAATACTCTATCCAGTAAGGCTATAACTCAGAATAGAAGGAAAAATAAAGAATTTCCCAAACAAAAGTTAAAGGTCTTCATTACACTAAACCATACATACAAGAATGTTAAAGGGAGCTCTTTTAGTGGAAAGCAAAGAACACAATAATAAGAAAGGTAAGAAGCACAAAATCAGTGCAATTAAGTATATCTGTAAAAATCAGCTAATTCATTCACAAAATAAAAAGACATAAAACCATGACACCATATACCTAAAACGTGGGAGGGTGAGGAGTAAAGAATGGGTTCAAACATAAGTGACAATTAACTTAATACAGACTGCTATACACAGAAGGTGTTACGTAGAAACTAATGAAAACCACAAATCAAAAATCCATAACAGACATGTGAAAAATATATACATAAATAAAGAGAAAGGAATTGAAGTTTCTCCCTGAAGAAAGCCAGCAAACTGTAAAAGAGCAAGAGAAGAAAGGAGCAGAGAAGAACTATAAAAACAACAATAAAACCAGTTACAAAACAGCAATAAGGACATATCTATCAATGCTTTTGTTCAATGTAAATGGAGTAAATGCTCCAATTAAAAGACACAGAGTATGGAATGATTTAAAAAACAAAACAAAACAAAACAAATGACTCATCTATATGCTGCCTATTAGGGATTCATTTCAGATGTAGACACATGGAGATTGAAACTGAAGGGATAGAAAAGAAAGCTGGGGTAGCAAAACCTGTATCAGACAAAATAGGCTTTCAAACAAAGACTGTAACAGGAGACAAAGTAGGCAAATATATAATCATGAAGGGGACAATCCAACAAGAAGATATAACAATTACAAATATTTGGGCCCCCAAAAGGGAAGCACCCAAATACATAAGCAGCTAAAAACAAACATAAAAGAAATAGTTGATACTAATAAAATAATAGTACAGGACTTTAACAGACCACTAACATCAATGGATAGATCATCCAAACAGAAAATCAGTAAGGAAGCAGTACCAATGAACAGCACACTGGACAAGATGGATCTTTCAGATATATTCACAATATTCCATCCTAAAACAGCAGAATACACATTCTTTTCAAGTGTGCATGAAACATTTGCCAGAAGAGATCACATCTGAGGCCACAAAATGAGTCTCAACAATTTCAAAAAGACTGAAATCATACCATGCATCTCTTCTGACCACAATACAATGAAGTTAGGAATCAAACACAAGAAAAAACATCTGGAAAAACATAAATACATAGAAAGTAAATAACATGTTGCTACAAAATGAATGGATGAATCAAGAAATCAAACAGGAAATAAAAAAAAAAATACATGGAGACAATGAAAATGAAAACACAATGGTCCAAAATCTTTGGGACATAGTACAAGCTGTTCTAAAAGGGAAGTTTATAGCAGTACAGGACTACATCAAGAAGCAAGAAAAATCTCAAATAAGCAACCCAACTGCACCTAAAGGGGCTAGAAAAACAAACTGAACCCAAAACAAGTAGAAAGAAGGAAATAATCAACATTAGAGCAGAAATAAATGAAATAGAAAATAAAAACAAACAATAACAAAACAGGTCAGTGAAAACAGGAGCCAATTCTTTGTAAAGATCAAAAAAAGTGATAACTCTAGCCAGACTCATAAAAAATGGAATTGGAGGGGGCGCGGAGCTCAAATAAACAAAAAGAGAAATGAAAGAGGAAAAGTAACAACCAACACTACAGAAATACAATTGTAAGAGAATATGATAAAAAACTATGTGCCAACAAATTGAACAACCTAGAAGAAATGGATAAATCACTAGAAACATATAACCTCTCAAAACTGAATCAGGAAAAAATTGAAAATTTGAACATACCAATTACCAGCAGTGACACTGAATGAGTTATCAAAAAGCTCCCAAAAACCAAAAGCCCGGGACTAGATAGCTTTGCAGGTTAATTCTACCAAGCACTTAAAGAAAAGATAATACCTATCCTTCTCAAACTATTACCAAAAAATAGAAGAGGAAGCAAAGCTTAAAGATTCATTTTATGAGGCCAGCATACCCTGATAAGAAAACCATATAAAGTCACTACAGTAAAAGAAAACTACAGGCCAATATCTCTGAAGAACACAGATGCAAAAATCCTCAACAAAATATTAACTAACCAATAATACATTTAAAAAGTCATATAATACATATAATACACACCAATAATACATTTAAAAACAATACATTTAAAAAATAATACATTTAAGATACATTAAAAATTTTCAGTGATAAAAATCTGAGAGTTGTTCAAGATCAGGAACAAGACAAGGATGTCCATGCTCATCACTTTTATTTGCTGTAGTACTAAAAGTCCTAGTCACAGCAATCAGACAAGAAAATGAAATAAGAGACATCCAAATTAGAAAAGAAGTAAAATGTTCACTATTTGCAGAAGATATGACACTACATGGAGAAAACTCTAAGACTTCACAAAATAAACTACTAGAACTGATAAATAAATTCAGTAAAGTAGCAGGATACAAAATCAATACACATAAATCCTTTGCCTTACTATTCACTAATAATAAAGTAGCAGAAAGAGATATTAAGAAAACAATCCTATTTACAATTGCACCAAAAAGAGTAACATACCGAGGAATAAATATAACCAAGGAGGTAAAAGACCACTACTTTGAAAATGTAAAACACTGAGGTAAGAAATGTAAGATGACACAAACAGATGCAAAGATATTCAATGCTCAAGGATTAGAGGAACGAATATTTTTAAAATGTCCACATTGAGGAGGGCACCTGTTGGGATGAGCACTGGGTGTTGTATGGAAACCAATTTGACAATAAATTTCATATTAAAAAAATAAATAAATAAAATAAAATATCCATACTACCCAAAGCGATCTATACATTTAATGCAATCCTTATCAAAGTACCAACAGCATTTTTCACGGAACTAGAACACATAATCTTAAAATTTCTATGGAACCACAAAAGACCCAGAATAGTCAAAGCAATCCTGAGAAACAAGAACAAAACTGGAAGTATAATAATCTCAGATATAAAGATATACTACAAAGCTGTACTAATTAAGGCAGTATGGTATTGGCACAAAAACAGGCATAAAGATCAATGGAACACAATAGAGAGTCCAGAAATAAACCTATAAAATGGTCAATTAAGTTTTGATAAATGAGGCAAGAGTATGAAATGGTGGGGGGTACTGGGTGACTCAGTTGGTTAATTGCCCTACTCTTGATTCCGGCTCAAGTCATGATCTCCTGGTTCATGAGTTCAAGCTCCACATTGGGCTCTGCACTGATAGTGTAGAGCTAGTTGGGATTCTCCCCTCTCTCTTGGCCCTTACCCTACCCATATTCTTTCTCTCTCAAAATGAATAAATAAACTTAAAAAAAAAGAATATGTAATGGGGAAAAGACAGTCTGTAACAGATGGTGATGACAAAACTGGAGAGCTACATGCAAAAGAATAAACTGGACCACTTTCTTATACCATACAAAAGAATACACTCAAAATGGATTAAAGACTTAAACGTCAGACCTAAAACCATAAAAACTTCTAGAAGAGAACACAGTCAGTAATCTCTCTGACACTGGCTGCAGCAACATATTTCTAGATATGTCACTCAAGGCAAGGGAAACAAGAACAAAAATAAACTATTGGGACCACATCAAAATAAAAAAGCTTCTGCACAGCAAGGAAAAAAATCAACAGAACAAAAAGACAACTTACTAGATGGGAGAAGAAATTTGCAAATGATATTTTGATAAAGGGTTAGTATCCAAAATATATAAAGAACTGATAAAATACAACACCAAAAACTAAATAAATAAAAATAAATAAATAAAGCAATTTAAAAAATAAGAAGACACGAACAGATATTTCTCCAAAGAGAACATTCAGATGGTCATGAGATGCATGCAAAGATGCACCTGTTAGAATGGCTAAAATCAAAAACACAAGAAATAGTAAGTATTGATGAGTATATGCACTGTTGGTGGGAATGCAAACTGGCACAGCCACTGTGGAAAATAATATGGAAGTTCCTCAAAAAAGTCAAAATAGAAATACCATACAATCCAATATTCTACTATTGGGTATTGACCCAGAAAATAAGAACATTAATTTGAAAATATATATGCACCCCTATGTTTCTTGCAGCATTATTTATAATAGCCAAATTACAGAAGCAGTCCAAATGTCCGTTGACACTTGGATAAAGAACAGGAGGTATATATACAATGGAATATTACTCCGCCACAAAAAAAGAAAGCAATCTTGCCATTTGCAAAAACATGGATGGATCTAGATAGTGAATATAATGCTAAGTGAAATAAATTAGTAAGAAAAAGGAATATACCATATGATTTCATTCATATGTACAATTTAAGAAACAAAAAAAGGACAAAGAAAAAAAGAGACAAACCAACAAAACACTGACTCTCAAATATGGAGAACAAACTGATGGTTACCGGAGTTGGGGGAGGGGTTGGTAAAATAAATGAAAGGGATCAAGAATACACTCAGCATGATTAGCATTGAATAATATATAGAACTATTGAATCACTATATTGTATACCTGAAATAGGATACTGCATGTTAATAATACTGAAATTAAAATTTAAAAAAATTTAAAGATTTTTAAAGTAATGGAAATTCAGTTTCAGTGGAATTTTAAACTTTTTATTCTCATCTTTGATTCTTCAGATATTTTTATACACATTTTTCTATTATAATTTATTTTAATAGAATATATACAAATGAAATTGTATATTCTGATAGGCATTCAGAAAGGTGTATCTAAACCAATGATTTAATTTTTATGAAGTGAATACTGAAGCATTACTTAATGGCAGTAGGCAGATGACCAGAACGAGCTTCTCATTAACACGGGTGTTGGAAGTCCTTTAACACCCACCCTCCCCATACCCCCAAACCTGTATCTCATCTGTATTTACAGGTATACAACAAGTTTCAAGTTTCACAAAGGGAACTAGATTTCTCACATTTCCTTAAAAATGCCCTTTACTTATACCTAACTTTCATAACATAAACAAAATAAGAAATAGTTGAATAAGTTTAACCAGTAACAACAGACAAGCCCAGTATTGTATTAGTTGTAAATAACAAAATAGTGTTCAGTGCTAAAGTTACTTAGTACTTATGTTAAATATTGAGATAAGGGTTGAGATATATTGAGATAAATCATATATGAGATAAAGTCATATATTCATATTCTCTTGTTCATTCTCCCCTCTTCCCACTCTCTTATACATATTCTTCTCATGTAAATATAAATAGGATTAATAAGCATACATTTCAAAGTGAGAATACGAAGAATATAAAGAGTTCTACTATAAAGGACAATTAGCAAATAAACCCAGTGTCAATTATCATGAAATCACCATTTACGCTGAATTGTAACTCTCTGAACATAAACTATCTAAACTCAAAATAGTATTTAGCATTTTTGTACATATCAAACAGTACTTTAAAAAAAAAAAACAGATAGGAAGCCTTTTTTGTAATCAAGATAGATGTATCCAGAGATAATTTTCTCTGTGTAAGTACCCTTCAACTGGACATCCTATACTATTGAATCAAATGTTCATCTCTGATTTCATGACAGGGATCCTCATGGAATGAGTTTTAAAAATTGAGCAATTCATAACTGATATAGTATACTCTCTACAGAGTGCAAAACAAGTTATGCACAGAATTTGACCGATACTCATTTGTATTTTTTATATGTTTCTTTTATGATTGCTGTTTCAGCAAGGGTAAGATAATATATTTGGTTTATTTTTTAAGTTTGGAGTACTCTCTATTCAACTGAAGATATCCCATCTGAGAACTGCCTTTCCACCAACATGGTAACTGAGACACCCTGTTAGAACTTGTACCTCTGACTATACCTAGAGTTGCTCAGTCCCATGGTGAACACCTGTCTCCTGTCTGCCCCCAGGATGTCTGATCAGCGACCCAGGGAGCGTATCTAGTCAGCCTCAGTACAAAAGCTGAAACTTTAAGATTTAATACTCTGGACTATTGGTAGCCTTGGTCATATTTTCTTCCATGGCAGCCTGCAATAATACAGGTAACAAAATCGCCACAGGTGACAAAACTACATCTAAGAAACACACACACACACACACACACACACACACACAAACACACACAAATTCTAATATATCCATATCCCTTCACACATCATTATTTTTCTAATGTATACAGAAGATTTTAATAAGAAAACTCTAATGTTCAAGTATTTTTGAATATGTGTGTTGTAAGTTTTCTCAATTAGAAGGCATTAAACTTGCATCCTCTGCAGTGTTTTTCATAGTAGAGGGGAAGGGACATGGCACTCTCTGATGTTCATATATTCTAACCATGTTAGGAAAACAGAAACCTATGACAAACACTTATCCGAGGACTCTGGTCTCCAAACAACACTTGGTATACAAGAGTTAAATGTATTTCCCAAGTGTTTCTCATACATCCAAGCTTTATGAATAGTGAATCATATATTAAGCTCTTCTAATATATCAATGTGCTTATGTCCTTACATATATTATTTCATTTATTTCTCACAGTAACTTTTGAAACAGTAGTAATTATCATCATCTTATAGTTGAGGAATTTGAATTTTAAAAGGAAGAGCCAGAGGCAAATTCAAACCCAGATTTGACTGAAGTTATGCCCACCTTAAATATTATATATTCTCAAAATTCTTTACCCAGTAAGGCAATATGCTGGTTTGGATTGGCAAGCAAACAGATGAGGAGTTTTACCCTGACTCCCACGCTTCAGGTTATGATAAAAAACTATAAATGTCAGAGCAACAATTTCACTTCACATGTGTCCCAGGCTTATTCCTTGTGATACTATAAGGACTCTTTAGAAAGTTATGACTCAGCTTTTCCAATACACCCCCCAAGAAATTCATTAGAATGATTTATTCATGTTCCTCAGTAAGGAAATATATGAGACTCCTGAAAGAGATTTTTAGCAGGGCATCTGGGGGGCTCAGTCAGTTAAGCGTCTGACCTCAGCTCACATCATAACCCTAGGGGTTCATGGGTTCCAGCATGCCACTGTCAGTGCAGAGCCTCTTTGGGATTGTGTCTCTCTCCCTCTCTTTGTCTCTGCCCCTCTGCCATTTGCACTCTTTCTCTCTCTCTCTCAAAATAAATGAATACATTTAAATTTTTTAAAACAGATTTTTAGCAAAAGCTAAAAGTGGGCAAGGGATACTTATTTCAGGGAAGGAATCACTTATAAATAAGATATCTAAACAAAATTATATGACTATGCTTTAAAATGGTGCATGTTTAACCCCAAAAATAAAATAGGTTATAATAGATATTATTTATTCTATTAGCTATGGAGCATTTATGATGCATACAGTACTGTTACAATCCTGAAATACTTTATTTTATGCAATCTTCATAGAAGTTTACACATGAAGTAAGTAGTGTTATTTTCTCCAATGATTTAATAGAAGCTGGGGGTTAGTGAAATAATTATCCTTGAGTTCTAGCAAATAAATCATATATACCTATCACATTTCATATATAAAAGTGAAAAAAATCTAGGAGAATTTAATACACAAGAATTAGGTTGACTTACTGTCATCTAATTTCCATTCAATATATAATATTTTACCTCACTACATGAATTAATCTTATATTTATAATATCAAATTATACTCAATTTGCCAATAAGCTTACACTCTATAAAACCTAGATTATATGTATAATTACAAAATTAGCAAGCTAAGCTTGCCTGATTTATTACTATTATGTCATTTACTTTATCACCCAACTGAAGATGTTAAAACCAAAATAAAGCCATGCTGCAGTCAGGTTACAATAGTCACAATGTTTTCTGCCCAGTTTCCTTGGCAGCTAGCGTTTAGTATGACAAAAATCTTCCACTGCTCCAAACATTCCTCACCCTAATTTAGGTCTCATTGAGAGTGGAAACTTTCACCAAGTAAAGACAATAAATGTTTTATTCGGATGTGAATTTAAATAAAACCATAATACTCTAATGTTACTTGTGCCACTGTAACTTCCAGTGTATGGTTTAACAGCAAGATAAGTCACTTTTCAAATTATAAATGCAGATATTCCCAAGTTCATTACCACTGGATCCTAGGATGTGCATTCCACCGATGATATACATGGATGGGGGGTGCTTTTGGTCAAAGTACACCATGTAACCTAACAAATTTAGGACTCCTATCGGGACTATCATAGTAGAAATGTTTCATATGGGATTCAGGTCTGTGGTACCACAGCACCAATTTTTTTATTTTTTTTTGTACATGATGATGGTCTATTGTAAGACAAATTTTAAAAGCAATTTGTCCATGTTCAAATAACTTACTGGGTAAATAACTCACCCACGTTTAGAGGAACTGTTACCATAGCAAAGAAATACACAAAAAGAATAACTCAAACAAAGCAAGTATATTTTTTAAAGTCAGAGCCAAGATGTAGAATGGAAAAATTAAGATTTTTAGTTTCTTGAATAAATTCCGTGATTCTGCCTCCAGGGGTATAAAGAATTCTTTAAATATTAATGATATACATTTTTATAGTTGGAACCTAACATAAGTATAGTGAACCGAAGGAAGATCATCAGGTACAAAAACCCAAAGATACACACTGCATTATTAAATCGATAGATTGGTGAAATTTAAATAGGATAAATAGTATTAAATTTCATCATTCAAACTGTATGTTAGAAAGGAGTGAAAAGTGACAAATCAGTAGAATATGCATATAAAAACAGGGAACTTTAAGATTGCTTCTTAACCTCAGTAGTCAAAATTACTGATCTGAGTAAATTAAATTGAGTAAATTTACTAACTGAATAAAATAAATTGATGTGTATAATGTCTTTTGAAGTATGAATGAGGAAGGATATTTTACATCTGGGAGAAAGAGGAGTAAGCAGAGGTAAAATAATCAAGTAAATAAGATTAAATGATTAAATAAAATAAATTTAAAAGATTACTTTCCTGTTTACTGTCCTCAGACTCAAACCCCAAGCAATGCCGCTTCTAGGCCCAGGTGAAATAGTCATTTATAATATTATGATATCACTTAAAAGTTTTTGCATATAAATTCCACAGAGGGGCACCTGGGTGGCTCAGTCAGTTAAGCCTCCAACTCTTGAATTCAGATCAGGTCATGATCTCACAGTTTGTGAATTCAAGCCCCACTTGACAGTGTGGAGCCTGCTTGGAATTCTCTCTCTCTCTGCGCCTCCTCTGCTCATGTGCTCTCTCAAAATAAATAAACTAAAAAAAAAAAAAAAAAAAAAAAAAAAGTCCACAGAAATATTTTCTTTAATATGCAGAGAGTACAAGGAAATAACATTTAGAATCTCTTGGGTAGAAGCACTAAGAAAGTTTTATTTTGCTGGATCATTCCGAGGGACAGCATTCCTCTCGTTGTTGCCCCAATAAGTAAGAAAAGTAAGAGTTTTCAAAGTAACTAGTGAGACAACAGTCTTTATTTCTCACTCTTGTTATCACAGAAGATCTCAGATATTCATTTTCTTACCACTGTAGAATACTTCCAAACATGTAACTTCCAAGAATCTTATGCGTGTTTCTTTAAAGCCTTTAAAACACATTAAGCATGAAAGAAGACAGGCAATTCAGTGGTGCTATGATGCAACATGAGTAAAAACTCCTCTGATTATAAACTAGAATACTTAAAGCACCAAGAAAGATGTCTCCAGGCACACACCTTTAATCAAGTTAGCTACATTTACTTAAATCTTGAGAAATCAATTCTATACAAAGCAAAACAATTTTGCGAAATGTCTATTACTGTAAGTGCCTATTCAAGTTCCTGATTTGGTAAATGAATTCTCCTTTTCTCTTTCCCTCCCCTTTGTATGAATAGATGAGATTGTGTCTAATTGAAAACTGCAGTCAGAAAACAATCAGGCTGACATAGTTAATAACAGGTATTTCTATTGAAGCATTGTTGAGAACTAAATGTTAAATTTCTTTGCTAAATATGAAATATGCTGTTAATTGTACAACTCTTTTTAAACTAGATGTAAAAGAAAAATCACAGGTTTTTAAGACATCTTTCTTACTGTAAGCCCATCTTTAAATATATTTTCAACTTATTGCTATTAATATCTTTTTTTAAGTTTATTTATTTTGAGACAGAGAGAGAGAGAGAGGAAGGGAGGGAGGAAGAGGGTGCAAGTGGGGGGTGCAGCAGAGAGAGAGAGGGAGAGGGAGAGAGAGAATCCCAAGCAGGCTTTGCACTGTTAGTGTGGAGAGCGATGCAGGCAGGGCTCCAACTTGTGAACTGTGAGATCATGACCTGAGCCAATTTTGGAGGCTTAACCAACTGAGCCACCCAGGCACCCCTGTTCTTAATATCTCTTTATATCTTGTTTTAAATCGTGAACATAAAGTTGGAACAGATCAGTGATAGAGAGGGATACGGTCTTCTCTCTAGGAAATTTAGTAGATTAACAAATGACATATTTTACAGGAGAAAAGTTAAGAGTCTGACTTTCTAAAGTAGCTACCATGCACTTAAAAGAGTGAAATGAAATCAGTGTAAGAATCATTAGAAAAAATATATGTATTTATGAGTCTATTACTAATGGGATCTAGAATATTTTTCTTGTGTGGCCACTATATTCTGGTAAAAAAGTAGAGACAACAATTTAATATGTATTGAACATAATGGTGATAATATCATAAAGACAATAAGCATTCTAATCCAATAAATATAAAGTTCCTACACAACATTTGCATATAACATGTTAGGACATATTCTATTTATCTAGAATACTGTTTCCCTAATTACAGAGATAGACAATGTGGTTAACAATTAGTTGTTCCCTATTTCCTCCCTCCCCTTTCCCATTTAATAGCGATACAGTTTGAGGTCTGAAGTATCTAAGGCATTCAGCGTGTGGGATTGCCTGACATGACATACTCATACTCGTTCTGAGGTGGGTGAGATCTTAGGGGATTTTAGGACACAATGGAACTATCCATCAACACTTTGCTACAATGAGAGGAGCGAAAGTGAGGACAAATTCAAATACAACGGAGGTCAAGATGAAAGGACAGAACCACGATTTTGAATGACAACATAAAACCAAAATACATTTCCTCTGGACTTTTCAGTTACTTGCTCCATTATGTCGAATTTATATTTAAAACTAGTTTCAGCTGAGTTTTTGGTCTATTTGCACTGAAAAGTTTCCTATACTGTGCTGGTCATTAAAATGCATTTATTGAGTGGTAATTCCACCAACTAAATTAGTAAGTTCTAAATGCAATTGGTAATATGAGTCAAATCTCTTGTGCTTCTAATTTTTTTAATTTACACATTTGAAAAATAACCTTTTATTTTTGCTTAGGCCAATTTGAGTTGAATTCACTCCATCCCATTACTCATTATTTTCCTTTAAATCATCATCATCTGAATTTATTGCAATAATCGATGTATTGTCTAGTCCCATTAGACTTTAAGCTCTATGACAGCAGGGACTCTATAGAACATCACTATATTGCCAGCAAGTGAAATATTGCTTGGTATAGAGGAGACACTCAATAAATACCTGTGGAATGAATTAATTAGTAAAATAAAAGTTGAGAAATTGTGCCACAAGGCAAAATGAATTACAGAAATTGTACAGGACTTTAAAAAGAAAGCAGAGGAAAGGAGGGGCAGGCCAGGGAGGGGAGGGGACCAGAGGAGATGAGATGAGAAAATTAATATTATTAAGAGAGGGTAGTTTAGCTGAGCCTCAAATAAGTTAAATTTCACTAGGGCAATGACGGTTTAAGTCTAGTGTAAATATATTTAATGCCAAATAATAAAAAACATAGAATAACTGAAGTGTATTTTACACTTAAGGAAAATGATAGGCTGGGGTGACCTATGTAAGAGAGAAATCTGAAACTTTAAGGCAGGTATTGTTATTTCTTATAATAGTTGCACCTGTCAGCAATTGGCCTGTCCTCATTTTATGGAAACTCTCAGTTATGTAATTGGGCAGTTTCCCTTTCCATACAAGCTCCAATCAATCTTGGAGACAAATTTGTGGACTACTTTAATGTGTATTTATCTGGTAATGGATTACATCATTCACCTTGTACTTGGACTGCTTCCTCTCATGCCCTTCTTTGCTCTATCATCTTATTTTAATGAGGCTAAACTAGGTCATCTTTTCTTAAAATTCTAAGCTTATGAGTTTCTCCATTACTAACTAACGTGATTCAAGGGATCCACAATTGTCATTCCTGCCCCACATGTCCAACCTTCTATGTCAAATAATACATTTACATTAGGATGCACATATTTTTATAGGAATGTGTCTTACCTTCAGTTTTTATTAACAGACTAACAAAAAATAAGGAGACTTATTCTATATTATGAGACCTGTTGCAATAGCATTCAAGAAATGTTTCCTTTATGCATACACTACATACACTGTTGACATTTCCTCACTTCTCAAGTCTCAAGGCCTTCCCTCCTTACCATCCACTTTTAATGTAACTCAGATTCCTAGATATGATGCTCTGCACCCTTCTTTCACTCCCTGGTCTGGGATATTATAGAATATCACTGAGTCACATCACTAGTTATTGGAGTCCTGGAACGGGTGCACCATTTCTGTGATTTCCTTCTTCTCATGAGTCAAGGTGACAAAGTAAAGAGGACTCATTCTCTGAATCCTCTCTTTTTCTCTTATATGCCCTTATGTGACACATAAATCTGTACCTATTGTTCTGGATGGACAGGCCCAAAGTGAACAACTTTTACCAGCTATAATGGGGCTATCAGTTGTCCCAATATTTGTGTCGTTCAGGCACCAGAAGGCAGGTCTAAGAACTGCACTGCCCTTGCAAACAAAGGGACGGGTCTAAGATTCTAGTTTAGTCTTCAAACTAAAAATAGATGAGGCATACCTTATCTGTTTTCATTCAGGATGGCCTAGCATAAGTATTTTTTATTAATTTTTAATATTTATTTTTGAGAGAGAGTGAGGGAGGGGCAGAAAGAGGGAGACAAAGGATTCGAAGAAGGCTCCAGGCTCTGCACTGACAGCAGAGAGCCCGATGTGGGGCTCAAACTCATGAACCATGAGACCATGACCTGAGCCAAAGTTGGACGCTTAACCAACTGAGACACCCAGGTGCTCCCATAAGTAAAGTATTTCTTGAGATCAGCCCATGTCAATAGATTTGGTACTGAATTTTGGAGCCCACGTTCTAGCTAATGAGACTGGCATTTTGTCCTCAGTTATATCTTGGGGACTTCAGAAAGAAAAAGGGGTAGTTGAGGCCATTGGCTAAATTGAATTATGCTGAAAAATATATTACTTTGAAATCACCATCGTGTATATCTAATATGTGAAACAGTAGGTCTCAGTGAGCCTCCAGGATTATCCCACTTAGAACAGCAATGTTTCCCTTCATACCACTGTCATTCCTGATCCCTTCAACCTACTTTACATTTTTCTTTTTTTTCCACAACAGACACTATATTCTAAAATGCTAATTGTGCATATATGTGCATATACATTATCTATTATATGCTGTATATCTTTTGCTTAGTTTCTAGTCATTTCTCATTCCATTCAATCTAAACTCCATGAGGCGAAATGTCATTGTATCATTTACAGATCTATTCCAGGAGTCTGGAATAATGCCTGGCACATTATAAGTATCCAGTAAATATCTGTAGAAAGAATCACTGAACAATACTTTTTGAGCTACATTTTTACAGTTGCAGAATAAGGTTGCATTAAAAAAATGTGCATTTAGATCCATCTACTCACTACCGGGACTAGGTAGATGATTCAGAAGCAACACTTCAGTGGATCACCTGCTTACAAAGGGATGGGAATTCCGGAAGATGGCAGCATAGGAGGACGCTGGGCTCACCGCGCATCCTGCTGATCACTTAGATTCCACCTACACCTGCCTAAATAACCCAGAAAACCGCCAGAGGATTAGCAGAACAGAGTCGCCGGAGCCAAGCGCAGATGAGAGGCCCACGGAAAAGGGTAGGAAGGGCGGCAAGGCGGTGCGCGCTCCACGGACTGGCGGGAGGGAGCCAGGGCGGAGGGGCGTCTCGCCGGCCAAGCAGAGCCGCCGAGTCTGGCTGGCAAAAGCGGAGGGGCCTGACGGACTGTGTTCCGACAGCAAGCGCAACTTAGCGTCTGGGAGGTCATAAGTTAACAGCTCTGCTCAGAAAGCGGGAAGGCTGGAGGACAAAGGGAGGGAGAGTTGCTGAGCCCCCTGACGACAGAGCTCAGTTTGGTGGGGAACAAAGGCGCTCGCCAGCGCCATCTCCCCCGCCCATCCCCCCGCCAAAATCCCAAAGAGAACCAGTTCCTGCCAGGGAACTTGCTCGCTCCTCACAAACACCCAACGCTGTGCTTCTGCGGAGCCAAACCTCCGGCAGCAGATCTGACTCCCTCCCGCTGCCACAGGGCCCCTCCTGAAGTGGATCACCTAAGGAGAAGCAAGCTAAGCCTGCCCCTCCTGCCCCCGTGCACCTTGCTTACCCACCCCAGCTAAGACGCCAGATCCCCAGCATCACAAGCCTGGCAGTGTGCAAGTAGCCCAGACAGGCCACCCCACCCCACAGTGAATCCCGCCCCTAGGAGAGGGGAATAGAAGGCACACACCAGTCTGACTGTGACCCCAGCGGTGGGCTAGGGACAGACATCAGGTCTGACTGCGGCCCCGCCCACCAACTCCAGTTATACACCATAGCACAGGGGAAGTGCCCTGCAGGTCCTCACCACGCCAGGGACTATCCAAAATGACCAAGCGGAAGAATTCCCCTCGGAAGAATCTCCAGGAAATAACAACAGCTAATGAGCTGATCAAAAAGGATTTAAATAATATAACAGAAAGTGAATTTAGAATAATAGTCATAAAATTAATCGCTGGGCTTGAAAACAGTATACAGGACAGCAGAGAATCTCTTGCTACAGAGATCAAGGGACTAAGGAACAGTCATGAGGAGCTGAAAAACGCTTTAAACGAAATGCAAAACAAAATGGAAACCACCACAGCTCGCATTGAAGAGGCAGAGGAGAGAATAGGTGAACTAGAAGATAAAGTTATGGAAAAAGAGGAAGCTGAGAAAAAGAGAGATAAAAAAAATCCAGGAGTATGAGGGGAAAATTAGAGAACTAAGTGATACACTAAAAAGAAATAATATACGCATCATTGGTATCCCAGAGGAGGAAGAGAGAGGGAAAGGTGCTGAAGGGGTACTTGAAGAAATTATAGCTGAGAACTTCCCTGAACTGGGGAAGGAAATAGGCATTGAAATCCAAGAGGCACAGAGAACTCCCTTCAGACGTAACTTGAATCGATCTTCTGCACGACATATCATAGTGAAACTGGCAAAATACAAGGATAAAGAGAAAATTCTGAAAGCAGCTAGAGATAAACGTGCCCTCACATATAAAGGGAGACCTATAAGACTTGTGACTGATCTCTCTTTTGAAACTTGGCAGGCCAGAAAGAATTGGCATGAGATTTTCAGGGTGCTAGACAGAAAAAATATGCAGCCGAGAATCCTTTATCCAGCAAGTCTGTCATTTAGAATAGAAGGAGAGATAAAGGTCTTCCCAAACAAACAAAAACTGAAGGAATTTGTCACCACTAAACCAGCCCTACAAGAGATCCTAAGGGGGACCCTGTGAGACAAAGTACCAGAGACATCACTACAAGCATAAAACATACAGACATCACAATGACTCTAAACCCGTATCTTTCTATAATAACACTGAATGTAAATGGATTAAATGTGCCAACCAAAAGACATAGGGTATCAGAATGGATAAAAAAACAAGACCCATCTATTTGCTGTCTACAAGAGACTCATTTTAGATCTGAGGACACCTTTAGATTGAGAGTGAGGGGATGGAGAACTATTTATCATGCTACTGGAAGCCAAAAGAAAGCTGGAGTAGCCATACTTATATCAGACAAACTAGACTTTAAATTAAAGGCTGTAACAAGAGATGAAGAAGGACATTATATAATAGTGACAGGGTCTATCCATCAGGAAGAGCTAACAATTATAAACGTCTATGCGCCGAATACCGGAAACCCCAAATATATAAAACAATTACTCACAAACATAAGCAACCTTATTGATAAGAATGTGGGAATTGCAGGGGACTTTAACAACCCACTTACAGAAATGGATAGATCATCTAGACACACGGTCAATAAAGAAACAAGGGCCCTGAATGAGACATTGGATCAGATGGACTTGACAGATATATTTAGAACTCTGCATCCCAAAGCAACAGAATATACTTTCTTCTCGAGTGCACATGGAACATTCCCCAAGATAGATCATATACTGGGTCACAAAACAGCCCTTCATAAGTTTACAAGAATTGAAATTATACCATGCATACTTTCAGACCACAATGCTATGAAGCTTGAAATCAACCACAGAAAAAAGTCTAGAAAACCTCCAGAACACCCTACTAACGAATGAGTGGGTCAACCAGGCAATTCGAGAAGAAATTAAAAAAATATATGGAAACAAACGAAAATGAAAATACAACAATCCAAACGCTTTGGGATGCAGTGAAGGCAGTCCTGAGAGGAAAATACATTGCAATCCAGGCCTATCTCAAGAAACAAGAAAAATCCCAAATACAAAATCTAACAGCACACCTAAAGGAAATAGAAGCAGAACAGCAAAGGCAGCCTAAACCCAGCAGAAGAAGAGAAATAATAAAGAGCAGAGCAGAAATAAACAATATAGAATCTAAAAAAACTGTAGAGCAGATCAACGAAACCAAGAGTTGGTTTTTTGAAAAAATAAACAAAATTGACAAACCTCTAGCCAGGCTTCTCAAAAAGAAAAGGGAGATGACCCAAATAGATAAAATCATGAATGAAAATGGAATTATTACAACCAATCCCTCAGAGATACAAACAATTATCAGGGAATACTATGAAAAATTATATGCCAACAAATTGGACAACCTGGAAGAAATGGACAAATTCCTGAACACCCACACTCTTCCAAAACTCAATCAGGAGGAAACAGACAGCTTGAACAGACCCATAACCAGTGAAGAAATTGAATCGGTTATCAAAAATCTCCCAACAAATAAGAGTCCAGGACCAGATGGCTTCCCAGGGGAGTTCTACCAGACGTTTAAAGCAGAGATAATACCTATCCTTCTCAAGCTATTCCAAGAAATAGAAAGGGAAGGAAAACTTCCAGACTCATTCTATGAAGCCTGTATTACTTTGATTCCTAAACCAAACAGAGACCCAGTAAAAAAAGTGAACTACAGGCCAATATCCCTGATGAATATGGATGCAAAAATTCTCAATAAGATACTAGCAAATCGAATTCAACGGCATATAAAAAGAATTATTCACCATGATCAAGTGGGATTCATTCCTGGGATGCAGGGCTGGTTCAACATTCGCAAATCAATCAACGTGATACATCACATTAACAAGAAAAAAGAGAAGAACCATATGATCCTGTCAATCGATGCAGAAAAGGCCTTTGACAAAATCCAGCACCCTTTCTTAATAAAAACCCTTGAGAAAGTCGGGATAGAAGGAACATACTTAAACATCATAAAAGCCATTTATGAAAAGCCCACAGCTAACATCATCCTCAATGGGGAAAAACTGAGAGCTTTTTCCCTGAGATCAGGAACACGACAGGGATGCCCACTCTCACCACTGTTGTTTAACATAGTGCTGGAAGTTCTAGCATCAGCAATCAGACAACAAAAGGAAATCAAAGGCATCCAAATTGGCAAAGATGAAGTCAAGCTTTCGCTTTTTGCAGATGACATGATATTATACATGGAAAATCCGATAGACTCCACCAAAAGTCTGCTAGAACTCATACATGAATTCAGCAAAGTCACAGGATACAAAATCAATGTACAGAAATCAGTTGCATTCTTATACACTAACAATGAAGCAACAGAAAGACAAGTAAAGAAACTGATCCCATTCACAATTGCACCAAGAAGGATAAAATACCTAGGAATAAATCTAACCAAAGATGTAAAGGATCTGTATGCTGAAAACTATAGAAAGCTTATGAAGGTAATTGAAGAAGATTTAAAGAAATGGAAAGATATTCCCTGCTCATGGATTGGAAGAATAAATATTGTCAAAATGTCAATACTACCCAAAGCTATCTACACATTCAATGCAATCCCAATCAAAATTGCACCAGCATTCTTCTCGAAACTAGAACAAGCAATCCTAAAATTCATATGGAACCACAAAAGGCCCCGAATGGCCAAGCAATTTTGAAGAAGAAGACCAAAGCAGGAGGCATCACAATCCCAGACTTTAGCCTCTACTACAAAGCTGTCATCATCAAGACAGCATGGTATTGGCACAAAAACAGACATATAGACCAATGGAATAGAATAGAAACCCCAGCACTAGACCCACAAACGTATGGCCAACTCATCTTTGATAAAGCAGGAAAGAACATCCAATGGAAAAAAGACAGTCTCTTTAACAAATGGTGCTGGGAGAACTGGACAGCAACATGCAGAAGGTTGAAACTAGACCACTTTCTCACACCATTCACAAAAATAAACTCAAAATGGATAAAGGACCTGAATGTGAGACAGGAAACCATCAAAACCTTAGAGGAGAAAGCAGGAAAAGACCTCTCTGACCTCAGCCATAGCAATCTCTTACTCGACACATCCCCAAAGGCAAGAGAACTAAAAGCAAATTACTGGGACCTTATGAAGATAAAAAGCTTCTGCACAGCAAAGGAAACAACCAACAAAACTAAAAGGCAACCAACGGAATGGGAAAAGATATTTGCAAAAGACATATCGGACAAAGGGCTAGTATCCAAATTCTATAAAGAGCTCACCAAACTCCACACCCGAAAAACAAATAACCCAGTGAAGAAATGGGCAGAAAACATGAATAGACACTTCTCTAAAGAAGACATCCGGATGGCCAACAGGCACATGAAAAGATGTTCAGCGTCGCTCCTTATCAGGGACATACAAATCAAAACCACACTCAGATATCACCTCACACCAGTCAGAGTGGCCAAAATGAACAAATCAGAAGACACTAGATGCTGGAGAGGATGTGGAGAAACGGGAACCCTCTTGCACTGTTGGTGGGAATGCAAATTGGTGCAGCCACTCTGGAAAGCAGTGTGGAGGTTCCTCAGAAAATTAAAAATAGACCTACCCTATGACCCAGGAATAGCACTGCTAGGAATTTACCCAAGGGATACAGGAGTACTGATGCATAGGGGCACTTGTACCCCAATGTTCATAACAGCACTCTCAACAATAGCCAAATTATGGAAAGAGCCTAAATGTCCATCAACTGATGAATGGATAAAGAAATTGTGGTTTACATACACAATGGAGTACTACGTGGCAGTGAGAAAGAATGAAATATGGCCCTTTGTAGCAACGTGGATGGAAGTGGAGAGTGTGATGCTAAGTGAAATAAGCCATACAGAGAAAGACAGATACCATATGGTTTCACTCTTATGTGGATCCTGAGAAATTTAACAGGAACCCATGGGGGAGGGGAAGGAAAAAAAAAAAAAAAAAAGAGGTTAGAGTGGGAGAGAGCCAAAGCATAAGAGACTGTTAAAAACTGAGAACAAACTGAGGGTTGATGGGGGGTGGGAGGGAGGAGAGGGTGGGTGATGGGTATTGAGGAGGGCACCTTTTGGGATGAGCACTGGGTGTTGTATGGAAACCAATTTGACAATAAATTTCATATATTAAAAAAAAAAAAAGAAAAAAAATGTGCATTTATAAACTTTAATATTATGCTGGATTTCACAATGAGTTTTAATGTTTCAATGCTTTGTTTACTCAAAAAATTTGTGAATTTATTTCCTATAAATTTTTTTTTGTCTCATCTCACTTGTACTAACTATTGACTCATTCTTTTTGATCTTTCTTGGGATGGATTCGGTATAAAAGAATTCAAACTGTTGTTCAAATGGATTTAAAACAACAACAACAACAACGCTAGTTCACCATTTGTTTGTGGCTATGGTTTTGTTGATCTCTGCTGAGTATTGATTTTCACATTAAACTACACTTCCTATTTGCTGTTATTGAAAATGTTAGCAAACAAACTGACTTGGAGAGACATAAACCCAAATGAACAATTAAGTAGCTCTATTACTAATTGGCTTTTTTTTTAAGTGTCAGCTGCTTTTTTCATAAAACACTAGGGAAGGCTTACTTGTCTCCACAAACAGAAAGTGCAAAGAAACAGTATTTTATAATTGCCTATGACAGTCTTCATTTCATAAGCTTGTAACAATTTTTAAGCCCTCAATTCCTGTAAGCAAGGCTCTTGATAAGCCTTTATTTATGAATAACTTATATGACCAGTCAGAAAAACATATATAAAAAGATAATCTGGTATGGAATGAGACTCACATAAATTTCTGTATCTAGTCCACGATCTGTATTGGTAAAATTCACCCCTAATAAAGCTCTGTCTGGTGCCCTCATTGCTCATAATTGGGATGAATGATTTACAAATAAAATATAGATGCAGCCCCTGTCATTGAGACATTTTAAACAGGTACTCTACAATGCATAGAGTATGGAGAAGAGAGAAATAAGGAAATGAAAAATACATTTAGGGCAGGTTCAGGATAACTCCTCTATAGTACATTAAGACCAGGCTCAAGAAATATGCATAGTTGAAAGAATATTATCACATAAAATCTAAGATATTCTACCAAAAACAGCTAAGCTTTCACCTGACTACTCATGAGGGAGTTTCTCATAGTCAGATTTCAGTAACGTTATCAGTGAAGGCCAGCGACCATTAAGAGAGACATGAAGGATGGACTATGTTGTGACAGGCATGTGGGACTCTATTAGAAGTTATTTCAGTGGAAGAACACACTTTTAGAGCCTCTCTGTGCATTGCTTACTCCTTTCTCTTTGCACAGTATTCTACCTATGCCTGTATTCCAGTATTTTTCAAACTGTCATAACTGTATGCTTACATTTCTATCTCCTGTGCTAGGATAAAAGCTTCTCAAGGTAAAAGTCTTACATCGAATTCATTTTCTTTACTCTCAGTGCACATTTCTCTTGTCTACATATACTAGGTGATCATTAATAATAATGGAAAGAAATATACTTTCTACTAAAAAAAGGAACTAAACTATTGACTTAAATGGGTAAAGGTATAGCGAATACATTTTGTCAAACATTCAGGAGATACAGATGGAATTGTTCTGATGTTAATACTATTTCAAGAAATCTCACAAGTTGTGAAAAGCCAAGAATAAAACGTATCACAGTGATAAGTTTAAACTCCAACAAAAAGTCACTATTAAAAATCTGTCAAAATTGCCGAATATTCACTTTATTTTATTGAGATATTATGAGAATTACTTCTGGACACATTCACATGTCCCAAGCACATCTAAGTCTTTCTCTCCTCCTGTGCTTATTTCACCACCCAATTCATTGTACCATCTGGCTTTTCACCTATAGCTCTTTCTAGACAAGTGCCACCATCTTTCTGGGCTACCGTCTGGGCTGCATGGCTTCCTGAGATAGGCGTATGGATGGAACCAGTACTGACTGACATCCCTTCTTCCTCTCCACTTACACTTTAGGGTTCACAGAATATAAACCTCAGAGCAGTCAGTACTCTTGCATTATAAATCTTAAACCGATTGTTGCCTGTTACATAAAAAGATGGCAGAACTGGCCAGATGAACCGCAGTTTTGAGTACAGGGTAATACAACACAGGGAATGAAGACCTCTTTCAATTCTGCAACACTACTACTCACCAGCCACATCACAAAGAATTGTCCATTAAAATGTAATCAGAACCTAAAAATAAATGTCATTTTTAAATAAACCTTCAATTTTGTAACAAGTGGTAATAGGTTTGATTTTATTATTATTTTATGAAAATATGAGCCCATATTTTTATGATCTATCAACTGAGTGGTAACTATATGATGAAATCCACAATTTGGTAAGCAACTACAATTTAAACTCTCTATACTAATTGCTTTAAAAGTGTTATGTAGCTTAAATATTCTGAAAATGATTTAAATGTGTCAATTCTCCTAGTAACTCTAGGACAGATATACATATATAATCTATATATATAATATATTACGCCCATTTCCAATGCCCTTTTTGGTGTTTTCACACCATATTTTTACATACTGTTTTAATTTCTTCATTCTATTATAATACGGGTACTGTGAATTGAATTGATTTTAAACATATTGAATACCGAGATGATTTTCTACATGGGGGTAAGAAGAAACTACAAAGATTGGCCACTAATTAGAGTCTAAATACAATGATAACAGAATTTCAAGAGCTAATTATATGCTCCATTTGAACATTGTTAAAAAACTTAAATCTAATAACTTTTACAATATCTTCCTGTATGATGGTGTATTGTAGCTACATTTTTTCTTACATAACCGATAAATTACAATGATAAAGTATTTCTCTCCCTGTGCACATATTCAAATATGCTACCTGTCCAGAAACATAGTCAATTCATCTGGCTTAAAAAATTTGTGTGTAGGATACATGTCAGAGTCTTATAATGAATTCTTCCTGGATGGTGCTTAACATCAATACCCAGGGTGCTTAATGTCAGGAAATCTTTACCAGTCTTCAAACTTCTCCCTGTACTTTGGGATTGCAGATTCTCCTCAATTCAACTGTTAATGCTAAAATTCTTATTTCAACAAAGTCACCTTTTTGTCTGATCAATCTATAATTTCATCATTTTCCCCTCTCCTCCAATAATTTCCTAACATAGACAATTACCCCTAAGGACAGAGCCACAGACCAATATTCTCAAGTGGTATCCAACGAGAAGTTTAATCATTCCTGAAAAATCTAGGACACCACAGTATGAAATTTCATATTAAAAATTCAGTGCCTTAAATATTGTGCAAGGCTGCAAGTGTTAGGCTCTGGGTTACCCATTCAAATATGTGATAGGTGCAGAGTCAAAATATATTTCAAATAAAATAACCTTGAAAATAAATAATTTATTTCTCATTTCTTTATTTTCTTAGAAAATTTCTGTAACTGAAATGCAATTAATATTTAAACAAATTAAAGCTCACCTTTAATTTACAGAATATTGTTCAACTATTACAATGCAATTTATTTATACATACCACCAAAATGCTTTTGAAGAAAAGTAAACTATAATTCCATTCAAATAAAAATACATAAAACTCTATTTTTAAATGAATGGTAAATGATCTGGAAAGATTTCATACCAGAGAAACCAAGTTATTCCTAAATGGGGCGGGGGAGAAGGAAACAAGGGAAAAGTAAACTTTTACTTTTCACTCGATTTTCTGATTGTTTGAACCATTACCAGAAAATCGTTAAAAAGAAATTTAGAAAAAAAAATGTATTTTACTTTTATTTTTCAGATGAGGTTGTTTTCTCAAGCTCAGGTTCTCAAAGTTTCATTTCCTCTGTAGTTAGTCTCAAAACAACCACAACGTATTTGGTATTTAGTACAGTTTTGGAAAAGAAGTTTATCCCACAAAATATCAAGTGATCTTGAACTAAAAGTCCAGACTATGTTCTTCCATGTGACATCAAGTAAACAGCTTCTAATGATTTCTTGCTAAGGTAAGCTATTAACATTCATGGAGAGTCTATTACTGGACTTGATTACCTTGTGTATCAAAGTGACAGATCTACAGCCGCTATGACAGTATTTCAGCTCACGAGCACCCATGGCCAATTAATCCCTTATGAATCGGACCAGAGTTAGCCAGCTGTGACAGCTTTGGAAGCGTGTGGGTTCTCCTTGATAAAGGACACCACAGTATTTAAACTCACATTAGGGAGCATCTGCAAAGGGGCCTTAACACAACTGCTTCAGGGCTATTTTAGGAAAGGTTAGCCCTCCACAAAGTGGCCCAGGTCCCCAGATCAAAAGAGCAAAGCATTCTTTAAGACTTGACTCTGAGACAAATCTTCTGTTTATTTAAGAACTTGAAATTATAAACATTTTTCTAAGAAAATCATTAGTCCTGGAGTGGTGTTATAAAGTTAGCAACATTGTCTTATATTCTGATTGCATAGAGCATCTAAGTTAACTTCTCTCTATCACAAGCACAACTGCTCTCAATGGGGAGCATTGCAGAGTTTTGTGTCTCAGGATTTCAAACCCCATTATGCAAATGAATTACTTTTAGATCCCAAAATAATGACACTACTTGTTGCCTTTTGACTTTCACCAAATAACCAAAGCACAAGAGGAATAAGGCAATCCCCGCATATTCGTGAATCCAAGTAAATACAGGAGGAAAACATTACAGACAATTATTTGATAAGTAATACATGGACATTGTCAGTTAACAATATGATAGAAAAGAACTGGGGTCTGATGAAGACTTGTGGGAATTTAAATTGTTGTTAATAAAACTCACGAAACTATCTGTCCTTTTTTAAAAACTAGTTTGGGGAAAACACGTATCCTTAAATTCATTTGCCTGCCTTAATGAGAAATATGCTAGAATATAAACATCACTTCACAAAAAAAATTATGTCTGTATTTTACAACCAAAGAATGGCACGTAACCATCATGTGACCTTTGTAAAGTGCAGGTGACAACTTTTACAGCTTAAACTGAAACATTAAAAATTTACTTCTGGGACTAATTCACATTTCAATAAAATCCTTGCAATTTTTCCTATATTTTGTGGGAATACTGGATAAAGGCTGAGTATATATCCTCTTAAAAAGACATGCAACTGGGGCGCCTGGGTGGCGCAGTCGGTTAAGCGTCCGACTTCGGCCAGGTCACGATCTCGCGGTCCGTGAGTTCGAGCCCCGCGTCAGGCTCTGGGCTGATGGCTCAGAGCCTGGAGCCTGTTTCCGATTCTGTGTCTCCCTCTCTCTCTGACCCTCCCCCGTTCATGCTCTGTCTTTCTCTGTCCCAAAAATAAATAAACGTTGAAAAAAAAAATTAAAAAAAAGACATGCAACTAACAGTTAGTGAGCGTACTGCCTTACAGAATTCATCTCCAATGTTGCAATATTTGGATTTACTCTAAAAAGGCCATATTCGCTGTGCATTTGGAACTCAAATTTAACTGAAGGCAGTGTATTTTTATTTGCTAAATCTGGCAACACAAATCATCTTAGTTAATTCAAAAAGCATAGAAATTCAGGGTATATATGAAGGAATGAATCTGAGTTCAAAATTTTTCTTAAACTTTTGTATGTCAAATGTAGGTCAGAAAGGTAGGGAGGATGGTTAAGATAAGTCACAAGAAGATCCAATCATTAATATGAAGCTATTATTTTCACAAAGTAATGCCCTAATCATCAATTTTTACCCATTTATGTAATTAGTATAATTAAAGATAATTATTCTGTCACAGTGCTTTCATGGTCTTCATTAATTCAAATATATAATTATATGAATTTTGGTCAGCTAGAAAAGAGGGATTTAAGAATTCATCACATACACAAAAATCAAGCAAATTTCTGTAAAGTATGTATGTAAGGGACTTCTATATTAAAATGCCCCCAGCCGATACATCATAGGGATATTGAAAATAATGCTGACCTGCTGACTAAAGACACCTAACTATTTACGAAACTCTAGAAACAAACTTTATTATCTTGGAGAAGAAAAAAAAAAAAAACAGCTCTTTTAAAACCCCATAGAATGCTATTATGTCCTGCTTTGATCTTCCTATAAACTGTAATTCATGAATGCATTGTAGATGTTTCTAATCTAGACACATCTAAATGTGTATTCTAGGGCTAGAATATCCATCAGCAGGTTGCCCTGAAGAAACCACCTTTCCAGCTGCATTGAGCCAGAACTGCACCAACTTCTCTAACCTGTGAGAGGAGGTTCGTGCCAGCATATTTTTCAGTAGACTGAACTACATAATGGAAAGTGTTTCTCAGGTGAAAGCTGATAATATGGGTGAATGCCAAATTGATGTGGATGTCATACTAACATGAAATTCTGAAAGTCGTTTTCAGCATGGAGGAGTTCTATCTATTTATGCTAGAAATTGCATAGATATATTTACATACCTAACGCTGGATTCTTTTGATTACTGAAAACATCTGGTATTAAATCCTGACACTGAAATTGATTAACTATGGAATACTGAGTCATAAATATATTCTCCATGAACCTCATTTTCCTCATATGTAAGTTAGATATTTTATGACCCATCCCATCATAGATATGATCCAAATATGTCATTCTTCCCTATATGCAATATACACAAGTAACCAGTTTTTAGTGATAGTTCATTATCAAGCCATGGAAAACGGTAGTATAGAGTGAAGGATACTGAAAGTAATTCTCTATGGATGTCTCACATTTCTGCTCATTTTGAGAACAAATACACTGATGTCCTCTGTTCAGTATTAAGTACTCAAGGACATAGGTATAGCTAACAGCCTTGGAAGACAGAGATAGTGTCACCCTCCAGGCAGAATTTTTTGCTGTCTAGTATAATAATAATTTCTCTCTGCGGGAAATCTTTCATAAAAGACTGCAATCTCCTATAAAAGATCCCAAGTTTGTGACTCCTCAACTGTGATGCAAATCCATGGTGTATGCAGAGCCCTCCAGGACCCCCTCCCCTATTTCTCCTGTGGACTTGGGACACTCAAGGAACAGATGTGAACATGACGGTTACATGAAGGTCATACTTCTTGCTGTATGAGTAATAAAGCACCTTGCCTCTGACCCAGGAGGCTTGATCTGCTGCCAACATGTATGAAACTAGGGCAGGCTAACACTTTAGCTTGCGAGAAGGTAAAAATCTCAGACTTTTCACAATTTTTGGCATGCACTCATCATGGCACCTTAAATATAGTCACAGGAAACATTGTCAGAGCTTGTCAATGTATTTGAACGGGGGTTAGATCTTTACAAAAATAGTATTTTTCCTAATTAGGGTAAATAATTTAAAATACAGTCTTCTTCAGAGTTTTCTGTGTATTTTTTTTTTCCTTTGGATCAATACCACAAAACCTAAAAAGCTCCACTCCCTACCCATCTAAGGTCTAAATCCTATCTATTGAATCTCCAAGTATCTTGTTTGTAAGTAAGTGTTATTCAACACACTAGAGAGTACGCTCCATGAGGGAAGGTGTTTTATCTCCTCTCCTCCTTCCTCTATGCCCAGCTAGAGCAGTGCTAGGAACAAAGTAGAAACATTTAGAATATTTGTCGATACAGTGCTGTAAGTCAGTATAGTAATATATCACAAACTCATCTCTGATTTAAACAATTGTCCCGAAACAAAATAAAATATTTTGCCTCTTTTATTTTTCAAACTTAATGATACAATAATATTTTGATTCGGATTACACCTAAGAGTACATTTCATCAATAAGTACTTTGGACTAACTACCTAATTATAAAATGCACTTTCACATTTTAAAAAGAATAGAAGAATATACAAATAACATTAACCAGACAATAACAAAATCTCTGAGATGTAAAGAGTATAGGATCAGATGACTGTATTGCTACTTGATAGCAATTTGCTTACCAAGTCATTTAACTTCACTGAGCCTCAGTTTCCTCACATGTAAAACGAAAATGATTATTCCCAACCTACAGGTCTGCTGTGAGGTAAACGACTGAATTTATGGAAAGTAATTAGCACAGTGCCTGGTACACTGTAAGTGCGGAATGGTTTGTAAAAGGTATGTTACACAAAATCTCTGAGATCTATCTTCATCTAATACAACTAAAATCAGGCTCCATTAACTAATTATCAATAAATTCAAAGGCAAATCAAAAACATAAAAAAAAAAATGTGCAGGGATATCTTACCCTACAATTTACTGAATTCTGTGTTCTGTCTTCTAAAATTCATTATGCTTATTCACTGGATAAATGGTTATGCAGTTTACTTTGATCTTTTATGAATAACAAACTCTATGAATTAAAGTTATGGGGTTTGGAGGTAGATAATTTTAAATTTAAATTTCATCTTTGCCATTATTAGCTGCTCGACCTTACAAAATTTGCAGAACCTCTCTGATTATCCTCATGTGTAAAGTAGGACTAATAACATCTAACTTAGTTTAGTATATATTAAATAAGATCATAATTTAAAAATAATTATCACAGTCATTAGTTTAAGTTATTTAAGTTAGTTGCTGATATTCCCTAAGTTCTTCAAAATGTGATTTGCAGGTTTGGTTTCCCTCTATAGTCAGATAATGGTTAAAGTAGCCTCTGAGATTGCTCTGCCTGTCAAGTTCTTACGAAAACCTTGGATATCAGCCTTCTAGAAGCATCTGATGCTGTACTGCATGTGCAATACTGTTCACTGCAGCCAAACTTTGAACGAAAATACAGCTGCTGTCTTTGCGATCTAAAAGTGTCAACAAAGACCATTTCCAGGATTACCAAAACCAGCCACGGAGCCCCCAGATTTCTCACATCTGTCCAGTTACAAGCATAATTTAATCTATTGTCTCTTTCTTCTTCATAAACTTCAGCTCTACAGCCTGTACTTCTTTTATCTCAGAAACTCTTTGTTTCATCCAGATAGTTAAGCATTTGATGTTCTTAGCTCTTTAGATATCTGTAGAGGAAACACTGTGTTGCAGGCCAAAGATCCTTAAGAAAAATTCCAACTCCAGTTCATATTTGTTCACCAAATATATTAAACACACACACACACACACACACACACACAACATTGGTGAGTACACCTATAGGTGTACTAATACCACACAGCAGGTATAAAGAAAACCCAGTGGTGACTCAATATGTACCCGCAATGGTTAAGAAGTAAAACCACAAAAAGGAAACAATTACCTGTTAGTTTATATAAACTTAGTTCTATACAGCCTCTGCAAAGAAGTCTTTATACTGCAACTATTTTATGAATTATAAGTGGGGAAGCATACAGATAAATGGGAACTCTGGGTTTCACTATGGGACACACACACACACCATGGGAAAGATGAAGAAGAACCCTGAGATGGTGAGTTTGAGTTGCAGTAATCAGCATGATGAACAATCATTTACGTCCAGCTCAAGAGTTCTTTCAAGTTATTTTTCCCCTTTGAACATATGCATCCTAGAGTCATTCACTAAAGAGCCATGAAGAAATGACCCCCAAGTACCAATGAGTGTATCTAGTGCCCAGATGCTACTTTCTAAACACTAGATGCCTTGGAAAATGGTTAATCCCAGGTCTGTAGAGGGAAAGTACAAGAACAACAGTTTTGTCAGAAAGTGAATAAATGCTAAACACTAATGGGAATATATCAAAAAGCACATTGGACCCACAGTGAAGGGCAACTCCTAGTCAAACTTGAGATCTGGAAGGGAAAAGAGCATTTCTTCAAAGAAACGTCAGATACTGAACAAAGATGTAATAACTGGAACTCAAAAAAAAAAAAAAAAAAAGCAATACCAACAGTTTATTGGAAAACAAGATTACTACACAACCTCAAAAGATCACCCAAGAAATTACTTCATTAAAGATGGAAATGCATAGGGGCGCCTGGGTGGCGCAGTCGGTTAAGCATCCGACTTCAGCCAGGTCACGATCTCGCGGTTCATGAGTTCGAGCCCCGCGTCAGGCTCTGGGCTGATGGCTCGGAGCCTGGAGCCTGTTTCCGATTCTGTGTCTCCCTCTCTCTCTGCCCCTCCCCCGTTCATGCTCTGTCTCTCTCTGTCCCAAAAATAAATAAAAAATGTTGAAAAAAAAAATTTAAAAAAAAAAAAAAAGATGGAAATGCATATTCTTAAAACAAAGAAAACTAATGGTTAACATGTTAACCAAACATACAGTCTCCTAAAAATAATGGAATAAACAGACATAATGCCTCCTGATGTAATACAAAAGTGTCAACCAGAAGCAAAGCAGTATTCTTGCCAAAATGAATCCAAAATGAATCTAGCTTCATCCAAATAGGAGATATTTTACAAAGCAACTGACTTGACCTCAACAAAAATGTCTTAAGAAAGACAAAGATGATGCAAGTGGGGGGTCAGTGCTCTAGACTGAAGGAGACTGGAGACACGTAACAAATGGCATATGCTTGTCCCTTGATCAGCTCCTGGAGCAAATCAAGAAAAATTGCGAACAATCATAAAAAATGTAAAGATGAACTAAAAACTAGAAAATATTGAAACAATAATACATACTGGCTGATGATAATCATGTTGCTGGTATACAGGAGACTAACCTTGTTTTAAAGAAATATATATTAAAATATCTAGGGATAAAGAATCATGATGTATGCAGTTTTATTTTCAAATAGCTCAAAAATTGAAAATGTGGCAAAATGTCAGCAACGGGCAACAGGTGGCCTTTGTACTATTCTTTTAACTCTTTTAGAAACTTAAATAATTTTCAAAATACATGGAAATGAAAACAATATGTAAAATGCCTAGCAAAGTGCGAGATAAATACCAAGTACCAAGAGTTCACCTCTGGTATGATGCCCTGGATCTCACATTTTCTGACAAGTTCTGATGATTCAGCTTTCCCTAAAACCCCAGTAAATGACACCCCTAATTTATATCAGAAACCCAGAGTTGATTTCTCTATACCTCACAGAGTCATAAAAAAAGGTTGAAATATATGTAATAACTTTCTTTTTATGATAGAAATATAAAATAAATATAATATTTTTTGCATCAAAGTGATTACATTTTAAAATATTTTGGAAGAGTCTCTGTTATATATATGAAACATTTTCTCATATGCTATAAAGATGAGGCCTATACAAACTCATAACTGGAGGCCTGAAATATAACTTAATTTTATTGCTATGAAACTAAATAAATTCCTCCTTTTATCTGTTCATAGACAAGTGCATACCATCTTCTGGCAATGATTCCCACAGAATGGTAAGGCAGATAAGTAGACAGGATGAATATATTACCCCTCCATATATCCTACAGGGAAAAATGTTGTGCAACAATAAAGTCCCAGTTACAGATAAAACTATTAAGCAGGACACATAAAATTATAATTATCTAAAAGCCTCAGTAAACAAGTACCTTTTATGGCATAACAACAGCGAACATCAATGACAAGAGAAAGTATGAGAAGAAAGCCATGGTAAAGATCAGTCACCAAATTCCTTTGCTCAAAAATGGTTAAAATTCTGCCCAAAATTTTGCCTGCAAAAAGTAAAATCAAATTAAAAATAAAAGACCAATATTTAAAGGAGCCACTTAATCCTGGTGGAGGCAGGTTATCAGGTACATCATCATCACTATCATATTTGCCAATTAATTATCAGTCAACTCTTGTGTATAATACTCTTATTTTTAACGAAGTCCCGTTATATAAGGAAAAATAAAAATTATTATGCGACTTACTTGTGGTATAGTTTAAAAGGGTTATATGCAATTCTGGAGAAATACTGCAATTCAAAAGAATACATTTATTTATTCATGTTTCAGGTCTTCTGAATGACAAACTTGAGGTTGGGACTGTATCTTCAAAATATTAGTCCTACATATAACAAAATCCCTGGCTTATACAAACTCAATAAACAGTTGTTTAATCAGGGAAATAATAATTAATCCATTGTTAGCAGAATTTCATTCATCTCAGATTTAATATAAAAAGTTTTGTAGAGAAGAACAATAGAAGATTTTGAAAATTTAAGTTTTTGCAGAGGCTAAATTGGAAGCTCTCCTGTGCTTAATAATAGAAAAGTTCTTAACTGTATAAATTCTATCATATGGTGTTTTATTTCTAAACACTCCCTTTAATCTTCTTTCATAATGCTTTGAAGCTACTCTTGTCAATATGTTGAAACCTCTCTCCTGCCCTTGAATCTGGGTGAGCCTTTAACTGTGTCCAGTGGGATGATGGTACTACAGTCACAGTACAGGAAAACGGACGTCAGCAAGTGGTCTCTGCTTATGTTACAGACACCTCTGCAGTCCTGAACGCTGTACAGATCACGATAATAATCACTAAGAAGTCTTCAAGAACAGAGACTCTACTGAATTCATATTGAGACTTGCCGTCACTATCAGAACAATGCTATATATGACAGAGACCCCTGGCTGCTTTTGATAAATGAAATCAGTGAATGGGAAAAAGGTAAGCAACATAGTGACAGAGTCCAAATAGTGGAATCCCAATTCTACGTACTACATGCAGAGTAGACTTTTGGTCTCATTTTTACATGATTCTAGAAAATAAGATTTTAGTCCAGTAGACAGTATACTTTATTAAGCACTAAAATCTGTATGACAAAAAATAACAGAGAGCATATATATGATTTTTAACTATGTCTAGCTGTGCATTTTAAGGATTTGTACCATGTGTGTGACATTTCTAATTTTATAAAACCTTTTGACATGTGATTTAATGTTCTGTAAAGGAAAACACTGAATGAATAAGAGGCTGTGTTCTTCCAGTGACCGCGCCAGCCAAAATAATTTATTCAGAGACTTTATGAAATGCAGTGGGGTTTTTTGTTTTTTTCTTTTCTTTTTTTTTATGGATTGAGTTTCCGTGTAATGCCCTATAGTGATAATGAACTGAAACAGTTCTTCCGTTTCAGTTGCTTACCAGAACACCAGGAATGACTTAAGCATTATGGGGAAATAGAAAAGAAATATCTTATCTGTTTAAGAAGATTTCTCCAAATCTAAAATTGTATTTTTATTATTTAAGGAACTTTTGTGCAAGAATGGTAATCATAATTTAGAGTTAACATTGTGTAGTTTCTTGGCTGTGACCCCTTATTACCCAGCATCCCTTCCCCATCGGGATCCAAAACCAAGCTGCTGATGGTCACCATTTCCCACCAAACACTCATCCTCCTAACATCAAGAAATTCCTGAGTATGATTTACTGTTTCTGTAATGTGGCATCACAGATCACTTGGTGGGAGGAGGAGGGGGAAGGGAAGAGAACTGTGCTGATCATTCACAGAACTCTCACTTCAAATGAGATTCCAGTGGTCCCGTCCTGGCCATTGTTCATGGTGTCAGTGAGTTGATCACTGACAGAATTCATTTAACAGATAAAACGAAACCCAAATACTCCTCATAAATCAGATTAATATCTAGAAACTTCATTGGCAGGATGATGGATCTTAAGTCCTGACCATTATTTTATGCACAGAAGTGGATACCAGTTAAATTTTTTAACATGGTTGGACCCTCTCTGTTACATACATGTACATGCACATGTATACACACACACACCAGTCACCTGGTAGGTGGAAAGAAGGTAGTAAGAAAATAATGAAGATACATCTACCAAATAAAACAAATTCCTAATAAGAAATGAAGTGTAGCAGAAAAACCTTAGGGAGCAAGGGGAAAACAGATGGAGAAAGATGAATGACAACAGTAATGAAAATGACAATGATGAGAATAAAAAAACAATGAAAATAATAATGAACATTTCTTTGTAAGATACATCTCATCTAAGGAACTCACAAGAGGCTTATCCTATGAAAAATGGGTTGCAGATAAACAATTCCTCATGTGGGAAACCTTGTCAATAATGGTAAGAAGCAGCATGGCCTATTGGACAGGAAGATAGGAAGAAAGAACTCATTTTTAAAAGGTACGAAACCAACATGGGTTATTAAGTTTGAAGCAAAATCAACATTTATTTATCAGTGCTTAGAAAAAGGAGGAATGGTCCATTAAAACAGTTCGATAGTTTCTACTTCCTGCTGAAAAAAAATGGAACTTCTTTCCATAAACTGCAACTCAATTGGCAGATAGACATTAGCCATACTCAACTATCTGTGTCTTCTTAAACACACCAAGATCCTTCACATCTCCATGGCTTTATATCCATGCATGCTCTTCCTCCCAAACTGCAGTTGGTGGAAAAGGCTCTCTCTGGACTAGGATTCATACAACTTTTCTATAAAGGGCCAGATAGTAAATATTTTACGCCTTATAGGCCATGCGATCTCCAACAACTATTCAAATCTGTTGTACCAGGGAGGCAGCTTTCAGAAACAAATAAGCTAATTAGTATGTCTATGTTCCAATAAAACATTATGTGTGGACACCAAAGTTTAAATTTCACAAAATTCTGTATGTCAAGAAAATATTTTTGTTTTCCTAATAATCATTTGGAAAATGTAAAAACACATTCTGAGACAGTAGGCAATACAAAAACAGACTGTAGGCCATATTTGGCCGGTGGACTGTAGTTTGATCTCTGATCTAAACAATTTCATGGCCAAGCACTCCTTTGTTCTCTTTCAGAGTACTTTTTTTATATTATGCCATTGTTTGTATTACTCACCTCTAAATCCACCACTTCTTACAAACCATGAACGCCTTAAAATCATCAACTACTGCAAACATATAGTGGTTAAGAACATAGACTGTGGAGCCAGACTTACTAGGTTGGACTTCCAGTTCCAATACTGTAGTATGAGCTTCAAAAGCATTTTTAAGCTCTCTGTGCCTCTGTTTTTCATTCGTTAAAAATAAAATGAGAGTAATAATTGTCAATATAACACAAAGTTGTTTTGAAGTATGCTTAAAACATGATGCCAACCTAAATTTGTTTAAGAGTTCTAGCAAATTTGTACTGGGAAGTGAGAACCTTTTGAAAAATTATAGTATGCAAACTTCTATCATCAGTTTATCTACTATAGAAAGTAATACACAATAGGTGTTCAATAAGTACTTTTTGTGTTGAATTTTTTTTTTTTTTAATTTAACTAGTTTCTCTTACTTCTCACAGAGGTTAGCCTATTTGTGTGTGTGTTGGGAAGGGGGAGTAAAAGAGGTAAACACACGTATAATTTACATAGTAAAAGTTGAATATTATAAAGTTTTTTTCAATATGTAGATGGTATTTTTATGCTTTCACAATTTATTTGCATGAGCAGAGATGTCCGTCTAAAGCACAGAGGTCATTATTTATTTACTCTTCGGGAAACTTCCATTGAACCTGTATTCTATGCCAGGATGTATTGTTAGAATGAAGAATATGACGTGGTATCAGTCACCAAAAAGTGTGTTGTTCTGTGATTGAGACAGACTCATAAACTAATGGTATCAATAAAATGCAAAGGTGCCTATTAAATGCAGAAGGAAGTGAGCATGTGAGTGATGTACCCAGGAAATCAGGGAACACAGCAAAAAGATGGTTTTTTTTAATAAATGAGTTGATAATTGAATGAAGTATTGCAGATAAAGAGGATCTATCACACTGACAGGTGAGTTTTCCAAGAAGAGGAGCAGCTTTCACAGGAACACACAAATGCATTCAGTAGCATGGCTTTTTCAGACAAAAACAGAAACAAAAGGCAGAGTAGGGGGAAGAGATCAAGATAAGGTTAGTATCCCATCATGGGATCGAGATAAAGAGATCAAGATAAAGTTAGTATCCCATCATGGAACGTATGATATGGCATAATAAGGACTTTGAGCTTTATTCTGATGGCAAATTGAAATCATAAGGGTTTTCAGAAGGGGAACAGATTTAAGTACCCAAGAAAAACAACTCAGTTTCTAGAATCGCCATTTCTGTGTTTCAATTTTCACGTCACATTGAATGTGTTTAACTCAATCTAGTATCTGAGTTAAATCTAATTTTTATTTCCTTCTATAGAATAGAATAGACTATTGTCTAGTTACTGGTATATATGATTAAAATGATATGCTGTAAAATATAATAGTATATTATTCAAATTTTCATTATGTTGTCTAAATACAAAGCAGTGACATCTTTTCAGAGTGACAGTTGCCTGAAAAACATAAGCTTCATATTCCAGTATTTAAGACAGATGCAGACTCTCACTATTTTAAAGCAAAAATACATTAATGATGAATAATTTGTATTAGAACACTAATTTTGTATCACTTTTTTATTTACATTCTAGTTAGTTAACATATAGTGTAATATTAGTTTCAGGAGTGGAATTTAGTGATTCATCACTTACATAGCCCAGTGCTCATCACAACAAGCACCTTCCTTTTATTAACATTATTTTTCCTAGGGAAATCTTCATGATTGTGGTTTCAACTTAATCAACATATTATTATTCACATAATGGGAATATTTTAATATCTTGGATATATCAGTTTGATTTCATATGATTAACTATACATTTTCTAAAAGTTTTATGAAATGTAAATATTTGTGTGTTTTCACCCATTCTTACTAAAATTAATATAATAACACACGTGACTCCTAATATTTCAAAGAACATGATGGACTTATCAACATGCCCTAATTTTTTTTCTGGACCCTAACTTGCACATTTTCTCTTGCAAGTTTTCAAATTTAATACTGACTCATATTTGCCCTCTATGCCCAGTATGAGAACAAAAACAAATGAAGGAAAACAATAAAATCCCTTTGTTCCTGCTCCTGGGTTTCCTATCAAGATTAATGATACTACCATATATCCCGATGGGAGAAGCTAAGCCATATGATCAACATTTCAAACTCTCTGGCTGCCTCGTTCCTTTCACTCAAGGGACAGAGTGCACATTATTCTTAGAAAGGACCATGCCCTTCCACTACAAACACAAGCACTTCTCAGAGTAGACAAAATGATAAAAATCAAATTACTTCTAATCTTCCTTTATATTGCCAACACTACAATCCATCCCTTCAGCCCCTGAGCAAAGGGGAAACAGCTACACGCACTACACAAAGCTGTCTGATTGACATGGTGCATGGGGGTAAGCCTCCATCAGCAGATTCCCTTAAACAAGAAACACCCTCGATTGCCTCAATTTCTCTAAATATAGGAAAAAGGCAGGAAGGGAATGGAGGAAGGTGAGTTTTAACCTTAATTTTAAATAACTGACAATATGCATTACAACAGGCAACTGAAGGCTGATTTCATGCTGTCTTAGTTGACTGCCTGATTGGAGCCAAGGGTAAAACTGCATGGCCCTAGTGAGCCTATAATCTTCGCAGCAGTGGTAAGAATATTTCCACCAATTAGTCTGCACAAAGAATTATATTTTATAGGTTAACATAAAAAGGCAGATCAACATTTTTACTCAACTGAAATAGTCTTTTGGTATTTGTTTTTATTTAGTTTTAACTTCAATATATGTTGCACACATTGAAAGGAAGAAATGATTGGCAATCATTTTTTGTTTTCAGTCAGGGATATAGGATCCTGGCCTAAAATTTTCTTATACTTCAACAAAATAGTTCCACATTCCATCAAAGTCCAAGATCCGTCTACTGCTATCTCCTTCACATATCTTTTGTCTCTTCCATCCCTCCTTTGCTATTGTTCTTGTTCAGATCTGCACTTCGATTTACTTAAATATAGACATTGTGTCCTAACTTGTCTGTCTGCCTCCCTTTTATCATGCACTTCAACCTCTACCGCTAAGGCAGACAGACATTCTGAGTCAGGCAGGATCATTCCCCTTCCAAAAACCTCACTGTAGTTCACTTTCTTTAGCATTACTTTCACAGACCCTTGTAATTAGTCTGCAAAGGTGGCTTTAGGTCTATTTGCTAATGCATTTCTTTCCAAACTTCCTGCTCTGGTCAGCTCATAACCTATCATCCAACAAATAATTCCTTGACTCTGTACTTTTGTTAATCAGGTGCTATCTCTCAACATAAAATTACTCTGTCCTTCTTGCTAACCCTTTCATTGTCAAAAGGTCACCTGGAACACTACAACCTTCACAAAGCTATCTGTAATCTTGTCCAAAGACACAACACCTTCATCTCTACCCCCATGTGATGCTTAATATTTTGCGTCAACTTGGCTGGACCATGGTGCCTAGATATGTGTTCAAACATTCTGGCTGTGTCAATGAGGGTATTTTTGGATAAGATTAACATAAATCCGTGAACAATATGTAAACAGGTTGCCTTCCATAATGTGGGTTAATCAGCTGAAGGCCTGAACAGAACAAAATATTGACCTCCCCTGAGCAACAGTGAAAGCTACAGCCTGACAGCCAGCAAACTTGAGCTCCAGCACTGGCTTTTCTCTGGGCTTCCAGCCTGTCAGGCCAATCTACAGATTTTTGATTCCCCAGCCTGAGTAATTACATGAGCCAACTTCTTAAAATAAATATATTTATATACAGAAATACACACACATCTTACTGTTTTGTTCCTCCCCTCTGGAGAACCATAAGATACCCCACAAAGTGCTACTGCCATCTACAAGTTAGCTTATATTTCCTTAAGAGTGTCTATGCCTCCCTGGCCCACTTGATGACAAATCAATGGCAAAGAAACCACATTTTACTGTCTTTATGGGTACCCCTACAAAACTGTCTGACACATCCTAGGAACTCAGGAAGTATTTAATTAACTGAATCAATCCATATGGATGTTGAATACAACTTTAAAAAGGTACCTATATTAAAATGAATATTATATGATTATTTCCCTTTGTCTTGGAAGTCCTCAGAGACTCCATTTGCTTGGGTCACTCTGGGTATGCCTTTGCACAAAGTAAAAAATCACTAGCTTGAAATGTCATTAATTGAGTCAATGATCCTCGTTAGCACAAAGGCAATCTATGTCAACCAACAGAACAATATTAGCATCCTTTCAAAAGGTTCCCTAATCTTGTATTATCCTCACTGTTTTGTTCATTAATTAGTTCTCTAATCAACTGATTATCTGTTAAGCACTCATTTAATTACCTTACATGTAGGTACTGGTTACACTGAGGGCTTCTGAAGGTTTTACTCTCATAGTCTAAGAAAATTATCATTGTAGTGACTTTGACTCAAACACCACATGAAGAAAAAAATATGCTTATAGGGAAAATATTCAAATATGTAAACATTGACAATTGTAATATATTAAATTGTGAACACAAATGCCCACACAGATGTGCAAAAATGGTAATGAACCTCAGCTTGTTACAACTTTAGTAGGGTACAGTGCTCCTGAAACATGACTCTGTATATGAATCACCTGGCGATCTTGTTAAAATGCAGATTCTGACTGAGTTGACTGAGGTTTGAACTCTCTAACAAGCTCCCTGGTGGTGCCTTGAGCAGTTCCCAGACCACATTTTTGAGTATCAAGAGTTGAGACTGTAGAATCCAGAAAAAAAAAAAAAAATCATTCAGTATTTCAGCTTTTGCTTCTAAGTAGTAATGTCAAGCAATTGGAGATTTATGGTCCCCACATTTTTATTAATAGAAAAAATTTCCTACTACTTATCACACAGAGTTATTTACTTATCCAATTATTTTTCTATGTCCCTACTCTGTGTATGACCATTGGCTAGGTAGTAGGTCTGAATGTGTACATGAGTAAGTGTGTGTGTGTGTGTGTGTGTGTGTGTGTGTGTAGCAGAAGGAAGAATAAAGATCATGAGGGAAGGTTTACAATAGATCCTGGCTCTGCTTTCATATCGGGTACAATCAATCTAAAGCGTTACCAAACAACTTAACCATATAATGAAGCAGACAGAAAACCTGAGTACCTAGAGATGCATGAAGTAGAGAAGTATGTGTGGAGTGGGTTAAATTATATGCAAAACTTAGGGTGAACAAAATTTTAAGTCATTTTTGAAAGACATGGAAGAAGACAGATTTTCAAATAGACAATCAGGAGTTGTTACTAAGTACTAATGGAAGTAAAAATTAGCAGATGTAAAGATCAAAGAACGCAGGTGAGCACAGATTACCTTCATTGTGATGTAGAAGAAAATAAGGGCAAGTATAATTTACACATATGAAAAAGACAGGATAAGACACTGAGAGAAAGAGGAACATGGACTCTCTCTGATATGGGCTATCCCCAGTTAAATAAATCCATCGTGGAAAAATAGAAACATTACCATGTGTATACAATGATACCATTAAAGAATGCATGTAGAAGAAAAATGGAAGCATTTAAAAGTTGATAAATGGCGGCAGTGGAGGAGAAAGAAAGTGAACTGGGAATTCTTATTGTACAGAATTTTTAATGTGATAGACTAAAGCCTATTTTATGCTTTTTACTTTATTTTTAAAAGAAAATATCTAGAAAGTAAAAATTAGTAAACTCTTCATCTTGCCAAAACACAGAAATAAATTATCAAGTTGTAGAGTAACCACGAGATTAACCTCAGAAGAGTTGATAACAATCACTGATGTGTACCCTGGAGAAAAGAAAGAGGAGTGAAATACCATTTTTCACCTTACTAAATGGTACCCAAGTGCTTTGGGAGACAGCCAGATGCAGTCCAACATGTAGTAGCTCCCTGAGGAGGGAGCCAGGAGTCCCAAGTGTGATGACTCTCTGTAGTGAATACACACTATATCAGATTGTATCACTGTGACTATTTAAGCAAATGCTTAAGGGTTTAGCATTTGAAATATATGGAAGTTTATCTAGAATTAATCCATCCTAAAAGAAAATCTAGAGCATTTCACCAAAACTTTCATTACTTAAAACGTGAGTTAAAACAGTATTCTAAGAAATAGGACCTAAATTATTTTAGAAGCCGCAATATATAGTAATCTTATAATTAGAGATACGATAAGCTGATAATATCAAGGATGTAGATTTAATTTTTATAAGATAAACAGGGATAACAAAGAATGTGTCATTTTCTACACAGTTCAGGGAGAAAAAAAAAAGTACTCTGATTTTAAATGATTAATGCAAACAATTTAACAAATTACCACAGCTTAATTTAAGAATATTAAAATTCTTTTCCTTAATATTTTTAATGATTTCCCTTCTAGCTGAAGACCTAATCAAAATCAGTGTACTGAATTTAGTCTTTATGTATCTTTAATCATATATTCTGAAATGCTTCCTTAGCCTTTTAATAATTGCAAAGTGGTACTTAAGATACGCATATCCATATTCACAGAAAATATATACTGAGTTATTTTGAAGGCATGATAACTGAAAATTACTCTCAAGTGGTTCAGGGAAAAAAAAAGTGTATGTGTATATGACAGAGAGAGAGAGAGAGGAGAGAGAGCGGGAGAGATAAAGGACCTAAAGAAATTTTTTACTTGTAACTTCTCATGTTTGAAATTATTTCAAAATAAAAATTTTAAAAAAGAACAAGAACATTACTTATAAATCTTGATAAATCATATTAGATGGTATGGGCTCTTATGAAAGTCAGGAATATAGAGTGGAAGTTGAGAAGATGTCTAGATTCTCAAGCAAGATTTCTCAAGGAAGGATGCTATTTGTTCAGGGCCTGAATAAATCTGAGTCCAGGAACTCCTTAAAATGGTATGCATAAATTTGTGAATGAGTTTTGTTTTGTTTTTTTTTTTTTTCCTGGAAGGACAAGCCACCATTTTCCTTGGACGTTCAAAGAAATGTGTGGTCCTCCAAAGCTTGGAAATTACTGCATTAATTTCTGTTCATCAAAAGATACCTTAAATAAGCAGAAAAGCTGGAATACAAACCAGGAGAAGAAATTATAATTGTCATCAATATGTGTAAATAACAAAAGACTAAAAGAATATGCAAACAAAAGAATATATAGAACACAGCTGCCAATCAATACTAAATCAAGAATCTAAATCAAAAAATGGGTATAGGACATTAACCTGTATTTCAAAAAAGAGGAAACATGGCAAATACACATTGGAAGATCGGTTTCATCTTCTCATTAGCAATCAGAGAAGTGCAGATCAAGACCACTATGAGGTGTCATCTACACAAATTAGACGGGCGGGAAGGAAAAAAAATACACCAACAATACCAAGTGCTAAAGAGGATATATGGATTTGCAGTATTCTATAGAAAGTTGGGAGTATAAAGTTGTATAACCATGTTTGAAAACACATTATCTTATAAAGTTAAAGAATCAAACACTCCATGATCCAATAATCACATTTCTAGCCATAGATCCAAGAGAAATCTTTATACACATATATACGGAAACATGTAGAAGATTGTCCGTACCAATACTGTCAACAACAACAAAACTAATACAACTCAAATGCCATGTGAAATACCAGAAAATATATGTACTCATCTGTGCTCCCAGTTCCTGGCACAGAGCTCCTAAAATTTGCAATCTCCTAAATGATAAGAGCACTAAGAGCATCTTTTGGTCTTTGACTCTGGTTCTTACCCCAGAGCTCCTAAATCTCTTGGAATTTGCTGAGTGACAGGACTACCCCTTATTCTAATGAGGCAGCTCTTCTTAGGCTTCTGGAGAGCTTCAGAATGGGGGCTGGCCACCACAGACACCAAGCCATGTTTAAAGCTTGGAACTTTCAACTCCACCCCTTTCTACACCAAGTGGGAAAAAGCCTGGAGATTGAGTTAATTACTGATCATGCCCACGTGATGAGGTCCCCATCAACATCCCACAAGTACGGGATTCTGAGACAGTCTAGGTTGGTGAAGAGATGGAAGTGTTAGGAGAGTGGCAGACTCAGACAGGAAATGGATGCTCTACACTCCTCCCAACATGTTCTGACCCATGCATCTCTGCCATCTAGTTGTTCCTGAGTTATATCATTTTATAATCATCTGGCAACCCAGTAAATATATTTTCCTGACTTCTGTGAGCTATTCTAGCAAATTAATCAAACTTTAGGGTGAGGTTGTAGAATTTTTTATTTACAGTCAATTGGTCAGAAGCACAGATAACCTAGACTTGGAATTGGCATCTGAAGCAGGGGTTTGGAGGGGACGGTGGGAGTGGGGACTGAGCCGTTAACGTGTGACATGTGACACCATCTCCAGGTAGACAGCATGAGAACTGAGTTAAATTGTAAGACATTCAGCTGGTGTTGCAGAACTGCTTGATGTGTGGAGAACACACACAGTAGTGTAGATATAGTAGTGTGAGAGTAAAGGAAACATACAGGATGAGTCTAGTTTTTTTTTCCCCCCAATAAATGACAATATTCAAGAGAGATTATAATATCCAGTTTCTTGGATGGTCCCCATGATCCTTGCTTCCTGGTACTCCCTGCCTTCGAGTAATCCCCTCACATACTGAATCAGTCACCTATATGACCAAGAGACTATGGGCGAAGTGATGATACATGACTTCATGGTGAGGACATTAAAGACATTACAACTTTTGCTTGGGTCTCTTAGATAGCTTGCTCTATAAGAAATCATCTGCCATGTTGTGAGAGCACTTAAGCCTCTGCATTTAGAGGCCTACGTGGACAGGACTCAGTTAGCCAGCACCAACTTATTAAACATGTGACTAAGTCACTCTGGAGTGGATCATCCAATCCTAAATCAAGACTTCAGAAGATTACAATCCAGCTGAAATCCAACTCTAAATCATGAGACCTTGACCCCAGCCTTCCAACTGAGCTGGTTTCAAATTCCTGACCCTGGATTTCTACCAGAAATCAGGAGATAAAATATTTCGGGGTGCCTGGGTGGCTCAGTCGGTTAAGTGGCTGACTTCGGCTCAGGTCGTGATCTCGCGGTCCGTGAGTTCGAGCCCCACGTTGGGCTCTGTGCTGACAGCTCAGAACCTGGAGCCTGTTTCAGATTCTGTGTCTCCCTCTCTCTGACCCTCCCCTGTTCATGCTCTGTCTCTCCCTGTCTCAAAAATAAATAAAACATTTAAAAAAAATTAAAAAAAAAAAAGATTTTGTTTTAATCTACGAAATGTTAAAGTTACTTGAGGGGTGCCTGGGTGGCTCAGTTGGTTAAGTGTCCAACTCTTCATTTCAGCTCAGGTCATGATCTCATAGTTTCTGAGACTGAGCCCGTGTCAAGTGCCGCACTGACAACAGAGAGAATACTTAGGATTCTCTCTCTCCCTCTCTCTCTCTGCCCCACCCCCACACTCACTCGCTTGCTCTCTCTCAGAATAAATAAATACACTTTAAAGGTACTTGATAAGCATAAATAAATACCTAAGGAAAATTAAATTATGGTAATTTTAAAAAAATTCAAATCCACTAAAACTAAAAAAATATTGCTAAATGTACATTCTATAAAACTGTTTTAAAAGCAATGAAAAATCAATGACATCATTTACTTTGTGTGAACAAAAGAAATGGGATTAAGTAGTAGAGGAGTCAATAAGCACATATAAATTATTAGCAATGGTCTAATTGCTAGTGTTTTCATAAATGATCATTAAATTAATAATTGAATTTAATTTTAAAAATCCATGCATGGAACAAAAGTTAGAGTGTTTCCTCATCCAGGGATTATGATCAATTGAATTCAGTGAACTGAAGACCCACTGGGAGTTTCTGAGTGACACAGCAGGAACAAAATCCATTACTCTGAGCCAGATTTCCTTTCCAACTTCCATAAAATATTAGCCGCTAGAGGTTGGCTGTTAAAAAACATAAAAAATGAACATGGAAAAATATAATACCTTAGTTTTCCCTAGGATAGAAACATATGGAGTTGTGAGAATTTAATATGGCCCATCATTTAAGCACCGACTTTTAACTTTTTCTAATGTTTATTAGATTCTTAACAAAAAAGACAGACACTCTTCCTGATGAGAAAAAGAAGATCCTGCTCCTCCTCTGGGAAGAGGATGGTAGCGAAGGGATGGGCAGAATAATGAGATTCACCTTGTTGACAGAACCTTCTAGACTCAAGAGGGTGCCACAACTGCCGGGGTGCCACATCAGCAAATGGAAACTTAGGTAACTCTCATGTCCCTACAAATGCTTTCATGACCAGAAACACAGTATATCCAGTCAGCCAATCCACAAACACCGAGACAACTCTGGGCTTTCTCTCCTCAAACAAGGTTGACTGTGTGGCCTAAGCCAGTCAGGAACATTCCCTTTTTCTCTGTTTGTTCTTTATTCCTTATCCTATAAAGGCTTGCTGCCTCCCACCCAATTTTTCAGTGCTCCATTAGAAGACTGTCTACTTCATGAAGTATTCAAGTTTTTCTGTCTCACCTAAAGTGTCTTCTTTAAACAACTTTTTTGGGGGGGGCGCCTGGGTGGCTTAGTCGGTTGAGCATCTGATTTCGGCTGAGGTCATGATCTCGTGGTCTGTAGGTTTGAGCCCCACGTCAGGCTCTGGGCGGACGGCTCAGATCCTGGAGCCTGCTTCGGATTCTGTGTCTCCCTCTCTCTCTGCCCCTCCCCCTCTCATACTCTGTCTCTCTGTCAAACATAAATCAACATTAAAAAAAATAAAAACACCTTTTTTTTTTTTTTTTTAACTTTTTCATCATGAGGAATGGGATTGGAAGCCAGGCAGGATGAAATGTGCCCAAGTGCCCATTGCGCCCTATGGACTCACTGAGTCTCTCATTTGTACAGAGGGCATGGGTAAGTGACTCAGGTTTGAGCTCTGCCTAAGGGAAATCAGCAATCTGGTCCAAGCAAAGTTTGTTTAAAAAAAAAAGTTCCCATAAAGGTTCTGGGTCTTGGAAAGACCCCAGGGTAGTTATAATAGGAAAGAGTTGGGGCACCTGGGTGTCCAGTCAGTTAAGTGTTCATCTCTTGACTTAGGCTGTCATGATTTCTGGTTTGTGGTATCAGGCCCAATGCCAGTGTCCACACTGACAGTACAGGACCTGCTTAGGATTCTCTCTCTGCCTCTCTCCTGCTTGCATGCATTCCCTCTCCCCTCTGTCTCTTTCAAAATGAATAAATCAACACAAAAAAATGAAAAGAGTATGCAACAGGTGGAAACTATTAGGGAACTCACAAAGCCTCAAGGCAACTCCATAGCCTAAAGTGCTGGGAGATTTGGGGGATGCCATTAGGGCATCCATCACTATAAAGAAATCTCCTGAAAGGAATCATCTCTTGCTAATGGGAATTTCAGAGGACAAAGTTACAAAATTGGTGGGCACCAGTCAAGTACTTAAAAGTAGTTTGACCGGGGGCGCCTGGGTGGCGCAGTCGGTTAAGCGGCCGACTTCAGCCAGGTCACGATCTCGCGGTCCGTGAGTTCGAGCCCCGCGTCGGGCTCTGGGCTGATGGCTCGGAGCCTGGAGCCTGTTTCTGATTCTGTGTCTCCCTCTCTCTCTGCCCCTCCCCCGTTCATGCTCTGTCTCTCTCTGTCCCAAAAATAAATAAAAAACGTTGAAAAAAAAAAAAAAAAAAAAAAAAAAAAAGTAGTTTGACGGCTTACTACCTAAGTCTAAGATGGTCATTCTAGGAAGGATAAGTTGGTCACAAAATGAGGAAGATCAATACTAGGTCACTGCCAACCTCAAGAAAATTTTCATGCAACCAAGTACACTGTAAAACACCACAAAATCCCCAACTTAGTGGCACATTACTTTCAGGTATTAATTTGGTTCCAAGAGACCCCAGGCTTAGCTAAAGAAGTGGAATCCTAGAAGTTTCAAAGAACTGAGTGTGGACCTTTCAGCATATCTTCTTATTTTACATCTAAAAATCATGGTCCCCAGAAGCTGTAGATATCAACAAAAACAGCAAAATATTACTAAGACAACCTAGAATTACAATGGCCATTATGGAGACTATTCCAATTATACAAGATTGATCATTAAAGAAGTGCACTTAAAAGCAAGGTTTCCCAAATCAAACACATAGAATGGACACCCATTTTATTTGGAATGCAGAAGCCTATAAAAGGCTTCAAGATTTCAAAACAGCTTCATTGAAAGATTCATTGGAAAAGGCTAATGAAAAATGGAAGACACAAAAGGGACCTAAAACAAGACTGTAAGATTGACATGGCTCCTTCTATTCCCTTCTAACCTCCTTTACCTTAGTACTCAGTCTATCAATCCTCTATCTGAACTGTCTTTCTACCCTGAAGAGACAAGAATGTAAACCTAAGTCAAATCCTTGTACACTAACTCAAACACCCCATGTCAACCCTTAAGGAAGGGCCGCCATACAGGCCCCTATCAGAGTTGATGGGATTTTAAGGGATTCTCTGGTAAACTACTACCAGATATTTCCTTAAAGAGCCAAAGGGAAACCAAAATTAAAATCAATGGCCAACCTCTGGTGGATATCGGAGCTATATTCACTATTTAAACTCTACTCACTCAGGCCCCTGCCAATGAGATCCTAGGAAAATTGGCAGGAGCCAGCAAACACTGGGAATTATCACTGTCAGCTCTCCCAGCTCTCTGGAGTATTTGGTCAAGAAAGGAAGGTAAAATTTCTCAGTGTCCTTTCCTTTCAAAATTCGGATTCTTGTGAATTTGGTTTTGGGGTACCCGTTGGTTGTCAACCCTCTCTCTCTCGGGGACAACGATTGCCTTCTTGTCTTGTTTTGGCGTCCTGAGAACTTCCTGCCCGCCTGGGGCACACAGGTTGGCAGGTCTTGCAGATGCAGGCAGCTCAACTGTCAGGTTGGGGATCAAGAATAAAGTAGCACAGGGACTCAAAGGAATATATGCACCTCAATGTTTACAGCAACATTATTTACAATAGCCAAATTATGGAATCCACACAAGTGGTCATAAATTGACAAATGGATAAAGAAAATGTGATATATGCAAACACACACACACAATGGAATATCACCCTGCCATAAAAAGGAATGAAATTTTGCCATTTGCAAGGACATGGATGGAACTAGAGACTATCATGCTAAGTGAAATAAGTCAGTCAGAGAAAACCAAATACTGTATGATTTCACTGATATGTATGATTTAGGAATCAAAACAAATGAGCAAAGGGGAAAAAAGAGAGAGAGGCAAACCAAGAAACCAAGACTTTAACTATACAGAAAACAGATGGTGACCAGAGGGAAGGGGGTAGGGGGATGAGAGAAGTAGATGATGAGGACCAGGTGTCGTATGGAAGCACTGAGTCACCATGTTGTACATCTGAAACTACTATTACGCTGTATGTTAACTGAAATTTAAGTAAAAACTTAAAAAAAAAAAATTGATGAAAGAAAAGACAACTTTTCCTTTGCTTTCAGAACTTAGCTATTTGACACAAGAGGCCTAGCTTTTGGCATATCTCAGCTTTCCCATGTCTTCTTAATAAGCCTCATCTTTTTTAACTTTCCATTTTAAGTGAGATAGATATATGACTCTTCCTTTCATTTGAACACTTCGAGGCCGCTGTAGGGGTTATTAATTGGCCTAATTTCAATACTGCTATATTTCAGGGAATAGGGAGGCCTGAAGAGAGAGACAGGAACCACCACTTGGTGGAGCACTCAGAACCCACACTTTCGTCAGTTAAGTTTGCCATCTTACATGGGCACAGTCTGTGGCTCCCCAGAGTAATTACAATAGTAACAGCAAAGATCACCCATCAAAGGTCACCATAACAAATTTAATAATAATGACAAAGTTTGAAATATTGTGAGAATAACCAAAAAGTGACAAAGAGACAAAAAATAAAATGCTATTGAAAAAAATGGCACCAACAGATTTGCCTGACACAGGTTTGCCACAACCTTCAATTTGTAAAAAATGTAACATCTGCAAAGTGCGGTAAAGCAAAGTGCAATGAAGCAAAGCACAACAAATCAAGGTAAGCCTGTGTGCCCCTCTTTGGGATCATTTCTTGATCTATTTGATTCTAGTAGGTTTGGGTCTTGGGAACCCTGACTCAAAAGCATGCTCCAAACCATGGGCATTGTTTTGCTACTAATAATTATTATTATTTCCCTAATATGCTGCATCATCTCAAAAATTTCAAATGCACGTAGGCAACCACTTACCAGCTGAACAGATCATCTCTCTCTGACTATAATAACAAAAGGGAACAGACGAACTCTAAGAATAGGAGTTCCAGCTCCAAGAAAAGGAGTCTGACATCATCTCTTATGAACAATACACTGAGTCCCAAAGAGACAATGATAACTGATAGGCACACCAAGACCTATATTTTGATCAAATTGTTTGAATGGTCAAAAGGATGATAAAACAGGTGGACTGTTGAAATAAAGTTCAAGTCCCACGATAAAGCCACACCTGCCTCAAGTACACAAAGCTAAACTTTGTGTCCTTGTAAATGATCTGTGTGACCAGAAACAATATATCCAGTCGGTCAATGGCCAAACACCAAGCCAACTCTTGACCTTCTTACCCCAAATGAGGTGGACTGTGTAGCCCTAGTTAATCAAATATCTTATATTGTTCTCTTCCTTATTCTTTATGCTTTATCCTAAAAATGCTTATCTTCAGGCCCATTTTGCAGTTCTCTGCAGTGAAACTTTCCACTTCAGGAAGTGTTAAATAGACTTTTTTTCTATCATATAAGTTGTCTTCTTTAAACATTTTTTAACGGCCTCTAGAAATAGGCAGAGTAAAAGGTAAGGCTTCCCAGGAGAAAGCTGTTCGTCATAGAAACTCAAGTAAAGGCAATTTATCCTTTAAAAAAAAAAAAAACATACTGCATATAGAACAGGAGGATTAATTTTGTTTTAATATGTGTAACTTGAACTTCACTGTCTTATTTCTTTCTGCTTTATTATTGAAATTAGCAGCATTTTTGTTAGAAATTTATATTCACTGAATTTTTCTTTTCTACTAAAGAATTCTAAAACATAATTAGAAGGAAAACCACCCAGAAAAGAGAGCAGTTTCTCAAAGTTAGAGAATGAGTAAGCAGATCTTCTGTTGTCAAAGGGGCAGAGACGAAAACAGATTATCTTGAAACTAAAACTACACAAGTAATGAGCGGTTTTTTAAAAATTATTTGAGAATAAGCAAGCATGAGTGAGGGGCAGAGGGACAGAGAGGGGAGAGTGAGAAAGAGTAAGGGGGGGAGCAGAGAGAGAGCATCTCAAGCAGGTTCCACACTCATGGAGCCCAACATGGGACTCGATCCTTCAACCCCAGGATTGTGACCTGAACTGAAATCAAGAGTCAGATTCTCAACCATCTGAGCCACCCAGGGACCCCTGAAGCCAGGGGTTCAAACCAGAAAAATTTCTTAATCATTCCATAGATATTTAGTATGGAACAAAATTAGTACATATGCCTGAAGGATGAAACCGGCCCTTTGACAGTGTTACCATTATGCCACTATGTAATTAGGAAGACAACTCATTGGAGTCACTGCCCATCATTTTAGGAAGTTATACTCCAAAAAAGCCTGAAACACAAACAGGAGTCCCTTTTCCTTTAAAATATCATTTTATTTTTAATTCTCTTAAATTTCTTTTCTGAGAACTATGCATGATTAATAATTGTTTGGATTATTCTTATTCATTCCTTTTTAGGAGTATTAACACATATAGTGACTAGTGATATATATCTGACAAGCAGCTGACTTAAATAACATACCTTAACATGGTGGCTCTGACACTGATTTCTTCAGGAGGCAATTTTACCCATCTGGGTCCAATTGCCTTACTAATAAAATAAAGAAATTGGCTTCGATGTTTGTTGAGGACCCTATCAAACCAAAACTCTATGATCTATAATCTACACTAATACTTACTGAGCATGTCCTTAGTTCAAAGTAATATTCTGGGATTACTGGAATAAAAAAAATTGCCATTTTAATGAAGAAAGCCAGATTTCAGGAAGATGGATTCTATATATGTGTGGAAAATGCAAATTCCTGCCACTACTCCTCACTGTGAATGTGCTGAATCATAATGTGAGTCTCTGGAAACTTCTCTACTTGGTGTTTTTGTTTGTGTGTTTGTATGTTTGCTTTTGATCTAGTATCTCTCTAAGGTCTACCTTCTCTTTCCTTCACACTTCAGAACTCAAACTCTGAAAAAATACATCTCACAGAATTGTCACAACATTTAGCAGAAGTAAAGGAATTAACCATCTGGAACCACCTAAACAAGACTCATTCCAACACTGACAATCTGCTATAAACATGAATAAAGAATTCAATTGTGACCCAGGCTGAGAAAAGATAAGGGTTTTTGAATGAATTACTGAGATAGTTATAGAAAGAAATTATTACCAGATGCGATAACAATGAACAGAAACAAACAGCAAGAAATCTTTCACTACCAAGAGACTACCTATAAATCTTACCCTGTATTTGTTAGTGTTTATTATGGACTTAATAGATGCATTTCTCAGACAAGCACATTGCAGGTATTCCATTGGCTATGCTAGTGATCAAATTGTTCCTGGGTCGCAGATATGCCATGATATGCCTTCTATAAGCTAGAGAACCAGGAAAACCGCTGGGATAATTCAGCCTGAGGATGAAGGCCTGAAAACTTGAGGGGCAGAGCAGGATACTGCTAGTGTAAATGCTGGAGTCCAAAAAGCAGAGAACCAGTAGCTCTGATGTCCAAGGGCAGGAGGGAATTAAAGTCCTAGCTTAAGATGAGAGAATAAAGTAGCCCTCCCTCTGCCTTTCTGATGCAGGTTCTCAACATAATGGATGACCCCCCACCTACACTGGTGACAGCATATCTTCTTTACCCAGTCTACTTCTGCAAATGTTAACCTCTTCCAGAAACATTTATGAACACATCTAGAAATTATGGTGTACTGGCACTCTGGGCATCCCTTAGCCCACTCAAGGTGACACATCAAATTAACCATAACAGTCCAGAAATAAGAGGAGTAGAAATCTTAGTGTTTTTTTTTTTTTAACTTGCTATTTAAATGTTTATAATGCAGGCAACAGATTAATATCTTAAAAATTCAGTCTAATTACATGTAGTCACAGATAACTGAGTAAATTTAGAAATGACAGTGAAAAGTAGTAGTACAAGAAAATCAAAATCAAAAACAAAAAGACTTGGCCTTCAAGTATTTTTGAAAATAAAAACAATGAATTGTAACATTTAAATATGTCTATAATAGAGTGCTATGTTAGTATTTTCCTCTGATACTGACAACAGTACGTCCTTGCTAATTTCCTTTGGGGGCTAAAAGCTATATGATATATGCTAATACATTTTCTCGAGTAAATGACTCAATTTCAGTTCCAGGTTTAGACTTTTTTGCTTTCTCGGTCACTTGGAAGTAACTGGCAATCTTAGAGGTTTTTCTTTTTTTAATTTCTATTTTATTCAGTTTCTCAAATTTTATTCAGAAGTCATTTGCTATATAGTGACAAAAATGCAGAACACAGATCATAAAGGAAACACTGTAGCTTATTTTTAAATTTAGGTTGTAATAAATTGGAGTATTTGAAGGATCATTCTTATTAGTCAGTTTTTACAGGTGGGGATCCTAAAATAATGATCACTTATAAATTCTTTATGTATGCATTTAATGAATTAATTTGATCTCAAGTATGTAAAAAAAAAAATGTGTCATCTTTGTCAGGATTTTTGTCACACCCAAAAAGTAGTTTTAGATTTGAGTGAAACAGATCTGGAATCATATATAACTCATGCCAGTCCCTGAATAGGTAACTAGAAAAGCTATTTTGAGATTTAATCCAACAAAAGTTTTGGATAGGTGAGAATAATAAAATGAATTTAATATTCCTTTAGAAGCAAAAAACCTGACTTAAAATCATTTCTTTAGAAAGACAGAGGGATTTAATCTAGAAAACTTTCACAAATATAATTTAAAGGATTATCAAGATATAGAAGTTTTTAAAAGTATACAAAACCAATTAATAAAAAGGAAACATATAATAAACACTTCTAAGACATTACTTTTATTGTTTTACTCAGAGTGGCATCTCCCTTTAAAAGTTTTTAAATAAAGGGGCACCTGAGTGGCTCAGTAAGCTAAGCATCCAACTTCAGCTCAGGTCATGGTCTCATGCTCTGTGAGGTCGAGCCCCGTGTCAGGTTCTGTGCTGACAGCTCAGAGCCTGGAGCCTGCTTCAGATTCTGTCTCCCTCTCTCTCTGCCCCTCCCCTGCTCATGCTCTGTCTCTCTCTGTCTCAAAAATAAATAAAAACATAATTTTTTTTGTTAAAAGTTTTTAAATATATTATTATAAATATATTGCAAACACAGTCTAAATATATATGATAAATTTAACAAGAAAAAAACACACACCCTCTCTTCTCAAAAACATTAATAGAATAAATTATTATTTTAGGTAAAACCTATTTTACCATTCATTTATCCCTGAATAAGTATATATCATTTTATCAGAATATTAATTGAATTAGGTAGGAGACTTTTCCTGTGCCTAGAAAAAAAATCAAGATTAAGAATATGCTTTATGAAGTTACATTCTAGTAATCTAAAATACTATAAATACTATGTACCACATGTTTATTGCAGCATTGTTTACAATAGCCAAGATAGGGAAGCAGCCCAAGTGTACACACACACACACACACACACACACACACACACACACTGGAATATTACCCAGTCATTAAAAAAGAAATCTTGGCATTTGTAAAAACATGGATGTACCTAGAAGGTATTATGCCAAGTGAAATGAATCAGACAGAGAAAGACAAATACTATATGATTTCAGTTATATGTGGAATCTAAAAAAAATGAATATGCAAACAACCAAAAAGCAGAAACAGACCCATAAATATAGAGAACTCACAGGGCCAAAGAGGAGGAGGTGGAGGAATGGGAAAGATGGACTAAGGGTTGTGGGAAGTATAGGCATCCGGTAATGGAACAAGTCAGTCAAGGAGAGGAAAGGTAGAGCATAGGGGATACAGTTCATGGTACTGTAAATGCGTTGTGTGGTGACAGATGATAGCTGTACTTGTGGTGAGCATAGCATCATGTATAGACTTGCTGAGTCAATGAGGAACATCGCGTGTCAACGATACAATAAAAAAGGAACTAATCTAGTCTAGTAATTAGGGGGAAATTAATGGATTATGTGGTTATTTGTTTTATGTCATTATTTTAAAATGTATTCTATTACTGCAAAGGCAATACAGTTTTTATAGGCAATAACATAGATTATGTATACAAATAGCTATTTCTTAGCAAATCACTATTTAGCTCGTGCCAAGCATGCGAAAATGGCACAGCTGGGAGGTTGGACGAAATATGTACAGTGAGAGGAGAAAGCAACGAGGGGTGCTCAAGAAGTGGTACTCAGGGTTTCAAGTGGAACATTCAAATCAAGAGAAGAATGGAATTACTTCCACATTTCCTTGAATGTAATGTTGCATTGTGATTATACTAGGTAAAGCCTTTAGTTATTTTTGGATTAATTATAAGGCTGTTTTTAAATCAGGAAAAAAAAACAGTTCTCCATTTGAAAAAAAAATTTATAAATTTTTCATAATATTTAATAGTAATTTTATGATGGATTATGTCAACATATGAAATAACAAAATGCCAGTATTATAGAAACATGAAATATAACTTTTACAAATCTTAAATGTGGAATACGATTTTATCAGGACATCAAAAATTGAAAAAAGGCAAGGAAAGATGTATCTACATGAACATTGAAAACTTATACAGAGCAAAGAAATATATGCCAGTGCCTCGCACACCACAAAACACATGAACAAAGGAAACAGAGATATAAATGGCAAATTGAGAAGCAGTGGATATAATACTTATTATAAAATGGGTTAATACTGTTATTTTTTAAATATCTATTACATATAAATGAGAAAAATAGAAATACTTTAAAAAATAGGCAAAGACGTAAGTAGGTAATTTACAAAAGGAAATATATATGGTCAGTAAAGACGTGAAACAATACTCAGCTACAAAAATAAAAACTGCCAGCTTACAACAACAGAAAATTGGAATTGTTGCATATAAGTTTGGCAGCAAGTGAATAAAATGATAATGCCAGTGCTTTATTTTGACTTGACTGCTTTCTGGAAACATATTTGTAAAGTCCACAAGTATACATTCATTGGTACAATATTTCTACAACTGGAAATTTAGCTAAAAAACATTTTTGGACAAGTATTGGAAAAAAGTTAAGATGCAGGCATTAGGCTGTTCATTGCAATGCTTCTCACATATGAAAACTTATTATCATGTTGAACATTCCTGAACTAGGAATGCTAGATTATGTTTTACACAAATAATGGGATATGTTAAAGTAAATCAAATAAGACTGAGCCATTAGACTGAAGTTGCCCTAATGCCTTGATAGCCTAAAGAAACCAGAGCCTAACTCAGAGTTCATATGCTAGAATCCAAGAAAATGACACCTAAGAATGACTCATTACAATCAGCCGAGTTTTCTCAAATAAGACAAGTGTTCAGGGTATAGCCAAATAACTTCGTTGCTTTGCTTCTGTTCTCTTCTCTAAAAACTCTTCCCCTAGTTCCTGTTGGTGGAGTGTCCATAACTTCTTCCAGTTTGGTAATTTACCAACTCTAATCAGTATTTTACTCAAGTAAACTCCTGAAAGTGTTAATGTGCCTTAGGTTACCTTTAGACATATACATAGGTTTCCTTAGCAGGATAAAGCATATATAAATATAAATGTGGGCACAATGTATACACAATTGTATTGATTAGAAATCATCTGTGATTTCACAAAGTTATTTTCATTTATTTTATATTTTAATTTAACATTAAAAATAGAAATAGTTTGGAATTGTGTATTTACTGTTTTTCCATCCTTGATAGACGATAGCTTAAACAAGAAGAGTCAGGACATGGATGGGAGGTAAGAGTTGTGGCTATAACATATAAAGGTAACACAACACATTTATGTATCAGTGGAATGCTTTTTTTTTTTCACTCCTAAAATTAATGATGAGCAATCTCTTTTAAGATATCTGATCTCTCATTTCCACAAACTTACTAAATTCAATTATATTATTTAAAATAATATACTTAACTTTATCATCATGTATCTTTATTACAGTTTGAATTAAATATTTGAATATAATGATTAGCATTGTTATAGATTCCTATTTAGTATTTTCCCATGACCTTTTTAGCTAAGCTAGGTAGTATATATATTTTTAATTAATTTTAATAATATAGTCAATATCAAATATATATAAGGATGCATAGAAAGCACAAAGTTATCATGCAGTGCAAAGATCAGCTGATTAGATAATACCACACAGTTCCCTATTTTCAATTACGAGAGTACGAGAGCTTGTTTTGAAGGCCTAGCTGAAGAATTTGAAATTTAAATGCAAAGCACAGATGGGAGCCCCAGGTTGCAAGGAAAGTCTAAAATCTCTAGCTTTAAGTATTTTTTAATTACACACGGACACACACCCTCTCTCTCTCAAAAAATAGATCACAAAATTTAAATTACATGGTATGGAAGTTAAATCAGTCATTTTTGAAAATGCCCAGGTGTCAATGGTTGCTCTTGAAACTTCCATAATATTTCAACAAGATACTTATCAATAGATACTGCTTTGCTGCAGGTTCCTATCTCCTGACCCCCAGCATCTGGACCTTTAATAAAAAGGCCAAAAAACTAAATGTAAGACAGGAAACCACCAAAATCCTAGAGGAGAACACAGTAACCTTTTTGACATCAGCAACTTCTTACTAGATACATCTCCTGAGGCAAAAATAAACTATTGGGACTTCATCAAGATAAAAAGCTTCTGCACAGCAAAGGAAACTATGAGAAATAGAAAAAGGCAAGTGACAGAATGGAAGAAGACATTTACAAATGACATATCTGATAAAAGGTTAGTATCCAAAATCTACAAGAACTTATCAAACTCAACACCCAGAAAACAAATAGTCCAGTTAATAATTTGGACCAACACATAGACAGACATTTTTCCAAAGAAGACATCAGATGGCTAAGCACTCAACACCACTCATTATCAGGGAAATAAAGAACAAAACTACAATGCAATATCACCTCTCACTTATCAGAATGGCTAAAATTAACAACACAGGAAACAACAGGTGTTGGTGAGGATGCAGAAAAAGGGAAATCTCTTCCACTGTTGGTGGGAATGCAAACTCATGCAGCCACTCTGGAAAACAGTATGAGGTTCCTCAAAACGTTAAAAATAGAACTACCCTGTGAACCATCAATTGCACTACTAGGTATTTACCCAAAGGATACAGAAATACTGACTCAAAGGGGCACATGCACCCCAATGTCTATAAGAGCACTTATAATACAACAATAGCCAAATTACGGAAAGAGCCCAAATGTCCAACGACTGATGAATGGATAAAGGAGATGTGGTATGTATGTATGTGTGTGTGTGTGTGTGTGTGTGTATTTGCAATGATGTAGGTGGAGCTAGAGTGTATTATGCAAGGTATTATGCTAAGTGAAATAAGTCAGTCAGAGAAAGACAAATACCATATGATTTCACTCATGGGGAATTTAAGAAATAAAACAGATGAACATAGGGAAGAGAAGAAAAAGCAAAGAGAGGGAGGTAAACGATAAAAGAGACTCTTAACTACAGACAGCAAACTGAGGGTTGCTGGAGTGGATGGTTTTATAGGGATGGGTTAAATGTATGACAGGTATTAAGGAGGGCACTTGTGATAAGCACTGGCTGTTGTATGTAAGTGATGAATGTGATGTATGTAAGTGATGTATGTAAATTCTACATGTGATACTAATATTACACTGTATGTTAACAGGAATTTATTTATTTTTAAAAATTTTTAAGTTTATTTATTCATTTTGAGAGAGACAGAGAGCAAGCAAGGGAGGGCCGAGAGAGAGGGAGAGAAAGAATCCCAAGCAGTCTCCATACTATCAGCATGGACCCGATGAGGGGCTCAAACTCATGAAACATGAGACCATGACTAGAGACAAAATAAAGAGTCTCACACTTAACCAGCTGAGCAACCCAGGTGCTCCAACTAACTGGAATTTAAATAAAAACTTGAAAAAACAAGAGGCTAATACAGGTTTCTTCACTATGTTTGTGGTATCCTCATTTGTGAGGTTTTTATTTAATCTATTTATTCACAAACCTATTTGATATTTCTTTAGACTTCCACTTACTTATCCCATCCCAAATGAACAGATTTGCAGAGATTCTGAGTTGCTACTTTTTTGGTACATTTCAGTTCACTTCCCAAAAAGGCATGAGACTGTGGTACTTGTATTCATTTTGACTTTCTTGGAGTGTCTTCCTTTCTCCCAAGGCTGATTGCAAAAATTTCTATTCCTGCTGTGTTACTTGTTTTATGTCCTTTTTCTATTCCCAGAATCCAGTTCCCATTTTAAAAAATCATCTCCAAAAAAGTGACATAATTTGCAGATACTTCATGTGGAAATGAAATTTCTGTTTATAGATACACTTCTATACTTCTAAGAGTTTATTTTTCTAATTTCTGAAAATATCAGATAATTTAATAGTATAAAAAATAAATGGGATTGCTACTTTAAGTTCTCAAATCTTCTTTATTTAATAGTACCTAACCCTGGGTCCATAGAAATATCAGTTAAATGTTTCTCTCAACTTTACCTTTGATAGTTTTTATCAGACAATGCTCTTTAGTTAGAATTGTTTGTAATATGTTAAACATTTTGAATACAAAGGGGCATTTTCAAACCACAGTTATATTGGCAGACATATTTATCTTAAATTTTCCTCTAAATAATTAGTACATTTTGTGAAAGAAGTCCAAAAATATTTGAGTAAAGAAATATCCATAAAAGATGTTTCAGATTTGAAAATATATCATTCAAAACAGAACTGTTTGACCACTGGCCGCCTGGGTGGTTCAGCCAGTTGAGCATCTGACTTCGGCTCAGGTCGTGAATTCCTTGTTCGTGAGTTCCAGACCCGTATCAGGCTCTGTGCTGACAGCTCAGAGCCTGGAGCCTGCTTCGTATTCTGTGTCTTCCTCTCTCATGTTCCTCCCCCGCTTGCACTGTCTGTCTCTCCTTCTCTCTCTCTAAAATTAATAAAGATTAAAAAAAAAAAAAGAACTGTTCGACCAAAACAACTGTACACATGTACAGCATTCTAGTTGATTAACAATAACTTTCTTGGAAAGTGACATAATCATTTTGTATGTAAATTTTCACGTAACTTCAGAAAATGACCATATTTCATCAGGTTTAATTTTATGTTCCATGATGCAATCTACGTGAAAATGATACTATGAGGCCCAGCAGTTTTCAAATATTAAGCAATGATTCGGGTGCTATTTTCTGTTTCCATACAAACCATCATGCTATCTATCTTAAGCTTTCTTAGACCATTCTCTGCCTCAGGAAAGAACTGTGGCACAATAAATACATAAATAAATAAGTAAGCAAGCATACACAGAGAATATGCTGTGGAATTTTAGCACGGTGTTTTTGGAATTACATTTATCTAAAGGAACTCAGGAAATATTAACACATCTTAAATTAGAACAAGACATTCCAATCCAGAAAAGGAACTAACGATTCCATGTTTCAAGAGAGTGAGAGTTTAAGAAATGCATAGATTCAAAAGGATTTTAATAAAACTAACAAACAAAGGAATCTCCCTCACACCATGGATGGAGGGGGAGGTGAAGGGAGAAAGGGATGGGGGTAGAAAACAGAAATGCTTGAATCTCTGGTAGATTTGGGGAATTAGAGCAGATGGGAGATTGGAAGTTCCCTAGGGAGTATTTCTGGATGGTGTATCTACATATTCCAACCTTCTTAACCAAGTTCCCTGTAGCCCTGTGTGACTGGGGAGCAGTAGCATGAATTTCTGTGACTGAGAACGGCATGTAAATAGAATGCATGGATATATATGTAAATAGATTATGACAGTCCACATAATTTTTCTTGGAGCAATGTGACACGGAAACTGCAGAAAGATCATCCTGTGCCCAAGAGCTGAAAGAAAGCAACGGCTCACAAGTCTGTCATCTGCAAGGGTAATATAACAAACCTGAAGAAACCAAGAACTTCTGGGGGATATCAGCATGAGTATAGGACACGGAGATTCAGGTGCATCCTAAAAATATAATAACTTGGAGCTTTATAAACGTCCAGAATTTATACACGATCCTGGAGAAAATGATGAACCATAAATAAACTAAGATCGTCATTTTGTCACTTCACAGAAAAGAAGCTCTCAGTAGATATTAAATTGAGAAAATAAGAGATTGTATTTAGAAAACAGCTGAATTTGTATCCTGGGATTATTTACTATCATTCTTGCATCAACTCAAAAATGCTAATTTTATAATCTGCAAGATAATTATTTCATTAGAATCAGTCTTGTACAGAAAGAGTAGTACTTCAGTTTTAATTTAAGGTCCTTTTATTTTTTATTTTTTTTTAATTTTTTTTTCAACGTTTATTTATTTTTGGGACAGAGAGAGACAGAGCATGAACGGGGGAGGGGCAGAGAGAGAGGGAGACACAGAATCGGAAACGCTCCAGGCTCTGAGCCATCAGCCCAGAGCCCGACGCGGGGCTGGAACTCACGGACCGCGAGATCGTGACCTGGCTGAAGTCGGACACTTAACCGACTGCGCCACCCAGGCGCCCCTATTTAAGGTCCTTTTAAATAAGAATATATTCCATATAATGGGAAAATGTAGCCAACTATCTCAACATTAAAGATAACTACAGTCGAGGCCTATTCGGGAAATTCTTAATAACCATTTATTAAAAAGATATTCAGTATGTCGGAGGAACCTACTTTCACACAACAAGTTGTTGTTCCAGTCAAGCTCTTCACTTTTTATTCAAGAAATATTGATAGATTCTGGATACAAAGGCATCATGTTTACCAAAAGGGAAATCATTTTCAGTGACAGAAAGCACTTTCTTAATAGCTCTTGCCTACATATTGGATATTTTAGTCAAAACTTCCTCATGCTTTTTCTTCTCCCTGGGGACAGAGAAAGCATTCCCCCTGTTAAGGTCACTCTCTGGCCTGCAGGGTAAAACACACAGGGCAGTAACATGGGGCTGTGTTCTATACAAGTCCTATCTCTGCTCCAGGAAGGGGTGACTGAATGAAAGGAGCACTGCAGGGGATATGCTGGCAGTAGGACCTTGGGCAATTACACTCCCTGTGCTTTGGTTTCCTCTCTACTCAACTGGGTGGAAGAATATGTCCCTTATTCAACCTCACAGCAGTGCGTACAAATCAAAAGACATTAAAAAAAAAGAGAGAGAGAAGGTACTTTGTTAAGTGTGGAATTTTGTTGTTGCAATTCCTGCTTCTGCTGCTGTTACTGTTGTTGATCTCGGACAGTATCTGTCTTAACATCTTAATTCCTAAGTTTCTTCATTTAAAACATGGGAAATAGGGGTGCCTGGGTAGTTCAGTCGGTTAAGCATCTTACATTGGGCTCAGGTCACGATCTCCCAGTTCGGGAGTTTGAGACCCACATTGGGCTCTGCGCTGACAGCTCAGAGCCTAGAGCCTGCTTCAGATTGTGGTGTCTCCCTCTTTCTCAGCCCCTCCCTCATTTGCACTGTCTCTCTCTCTCTCTCAAAAATAAATTAAATAATTAAAAAAAAACACATGGGGTATAATAATGATACCAACCTGATATGTTGGTGGGAGGGTTAAAGCATTAATACATGTATAAGGACAATAAATGTTAACTATTTTTATTATTTTTAATAAATACAGCCTCTACTTTTAAGTTTTTATTTAAATTCCAGTTAGCATACAGTGTAATATTTCAGGTTTACAATATAGTGATTCAACACATCCATCCCACACCAAGTGCCCATCACAAGTGCCTTCCTTAATAACCCATCTCCCATTTCACCCGTCCCCCCACCCACCCATCTCCTCTCTGGTAACCATCAGTTTCTTCTCTATAGTTTAGAGTCTGTATCTTGGTTTGCCTCTCTATATTTTTTTTCCTTTGCTCATTTTTTTTTGTTTTCAAATTCCACAAGTGAAAGTATATGGTATTTGTCTTTCTCTGATTTATTTCACTAAGCATTATACTCTCTAGCTCCGTCCATATTGTTGCAAATGGCAAGATTTCATTCTTTTTGATGGCTGAGTAATATTCCATTAAAAGCAATAGTTATATTCTATAAAGGTGCCATAAATCCTGAATTAGTAAATACTGAATCACTGCTCCAAGGAAGAAATAAAGAGTTAGGTTCTTGCGATCCTCCCATCACATTTTCACCAAGCAATCAACACTTAACTTTGTTGGCTTTTTTTTAATGTTTGTTTATTTTGACCGAAAGAGAGCTTGAGTGTGAGCCAGGGAAGGGCAGAGAGAGAATCCCAAGCAGACCCCACACTGTCAGCACAAAGCCTGACACGGGGCTCAAACTCATGAACCTTGAGATCATGATCTGAGCTGAAACCAAGAGCCAGATGCTTAACGAACTGGGCTACCCAGGCACCCCAATACTTAATTTTGTTTTATGTGTCTTTCTGTTTAAGGATACCTTATTTAATATCTATTGTTGATCAACACTGAACTCATAGCTAACAATACTATAACTCATGCCTGAACAAAGCTTATCTAACAAACATGTTCTCTGAAAGACACATTGCAACCTCTGTGCTTTAAAATACAGGCAGTACTTAGTACTACACTTGGGGGTCATTGGAAACTGAGAAATCAACCAAAAAAAAAAAGCCCAAGAAATTCAAATAATGTGGCACTTAATAAATCATGAAAACTACACTTGAGAATATGAGAGCTGAAATGACAAGATACAGGATCACATGGTTCAACCTCAGCTGGAAATGTGTCTGTGGGCAGTTCAGCAATTTCCCTGCTCTGCATGTGCACTTGTCTGCAAAGGACAGGGAAAGTGCACCAAGTATTTATTGATTCTGAAGTCACAAGTTTTAGCGAGTAGGCTAATTCACAAACACAGGATTCAGGAATGATGAAGATCAATTGTATTATTTTTATATGAATTCCAAATGTGTCTATTTCAAAATTCTATCACCTGTAACTTACAACACCCTTCCTAATCTAGCTTCTTTGTTCTTTCTCCTCCCTGTTCCTCTGCTCGTCTCTCTGTTCCCTGGGTGTCCCATGCTCCTCTTTGACACAGGATCAGTGCAGTGCAGCCTGTACTTCCTGAAACACTCATATCCTCTCTCTTCACCAGTTAACTTCTGTCCCCAGCTCTCATCTTACACATCTCTCCTTTTATCTCCCTCACTAGGTTAGTTCATCCAATTATTTTTTTTTAATGTTTATTTATTTTTGAGAGAGAGACAGAGCACAAGTGGAGGAGGAGCAGAGAAAGGGAGACACAGAATTGCAAGCAGGCTCCAGGTTCTGAGCTGTCAGCACAGAGCCTGACGTGGGGCTCGAACTCACAAACAGGGAGATCACGACCTGAGCTGCAACTGGCCACTTAACCAACCAAGCCACGCAGGTACCCCTCACCCAATTATTTTTAGAGTAAACCTCTTAAACAGTTCTGCTCATAAACCTCTTCTTACAACTTATCACAGGTAAAGTACATTTCTACGTATACAGACACCATTAATGTTTCTCTTCCTCAATAAAATGTACATCCCATGAAGAAAAACAACATTTCTGATTTATCTCACATTTTATCAAATGCTTCATATTCAATAAACGTACATCAAGTAAATGTAAATCAATGTAAATTACATGTAAACTATAATAAAAGGGAATCGAATAAATATTCTGCACCCATAATGAAAAACCTTGGAAAAGAAGAGTACTAATTTACTTACATAATCAAAGCAATTTTCTGAGCCTTGAATGCAAATGTTTGTCCATTAAAAATAGGCAATATGTAATATATACTTTCTGAAGGCCAATCCTTTCAATGTGATTTCACAGACTCTGTCCTTAAGGCTTTCGTATGGTGTATATATACCCAAGAGCAATAAGTAATTGTACTAAAAAGTATTCAACCTACTTCCCATCAAATACATGCAAATTCATAAATACAAATAAACCATTCTTCACTATATAATTAACAATAATAGAAGCAATATTCCTGACTGCTAGTGAAGTTTGGATGAAATAGCATTCCACATCAGACTGACAAAAATGTACAGTGTATATCACTGTTGGTATATAATTCAGCAATATGTTTCAGAAATATTAAAAATGTTCACAGTATTGATCCAGTATTCTAATTTCTAGGGGAAATATCCTTGTCTTCAAAGAGTATTTACAGAGTTATTTAGAATTCAAAGCGAGAAAACACAATGTCCACTAATATGAAAATGGCTAAAATCAAAATATATTCCATTTGATAAAGTAGTAAGTATAGTAATACTGGAAAATGACTTTATTGTAGCTGAAAAGAAGTATATAGTGTCAAATACAGCATGATCCTCATTATTGCTATAACAAAAACCATTTTCTGAGTGGTAGGATCATGGATATGTGTTTCTTTCTAATACTCTGCACTTTCTATAAAGGGCCTATAGGGGGCGCATGGGTAGCTCAATCCGTTAAACATCAGCTCGATTTGGGCTCAGGTCCTGGTTCCTGATCCACGATCCCTACGTCGAGCTCTCTGCTGACAGCACGCAGCCTGCCTGGGATTCTGTATCTGTCTCTCTCTGCCCCTCTCCTGCTCTCTCTCTCTCTCTCTCTCAAAATAAAAATAAACTTAAAAAATAATAAAGTACACATGTCAATTCTTTAATTGGAACAAATCTCTATTCTTGTCAAATCTTTTAATTCTAACACCATGTTCTTTAAATTCTTATTTCTCTGAGTTTGTCAGAGACTACTTCTCTTCTAAGTTAAGGAATCTGTGATCAAACACTTCACACAATGACCATCACACGTGTCAGGTGTGTAATGCCTGCACGGGGACACCCCACTCACCTCACAATGATGTAAGCACTGCCCTGGAATTGCTCTGGGAGGCAGGTGACCAGCTATGAGCCATTTTCTGTAACAAAATTGGTCCATAGGTAAGATGTCACCCTACTTTTGACAACCTGAAATTCCTATCTCCCTGTAGTTAACGGTTTGAAACCATTTAAAAAAAATTTATCAGTTATTTATTTTGGGGGGGGCAGAGCACGAGTACAGGACAGGCAGAGAGAGAAGGAGACAGAGAATATGAAGCAGGATCCAGGCTCTAGCTGTAAGAACAGAGCCCGACACGGGACTCAAACCCACGAGCCGTGAGATCGTGACCTGAGCCGAAGTCGGACGCTCAACCGACTGAGCCAACCAGGTGCCCCTGTTGGAAACCATTTTTACCTAACATTTGTGCGGTTTGCCAAACCATCACCCACCCTGCAATCCCATCCCATGCTTTGACTTTACAATATAACCAATCTTATGGCTCAAGGAGAATATTCTACGTTTAAATAATCCTGCATGTAAGCAGCAACCTTTGCAGCTGACAGCAAGCTGGAAGACTATTATGTGCATACTACTTTCTAGTTTCGATCCAACCTTCAATAATCCCCAGTGAAGCAAAAGCAATAGGTTCCAATGAACAGTCCTGAACCACGAGCAAATTAGATGTCTTCAGGACTTTCTATTTTAAAAATTAGGCAATAATAAACCCGTGATCTGCTATGCATTACAATGATGTAGAAGGGTTACCAAAATCAATTCTAGCCACACTGTTAAAATGCAAAATGCAGCTTCAAGCTCATTATTTTGCAAAATAGAAGTGAAATGATAGGATGCAAATAATGATGTAATCCATTGGAAAAAAAAAATAATAAGGCAGTTGAGCAGGTGCTCAGGAGTGTAATAAAACACGTTGCCAATAATAGAAAGGAAACTTTATATTAATCCAGGAGTTCATAGATTCTACCTCTTCATCTATTGTCATAAAAAAGCCAACTATGCAGAGAAAAATATAACCATCATATTTCATCTAGTATTTAATGTTACATTTTTGATATATTTGGATATATTTTCTTAAATATTATCAGTTGATTTTTGTATCTCTATACACATACTAATCAACATCTTCAAAAAAATCCACCATTTGATTTCACACGTTGCTCTTGCTGTCAACTCTTTTTCCAGTTCCCTTTTATAAAAAAGACATGTCTGCATTGTCTCTTCTTATAATCACCAATTCCATACTCAACCCTTTCCAGTAAGCTTCTATTCTGTTAAGCTGATCAAGGGTGACAATAACTTCCAAGCCGCAAAATCTAGTAATCACTTAGTGGCTTCACTTTACTTAGCTTGTCAGCATCTTTCAACAGAATTGACATCCCCTCCTTCAAGCACTTACACCTTTGGCTTCCTGTTTTGGCTTGGTTTGTTTTTTTTGTTGTTGTTGTTGTTGTTGTTTTCTCCTCTCACTGATCATGTTTTCATTCCCTTTGCTTGCTTTTCATCTCCTTCCTTACCTATAAGGTTCGGAGGTCTAAGATGTTGCTCCTAGATCTTTTATACGTTCCATAGGTGATTTCAAGAAGCTTCACAGCTTTCAATAAAACCTTTGTCATGTTCATAACAATCAAATGTGTATTTCCAGTTCTGACCTCTTGGTCTTGAACTCTTGACTGTAATATTCATTTTGCATCATTACTGAATCTCCAACAAACATCATAATAGAAATTATATCCAAAACAGAACTTTTGACCTGTACCCTCACCATGTTCTTACTATATTCTCCACCATTTAGAAAAATAATACTCACACAGTTCATTAAAATTAAAAACTCTCAGAATCTCTTTATCTCACGCCCAACATTTGCCAAGAAGTCTGGATGATACCTCCAAAATGTGCTTGAAATTATTCACTTTCCTCTACCTTCACTGCTACCACCTTGTCCAAGGCATTATCCTCTCTAGTACTGACTGCTAAAATAATACTGCAACTAATATCCTGCTTCCATTCTTATCTCCTTATGATCCAATTTTCACAGTTACCAATGCTAATTTATTAAAATGTAATCCAGGAATTTCTGGATTAAGATGGTTGACCAGATACTTCTACTTTTGCTCTCTTTTTTAAAACCACACAAACTACATCAAATACACTATTTCAAAAATACACAAACCACAAACATGGGATAGCAGGGGAGGAGATAGAGCATTAAATCTTTGGATACCTGAAAGCAGGTAGACAGTATATCTGAGAAAGCTGCTTCCTTAACTGGCAGTGAGGACAGCTGAGGAATAACTCGATTTAGATGGAGGATACCTCAAAACATCTGGGAATGGGCAGCTCCAGGAACCTCGGGAACTTGGTTTTAAAGTGGATGCTGGATGACTGACATGGGTGAAAGCTACTGGAGAGGCACTTAGATTACTAAACACCTGCACCCCTCCAACCTACTGGCTAAACTCTAATTCACCTTTGCAGTAGTTTGGAGAGTTCTCTTCGGAGAAGGTAAAATAGAGGGTCTCTGGACTGAAGGACCTGAGATATCCTATTGAAACATGAAAAATAAAGGACATATGCTTAAGGAATGCAAAATCCAAAAATCTTCAGTGTGGCTCTCCTGTTTTGTGTATAGAACATTGCTGGCCATATGTTATCCTTTAGAAAAAAGACATTAACACTCTTCTTTGGAAAATCTACCATTCCAGGAAAGAAGAATGCAAAAATAAGAGAGACTACATTTCCCTAATAAAAAGCTCACCAAGATTATATTCATAAAAGCTCAAAATCGGGGCGCCTGGGTGGCGCAGTCGGTTAAGCATCCGACTTCAGCCAGGTCACGATCTCGCGGTCCGTGAGTTTGAGCCCCGCGTCGGGCTCTGGGCTGATGGCTCAGAGCCTGGAGCCTGTTTCCGATTCTGTGTCTCCCCCTCTCTCTGCCCCTCCCCCGTTCATGCTCTGTCTCTCTCTGTCCCAAAAATAAATAAAAAACGTTGAAAAAAAAAAATTTAAAAAAAAAAAAAAAAAAGCTCAAAATCAACATATCCAACTCATGCAATTTCAGTTTTATATTATTTTTTAAGTAATCACTATGCCCAATGTGGGGCACAAATTCATACCCAGAGATCAAGAGTCACATGTTTTATCTACTGAGCCACACAGAGGCCCCCCAATTTTTTTAGCTTTGTATCATTTTTGAGTCTTCTATTCAATCATAACTAGATAACAGCAACATAAAATTATTTAATACCAAAGGGAAGCTGATATGGAAATATCAAGTAGAACCAAAAAAAAAAAAAAAACATAAAGAAAAAAAACTCCAGAGGCAACAAAGAACATGCAGGAAAAACTAAACATAAAAAAAAAAAAAAAATTCTGTCATAAATACTGAGACAGAGAGAGAGAAGAAAAGAGACAGAATTGCAGAAAGGTATGAAAAACAAAAGGAGCTATTGGAAGTTAAAAATATATTACCAAACTGAAAACTCAATAGAATTAAAAAAAAAATTGAGAAAATTTCCCAGAATTTGCAATATGAAGCATGAAATACCACAAAAATATACAAAATTAAAGGAACTAGTCCAGGAGATACAGATTTCAGATAAAAGTAGTTCCATAAAGAGAAATTTAGAAACTAAAGAGGAAAAATAAAAGAAAGTATAGAGAATAATGTCATTATTAAAACATTTCATTAAGTTCCCCAGTACTGAAAGATATGAGATCCAGATTGAAAGGTTCCAAAACTTCCCATCACATGTGATGAAAATAGAGTAGCAGAAATTCACATTGTGAGTATTTAGCATGATGAGGATAAGAACATCATACAAGTATAGTATAAAAAAAACTGATCATATCCAAAAGATCTGCTAATGAAATGGAATCATTTTTCTGAACAACAATGGAAACTGGATAATACTAATGTCTTAAAAATTCTAAGTGTATTTATTTATATTTAGTTATGTATTAAGAATTCTGTAACCAGATCAACTATCAGCCAAAATAAGGGGCAAGATATTATCATTTTCAGAAAAACACTCTTTCAGATATTTCTGGTCAAGAATCTACTGAAGAATTTGTTTTATAAAAATGAGGAAATAAACCAAGAAAGAAGAACTTGACAGAGATGACAAATAGGAGATTCATCATAGAATAAAGGTAAACAGAAGCCCCCAAAATCAGAATTCATGATTGAAAGGCTGTTTAGAATGGGAAACATGAAAATGATATATCTATTCCTTAAACATTTTCTTGACTTAACACATAGACATTTACATTTATTCACACCAAAATTATTTTGATGAATAACTAAGAATATACTTTTAACAGGGGAAAACTGATTGCAAGGCCAGGTAGTACTTCTTACATAAACTACATCACCACTTATAACTTTTGGTTTCATTTTCTTCTAAGAAGAATAATTTCTTTTACCAACTTCATCTGAGAGCTAATGCCTTCTGAGAGAACCAACCACTTGAATACTTTTAGCTTTTCTTTCCCAATATTTTATAGTTGTCTCACAATTTGTTTAGATATTTGTCTTTAGAGAATAATTCCAAAGCATTCAACTTAATGTTCATAAAAATCTTCTCCATGCATATGTACAAATATCGTATTGTCTTATGATTTAATAGAAATGGCATATGAATGGGTAAATCATTTTGTGAATAATAGAAACCCTTAGTAAACACACAATTCAACTGGACAGGGGTAATAAAAATAAAAGAAGCCATGAATATTTGTTGTTCCAAGGACATTGGTCAAAAATTTTTATTAGAAAGTAGAGACCATACAGGCCATGCGATAATTGGAGACTGGTTAAAAAAACTCATTCTGCCGTGTATCTGTGGAGTGTTAATGAAATTCTGTACCTAAATTTTTAAGCTCAGTGTCCAGTACCTTTTAAACAACAAATAAATGTTATCTCTGCTTTCAAGATGCCCCATAACATGGTTGCTTAGTCATTTTACTTTTAGAAAACTTCCTTTATTATGTAACAAAAATAATTTTAAAACTACCCATTAAGTTCATTTAAGAACTGAAACAATGAAGAAATGATACAAATCCTTTTCTTACACACCTCTTTATGGACTGTAAAGCAATAATCCTTGCCCCTAAATTATCACTTCTCTTATTTTTTCATGTCCTTCTAAAACTAGTTATAAAATGTGCTTCCCATACGCTTTGATTTTATACATGTTTTCACCTGGAAGTACACTAATTTGACAGTGTTCCCATTACCTGAAATATAATTTACAGAAGTAAAACAAATAATCAATGTATGAATGCTTATTAACAATGTTATATCTGAAACAAAAGGGCAAGAGTTTAGAAATAATTTTAACACGTTGGAAATGGTTTAGCATCTTATGTTGTATTAACATGAGTACCATATAGGTGGTAAAATACTCCCTACTACAAAAACCATTATGAAGTCTATGTGACAACATTAAAAAGTACTTAAATATTTTAAGTGGAAGAGTATAAGATAAAATCTACCCTATGTTTCTATTATCTCATATTTATGAGATTATGCAACTTTATTATAAGAAAATGTGTATAAATATCTGTCAGAAAATCCTTTCCAGTATAAAGTAAAAAATGATGTTAATTTTCAAATAACTTTATTATTAAAATCACCTGAAGGGAAGTAAAAATGCTTTTAAATGCATTAAATAATTACTAAAAAAAAAAAAAAAAAAAAAAAAAAAAAAAAGCACTTTTTCCTACACATAACTAACATCTATCCACATACTTTAAATCTTGTGTTATGTAGGAGACAACTATCATAGCAGAATAGCGGCTTATGAGAAATCAAAACAATTACTCCATCTTTTGCTCTCAAAGGTACCATTACACAAAATTATCACTGAATATTTTTTTATTTTTTCAAATTTTATTTTGAGAGAGAGAGAGAGACAGAGAGAGACAGAGAGAGAGAGAGAGAGAGAGAGAGAGGCAGGCAGACAGAAAGAGAATATTAAGCAGGCTCCATGCTAAATGCAAAGCCTGACACAGGGATCATGACCTGAGCCGAAATAAAGAGTAGGATGCTCAACTGACTGAGCCACCCAGGTGCCCCATCACTGAATATTTTTAAAAACATTTTTTTTAGGGAATAACTCTGCCAATAATGGAAGAAGAAAATTCAGCGATTAAGGCATTGATTTTATAAAGATATTTAGAAGTATGTCAACTTATTTTGCTACATAGAATATAAAGTATTTAAAACAAAATGCAAACAAAACAATGTACTTATAGTTTAACAGATATTTATTAAGTACTTCCTGCATGCTATGTCCTATAGCAATACTTTGATATGCTTGGGGATCACACATCGTTTGATGAATGTAAGAATGTAAATCAAATTTACTTGTATCAAGGTAATTTAAAATAGTTATTTGGGGCTTAATGTTGACAATATGACAGTTTAATGATAGTTCCAGACTTCTGATTTTTTGAGTCACATACTCTTCAGCAAAATATTAGATTTTGTTAAAATAAACCCCACAAATCAGGATTGGCTTAAGAAAAACACAAGTCAGGATCACATGGGTGGCTCAGTCCAATAAGCAGATGACTCTTGATTTCGGCTCAGATCATGATCTCACGGTTGGTGAGACTGAGCCCTGCATAGGGTTCTGTGCTGTCAGTGTGGAACCTGCTTGGGATTCTCTCTCACTTTCTCTCTGTCCCTTCCTCCCTCTCTCTTTCTCTCAAAACAAATAAACAAACTTAAAAAAAAAAAATTAAAAGAAACAGACAAGGCGTAAGAAGTTGCTTTTGAAGAGGTCTCTTATTTTCCTTTCTCTGATAGGAATCTATTTGCTACTTGTGTAGCAAAACTAGAACTACCTCTCATGAAAGAAAGATCCATAATAAACAGTACAACACTAACATGGAAATTTCAAGAAATTAGGGATTCAGCACTGCTGTCCTTACACTCCATTTTCCTTTGCACTTGGTTTAATACTCAAGGTCACCTTTTCCCTATGAAATTAATAAAAAGACCAGCCATGAACTCCACATTGTGGGCAAATTGAGTAAGTAGGAAAGGACAAGAGCGAAAAAATTAACAAATAAAAACGTACAGCTCTTCTATCTAAATCAGTTCCTTGGAAATAACATTCTCTCAAATGTCATACTCTTCTGCTTACATCCCATGAGTGTCAAGTTAGCCGCATGACCACAGCCAGACCCAAGCTGGCAAATACCATCTTTTAGTTGAGCTCATGCTTCTTTTACTAGAGATGAAGCAGAAATGGAGACTGGGTTGCAGCAAGCAGCTTCTGACACATACTGATTCTTCTTCTCTTCCCAGAATCTTTTCCTAAAAGCACTGCCCATGATCGAAAGAGATCATTGTAGATTTGAGAAATTACATATGAAACTATTCACCTGAGTCATTTTCAAAGCTGCTATGTTAATTTTCTTACAGATGAAATAGAACCTTGGGGAAAACAATGGATGTTTTAGTAGAACCTCAAAGGTAGCTCAGCTTTTAAATGCATTCTATGTAAGTTTTGGGTTTTAAAGTAATTATAACTCTTTTCTCCTGCCATTGATCAAAGTGATCCTAGTGGAAAGCAGTAGCAGAAGCTACAGTCAGATCCATATTCAAATACTAGGGTGGCTTCCCCTTATTTGTTTTTATTCTACTTCACTCCAAGAGGACTTGAGGTGGACAGCTGTTTTGTTTTTGGTTTTTTGTTTTTTTTTTCCAGGCTGTACATACCTGGGTTAAGGGTTGAATTTCTCTGAGCTGTAGTCCTCATCTGTCCCATGATGGCAATTAACATGCACTAAAGGAGCAGTTATGGGGTTAAGAAAGTGGTTACGGGAATAAAAATGAGCCAGGTCTATACACAAAGTCAGTAAATGTTAACTTCTGTTAAACTCAACTGAAACAGTACAAATTTTAAAGGAAATTCACAACATTTTTGGTGAAATCTACTTTTAAAAAACTATTTGTTTGCCACACTGATTAAAATTTAACTTTTAACTCGTGTCCGAAAATGACAGGCTCTGTGCTGATAAGAGCAACAGTAATATAAACAATTGGTGATACATTTAAAATTCAAATGTCTGTGCATTGTTACATAAATCCTGCACTTCCTTCAGACCTTTGAATATATTTACTATTGTGTACTTGTTTGTCAGCAATGTAAAAGGACAACCTGGCTATGACCCAGTGAAATGACTCAGGAGAGCATCTCATTTGAATGTTTAAGGTGCTGAAAGGTGCTCACTTCATTTGAATTCTTCCCAGAATCCAAAACTGAGTAACTTACGTGGATAATGTCAGAACCTAAACGGCTTCCAAATACCATGTAACATATACTCCACAAAACTGTGTAAGCAAGCTGAAACACGACATGATTCATGCATATTGCAATTAGTGAAAAACTAAGATGATTGTGGAGACAATAAGATAATTTAAATGACTATTCCACATGCACTCTCCTCTTCTACCTATCTTCTAAGAGATTTAACTTTGCAGTATTTGTATACCTATGGCTGAGAGTCTCATTTATTTAATGTATGAGCTTCCACAATTATCAGGCATGCTTACTGAACTTTGAAAAGAGCACTGCATTTTGCAAACCCTTCGACACTAGCACTCGGAAAACCTCTTTGAGAATATTCCCTAATATCCTTAAGTAATATGTCAGACTTACACAGTTGTGTAACTCAAGCAAAGTCTTCGTAAGGCCCTGAATGCTACGTCTCAGTAAATCTGAAGAGAACATGAAATGTCCTGGGTAACTGAGATGCTCAGGGTTCTTAAACTCAGAAGATATAAAAGGAGTGAGGTATTTTTCTGGCTGTGGGAAAGTGGTGCATTGCAAATATTGGGAGAGGGCCATAACCAGCTATCTGACATCTCACTGAGTAAAAGGGAAATCTACCATCATAATAAATGGCTTTGGATTGATAAAGTGCTGCTCTAAAACCCCAGTTCCACAACACAGTGAAGTTAGTCAAGTCCTTTAAATTTTGGGGTCACCATGACCTCCTCCATGAGCTTAGGATAATAATATTGAATACCCACAGGTATTAAAAAGGATGAGTGGGTACTCCCTGCAAGGCCCCTACCACAGTTTTCAGTACTTACTAGAAATGTCTTCTATAAGGAATACATTAAGTAACTGACACACTATTATAGACAAAATACAGGAGAGAATTTCATTTGAGACTGGAATAGTTAAGAACGTACAGAGAGAATTAAGAAAGAAATTACTGGTGCGAACATCTCCTATCTCAGAAAAAAGAAGCTACCATTTGTTTTTCTGTTTTAAGTCTTACTGGACCAGACTGCCCTCCATCTCCACAAATGATAAACCTAAAGGGAAGAGAGTAGGAGAGATTCAAGCTGTAGAACAAGGGGCCATGTTTGAGTTTATCCTGAGCCTGGGGAGCAGGCAGAAGAGGGAAAGGCAGAGATTCCAAGGGCTACACTCCCACTTGCAGAGAGCTGGAGGGGGGAAGAACAAATGAGACTATATGGTCTGTAGTAAGTGAAACAGACCACTCCATAGGCCCTCTTAGAGGTCTCTAGAAGTGCCACAGAATTGAAGGCAATGACTAGATCTGGAGAGGGGCATCTTGTAACCAAAGAAGTAATTGACCTGATATGTATCCCATTATCTGGCCCTACCAAATACAAGATTCTTGTGAAAGCCCAGATAACAAAGGGCACAAGTTAGCATTGCATTTCTTGCCATCTCAGCAATTGGGTAATTTTATATATTTTTGATTTCTCCTTTTGTCCACTAATATTCACGGTCACTGCACAATGGTAGCACAACGTAGGGGATAGTCAGGAGGCAAGACAAAGACACTACTTCCTAAGAATGAAGAATAGAGGCTCCCAAGGAAAAAAAATAGGAGAAATACTGAAAAGAAGGTCTGGTGGCTCTTATCGAACAACACCTGATCTCACCACTTTGCAGAATCTGAACCTGTCAACCTGTGTCTATCAAAGTAGCCACATCCTTACATAGGTCAGTTAGGATTTTATTTGCTTTTTATTTGAGCAAAGTATTACTACTTCAAAAACAGTGTTCTCTTACTAAAACCTAGTAACTGTATACAGATAGTAATTTCTAAGTTTAATACACTAGAAATATTTATAATCTTAATACATAAACTATTTTATTCTAATGTTTATTGTTTTTGCAATAGGTTACTGCAAAAAACAAAACAAAACAAAACAAAAACACTATTGTTCTTAACTTGGTCACTTCCTCCTCCTCCCCTTTTCTTGTTTCTGATATGTTTGATTCTAAGGCTGAGATTCTCTGATATGTAAAGATACATGACATCTGAAGTATGATACTTTATTTATTGGGGCAATTTGCCCCAACATGACTTCCTGTCAAAAGTCAGTTCTGTTTATGCTTCAATTATTCAATGTACTTTGGGAAGAAAGTGCTCAATATCTAGAAGATTACTCAGATTCTTCTGCAGAATCATTCACTTGTAGTTATATCCCAGTTTTCATTTTTTTAGACTTTTTCAAATTATACTATCAAATAAAAGAAAAATTGGAAATCAAAAATCCATTTAATAACCTTTGTCTTTAATGAAAAATCATAAAAATAAAAGTTGCCAATCCAAGCAACTTGTACATTTTTTGTATATGGTTCACAACTACCTACCTTAAATTTGAAAGATAGGACTTTTTAATTTTTAATGTTTATTCATTTTTGGGAGAGAAACACAGAGCATTAACAGGGGTGGGGCAGAGAGAGAGGGAGACACAGAATCCAAAACAGGCTCCAGGCTACCAGCTGTCAGCACAAAGCCCAATGCGGGGCTTGAATTCACAAACCATGAGATCACGACCTGAGCCGAAATTGGACACTTAACCAACTAAGCCACCACCCAGACGCCCCAAGAAAGATAGGACTTTTTTTATTCAGAAATGGAGCACAAGGCCTTTATGAAGTATATATCCTTCTGGCAGTTTATCTCACAGGAATGAATGGCTCTGGATTCTTCAGATATGATTGCATCTGTGCCAGCATTCATGTTTAAATGTCATAGTAACATTAGAATCCAGTAAGGCATTTCCTTTACTACCTCTACTACCTGGGCAACAATTACTGTTAGCACCCCAGCAGGTTAAGTCTGGAGGTTTCAGATACCTCTTCCTCTCCAAGCCTTCAAGCTGCTGTATCAGTAATAGTGCAAACAATTCCATTTCAGCATTAAGGAGGGGGAAAAGAAAGCGTGAATAAGCCCTTACAATTGAGAGTGATCTAGGATTCTGTAGGATACTATGTAAACTTAGATGTGATATTATGGGAGGAAATTGGTACTGTGAGTGACAGTATGGAAGAGATTCTTGAGACTTCACTTGGAGTAGTCATATGCATAAGATATTCCTATCAAAAGAAAGAACACTATTCCATCTTACCTATTTGGCTTTTGTTCACCCTCTCTAGTAGCACTGTCAAAGAAATATGTAATATAAGCCACATATGTAATTTTAAATTTGCTAGTGGTCGTATTTAAAACATGATACAAAGCTGGTAAAAATGAATTTTTAATAATATATTTCATTTAATGAAATATGTCCAACATATCTCAATAATTTCAATATGTAATCAGTATTTTTAAAATTATTGAGATACTTTACATTCTTTTCTCTCCATATTAAGTCTTCAAAAGCTGGTGTTAATTTTATATTTTTATTTATTTTTTTTTTTTTTTTTAATTTTTTTTTCAACGTTTATTTATTTTTGGGACAGAGAGAGACAGAGCATGAACAGGGGAGGGGCAGAGAGAGGGAGACATAGAATCGGAAACAGGCTCCAGGCTCTGAGCCATCAGCCCAGAGCCCGACGCGGGGCTCGAACTCACGGACCGCGAGATCGTGACCTGGCTGAAGTCGGACGCTTAACCGACTGCGCCACCCAGGCGCCCCTAATTTTATATTTTTAACTACCTCCATTCAGTCTAGCCACATTTCAAATGCTCAGTATCTATACATGACTCATGGCTATTGGATAGGACAGTACAATTCTATAATACCTCTTCAACATCTTTTGACTTGTTCCTGTGTTCCCATGAGGTTGGGTAACACATTATCAGAAATTTTTTAAATAGTCTGAAAATTAGTTAAAAATGTGTGTTATGAGCACTTCAGGCTACTGATAAGTCAAACAGTTTAATGTTATGATCACTGCCTTCAGTTTGTCAATTTTCTCACATGTGTAGCCTATCTTTTGTGAATATATAGGTTCACCCATATGTGAAACCTAATTTTTTGTCTATTGACATAATTACATTCGTGAATAATATATAATGAAAAGCATACAATGAATTTGAATGAACAAACTTTTCAAGACTTACTAATTTCTTAGTCAAACCAAATTACTTTACTCCAGTTCATGGCTGTTAGACCATGATGTGAACATAAGAAATACACACGGGTAAGGGGAAAGGGGGAGAAAGGGGGGGAAAGGGAAGGAAAGGGAAGGAAAGGGAAGGAAAGGGAAGGAAAGGGAAGGAAAGGGAAGGAAAGGAAAAGAAGAGGGGGGGAGGGAAGGGGGTGAAAGGGGAGAGGAGAGGAAAGGAAAGAGAGAGGGAAGGAGGGAGGAAGAAAGGACGAAAGAGGGACAAGAAATATATTGTACCATTATTTACAATACTCAAGACATGGAAGCAACCTAAGTGTCCATGTATGGATGGATGGATGGATAAAGATGTGGTATGTATATACAATAGCATTTTATATTCAGCCATAAAAATGAAGGCACTCTTTTCATTTGTGACAATATGGATGGACTTTGAGGGCATTATGCTAAGTGAAAAAAGTCAGAGAGGGACAAATACCCTAAGATCTCACTTATACATGAAGTCTAAGAAAAAAACAAAAATCAAACTCAAAGATACAGAAAACAGATTAGTGTTTGCCAGAGGATGGGATGGGTGGAAGGGACCAAAAGGTTCAAACTTCTAGTTATAAAATAAGTGAGTCATGGGAATGTAATGCACAGCATGGTGACTACAGTTAACAATACTGTACTGTATTTGAAAGTTGCTAAGAGAGTAGATCTTAAAAGTTCTCATCACAAGAAAAAAAAGTTGTAATGATGGATGTTAACTAGACTTACTGCAGTGATTTCACAATATATACAAATACTGAATCATTATGTTGTATACCTGAAACAAATATAATGTTATATGTTAATTATATCTCAATTGTAAAAAAAGTACCATAATAAGTAAACCATATGAAAATCATAGGAAAGTTTAATACTTAATCCACCAAAGGAGAGAGACTACTGACCAAAGAATTGTAGGCTCCATATAGCCTCCCTTACATATTTTTTATGAACTCATTTAATTAGCAAAATGTATTACTTAAAAAGTAAATTCATCTACCCACAGAACAAAGAGGAAAGTTTATATTTCCTCACATCAACATTTATTAATTTCAGCCCTAACACCAAGATACATATACCCCAATTATTTTCTGATATGACCATGTCTAGACTCTTATTTGACACCAGGAATTCACCTAGAATCGGAAGGTCAGATGGCACCATCATTCCTCAAATCTACATTAAAAACTCTGTTCATTTCCAGGCTGGAAGTGCTTGCCCCTCCCACACTTGATAGGGCCCCGAATTTCCTCTCCTCTTCCCAGTGATCGCACCAACACGTCATCAAGCATCACACGCTGTCTCATCACAGAATTCTCCTGCACCCTCTTGCCTAAAGGAGACTGCCTGATGCTGCATACATCACTCCCCTGTCCTTGCTCATCTGTTCATCTATTCATTTTTTTCATCTCCTGAGTTATTTGTATTTCCTAACAATCATTGAAATGTGTGGTTCCTGGGTTACAGTGCTTTGTTTCTTAGGTTCTGTAATCTTCTTAGGTGACTTCAAAATTACTGTAGATGATCTATTTAACACCTATCAAATCCTAAGATTCTAATTTTCTTAAATGCAAGGAACATCATGTCTACTCACCTATTCCAAAATCCAAACAATACAGGTGGTCATCACTTGAAACTTCTATATCATAAATCTTAAAATCCAATATCTTATTCTTTTTTTTTAAATTTTTTTAATGTTTATTTTTGAGACAGAGAGAGACAGAGCATGAACGGGGGAGGGTCAGAGAGAGGGAGACACAGAATCTGAAACAGGCTCCAGGCTCTGAGCTGTCAGCAAAGAGCCCAACGTGGGGCTCGAACTCACAGACCGCGAGATCATGACCTGAGCCAAAGTCGGACGCTCAACCGACTGAGCCACCTAGGCGCCCCTCTTGCTCTTAATATAATCTATCTTTCATGCTCCAACTAGCACTATTTTTTATAACAATCCTTCAGAATATAAACTCAGTTTTATGTGTTCTATGCACTTTACATGTATTATTTAATTTTTACAACAATCCTTCAGAATATAAACTCAGTTTTGTATGACAGGAAACTGAGACATAAGATGCCATATAACTTGTCTATGTTCATAAGTAGAGGAAACAGGATTTAGCAGGCCATCTGTCCCTGCAAAAAAACCATACCTAATTTCTTTACTACAGTGCTTTACCACTTAAATTTTGTCCTCAATTTATAACCTGTTACTAAGATAAAAATATATACACAAATAAAATACATATCCTATAAGAACAATTTAAGACTATGCAATGCTTAAAATTTCCAGGGTTAGTAATTTTGAGCTTACTAATATACTCTGGAACTGGATGAGTTCCTACTGACCACTGTGCAGAGTCGTCTGATAAATACCAGAAAACCCTCAAAATGTTCATCTTAAAGGAAAAATAGTTAAATACTTCTATTTTTGTAAGTACATATTAAGATAAACCCACTACCAACTTGAACAACTTTATGAAGTCTCATTGGGAAATACTGAGTTGGCAATGGAAAAAATGCATGTATTTCTTTTTTACAAAACAGGCTGCTGTACATGTGAGTTTCTTTGTTCAAGCTATTTCCTCTCCCCTGAGGGCCTATATTGCAACCCTTCTTTGCCTTATTAATGTTTATCAATCTTTTAAGAATGTTTTCTTCCTCATAGTCTTATCCAAACTTCCAGGCTAAGCCCCAGTATCAGGTTTCATCATTTACTATATTTACTAAAAATATTAGTTTCATGACCTTACCCTGTGTATCCTTACCACATTTTACTGAAATTATCTATTTCCTTAACTATTCTAGATAATAAGTTTCTTTAATGTATCAATTGGCAAGCTATAGCTATTGAGCAAAACCTAGCCCATTCCTATTACTATAAAGTTTTATTAAACAGTCATCTCTCTCATTATATTATATACATATATATATATATATACACACATACACACACACACTTTTATTACTTTTATTACTGACAACACCTTTTCACGTGGTCCCCCAATATTGTAAAGAGCTGAAAAATATAAGGAAGCAAAAAAGAGTATTTGCATATCATATCTTCCTTGATAAAGTGGAAAGTACACAGAACTAGGTGGTCGAAAGACCTGGATTCTGACTTATCACCCCCAGTTACAACACACAGAAGCTTGGACAAGCCATTTTGTCCTCCCCAGGGCCCACAACTGGATCACCTGCAAAAGAAGGTTCTCCCCTGCCTGTTTTCATAACAGCACCATCAGAGGAACTACAATAATGTAACAGATAAAAATAATTATCTTCCTTAACTCATCCCCCACCCCTTCCAACTGCCCTTGGAGACTTCAGAGGCAACTCTGCAGATGACTCTGAAGCAAGTGTTTGAAAATATAAAGTTACAAGATTCAAAATGTTGCCCTTTCCTCCTAAATAGTTGTGTTGCCATGTCACATCAAATAAATAAGGTTGCTAAGAGATTTGCCAAAAATTGACTTTTCTTAGAGCACTCCAATATTTCTTTGAATGGGTTGCCAGACTGAGGAGACCACAGGGCACCCAGGTGGCTCAGTCAGTTGAGTGTCTGATTCTTGATTTCGACTCCTGATGATCCAGCAACTAGATATAGCCTATGGTAACTAAAGTCTGTCATTTCCTGACTAAACTGACCCCTTTTACACTAGGGTTACAAATAAATTCTATTATTTCTTTGTGGTTTATGTAAAAATGGTGGAAGGTATTAATCCAAATGATGACACTTCATATATTTTGTTATTTTCTCGTTATAAAAATCTAATTAAATATAGCTCCAAAATACGTAACTGTTTTTTTCCCCCATTCACTTGAAATAAGACTGTGTTTTGGAATTCAAGATGTTTGCCGGTTACTGCATTCCCCTCTGCTTTTTACAGCATCTCTCCAAGCTTGACATACTGTTTACCTGCTTTTCCAGATCATTAATGTGATTGTTAAATAAGGCTGGGCTCAGTACCAATCCTAGAGGCCTCCTGCTGGACAACTGCTCTAATTTGATATCCTACCATTTATCATTACTTATGTTTGCTGTGCTTCAGCCAATCTGTGCTTGGCTTCACAACAGAATCTCTATGATTCTTGGTAAAGCTGACTGTGTGCACGTATTCACATTGCTAAGGCCAAAGGCCATGGATTCATGATCCAGTGGTGGATAATTTTTATCTGTACATTGCTGGAAAATGTTTTTTTAATAAAAATATTCATCTCAAAATCTTAAAAATGAGAATTTGTAAAAGTAAGTATTGCAGAATAAAAGCTGCTAACCAATCTTCATCTGTAAATTAAGAGTTAAAACCAAATTTTCAATGATTTGCTATATATCCACACCAAGTAAATTACCTAACACTTAAGACACAAAGCAAAGCAGCTAAAACCACCCCACCTCCCTTGGTAAATCTATTCTCCATAAGCCCTCTATCTTGATAAATGTCAAGTGCCATTCACTCATCATCCTATCCTTTTCACTACCTCCCCCCTCACTCTTCTCCTTTAACCCCAGCATCAATTAACACTGGTAAGGAAGTCCTCTTAACCTAGGAAGGGTCTATTGCCCCGTTTACTATGATAACCTACAAACAAAAATTCAATTGTAGGCGTACAAATTATTTGAGCCAATTATTAACTCTATAATCTCATGGAAGTTGCAAGTTACTTATCTTCTGAAATGTGTTATTCTCATCTGTAAAATAAAGGGAAATAACACCTATGACACAGACTATCATGAGACCATTTTAAGATAGGGATCATTATTAAATCCTCAGTACTCTGAAACATTTAGGTGTTACATTACATTTTGCTTTCCTTTTCCATACAAATCCCAGGTCTTCCTCCTTCTAGTCTCCCCTCTCTCCCTCTCACTCACAATTACCTTTCTTTTTATTTTAATTTTTACTCAGAGAGAGAGAGCGCGCGTGCGCGCGTGCAAGTTGGGGAGAACAGAGGAAGACAAAATCATAAGCAGCCTCCACACTCAGCACGGAGCCCCGTTCGGTGCTCGATCTCAGGACCCTGGGATCACAACCTGAGCCAAAATCAAGAGTTGGGCTCAACTGACTGAGCCACCCAGGCACCCTGTTATCTTTCTTAATAATAAATGAAACACTCATTTCCTGCTCAAAAATATTTTATTACTACTTATTTTACCTATTACTAGTTATTTTACTAGTTTCATGGAAAATATTATCCACAGTCCAGAAAGGCATCTTCTCTGAACCCACTTCCTGAGAATAGAATGTCCTTTCCCACTTCTGGCTATATCAACCCTTACATATTTACTCAAAAAACTGACACTTCCTTTCTTGTTCAGAAATAATCTTTACTTTCTAAATTTCCAAAGCCTTAAATTAATTATGTTAGCTCCTAGAATTTACCAGACACTGTTTATAGAAATGAGGATACGGCGAACCAAAATAATCTTGATGAAGACAACAGCACTTATATCTATCAATTCATCTATCTTATTTACTTACATCCAGCCACTTGGTAAGGGTTGAAAAATATGAACATGTGTGAGTCATTAGTGGCTAGATAGGTCCAGAGGACAGTTTCTAATGACCATTTATAGCTCCAATGTAAGTAGTTCCCTATAGGCCATAAAAGGTTAGCTACAGCCATAGTCCTAGAATAAGGTGATATTAATAAAAGCTTTAACTTGTGGTGGCACAAATGTATTCACTTAAATGAATAACAAGGTACTAGCAATGCTTTATTTTGCTATGTCAGTCTCCTCTCATTCCATTCTCCAATGCTGGAGTGATCAATCTTACCATCTCTCCTCAAGCTGAGAGTATGGAAAAGGAACAGCCATTGCTAACCACTTGAGCTGAAGAAACTAATCCATCTTTGTCATTATTCCTAATAAAGCATAAAATACATAACTGAAAAATGCTGATGCATGTTAAGATTATACAGTACAACAAATTAGAATATACCTTACAATATAAACATAGAAAATAAACATCACTCCTGCTGTTTCACAATGGCTCTTGTAATCATGCCAATATTAAACCTGCATCATGAAGGATTCAGCACTCTTACATACTGTCCTTCTTCACTGAAGCCACCCCCTTCAGTCAAGTTGGTAATATTCTCATCTATTTATTACAGTTTCATCTGTTACATCAATGCCCATTTCATAATTCACAACTTGCATTAAAAAAAAAAAAACACATGAATCCTACTATCCCTATTTCTCTGCTTCCGACAATGTTGTCTGACAACCTCAAAGACTTCCCAGCCAAGTTTTCAAATTAACCACTTTCCACCTTTTCTGACTTGTCCATATTATATTTGCTTGTCACCGTGTCACTGACAGCTGTCCTGCATATCTGCTTTCTCTTCCAACCAATCGTAGAACGACCTCAAACATCAGAATATGTTTAAAAATCCCTTTTCCATCTATGGCTTGTGTCATGAATACTCTAAATACCTATTTGTCTTATTCTTATCCCAGAGCTCAAGGCTGCTAACCCACAAAGGAGCCCTGATTACCTCAGTGAGAAATAAGATAAAGCCCCAGTTAGTGCTCAAGAGAAGGAGCTTCTTCCTTTATTCCACTGATTCTCACTGAATCACTGCCAAGCAATCTTCCATAGGCCAGAGAGAGCTCCCAAAGCAAAGGGTGTGATAGGATTCCTTGGATTTTTCATATCTAAAAACTCATGTTCTTTGCACTGCACGAGTAGCGCAGAGGAACCAAATAATATATATAGGCTTGCAGTTGTAAAGATAGGAATTCATGAAATACATCATCACAAACAGGTGAGCCTTAGGTAAAGCCAACGTCCCATAAAAGACTGTTGATATAATCTGAACATAATTACCAGCTTGAAAGTGAAGGAAAGATTATTTGTGCTTAAAGAGTTTTGAACACAAGAGAACGGAGTATTGATCAGAAGATAAGGAAAGTCCTCTTGCCAAGTATATGTTTTAAGGAAAAGGTATTTGAGCAATATTACAATTCAAAAAGGAAACATTTATTCACATGAAAGGTTAAAGACCTTATTGCATTTGAATTAATGTTTCAGTGGTAAGAATAAAACAGTTTGAAGGAAAATAACATCAATGTTGTTACAGCCAGTAAAAACCATGATACACAGTACTTCATCACATTCTAGAAAATATTATTTCTGATTTGCCCATTAAAAGTTTGTATGCAAGTAATTGGGGCTAATGGAGAAGATAATCAGAATCAATGTCAAAGGAACCCAGTCTCATTCCTCTAAAATGAGCTTGTCTCCTGCTCTGGGAACTATCTTCAGGCCACTTACAAGTAGAACATGACACGTAAATTGAGGAGACCTAAATCGTATTGTCTTGTCAGGATCTATCTTCTATAAGCCATTTAATCTTCACAGAACCGGGCTTGATTTATAAAAGGAAAGGATTTGATTATAAAGCATTTTAAATTTAGTCTTAAGAGACTTTTAAAATGCGAAATTTGTTGACATGTTGCTTCTGTGTGTTTACTCTTGCTTGCAAGACACCAATTCCTGAAATAATAATTGTGGGGCATCTACTGTATTTTAGGTATTATATTGAGAATGATATCTTAATCTTTCCAACATCTCTATGAAATTACTCTTAATATTTCCATCTTATAGATGAGGGAGACAGCTTTAAAGGTCTACTATCTAGAATTTTCCTAATTAGATTTTATCTTCCATTCAGGGAGATGTCATTAAGAGAGAGTCCGTAATCACGGAATTCACAGAACTAAAATTGTAATCTTTCTGAAAATCCTACTCTCCACATAATTACATGATTGGTCAGTAGGAAGACCGGTTTCAGCCAGTGGAACAGGAAACTTAATAGCTTAGGTGAATTTCAAACAGCAAGTTTAAAAAAAAAAAAAAGGTTTATATTAGATAATAAGTAATTTGGCGGCACCTGGGTGGCTCAGTCATTTAACTATTCAACTCTTGATTTCAGGTGAGGTCACAATCTCAAGGTTTAGGAGATTGAGCCCCATGTCGGGCTCTGTGCTGATGGCACAGAGCTGCTTAAGATTTTCCCTCTCCCCACCCCCCCCCCGCCCTTCCCCCCTTGCACACAAACTCTCTCAAAATACATTAAGAAAAATCTATTATAGATAATAAGTAATTTCTTTTAGCTTTAGGCTAAGAAATTATTGGAATTTCAAATCACTAATGGCTAAGACTTCCTTTGTACATGCTAGAGAGACAAGCTCATGTAAAATGGAATTACTGTCAGAAAACACAAATAATCAATTTTAAATTGTCATTAAATTATAGACTATTAAAGGATTTCAGAAATCATTTTATCCAATGTTCTCACCTTATAAGTGAGCAAACTCAGGCCTGCTTGGGATTCCCTCTCCCTCTTTCTCTTCCTCTCTCTCTCTCTCTCTCTCTCAAAATAAATAAACTTAAAAAAAAAAAGAAAGAAAGAAAGAAAAGGAAGGAGAAAACAGAGTCTACTTAGCAGGGACACACAAGACAGAGGGTAGAGTTATTTAAGAGAAGATGGAAAGTCAGGCATAAGGTGCAAACCACAGCATTTAGAAGCCTATTGTGGTGATTAATTTTATATGTCAAGTTGACTGGGCCATGGAGTGCCAGGATATTTGGTGTACTTTAATATTATTAGGGGTATGTCTGTGAGGGTGTTTTCGAATGAGATTAACATCTTAATGGTAGACTGAGTAAAGCAGATTGCCCTCACATGGGTTAGTCTCATCCAATCAACTGAAGAAACTGAAGAAAAAATTTGCTCATTCTACCTGACTGTCCATGAGTTAGGACAGCAATCTTGTCCCGCCTTCAGACTCGACTAGAACTTGAATTTCCACTATCAGCTCTCCTGTTTCTTGGACTCAGACTCTGATGGGAATGTGCACTGTCAGATTCCCTGGTTCTGGACTTCTCAACTTCTATAACCCCAGGACACAATGTCTTATAATAAATTTCTTTATTCATGCATGTGTGTGGGTGCACACACTCTGGAGAACCCTAATCCACCTATTTAAGAATTTTTCATTTTATCTTTATGGAAAGAAAGAGGAGATAAGAAATTTTTGAAATGTTTAAGCATTAGAAGTAACATACTCAAATCTGCATTTTGAAAAGATTGTTATGCTTGCAATTCATACAGCCAGTTTGAAAATGCCCAGACAGGATAAATGATGACCTTTTAGGCATTCATGTTAGTGGTAATGGCAGTTTGGAAGAGAAAGGTTCCCAGGGAGACACTGAGATCCATCTGAGGCCATGCATTTTTGTCATCCAACAGTGACAGTTCATTCATTTCTTGCAAGTTATCAGAATAGTGATTTCCTATTTGTAAAGGTATTTGCAACAAGAAACACAGTAGGCCTTTTTACTTATTCAGAGGGTTTAAAACATGAACCACAAGTACATCCTCAAACTACTGTTTGATTGTTTCTAACTTACTGTCTTATAAACGGTGAAACAAGACAGACTGATTAGAATTCTATGTATCTCTTATGTGAAAATGACTTAATATCTACAAATGTACTCTATAGAGTGTCAGCCACATGGTTTAGTGCTTACTAAATGCACTTTCACCATTGTCTATCCTTTAATTCATGGTAAACACACTAAATTAAATATTCTGTTTCTTCTAGAGTAGATTAAAAAATTAATTCAGTTAGAATAGAAAAATATGTTATATATATATGTTTTATATATATATATATACACACACACACATATATATATATATATGTAATACATATGTCTTTGCATAGAGATAAAGTCACTTGATCTCCTTCTCTCTCACACAAACATCCAAAATGCAAGGCATGAATTTGAAAAAGGAACACTGAAAATCAAGTATTACAAAGAGATGAGCGATAGGTTAAACTCTTCTAAGAATTTCAGAAATATTATTCATAAATATTTCATAAATAAATATTCATAAATAGTACACTTAGTTTATTATTCTCACATTGCTTTAAGACTAATCAAAATCAACATTACCTGTATTCCTATTCTAACCTTAATTCTAGTCAACAGAAGGCTGCCCAAATACCACGTTTCCCCATTAACATTTGTATTATGCCCAAAATAAGACAAAAGAAAATTTTATAGGGGCACCTGGGTGGCTCAGTCAGTTGACTGTCAGACTCTTGATTGTGGCTCAGGTCATCTCATGGTTCATGGGTTCAAGCTCCACACTGGACTCTGCACTGACAGTGGGGAGTCTGCTTGGAATTCTCTCTCTCCCTCTCTCTGCCCCTCCCTAGCTCAGGCACTCTCTCTCTCTCTCAGAATGAATGAATGAATGAATGAATAAATAAATAAATAAACTTAAAGAAAAAGTTTCATATAACTGGAAGACTTTGTTTTGTTTGTATCTCAGAGGAATATGCATTATTTACAATTTTACAAATATATATATATTACAAATATATACAAATATTATATATATTACAAATATATAAATAAATTTTACAAATTATATTACAAATATATATATTACAAATATATATATATTTACAAATATATATTACAATTATTACAAATATATTATTCATGTAATTTATATTTTGTAAGTTATTTTTATATATTATGCATAATATATATAATCTAAAAATACTTTGGGACAAAAATATCATCAATAATAAATAATAAAATATGTAAATAATATATAAATAAAATAATAATCATAAATAATAAAATTTTTTGTAGCAATATGACTAAATATGTGTCCAGTACTTATTCTTTGCTAGACACTAAGTAGTTTGAATATATTAACTCCCATACTATCCACATCAACTCCCTGACACAGATATTATTATTATACCTTTACGTAGATAAGGAAACAGCCTCAGGGAAGTTAAATCACATGCTTAAGTTTTGCCAGTTGCTAAATAAAGAATAAAGGAGAAAAATAAAGACTTAAACTCAAATCTGGCTCCCGAGTCAGTCTTGCTAGACTGCTGCTCTAGGTCAAGACCGCAGTGTAGATTTAACCAACAATTCTGATTTTAATCTACATGTTCTTGGAATGTTTGATGAGTTTTTAACATATATATAATCTCTTTGTTCAGATAATTTTAAACACGTTTCTACTGAAGAGACAAGAAAGTGTGAAATAAAAATTATTTGATGCTGTTTCCATTGTGTTTAAAATGCTATACAGAAAAAATCCTACTGTTATTGTTTGTAACACTTCCATATTTTAAAGGGTGGATACACGAGCAGCATAGATTCTATTACTGCCCTTAACTATTCGCTTTTCCTTTCCCTATACAAAAATGATGTATCCTTTCTTATTACATGTGATGTTTAATGCCCCTGTTGAAGTACTCCTCTCTACTGGGATTCATTTTTCCAATGGGATATAATACATATGACTCCAAAAATAACTAGCTTCAAATGTCATAGTTTTATTGATCTAGTTGCCTTAGATTTTCCTTCTACCATAAAAATTGTTTGCCCTATTGACTCCTTTCATGCAGATATTGGAATGAAAAATACACCTACAGCAGAGACCCTCAGCTCATGCGGAACACGACTGAGAAATAAATTCTTCTAAGATAGGAAGATTTGGTGCCTATGCCATGATGAAGGGAGAGAAAACCCAAAGCCCAGTAGCCTTCCTAAGTTGAAGACATGGAGCTGAGAGTCTGGAGTGAAAACAGTAGCTAGACTTTGAGTTTGAAAGAGGAGAGAGCTTCAGAGAGAGTTCTGAAAAACTGCAGAGTTCCTATCTCAGTGTGTCAACTAGTCACTGCAAGAAACTACCCAAGACCAGGGAAAGAACACCCAGAAGAGTAGATGTCAGTGCCCAGCACTCACACTGGACAGGGAATACTGCCTATTCTCACCAGCCAGAGTACAAATCTACAGTGTCTGAAAAGTAATAAAAAATTACTCGGCTTGCAAAAAGGCAGGAATGTACAGCTTATGATAAGGAGAAAAATCAATCAGCAGAAACTCGTCTATAACTGAAAAAGAATTAACAGAAAAGGACATTAAAACAGTCATTTTAACTGTATTCCATATGTTTTAAAATCTATATGGAAACAGGGAAGGTATAAAAAAAATACATAGATTCTTAAGAATAAAAACTATAGCATTTGAGATGAAAAAGTTACAACATAAAATTAATGATAGATTAGATACTGAGGGGAAAAAAAGATTAACAAACTTAAATACGGAACAATAGAAGCTATCCAAAATAAAACACAAAAGAATTTGTCATGTTAGATAAAAATAAAAAAAAAAAAGTTAGGTATAACTAACTATGTGCTTCCTACAAATAATTCACTTTAAATAGAAAAGTGTAGTGGTAGAGGACGGGAAAAAGACACCACAAGTTAACATAAAGAAGAAAGGAGGAATGGCTATATCAATATCAAACAATGTAAACTTAAGAACAAAGTATATTACCAAAGGAAAAAAAAAGGTCATTTCATATGAATAAAGAAATGATTCATCTGGATAACCCTAAATATATATGTACCTAGTCACAGATATTCAAAATACATGCAGCAAAAATTGATGGTACTTACAAAAAGAAATAGAAAAATCCACAATTTTAGTCAAAGATTCCAATACTGCAATACTGCATTCTCAATAAGTGATTAAACAAGGCAGAAAGCAGGTATGTAGCAGACTAGAACAATATTACCAACCCACCTGCTTAATTTATATTTAAGGAATTCTTTTTCCACTAAATACCTAAGTTGGAAAAGACGAAAAATTGTAAATCAGTTATCCTAGCCTTCACCTCAAGATACAAAAAGCAAACAACAAAAAGTTAATTAAATCTAAAATACACAGAAAAAGACATATAATAAAGATCAAAATGGGGCACCTGGGTGGCTCAGTCGGTTGAGCGGCCGACTTCGGCTCAGGTCATGATCTCACAGTCCGTGAGTTCAAGCCCCACGTCGGGCTCTGTGCTGACAGCTCAGAGGCTGGAGCCTGTTTCAGATTCTATGTCTCCCTCTCTCTGACCCTCCCCCGTTCATTCTCTCTCTCTGTCTCAAAAATAAATAAATGTTAAAAAAAAATTTTTTAAAAAGATCAAAATGAAAGTCAATGAAATAGAAAATAATATAGAATTTTTTTAAAAAGCTACTTCTCTCAGGAGATTAATAAATTAATATACTCCAGCCAGACTGATCAAGAAAAAATGAATACAGACATAAGCTATTAATGTTAGGAATATGATAGATCACATCACTACCAAGTCTACAGATCTTAAAAGGAAAATAAAGAATATTATTAACAATGTTAAACCAATAAATCTGACAACTTAGAAGAAATGGGTAAGTTTCCTAAAAAACACAAATTGCTAAAATTCACCCAAGAAGAAATAAAAAACCTGCATAGCCCTGTATCTGTTTCAAAAATCAAATCTGTAAGTAAAAATCCTTCCACAGGAAAAAATAAAAATAAAATAAATTAAAAAAAAAAAAAAACCTTCAGGCCCCTGTGGCTTCACTGGTCAAATCTACCAAACATTAAGGAAAAAGACAAACAAAACAACATAGTACAAGACCTAAGTCCTCCAATTCCCAAACTTGGTAAAGGCATTCAAATAAGATTGCAGACCAGTATCTTCATGAACACAGATACAAAAACTCTAAATTATTTTAGCATATCAAATCTATCCATTGATACATAAAAAGGATAATACAGTATGACCAAGTTGGGTTCATCACAAGAATGCAAGTTTGATTTAAAATTCTGAAGTGAATCTATGTAATCTACTAGATTAACAATGCTAAGAATAGGAAAAACATGTGATCATCTCAGTAGATACAAAAGAAGCATTTAATAAAATTCAGCATTAATTCCTGATAAAAATTCTCAACTAGAAATAGAAAAGAAATTCCTTGATCTGATAAAAGGAGTCTATAAAACAAACAAAGCAAAAAACCCTGGAGCTAATATCACACTCAATGGTAAAAACAACTGAATACTTTCTCCCTAAAATCAGAGTAAGTCCAGGATGCCTACTCTTAACATTTTTTGAGATATAACTGACATATAACACGATTTTAATTTCAAGTATACAACATAATGACTCAATATCTGTATATATTGCTAAGTGATAGCCACAATAAGTCTAGTTAACATCCATCTCCAAGCATATACATTTTTTCTTATGATGAGAACTTTTAAGATCTATTTTCTTAGCAACTTTCAAATACGCAATAAGGTATTGTTAACTATGGTCACCAGACTGCAATTACATACCCATGACACTTATTTCATAACTGGAAGTTTGTACCTTTGACCACCTTATTTTGCCCAACCTCTAGCCCCTGCCTCAGGCAACTACCAATCACTTCTCTGTTTCTATGAATTTGGATTTTATGCTTGCACCATTTCTATTCAACTTTGTACTCAAGTCACTAGGCAGTGATTTTAGACAACACAAACATAAGAGTCATCCAGATTGGGGAAAAAAGTAAAAATGTCTTTGTTTATAGACAACATGATCATCCACCTAGAATATTGGATGGTAACAACAAAGAAGTTACTAGAACTAAGTGAGTTTAGCAAGATTGTAGGATAAAAAATGGATATAAAATCATAAGTTTCCATAAACTGGCAACAAACACTTGAAAAATAAAATTCTCGTCGGGCTCCGGGCTGATGGCTCAGAGCCTGGAGCCTGTTTCTGATTCTGTGTCTCCCTCTCTCTCTGCCCCTCCCCCGTTCATATTCTGTCTCTCTCTGTCCCAAAAAAATAAATAAACGTTAAAGAAAAAAAAAATTAAAAAAAAAAAAAAAAAAAAGGAAGGAAAGGGGCGCCTGGGTGGCGCAGTCGGTTAAGCGTCCGACTTCAGCCAGGTCACGATCTCGCGGTCCGTGAGTTCGAGCCCCGCGTCGGGCTCTGGTCTGATGGCTCAGAGCCTGGAGCCTGTTTCTGATTCTGTGTCTCCCTCTCTCTCTGCCCCTCTCCCGTTCATGCTCTGTCTCTCTCTGTCCCAAAAAAATAAATAAACGTTAAAAAAAAAATTTTTTTAAAAAAAAAGAAAAATAAAATTCTAAGAATCCCATGTAATATAGCCTAAAACTTATAAAACTATTAGGAATAAATATGATGGAAAATGTTTAAAACACTATAAACTACAAAACATTTTTCAGAAAAATTAAAGAGGATAAAAATAAATGGAGACAAGCCTGTACTCATGGGTAGGAATTGCCAATACTGTTAAGATATCACTTTCCCCAAATGGGTCTATAGTTTCAGTACAATGTCAATTAATATCCCAGCAGGCTTTTCTACAGAAATTAACAAAATCACTTAAAACTCATGTTTAAGTACAAAAAGCCTAAAATAACCATAACAACATTAATAAGGAGAACCAAACTGGAGGACTAATGCTATCTGATTTCAAAGCATATCATAAAGTTATGATAACCAAAGCATATCATAAAGTTATGATAACCAAGATGATAGGTTTTAGAGCACATTGGTCAATAGAACAGAATAGAGAGACCAGAAATAAAACCACCTATATATGGACATTATTTGAAAAGATACAAAAGCATTGTATCTTTGTGGAAGCAGGATAATCTTTTAAACAAATGGTTTTGGAACAAGTAGGAAGCTGTATGTAAGAAAATGAACTATGATCTATCTTTTCCCATTATATACAACTTACTATGGCTTTGAGACCTAAAATGTAAACACTAAAACTATAAAAATTCTAAAAGAAAGCATAGGCTAAAATTTTGGATGAGGCAAAGATTTCTTAGGTACAATTCCAAAATGATCTTCAAATAATAATATTGATAAAAATGGACACTGGCAAAATTATAAACTTATCCTATTAGAAAGACACTTAAGAAAATGTAGACAAGCCAGAGAGTGGGGAAAAATTATTACATCACATAAAAGATCTATATCAGAATATATAAGGACTCTCAAAAATTAATAATAGAAAACCAGCAATCCACTTAAAACTTTCATAAAATTTTGGAAGAGATGGTTCACCAAGGAAGAGAGATGGATGGTAAATAGGCAAAAAGAAATATGCTTAAAATCATTGGTTATTAAAGAAATGCAATTTAAAACCACAATTAGATACCACTACATACATACTAGAATACCTCAACTAAAAAAATTGATCCTAGAAATCAGTAGTGAATATGTAGAAAAACTAGACCTCTCATACATTCCTGGAAGGAATGTAAAATAATAAATCCAATTTGAAACGGTTTGTTAGGTTCTTAAAAAGTTAAGTAATATCTACCAAATGATCTAGCCATTCTGCCCCAGGATATTTATCCAAGAGAAAAAATATATGTCAATAAAAATATCTTTACACTAATTTTTACAACACCTTTATTTGTAACAGTCAAAACCTAGAAACAGCAGATGAATGAATCAACAGCTGTGGTATATATACACAATGAAATACCACTCATCAATGAATAGAAACTACAGACACACATTAAAACATGGATTGATCTCAAAATAATTATCCTAAGTGAGAGAAGCCAGACAAGTAGTATACACCGTATGATTCGTATTGTATGAATTTTTTAAAAAGGTAAACTAATCTATCATGAGAGTCTTAGTCACTGCCTAAGATACAGGTGGGGGAGAGGCAGGGCACAAGGAATCTTTGTGGGTGATAAATAGGTTCACTATTTTTTTTAGTTCTTCAACGTTTATTCATTTTTTGAGAGACAGAAAGAGAGCAGAAGTGGGGGAGGGGCAGAGAGAGAAGTAAACACACAATGTGAAGCAGGCTCCAGGCTCTAAGCTGTCAACACAGAGCCCAGCATGGGGCTCGAAACCACGAATCACAAGATCGAGACCTGAGCTGAAGTCAGATGCTTAACTGACTGAGCCACCCAGGTGCCCCTAAATAGGTTCACTGTTTTGAAAGTGGTGATTATTTAATGGATATATACTTGGGTCAAACTCATTAATTTTTACATTTTAAAGATGTGCAATTATGTTCCTATAAAGTTGTTAAATGGGAAAACAAAGCAATATTAGAATTAGAAATTACATAGCTTCCCGCACTATTTAGAATAGAAACATTTACATTAAGCATATTAAAAACCACAAAGTGTCTCTTTTATCATTTTCAAATCACCTTAACACAAAAGGTTAAAGGTGTTTTGACTTCTTTTCATACAGGCACCAAGAAGGGTATATTCTCAAGAGTCCATTTTTAAATTTTTTAATGTTTAACTTTCAAAGAGATTCAGAGAGAGCGAGCGTGAGCAGGAGAGAGGCAGAGAGAGAGAGAGAGAGAGAGAGAGAGAGAGAGAGAGAGAGAGACAGAGACAGAGAGACAGAGACACAAAATCTGAAGCAGGCTCTAGGCTCCACGTTGTCAACACAGAGCCCCATGCGGGGCTTGAACTCATGAGCCAAAAGATCATGACCTGAGCCAAAGCTGGTCGCAACCGACTAAGCCATTCAGGCGCCCCTCAACAGTCCATTTTAGATTTTGCAAAGTGATATACCCATTTGCTCTCTGGGGCATATACCCTAAAATACATCTCCCTTTGTGTTCAGAGACAGAATCTGTTTGCACCACCCTTACAAAACTAGGTATCTGATGTTTGCTTTACTTCAAATACTTTCATATTACCTCACTGCTAAATTCCATTATATAATATGCATGTAAGTTTTTATTTCAAATATTCATTCAATAACCATTTCCTGAGCAGCCAAAATAGGCAGGCACTGTTTTGGTCCTACCTTAGTAATAACAAAGAAAATGATATGGTCCTTTTTTTCAGGGATTTAGAGTCTTTTATAAAGGATGAATTCATGTAAATAAATAACTAGTGCCCTGTACTATGCATATGCTGAAGAATTATAAAGACAGAACTGTGAGAAACCAAAGAAATGTTCAGCCTGGTTCAAACCAAAGGTTTGATCAGGAGCCATCCGTGCGTGGGCAATGCAAAAATATGTTTTGTGGACGAAGTACCAAGTAGGCTGTTTTAAAGACGAAGAGTTGGTGAGGCTGACAGATGAGGAAAAGATATTATATACAAGGCATATGGATGTCTCAGAGAACTGGAACCAAAACTAAGTATCATCAGTAAGAATTTGATGAGAATGTTTAACGTGTAATGTGCCACTGCTACAGTCTGACCTTTATCCTGAAAGTAGAGGAAAGCTTTTAAAGAATTTATGTAAGATACTGATATTATCACACCAATGCAGAGAAGGAATTTACACATTGATATTTAACCTTGGGTTCTTAAAACACAACAGAACTGTTACCAAAAAAGAGTATCAGTGGTTTACCCAAATCTTTTAAAGTATTGATTTACTGATGGCTTGAAAACCTAAATGCTTTCATATTATTGTCCTGTCAATACCCATTATCAAATAAAGAGATGGCCATAACATTTTACATAGGAATTCTTTTTTTAATACTTTTTGCATCTTTGAAGTAATCCATACATAGAATACTGTTTTCCACTCCTATCTGTCCTCTATGTCATCATAATCTTAGTCTATTGCCTGGACAGTTCTAGGCTTTAGAGGAAACACTTTCCTGGAAACCTAAGTTGATTGAGAAAAAAAATTGTGCCCATTATCTCTAATTTCATGACTTTTCTCACAAGAATAAAAGCAGAATTATGCACAGGATAACCAGTTTTATTAAAGGAAAAGGATGAAAGCTGAGATCCTTGAAAATACACAGAAGAAAAGCATTTGACATAGCAAAGTTTATTAGACTCATCTTTGACATTTATTCTCCCAAAGAAATAAACTTCAGCCATTTACTTGTTCCCTTGGGTTAAAGGTTCCTTCCTCTTACTTGTTTTAGTTAAGAGTATTGTTGATCCCTAAACTTCCACGATCAAATTCTTGAAAGAGATCAAACCTTAAAACTTCTCTGGTCAAGTCATTTCAAAAAACAGAAGCACAAAAACTCAAGTGCAATATTCCTTAAGGTGGTACACATTAATATCATCAAATATTTGGAGCATGCACAGCATAGACATAGCTTCAAGTTCTAAGAACAAGGAAACATTGGATTAACACAGTATATATAAAAAGTCTTGGGGCGCCTGGGTGGCGCAGTCGGTTAAGCATCCGACTTCAGCCAGGTCACGATCTCGCGGTCCGTGAGTTCGAGCCCCGCGTCGGGCTCTGGGCTGACGGCTCAGAGCCTGGAGCCTGTTTCTGATTCTGTGTCTCCCTCTCTCTCTGCCCCTCCCCCGTTCGTGCTCTGTCTCTCTCTGTCCCAAAAATAAATAAAAAACGTTGAAAAAAAAAATTAAAAAAAAAAAGTCTTGATACTTTGCAAATAATTGATAGAATAGAAAATATTCAAAGATATTTCCAGTCAATATATGCCTATAGAAGATCCTGTTTTTTCTAAATATTAGAAAAATATTAAGAAACGAAGCTCTGATTTTTTATATATGATTGAGTAAAACTCAGTCAAAATAAAAAGTTGATTCAAGAAGAGTTACTATTGGGCACACATAGTCCACAGGAAACACCTTGCCAATAATTACCTGAAAACATTTGTAGAATTAGCTATTTTCCATATCAATTGAATATTTATTGACTTTCTTTCTTATCACCAGATGCCTATAATCTTCCCTACAAACATCTTGTCTTTTCCATTTTTGTTCATATTTAGTTTTTGGCAACTGCAGCTTGTTTAATTACGTTGGAGCAAAACCAAATTTAGGAAAAACTGTAGATTACAAAAATTTTTCTTTGGCTTACCTCCCACCTGTAGTGTTTCATGGAATAACAAACAGCATTTCTCTCCATCAATGTCTTTCCTGGATTCCTGGAGTATTGTTCCCACATTCTCTTTGACTAAACTCTACTGAGGTGTTAACTCCTAAAAACACATGTGAATATTTCTATGGGGTTTTTGCTTTCTTGATAATAGGTTCCACTGTGAAAAAGACAGATATGCAGTGCTCATGATGGCAGCCACATTCATTATCAAAAAGTCAACTCTGCTTTTGAGGGTACATAGAAAGTGTCTTCCAACAATAACTTGATCATTCATGAATTAAACCAGCATTCATGTTTAAAGAAAGTAAAATGAAAACATGCATATTAAATTTGTGCTATTTTCAGTTAAAAACATTTTGCCTATGAATTTCTAACTCTTGCATGTAATCTCCAGTTATGTTCTCGTTATAGTATAAAATGTATAGAGGATGGGTAAAAGGGAGTAACAGTAAAAGTTCATATGTGCATAAGGATTAGGTATTTTATGAGAAAGAGAGGCTTCTGAACACAGGTCACCCATTGTACTTCGCATCTCACCTGAGGCATGCTGGCCACTCCGGTCCACCAAATGCAGTTCCCTTGGGACCTACGCTGAATGGACACTCAAGGTCTCATGAGGTAAAAGGCTAGGACACTTGCTCTTTCTGACCAGGCAGTGCTGTGGCTGATTAATATCCATCCAAAGCCACAATCACCTTCTGATCTGAGGAGCAGGTGACGTAGAGATTCTGAAGTGTCTTGATAAATAATGCAGGCATATCAAACAATACACATAACAGATTAAAAAAAATTTAGCTCACTAAAGTGGTTTGCTTTGTCCTTTTAAGAACTGAATCTAGATAGCTCATCGTCAATTACTGACAACTCCCAGCATGACAATGCTGAAAACTTAGTATGACAGGAGTACCACAGAAGAGCTGTTTGCTTTCACAGTGAAGTATTTGGGAAAGGAGAGAGGAAGGGAGAAATATAAAAAAGGTCATTTTAATAGTCTTTGAAATTTTTCTTTTTCCATTCTTTCTTCTGGAAGCACAAGACCAATTTATTCACAGTATTCAATGCCTTTCCAACACTACATCTTACCCTAAGCCTTCCTTCCTCCTTGCCAATACAAATTATACCCATCTTTCAATCATCTTTTAAGACCCACATAAAAGGCCAAATGATACCTGTTCCATAGTCCCATTTTGTAACCATCCAATCACCATGTGATTCCTCTGACAATTATATATATGCTATCTGCACTTAGAATATCTTTTCTGCTACAGTCTCAAAATATAATTGAAATACATAATTGTTATTCTGCTTTTTATGTTTACCTCATCACCTTAACTGTTTAGTAATTCTCAAGTACAAGAACTTTTCCCATCCATTGGCCTTTTAACAAATATTTAGTGTTTAAAAAAATTATAGGGAAAATGATTCACCGCACCACTAGACTCAAAATTCACAATGTTAACTTGCATTACATAATACATGGGGATTTTCAAAAAAGTAATTTATAGTTTGTTAGACCACATATTGTTCCATAAAGAATTTAAAGCAATGAAAAACAAACAAAACAAAAAAAAAAAACATTAAGCATGTATACATTTATCTTACCAATATATACTAATAATATATTAGCAATTAAAACTAAGATGCTTCTAAAACCAATATATTAAATTCAACACTCTTTAATTTTGTCCTCATCAGAGGAAACAGTTGTTTCATGGGTTGTCAATTGTCTTTCTAAATTTCATTATTATGACAAATGTAAAATATATTTAACACATATATACGGGGTTGTATGTTACCTAGGTGAAAAGGGAAGGATGCACTGGGCCTATGAATCATCTCAAGAACATAAGCAAGAATTTGGTTAGCCTTTATCACTTTTTCTTTTTAAATAAGAAAGTAGAAAGAGAGTAAGTCAGCTGACATCTGATTCCTTGGCTGGACACATAAGCCCTTCCAAATGTGGCCCTGTTCAGTCTCCCTCCCCCACTCAAGCCATCAAAGGCCCACCACCATTCTTCACACAGAGACATAGCAAGTTCAAAAAAATCTGAGCCATCCGACTGTGGGCCTTTCTGGGGAAATAAAGTAAACCTTATTTGGCTAACCCCCTCTTCCTCCAGGATCCAGCTTTGATGTAACTTCCTAGGGGTCTCCACTCTTACTTTGCCCAATTGGGGTATCAAATGACCATACTTTGTGTTCTCATTATACCTAGCCCCATCCTAGTTTAGACTGGACATTCCCATGTAAAAACAATACCCATTTTATTCTCATTTTACTCTCAACAGTGTCTAGGCTGATGGCAGATTAGAGTCACAGGGTTCAACTTAAAATCAGCCTTGATCAGGAACGTCAATTCTTGGCTCTCACTTCAAGGCACCCCTACCAGCTACCAAGTGGGTTTTATCAACACTAACTAACTGAAGCCAACTCGGAAAAGTTATCAAAAATACTGAAAGGAAACATATGGTCAAATAGTGGCTGTATTATTGCAAAGGCCCACAGAGGCAAGAGCTTTAGGAAATTTTCCCAGAAATATTCCCCTTTTGATTTTCATGAGCTTGAAGACAGAACATGCCCAGTAACATAATAGTAATGTCAAATTCCAAAGGCAGCCCCGTGATGGCTTTGCCAGCATATAATTCACTTGATAGAATTCTAAGGCTTTCAATTCTCATGACTCACACTTTGGTGATTTGAGATTAGGCCACAAAAGGAACAGACCCAACTTTCACTAACGGTTTGCCTGAATTTTGCAAGACATTTTCCAGTGATAACAAACAATGCTATAATATAGTTATTGACAATTCAGTTCCTATTTGAAGCACGTAATTTCTCCAATATTTTACTTGAAACGTTTAAATCTATGACTAGTGCTTTGAGTTAATCAAAATAAAACATATTGCTAAATATTTAAGTAGAAGGCAGGGCTAAGGATGGTGGCTGGGGTGAAGATATAAACTCAATTCTTAACACACCTCTTTCAGTGTCTAAAATTTAGCAAAGAAATGATGTAACATTGCTAGGTTCAGGGCCAATGAAAACAAAGGGAAGAATTGCCATACTGGCACATCAGTAATGCATACTGCCTTGAAACCTCTATCTGGCAGGAGTTCCAGGGGAAGATTTTGATAAGGTAATACTAATACTGTTTAACATCAACCTTTAAAAGTTCAGGTTTGAGGTGAAGAGGCCATTTAAAAAAAAAAATTCAAATGGATAACAGGTACAAAACATATTAAACCCTTTCTAGTACTCAAACAATTATAAACTTACGTAGGCAACATTTTTCTACTATCAACTTGGTAAAGTTTTTGAAAAGAAGAAATATCCACTGACACTGATGAGATTCTTGGCACTCTCATGCTCCACTAATGAAAATGTAAAAGAACAGAGCTATTCTGTAGAGCAATTTGATAATATTAAAGACCTCTCCAAAATAAACAAAGGCTTTAGAGCCTTTGACTCCACAGTTTTGGTTGATTGTTCCAATAGAAAAAAAATCAAAAATGAAATCAGAGGGCGCCTGGGTGGCTCAGTAGGTTAAGCCTCCAACTCTTGATTACAGTCCAGCTCATGATCTCACGGTTTCATGAGATGGAGCCGTACATCAGGCTCTGTGCTGATGGCAAGGAACCTGCTTGGGATTCTCTCTCCCTCTCTTTCTGCTCCTCCCAGGCTCTCGCTCTCAAAATAAATAAACATGGGGGAAAAAAACAAAAAACATGAAATCAGGATTTCTAGACAGGAGGCACATGCAATATTTTTAATTCTTGCCCTCCCCCGGCCCCACAAAGGTAATTCTGAAATAGCCCGGTTTAGGAATCACATGTTTACAAAGACTGTTAATGTCAAGAAAAATGTTCATTAAATGTTAAGTGATCAAAAGCAAAGTACACCTTATTGTTTTATTTTTAAAAAACACAGAAACACACAAATCCAAAGCTGAAACTATAGTCAGATGTTAATAATAGATACTTACTTCTAAATAATGAGATCCTGGAAAAGGGATTTATATGTGATTATTATTATTTTAGTTAATTTGGATTTTCAAAATGTTAGAGATGCATTGTTTCTGAATTAATAAGTTATTTTACAAGATTAATATTTAAATGTCTATTATTTCATAATCTAGAATTACCTCAAGTGTGTTTTACAAATGGTAGATCCTTAGGGCACCTTGGTGGCTTAGTCAGTTAAGCGTCCGACTTTGGCTCAGGTCATGATGTCATGGTTCTTGAGTTCAAGCCCCATATCCAGCTCTGCGCTGACAGCTCAGAGCCTGGAACCTGCTTCAGATTCTGTGTCTCCCTTGCTCTCTGCCCACCCTCCCACTCACACTCTGTGTTTGTGTCTCTCTCAATAGTAAACATTAAAAAAGCTTTTTTAATGGTAGGTTCATTTTCTCTACTCAAGATTAACAGTCCTGAATGCCTCAGGAAGGGTGAGCCCCCAAATTATATATTTTCAGATGCAGAAAATAGTTTGAGAATACTGTAGCCTGCAACAGAAATTTTGTATTTATTATAATCCCTGTTACATATGTGATAAAATTATTAACTGACTTTGGTAGCATATCTCAATGGTTCTCAAACTTTTTGATCTGAGGAATGCTCTACATTCTTAAAATTACTGAAGACCCCAAGAGTTCTTGCTTATGCATGTCATTTATACTGACCATCGACTAAATTAGAAATTATTTAAATATTAACTTAGTAATTTGCTTAAACCAAATAACTCATGATTGTGAGCACAAATAACATTTCATAAAAAAATATTTTTCAAAACAAAACAATTAGTAAGACGAATGGCATTGTTTTACATTTTTGGAAATTACTACTTACTAGAAGACAGCTATGGTAGCGTATCTACTTCTGTTTTCAATCTGTTGAAATGTGTTGTTTTTGTTAAAATCTGAAAACAATCTGGACTCACACAGAGGTAAGTTGGATGCAAATGGAAGGGGGAAGACTATTTGGAACTTTTCAGCCTATTTTGGATATGCTTCTTTGATATTATGACAAAACTCAACAAGTGGTAGTTCCCTAAAGGTTAGTTGCAACATGGAATCTGAAACCTACTGATAAGCTTTCCTACTCTGTTCCATGAAAACCCTCGGTTTACCTTGCATTTTCAGTGAATTTTTACCCATGCCTGAATTTGTAACATGATACCTTTGTCATCTGGAAAATACTAGTTGTCTGACTTATGCCAATTTTGTATGGTTACACACTTCATTACACAGTATTAAAGCATCAATATGAGGCAGCTAAGAAGCTCATGATAGTTAATGTAGGTTTCTGAAAATTACAATTTTCGTATGAAAGCTCACAGTTTATCTCTGATAACAAATACTATGAGTTGTCCTTGAAGTGACAGACTTCCTTCATTCACTTTTGAGAAAATGGCCTAATAGTCATGTCTGAGTAACTTTTCTGTCAATATTCTTTTAAGTAAAACAGTATTCCATGAGAAAACCAGAAAGCTCAGCTCACAGGCCATACAATCCCTAAGCTCTTTCCCTAATGACGGCCGCTCTACTCTGGTACACAGCACAAGGGCTGTATGTGGATTTTTCATTTCATCACACAGAGCATTAAGCACTTTTAGTAAAAATTAACCATTGGAACTACTGAATCAAAGATGTTAAGTGAGAGTGTGTAGCAGTAAACAATATAAGGACCACTAGTACACGTCGGTGCTGTTCCCTTGATTCATGTCAACAAGCTAACAGCTTTACCTTACTTTTGCATCATCAGTGAATGTGGTAGCAAAGTGAAAATGGCAAGTAATACCTTATTACTATTACAAAAATAATTTTAAGCCTGAAGACCCATGAAGGAGTCTCAGGGACACACTGGGGTCTGCGGACTACATTTCCCAGCTCTGATCCACTAACGATGAATAGGCAGAAGCTCTCCTCCCACCCATGAAAACAATGCCTATAGGCTCCACATGATGAACTTTCACGACTAATACCCTCTTAACACTTCTGCTCCCAATAGTTCAATTCTATACCCAGCAGTGTCCCCTGGGTAAACTCCCTCATATATGTTGCATGTGGTCTACCTATTGTCATTATTCTACAAATTAATGACATATTGTGTAAGCCAGTGAAATACAAGTGCAAAAGAAAAAGAATTGAAATCGCAATCTAAATTCCACAAATGGAGAGATTTTTATCATTGAATTTACCACTGTATCCCCAGCCCCTCGAGCAATGCCTGACACATAGGAGACATGTACTAAATGTTTAAGGAATAACTGATTTGTTGTTTCTTTGAAAATAAGGGGAATCTCTTGAATGCCTTTTTTAAAGGCAAATAATGTGCTGGAAAAACAAGAGTAAAAGAAAGAAGTGAGAAAAATCTAAGAGTCTGTAATCTCACTGTTTTATGGTCTTGCTCTAAGGATATGGAAATTGGAAATCAAAGATACCCTAAACATGATTTATCCATAAAAGTTGAGAAATTACTCCCATTGATTAAAAGAAAAAAAAATTTACATTCTGAGGATCCCCTTCATCATCAAGTATTCATCAAATTCTGCCAGTATTTCCAGGAGCCCTTAAATTTGTAAAAACCAAGGGCAAATTGATGCCAGCAACATTTCACCTTGCTGATGCACCACCACCATCTAGTGTCAATAACTGTTAACTGCAAGTTTTAGTCCACAGACCTTTGACCTTGGCTTCATTTAAAATATTGGAAGGAAGGAAGGAAGGAAGGAAGGAAGGAAGGAAGGAAGGAAGGAAGGAAGGAGGAAAGAAAGAAAAGAAGGAAAAGAAAGAAAGAAAGAAAGAAAGAAAGAAAGAAAGAAAGAAAGAAAGAAAGAAAGAAAGAAAGAGAAAGAAAGAAAGAAAGAAAGAAAGAAAGAAAGAAAGAAAGAAAGAAAGAAAGAAAGAAAGAAAGGAAGAAAGAAAAGATGTACTGAGATGCAAAATCAATGTTTCTTGAACTCCCTTCTACAAGTTTTGAATCACCTTGATGGGAGTTTCAAATTTCATATATAAATTATATTTTGAGATTTAATACTGTGTTTAGGATATCCATGTTATCATTCTAAGTTTTTATTCTGGGGCACCTGGGTGGCTCAGTCGGCTAAACATCAGACTCTTGATTTCAACTCAGGTCATGATCTCATGGTTCATGAGATCGAAACCCATGTCAGGCTCCATGTTGAACATGTAGCCTGCTTCAGATTCATTCATTCATTCATTCATTCATTCTCTCTCCCCACCCCTACCCTCTCCCCAACTCACACACTCTAAAATAAAAAAATAAAAAATAATTTAAAAAAAAGTTTTGTCCCATCTCCTTCTACTATTTATCTTTTCGGAGTGAAGATTCACTTTGTGACCATTCTCTATGTATTTGCTCTTGAATAATAAGAAAAAGGGGTGAATGACAAGGTTGACCTAACTTGTAAATTTTAGCTAACACTGCTGAGTATAAAAGCATAAAATATATAATAGGAAGTATGATAACTTCAGTACTGTGGGGTAATAAGTGACATAAATATCAGAGGTTATACACAGTTGATCTATTACAGCAAAGAGAATGCAAAGATACCAATGATACCTGCTGGGCCTGGTGCCTCCAAGATGGGAAATGCAAATTGCCACTTTTCTTCTCATTTCATGAAATTTAAAGGAACCCCAACAATACTTTTCTTACTGAAAGTACCTTCCCTAGAAGTCTCTCTCAGAATTGTGGAATTCTACCATTAGAAGTAATTTTATGTATGGAAGTGTTGAATCACTATATTGCACACCTAGGACTGATATTACACTGTATGTTAACTGGAATTGAAATAAAAACTTAAAAAAAGAAGCAATTTTACATTTATAATGGCAATTTCTGCTAGAATGTATATTCCTAAGGAAGAACCTTGTCAGCTATTTTAAGCCCTTAACAACCTCTTGATACAGTTAGTTAGCTGAAAGTTAGTCTAAGCCATTCACACTGTAACAGGGAAGCAGGCCACAGGTCTGGAAAGCTGGAGGTCAGCAGGCAGATGGGAAGCAGCAAGGAGATCCAAGGGAAGACTGGGGAAAGGAGGGCAGAATGTAGGAGCATGTGTTTTCTCAGCACTCCTGAGAATATCTGATTTTGCAGCCTGGATCCTTCCAAGAAGATTCTATATGGCAACATTAAATCCTTTTGAAAACCACACTATCCCTAAGTTGATTAGTTCTATAGGCTTTACATTAAAAGTAGGACAATTTTTAAACTGATTATTAAGCAGCAGTTTGAATCTAGACTCAAATGCTAATGTGAAATGCAAGGGTGTGATTAAAGATTCACATGGGCAGCACATCCCCCTTAGTGTCTGGCTGCATTTGCTAAGGGCATGTTTACCCGGTTAGTCCTGCAATTGTCTCAGACCTGTAGCCCTATCCCAGGGGAAGCCTGAGGGAAGAGGACAAACATTAGGAGTCATCACTCTTTCTGTACCAGGGATAGCTTCATGGGCATATGAGCAATGTAATTGTACAGGGCCTCACGCTTGGAAGGGTACAGCCCTTGGTTTAATGCTCAGCTGTTTTCACACTGAAATTCTTCTGAGCCTGAATTTTTTTTAGTGAAATCCAATGGTATAATAGACATGCACTTATGCAGATGAGCTACTCACACTATGCAAGTCTGCCAGCTCTTGACTTCCCATTGAAAAATAGTGTATCCAATGCCCCTTGAGCACAGAATTCCAGCAGGCCCATGATGCCTGGGAGTTCAGAAACACTCAAAGTGAATCCAAAATATAGATCTTACATCTACGATGGACTACCTTTCCATTACAACTAAAACTTAATTCCAATGAAGAAAACTAGTTTGTAAGAAACTTGAATGGCCAAGAAACCCTATCATGTCCACTCTTACACTTTTCCCTTATATTAGCCATCCACTAATGTTGAAAGTGATGACAAAGGACAATGTGGGAAGGGGGCGCCTGGGTGGCTCAGTCAGTTAAGCATCCGACTTTGGCTCAGGTCATGATCTTGCTGTTTAGAGTTCAAACCCCACATCAGGCTCTGTGCTGACAGCTCACAGCCTGGAGCCTGTTTCAGATTCTATGTCTTTCTGTCTGTCTGTCTCTCTCTGTCCCTCCCTCACTTTCACTCTCTCTCTCTCTCTCAAAAGTAAACATTAAAAAAAAGTCGTTTTTTTTTTTTTTGTTTGTTTGTTTTTTAAAGAAGGATGTGGGAAGAGGAAAACCACAGCCCCTTTTTCTTTGGGTTTTTCCTTACTCATCCTAAGTTGAAGGTAAAAGAGTGTTGGTAGTCTGTGGATATATTAGCTATATTCACTATGTGAAATAAAAACAGTAGAGATTGTTTTATGTGGCATTTTCATTTTTCTGGTAAGAATGAAATACACATGCCCATATAAGCTACAAAATGCAAATTATACATTTTAGTGATGTGCATAGTTGGAAAATGTTATTTTTATATTTAAAACAGGCACTGCACAACATAAACAGTAAAAATCATTCTAATAATTTATTTTTTCTTTATATATCATGACATTAACAAATAAAATCACCTTGATAAGTTGAAAGCCCATGGAAGAATACCATGTGTATTTTGGAACCTTTAATTTCACATTTTCCTTGCCTTTTGAACAAAGCCCCTTTCGTTTGCACTTTGCACTGGGCCCCACAAATTATGTTCTTTACACTTAGTAGTGTTCTTAACTCTCTCAGACCAGTTATGATATTCCTTGGGGAAAAGTCAGCTGTCAAAATATCATTTCTTTTTGGTGAAGGCTATAATCCTTTGTCCTCTGAGAGCATGCCCTTCCTCTCCAAATAGGATAAAAGATGTATTACATAAAAATTAAAATGTTTACTTTTGTTTATTCATATTCAGAAAATCTGTGTTCTTCCTGTAAAGACGCATTTAGAGAAAAAACAAGAGACTTCCTTGTTTCTAATTTTGGAAATAGAAATTTAGTCTTTACTAGAGTAAAACAATGAAGACACGTTTTTCCTGGAGCAAAATATTCTATAATATCCAGTGTACTCTCTGTTAAGATATTTGAAGAGACAATGATAGTTTGAGACCACCAAGACCATTTAAATGCTTTCCCTTTATTCACATTGGAAACCAAAGCTGAGAATATGTGACTTCCTTGGTGCTCACCTCCTCTGAGGACATCTCCCCACCATTTCCTCCACACTCTGTGCAGAGCCTGACGCAGGGCTCAGGCTCACCACTGTGACATCATGACCTAAGCTCAAATCAAGAGTCAGACACTCGACCAAATGAGTCACTCGGGTGTCCCTGAATGTGCATAGTCTTAATGCACCGATTGTTTGAGGATGCTGGCAAGATGAAATAAATTTAAAAGCATGTCAAGAAATAAGGCCAAATCTCAGAGTCAATTCATTCTGTGAAACAAAAACCACACACACAAAAAAAGCAATCATATTGCCTTTTTATATAAGTGGTACGAGTACAACTTTAAAAACACTTCTCAAACATACTTTTGTTTGGTCTCAATACAAAATGACTATTGCAGAAACAGTGTAATTAAGTGAATAGTGTAATGATTATACTCAAGAACAAAGTCACCTTTTTTTCCCTTTGTATACTGATGACAGCAGGAAATGTATGAACACAGAGAAAACTTGCTTTACTCTCTAAGTATTATTCTCTCCTCCGCAGTGGAGTCACTGAGGACAACAGTCCATCAACCCATGAAGCCACCCTAAGGAAATAATACTTTCACCTTCAAAGTAAGTACAGCTTCTGCTTTGAGAAGCAGCTCACTCTGTCTGCTATAGAGCAGATATGCATCAAAGTTGACTTTCAACTTGTGTCTCCCCAAGTCAAAGGGAAGTTAAAGGGAAATAAAAGTAACTGATTTTTGAAAATTACACTGATCACTGACATTACTGCAAAGTTACAGGATGAATTCATCATAGGGTTCCTTACTCACACATTTAAAAGATCAGAAACACTGACTGGCCCAATGTTACACAGCTAGGAATGGGCAGAATCAGATCTTCCAGGCTGGCCTTACTCCAGTCTTTATCCATTTCACTCCTCTATGCAGCTGCTCATATAGATCAACTTGTTGCCCTGCAAGGGCACTAGGATTCTCATGGGTAAGCATTTATGCAAGCCCCTGCAATCTAAATAGTTAGGTTTCTATTTGCTTTAATTCCAAACAAGTGATTGAGTTATACAGAATGAAAATAAAATTAATACTGATTATTCCTTTCAATTGTTAACATTTTTACTGCTTCAGTCACCAATACAGTATTAAACACTTCAAAGTTGCTAAGAGACTAGATTTTAAGTGTTCTCACCACAGAAACAAATAATTATGTGGTATTCTAGAGGTGTTAGCTGACAGTATGGTGGTAACCATATTACAATATATAATGCAATATATAAATGCATCAAATGAACACCTTGCACACTTTAAACTTACACACAATGTTATATGTCAATTCCATGTCATTTAAACAGAGAGGAGAGAGAGAGAGAAAAAAAAGCAAATATATCAGACCAGGGCAATCAATACTCTTTAAGAAGAGGTTTTTCTCTATTAAGTGAAGTCTAAACCCGTATGTTATTATTTTCTAGGATTATAAAGGGCTTCTCCCGATAAAATGATGAACTATTCAAGAATAGAGACACTGCCCACATTTCTAATGTGGCTAGATAGATTAAATTAACCACATGCTGTGAAGACTTAGTTATAAATACTGGAAATACAACAATGTACTCAGGGGCAAATAGTGCCTTATACTGGGAGAGGGACAGGATTTCTTTTTTTTCCTGTGTGAACATTTACCGCTTTATAGGGTGAAAGAAAAGGGTGACACTTTGTTCAGTATAAAATACTTCCAAATATATTCAAGAAATTGCAAACTATTTATAGAAAGGCTTTGACAGGTTTGAGGGAGAACTCGACCTTCTCTTTGACCTCACCAATTCCCACATCAATACATTTCCCTATGGCACAAAGGTACTAAATTATCATTTCAATATATTCTTAAACTAAAAGAACATCTAGGAAGTAAGGACAAAAACACTGAATCTTCAACAATGTCCACCATACATTCTAATGTAGTAATACCTGAACGTTCATTATTACTTCCTAGCATTTATCTTTACTGTATTTTTTCCTATTTTGCCCTATGCCCATTTTCATAAAAAATATGCCATTCAGCCTCACATTTTGTCTCTTCTTCAAAAACTTTAAATTATAAGATAGAATGACTAAATGTGAGCATCAACTTTTTAAGATGTAGATATTTATGTCTTTGAAAATCCTTCATAAGTTTAGTCAGATGTAATTATAAGTTTACTCACATACCTTTTAGTATATAGCATACAATCTTTCAGCTTAAAAATAACAGATCAATGGCCTGTTCCACTAGAATCTAGGGTCTAGGGTCTAAATGACTTCTGCTGATAACATTAACATGTAATAAGACTTAGGTCTGCATTTTCTTTGTTAAAGTCAGTGAAGTGATGAGAGTAGGTGACATGCAAAAAAGAGAAATTTTACAATGATCAGGAAGTCTTTTCCAACTTCAAAATTCAATTACATTAATAGAACCAGATGACTGACTTTTGTAATACAGTATTTATCTCCCAGGGGGAAGAGAAACCTTGAATATGTAGTCAAGACCAGACAGGAGTAACTGAAATTACTTGTAGATCATGATTTGTTTTAGATTTTTTTAGTAAGTCAAAAACAAAATTCATTTTGTGGAACAAAAAGTGCATAAAAATGCATCTGTGTTGCATTTTTGTAGAAGTGGTATTGGGTACAACTTTAAAAACATTTCTCAAACATACTTTTCTGTTTGGTCTCAAAACAAAATGACTACTGCAAAAACACTATAATTACACGAAATAGTGTATTTATACTTGAATTCATACTTAAATTTTTTTAAATTCACAATTTTTAACAAAATATTTCTACCATTTTCCTTAGAATTATCACAGTGTAAAATAGAAGGAATAGATCAACAAACGGCCAGAAACACAAAACTTTTTGCTAAACACAGAAAAAATTAAATTCTCCTCCTGCTCTAGTCTGTTTTCTGGCTTATGGTATTGCCAGTCACCCTGTGGTGAGGACTAGAAGACACAAGTGTCTCTTCCCTCTCATTCACAATCTCTATCTAGTTATTCTGCAAATTCTCGAATTGTCCTCCCCATACAACATTTCAGTCTGTTCCTTCTCTTCCCCTTCCAATGCTGCTAGCACAGTTCAATTCTTTATGGTCTTTCAGATGGACTTTTATGAAACTTTCTGTCTGGTCTCCCTGGCTTTGCTTCTCTCTGTCCTCAAATCCCTCCTACACTCTGTTCCAAGTTTTGGTCAGAAAAACAATATAGTCACAATATTCAGTTATTGAAAAAGTTTAATGGTTTTCACTCCCTATAAAGCAAAATGGAGTCTCCTTAGCAGTACATTCAAGGTCCTTTCTCATTGGACCCCAAGCCACATCATCATTCCTTTACCTTCCTCATCTAATCACATAGTATCACTTGCAAGGCTCTTCTGCCCCTTAGTCCAGTTAAACTCTGTTCTGTCAGAAAACACCCCATGATTCATAATGATCCTGACATTTTCCCCCATGCATTTCTTTTTAGAAAACTGTATACCCCATCTCTTTATGATGTCTACCATTAAAACTAAAAATTTCTCCTCTGAGTTAACTGCCTCTTCCTCTGCCAACAGAAATGGTGCACAATAAGCACCTATGAATTCCTCAATCTCTGCATTATTCTGTTGCCAAAGAGCTGGCCGAGGCCTCCTGAAAGGGGGATGGTGGTAGTGGTGTCCCTGTTTGTTCTCTGACTGCACATACAGGCGTCACTCGTCTTTGTGCACTCCACGATGTAACCCAGAGCCTAGCCTAACGTCCTGGGGGTCTTTATGCACTTGAATTCGGTAATGGATCAGGCCAAGAGATCTGCATACAGACAATGCGTAATCCACAAGAGTTAAAGACAGAAACAGGACAATCTACAAGGAGCTCTGGGACTTAAAACCTTACTCTCTGTCCCTATTTTACACGCACTTAGGGAGCTAACTAATTAAAGAAATCCTCTGGAGAATTTCTTGTGAAGGAAGAATTCTTTCACAAAGCAAATAATCAACCCTTAATTTACAAAGTACTTATGGAGTTAGGTGCCTACAGTATCATCAAATGGCATTTTAGGGACCCCTTGTCATTGTCTATGTAAACAAGTAACTCTAAAGGAATCTTTAAGATTCTCAAGAAAATTGGGGAGTAAGTGATTTAAGCTCTTAATTTTGATCTTCTATAAAAGAGTATAATAAGGCTTTATTTGCTTTCCTATTTAAGCTTTAAAACATAGAGTACATCAAAGAATCTCCACAAGTAACATTGTATTATTACATTTATTTTATTTCAGGCAAAAGGCAATAAAAAGTTGTCTATGATTAAAATAAAGGGTCTATTGTGTTATTTATAGATCTTTAATTTGGGAGCAAAATTTTGACACTTCTTTCTCAATCTAAGTAGTGATAATTTTTTTTGAAAAAACTCTACTATGAAATTTGTTGTTGCTTTTTTTAAATGATTCTCCAACCAGGGGCAGATGAACTGAATTTTTACTATGAATTAAGATTTAAAGTTTTACTTTTGAGTATTTTGTCACCAACATTCCTAAGATTTTGAAAACTAGCATGTCTATTATTTTGTACTACGTATATAAGAAAGAAAAGAACACACACACGCACACACATCTGTACTAGTTTACTGGCCCTATATTTCAATAGGGCAGCTCCAGATTTTCCACATAGAACTGATTTTGGGGGTGGCAATTTTCCTGGGGCAAGATGAAACAGAAGCAGCTTTAGGATACTGCCCCAAAGATGGAGTTTGGTGGTAAGTACAGTTTTTTTGTTGTTGTTCTTTTGTTTGTTTATCTAGGATACATATGTATGTGTACTTGGGGCGGAGGGAGGGGACATGGTTAGGGGACAGTATTTGAAATTCTGTAAAAATGAAAATTTCCACAAACTATTTCTTGGTTTCAACCCTGGTATGCAATTTCTGGGCCAATCTCTATCACAAACACTATTTTATATTTTGCTTCCCTCCCTCCCTCCCCCACTCCTGCCTTCCTCTATTTCGTTCTTAGAAAAGCAGAAAGATAGGTTTCTAAAATTTGTGTATGAATTACATGTTAAAAAATAAAGTTGAATTGCCTGAGGAGGTAACATATGGTGAAAACCTTTAAAAGAAAAATCCTATAGAACATGTAAAACTCTCCATATTGAAGTCCCTGCCTACCTCCTCAGCATTATCTCTATATACTTGGCTAATTTCAGTTTCAAGATTCTGTCAAACTGTTTCACACGTCCATGCCTTGGCATTTGCCATTTTCATTGCCTGGAAACCATGTACTCACTGAACATTTCTACTGAAATCTACTCTATGTGAAGAATGGTTAAAAAAGATACTCACGCTTGCTATGCACACATGACTTGGTGTCCATCCTCCCTGGCAAATCCACGGTCATCCTGCACCTTCTGTTCCTTTCTCTGACATGTGTTCCCTGACCACTGCAGGCAAGAGTGGAGACACTGGTACAGCTTTCATGTATCTTACAGCCCTAACTGAAATGTTTTTCGTGTGGTTATTTTACCTCCCTGAGTCTCTTACGAAACAGTGAACTTTCTCTCTCTCATTTTTGTATCATTAGTATACTGCTCAGCACTGCATGAATTAATTAATTTAGTGACTAAATTGAGGTACTGATTTTTCTGGAGAGAGTACACTGAATTTCAATTTGAATATTGTTTTACACGTACTAATTCAAGCCTTGGCAAAGGACATATTTATATGAAAGACAATTCGCACAAAACTTTAAAATGTGAAGTTGACGAAACCACAATGAATATAATCTCCTACATGAATGTATCTTCTTATAATAAACATCAAAATTCCTCAATTTTGCTACTTGAAATATAAGCATTATGATGTTCTTCTCCCAAGTAATCATAACCGTTACATGATTCTGTCTATATATGTGGTACTTTTATTACAAAGGTGGCTAGAATTACTATCTAGAGTGGTTAAACTCTTCAGAAGAAATACACTATTTAATTCAAAACTCACAATGGTAATAGCGTCTTCTATGAAAGCTGAAAAGTTGGCCTTGGGGAAAGAAGATGCTTGATTCTTTACAAACAGAAAGTAGCTTAGAAATTTGTAGGCATTTTTTTTTTTAAATATTAATCCCAGTGTAGTAAACAGCTCTTTAAACCACACAATATCTGTATATATGCATTAGATTTCAGTGTAACCTAAGGGCACCAGAGACCCTACTGGGCTTCAGTCATCACCTAAACTTTCTTGTCCCGCTTAAAAATATATTATTTTAAATAACAGAGTAGGGATAAGATACATTACTGAATGTATTTTAAGTTCCTTGAATATGGCCATACTATTTTATCCATCCTTTTAATTACTCCACTTTCCATTACACCAACTTTACCAGAGTAGATTCTCAATAAATACTGTAGGGTGTCCTACAAATAATAAAAGAAACTTGAACAAGATTCACTGCTTTGATAGTTAGAAATAAAAGAGAGAATGAATATTTAATATGTTATCATTTTGCAAATATTTGACAGATTTAATTAACTACATGTGATTCCAGATAGCCTAATAGATCATGCCCTAAACTAGGAGTCAGATATTGGTTAAATTTAATAGAAACTATTTTAATAACAGCAGTTGACTAGTAATAGAATGGGCTTAATATAAGGTATGATGTGTCCTACTGGTAGAGAGTCTCAAACAGAATGCCTGGAAAGTAGCAGATGACTACCTTTGGCTGGGAGGTTGACAAAGAAGATCTGACAGAATCCTGTGAGACTAAATCTGTTCTTTAAGCCCTCTAAAAGAGAAACAAGCATAGCTGAGTATATTCAATGCATGTGTTGGTTTATCCAATTATCTCAAAAGAGTGATACCGTATGTATTTTATAGTCTATAAATACATGTCCTCAATGTTATTGAGTTTTAAATTGCTTCTGGACAACTTTCAAGACTCCAGAGTCCTAGAGACTTTAGGACTGGTCATAAACTACTCTGGAAGTGACCATCACTTTCCCAGAAAGGTGCAAATTCCTCAGGAATTCATATACAGATGTTCATTACTTAAGATAAGAGGAGTCATTACAGGATTATGCATTTTCAGAGGTAAAACACTTAGTTGAGTTCATGAACCTATCTCAACAATAGAACAGACTTTCTGCAATCAACTTAAGTTTAAATTCAGTCTCTAAAAGAATAAAGATGAGAAGTTAATTTTCTTTTTTTTTTTTTCAACGTTTTTATTTATTTTTGGGACAGAGAGAGACAGAGCATGAACGGGGGAGGGGCAGAGAGAGAGGGAGACACAGAATCGGAAACAGGCTCCAGGCTCTGAGCCATCAGCCCAGAGCCTGACGCGGGGCTCGAACTCACGGACCGCAAGATCGTGACCTGGCTGAAGTCGGACGCTTAACCGACTGCGCCACCCAGGCGTCCCGAGAAGTTAATTTTCAATGGCATTTCATGAAGAGTTCCAGTTCCCCCAGCTAATCTTGGTCAACCAGTATTCAGATACTGATTGAAGAACACCATTTCACATTTAAAATCCCTTGGCTAGATGTATACCTAATTATGAAAAACAACCTTTAGGGGCGCCTGGGTGGCGCAGTCGGTTAAGCGTCCGACTTCAGCCAGGTCACGATCTCGCGGTCCAGGAGTTCGAGCCCCGCGTCGGGCTCTGGGCTGATGGCTCAGAGCCTGGAGCCTGTTTCGAATTCTGTGTCTCCCTCTCTCTCTGCCCCTCCCCCGTTCATGCTCTGTCTCTCTCTGTCCCAAAAAAATGAATAAACGTTAACAAAAAAAAATTAAAAAAAAAAAAGAAAAACAACCTTTATAAAAGCAAAATTAAATTTCAGAAGGGGGCTTTCTGTAATATTATTTGGCTACTACCATTCTTTTGGTTTCCTTATTGAAAGCGGGAGAAATTTATAACTAGTGGAAACAAAGGTATGAGATGCAGATATCCATCCTTAGTTGTGCTATACTCATAAACTTTGCGACATTACACGGCAAAAATAATTATAACAAATGCTGAAATGAAAAGAAAATAGTCATTGGCTTTTGGAACTTCTGAAGAAAAAGATTAAAGTGAAGTGTCAGAAACATACTCGTCAACCAAACCTACTGTTCAGCGATTTGAGAACTTCAAACTTCATTACCTTCCAGTGACAAAGAAAAATGTCCTCTGTAATGTGATTTTTTAGTTCTCCCTGGAAATAAGTCATGCATTTCAATATCTTTGAAGAGAAAATGGTCTTATTATAGTCAACCTGTCATACTGTATTGTTTAATTAAACATAATAATTTACCTTGGACTGCTAGAAAGTCAACTGTCCAGGGCTTTTGTGTTAAATGTGACTTGGGTCATAACGGTTACCTGGAATAGTATATTATTTTTTTGCACATCTTTGTGTATTTTCAACTATAGTTTCATGAGGGAAATTCATTAGAAAACATAAATTTGTGTGGTGGGGGATGATTTTTTTTTGGTTATTCATCAGCTAGTATTTAACAAACCACTATAAAGCACTGGTTAAATTTGACTATATTTAAAATGGGGAAAATATATATTAAAATATTTATGGTATATAATAATATATACGCTTTATTTTATATTTTACCTATGTGTCCTTATTGATACATAGGTACTTGTACTATGATACATAGGTACATTGATACTTACAGATTCTCTGGTCTACTAATATCAAACCCAGATTGAACTTTAAGCTTCCCTTCTTAAACTCAATGATATCTAAGCATAGTAAGTTTCAAGGAATGCGCTATCAGAAAGGCTAAAATCAACACAAGAAACAACAGATGCTGGTGAGGATGTGGAGAAAGGGCAATCTTCTTACACTGCTGGTGGGAATGCAAACTGGTGCAGCCACGCTGGAAAATTGTATGGAGGTTCCTCACAAAGTTAAAAATAGAACCATCCTCAGATCCAGTAATTCACTACTAGGTATACTAAGTATTCACCCAAAGAATACAATAATAGTAATTCAAAGGGATGCACCCTGATGTTTACAGCAGCTCTACAATAGCCAAATTATGGAAACAGCCCAAATTTCCATTGACTAAATAATGGATTAAGATAATATAAAAATATATAATATATAAAATTATACACACACAATCATGGAATATTACTCAGTCATAAAAAATAATGAAATCTTGTCTATTTGCAATCATGTGAATGGAGCTAGTGAGTATTACGCTAAGCAAAATAAGTCAGAGAAAGGCAAATAGGACTTCAGTTATACCCAGAACTGAAGAAACAAAGGAGCAAAGGGGAAAAAAAGTGATAAGCAAACCAAGAAACAGACTCTTAACTATAGGGAACATACTGATGGTTACCAGAGGAGCAGTGGGTGGGGGGATGGGTGAAATAGGTGATGGGGATTAAGGAGGGCACTTGTAGGGATGAGCACTGGGTGCTCTATGGAAGTGTTTCATCACTATATTATACACCTGAGACTAGTATTACACTATATGTTAACTAACTGGAATTAAAATTAAAAAATTTAACAGGAAACAAAAATTCCAAGGTGTGAATCAGGTGAACGCATATGGGCCTAAGTATTATTCTTTGAAAGCAGAACCAGACTGTTCTAAAAGAAAAGAAGGTATATCTACTATGTTAAAAATCCAAGACAGTTCCCAAGATTTCCACTCCTTGGGTACATGCATTTTTTTCTCCCAGTTATTCAGTCAAACAGTAATTCACATGCTGCTATGAAGAGATCTGCAGATGTAACTGAGACTCCAACTGAATTGATTTTACAAAGGCTATTACCCTGGGTAAGCCTGAGCTAATCAGGTGAATCTATCCTTACAAAGGATTCAGCTCTTCCCACAGAGACTAAAAGTATAGGAGGGATTCAGTGACAGGGAGAGCCTTCACTGATGGCTTTGGGATAAGAACTGAGAGTAGCTTCAAGGAGCAGAAAGCAGCCCACATCTGAAAGCCAATAAGAGAACAGGGTCTTGATTACTACAATGGCAAGGAACTAAAATCAACCAACAACCTGAATGAACTTGGAAGAGTACCCCATGCTGCAGATGAGAATGAACCCTTTCATCACTTTGATTTTGGCCATGTGGAATTGAAGAAACAACCTAATAATGCCATGCCCCTAATCCAACTACAGAATTATGAGTTAATAAAAGGGTAATGCTTTATGCTACTCAATTTGTGATAATTTGTTACAGAGCAAGAGAAAGCTAATAATATACCCATGTGGCTAAACAGACCATCACCATTTTAGATAAATGAAATGTGTGGGGCTGTTCTGAGGCTCAAATCAGAATAAATAATTGATTTGAAGGTAATAATTGACCCTTAGACTTATGAAAAGCACCTTAATTAACCAACCATTCAATTGGGGCATAAAGTACAAAGACAGTGTGTTAGAATGGCTAGCAATGAAATCTTGAGCAAGACACTTAACCACTTTCGAGTGCAGTTTCTTCCCCTATAAAAGAAGCTGGTCTCCTCTGAGATTCCTTTCAGGTCAAGGCATCTAAGATTTAAGTAACTGGTAATAAAGTGAATCAACTGTGATATGGTAGAAAGAATATAGTACTAGGAAAAAGGAGAAAAAGACTTGGGTTAAATTCTATGTTATAATCAAGCCACATGATCTTGAATAGACTGTTTCATCCCTGGAACATGGTTCACTTGGTTGAAATGGGAAGAAACACCACTGTGACTCAAAACTCTTCATGAAGATGAAAAGAGTTATTCTGAGGAACTGACTTCCAACATGGCAGTGAGGAACCTGATGATCTCCTTCTCTGAAACAAAAATATGGGCAAAACAACTACTATGAACCATTTCCAAACTCCAGTAATTAACAAAAGCCACAGAACAAATAAACCAAATCATCTATTCAAAAGAAACTACTGAACCTGAGTAAGACAGCAGATCTCTGTTTTTTAACTTGGGATTATTCTCATCTCCTCCTCTTAGCTCAGTGGTGTGGTAGTCAAAAGCTGGCAGCATTTACAGACAGTGGAGACATCTAACCACCTTAGAAACTGGTAAAAGCCCCATCCACAGGGCACACTTGATACTTTGTCCAAACCCTTGGATCTCTGTGGAATTCACAAATATGCAGAAGTAAAACAGCACACTCCTCAATAACCATTAAGTCCAAGAAGAAATCACAGAGGGGAAAAAAAAAAATGCTTTGAGATAAATGAAGGCAACAACACAACATTCTAAAACTTACAGGGTTCAGGTAAAATCGTGCATGGAGGGAAATTTATAACTGTAAATGCCTGTATTAAAAAGAAAGAGGGACGTCTGGGTGACTCAGTCAGTTAAGCGTCCGACTTCAGCTCAGGTCATGATCTCACAGTTCACGAGTTCAAGCCCCGCATTGGGCTCTGTGCTGACAGCTCAGAGCCTGGAGTCTGCTTCAGATTCTGTGTCATCTTCTCTTTCTCTGCCCCTGCCCCTCACTCTGTCTCTCTCTCTCAAAAATAAATAAAACATAAAAAAATTAAAAAAAAAGAAAGAGAAAGAGAAAGCTCCAACCAACATCTTAAACGTGGGGACCTAATCTTCCATTTTGAGAAACTAGGAAAATAATGCCAACTTAACCCACGCAAACAGAAGGAAGGAAATAACTGAGATTAGAAATAAATGAGGGGAGCCTAGGTGGCGCAGTCGGTTAAGCGTCCGACTTCAGCCAGGTCACGATCTCGCGGTCCGTGAGTTCGAGCCCTGCGTCAGGCTCTGGGCTGATGGCTCAGAGCCTGGAGCCTGTTTCCGATTCTGTGTCTCCCTCTCTCTCTGCCCCTCCCCCGTTCATGCTCTGTCTCTCTCTGTCCCAAAAATAAATAAACGTTGAAAAAAAAATTTAAAAAAAAAGAAATAAATGAAATAATGAGCAGAGTAACAGATAAAATCAATAAGACCAGAAGTTAGTTCTTTGAAGAAATCAAAAACTCCCTATACACCATCAATGAGCAACCTGAATATAAAATATAAAAACAGATTCTTAACTGATAATAATGGGAAAAATAAAATACATAGTAAGTTTATGAAAGAAGCATAAGACTTCTGAAAGTACAAGTCTTTCAATACTCTGAAAACTACAAAAATTGAAAGAAATTAAAGGTTACTAAATAACTGGAAATATACAACATGATAATGCAAAAGAAGACTTCACATTGGTAAGATGACAATACTCCCCAGACTGACCTACCAAGTCAACATGATCACTTTCAGAATACCAGTGTTTTTTTTTTTCTTTTTTTAGCAGATATTTACATGCTGATCTAAAATGCATATGAAAATACATGACACCAAAATAGCGAAAACCTTCCTGGAAAAGAACAAAGTTGGAGGACTCATACTTCTCAATTCTGAAACTCAGTGCAAAGTTACAGTAATAAATACATTATGATATTTCAGAGAAATAAACCCATCCATGCATAGTCAGTTGACATATACAGTCACTTGATTTGGATGAGGCTGCCAGGAAAGTTTAAAAGGAAAAGTAGAGTCAAGAAATGCTGCTAGAACAGTATTTGCTGGATAACCACATGTAAAAGAATTTGAAGTCCTACCTCACACTACACACAAAAATTAATTCAAATGCATTCTAGACTGTAAGAGCTAAAACTGTATTATAACTCCTAGAAGAAGAAATACGAATTAATTTTTGTGATCTTGGTTAGGCAATGATTTCTTAGTTGTGATACACAAGGTAGAAGTAATAAAATAAAAACAGGTAAATTAACTTCATAAAATCAAACAAAAAAGTTTACGTGTCAAGGACACCACCAATAAAGTGAAAAGGCAATCCGTAGAATAAGACTATTTGCTAATCATATATATGACCAAGAATTTTTATACGAAACACATAAAGAACTCTATCACTCAACAATAAAAGGACATAACCCCATTAAAAAATGAACAAAGGAACTGAATAGATACGTCCAAAGAAAATATGCACTCAATAAATACATAAAGTGATGCTTAACATCATTAATCATTAGGGAAATGCAAGTCAAAAGCACAGTAAGATAGTACATCATGCCTACAAGAATGGCTAAAATAGGAAAGGAAGAAGTGTTGGTGAGAATATAGAGAAAACGGGACCCTCATAAACTGCCTGTGGGAATGTAAAATGCTGCCACTTTGGAAAGCAGTTCCTCAAAATACTAAATATAGAGTTACCATATGATCCAACACATATATTTCTAAAGGAATAGAAAACAGAGGCAACACAGAAACCTGTGCGTGAATTTCATAGTACAGCTACAGATAATAGGAAAAAGTGGAAACCACTTAAATGTTCATCAGTTTAATAAGTAGATAAATAATGTGATATAGCCAAAGAATGGAATATTATTGAGCCACAATAAGGGGCACCTGGGTGGCTCAGTAGGTTAAGTGTCTGACTCTTGATTTCGACTCAGGTCATGACCTCACAGTTCATGAGATTGAGCTCTGTGCTGACAGTGCAGAGCCTGCTTGGGCTTCTCTCTCCCCCTCCCTCTCTCTCTCTTTCTCTGCCTCTAAATAAATAAACTTTAAAAAAAATAAATGTAGTACTGATACATGCTATAACATAGATGAATTTTGAAAATACTATGTTGAGTGACAGAGGGCAATTACGAAATTTAATGCAAAATTGTATTAAATGCAATTAATATTTTGTATTAATCCATTTATGGGAAATGTCCAGAACAAGCAAATCCATGGAAAGAGAAAATAAATTAGATTTTTGTGACAATGGCACAACTTGTAAAATATACCAAAACCCACTGAATGAATATTTTAAATGAGTGAATTTTATGGTATAGGAAATACATCTCAAAAAAAAAAAAAAAAAAGGAAGGAAGGAAGGAAAAGAGATACATCTTAGCAAAGTTGTCAGAAAAAAAAAGTATTCCTTCTGGCCATTTAAAAAAATTTTTAAAGTTATACAATGTAGCAGTAAAGTTACTGACACAAATATTGAATAACTTATTTGCTCTGAACTAACCAACTGAAAAAGAATTAAGAGAAAGAGAAAAAGAAATATCAAGAGTTAGGCAAGAGAATGTTTTCAACAAAGAAAAGACAAGAGGTAGTAGATGACATTTGCTAACCTGTACTGTCCTCAGGCACCTCCCCAGACAGACACTCTCTCCCCTGCAATAGAATTGTGACCAAGCAGAGAGCACTCGACAAGTTCTACTGATGTTTCTCTGGGGCCAGAGATGGACAGTGGACCTATCATTCTACTGGAGAGCCTTTATTTAGGTCTATTTGAGTAGATAATATTATAGTTACATTTTAGTGTCTAAACCCATTATCTAATGTGCTAACGTGATCTAAGCACTTATGAAAATTCAAATTGCTTCTGAGTGCTAAGAATTGCTTAGACTTTATTTCCAAGTAGGCATCTGATCTGTATTCCTTCATACATTTCATTTTTTTAAATAAATTTCTGGCCTTTATTATCTACAAAAACATTTTTTTTTTCAACGTTTATTTATTTTTGGGACAGAGAGAGACAGAGCATGAACGGGGGAGGGGCAGAGAGAGAGGGAGACACAGAATCGGAAACAGGCTCCAGGCTCTGAGCCATCAGCCCAGAGCCCGACGCGGGGCTCGAACTCACGGACCGCGAGAACGTGACCTGGCTGAAGTCGGACGCTTAACCGACTGCGCCACCCAGGCGCCCCATCTACAAAAACATTTTAAAATAAAAGAATTAAGATTCTAAAGATACAAAAATATTAGTTTTCTATCATGTTGATCTGACAACGTTCTCTTTTGCCATCAAATGTCAAACACAGAGGTGTAGATTCTATTTTAATTAATCCAGCTGAGTTTTGGTTGTTTTTTTTTTTTTAATATTTATTTTTGGGAGACAGAGTGGGAGCGGGAGAAGGGCAGAGAGAGAGAGAGGGAGACACAGAATCGGAAGCAGGATCCAGGCTCTGAGCTGTCAGCACAGAGGTGGATGCGGGGCTTGAACTCACAAACCACAAGATCATGACCTGAGCTGAAATCAGAAGCTTAACCGACTGAGCCACCCAGGCGCTCCAATCCATCTGAGTTCTTAAGGCCAAATTAGTTTTACAATTCAAGCTTCCAAAGCATTTCTTTTCTTATAAAATCAACTGATATATTTCTTATAGGACAAATGATAATGAGAAATTGATATTCTGGTCATTTGAATGGTTCTGATGAATCTCTAGGCCTCTTTCAGTTATTATTAACACTTAAACACTTTATGATTTTCCAATGCAAATGTGGAAATAGGGACCTTTGGTAAACTAGTGCTATTCTGAATTGGGCTGTACTGAGACAGAGTTTGTATTCGATCAAACAAGACAGACAGGGCTAAGAATCTTTTCTCCTAAGTGAACAACCTGGAGGTTCCTCATGTGAGGCAGATGAGCTGCTGTGGAATACGTTTCCCTCTTCCCGTGAGAGTCCTGGAGAAGTAGAAACTTTAAAGCCCTTCCTTTGGAGGCAGACACAGGTTTTCACTTGAAAGCCAAAGTAAGACATTCTATTCTTCTCTTTTTCTTTCTCCTCCCCCCCTCCCCGTTTTTAGTACTAACATCGAAGATACAAATTGGTACTATTCAAAATCTTTCTAATAGTTTTCTATTTTAAGAACCTGCCATGTTTTATACAAATGCCTCTAATTTTTCCACGTTGTGCAGATATTCAAGTTAAAATTAACAACTATGACAAGAAAATAGGAGTTATTTGAATAAAAGACAAAGTGGTTGTGATACAGTTTGCCCTTGGCCTGTATTCTCTGATGTGTGACTAGCTGGGGAGGAAATGAAGTGGCCTATATACAGTATTTAAGTGGAATGTTAATATCCTCCAAAATGATGCAGCAGTGTTAAGGACACTGTTGACTTAAGAAATGTATGCATATGGAATAACTTTCAGAACAGCTTATGTCAAGATCTATAAGAGGAACAGAGCAACGGAGTCTATAATGAGAATGATTCCCGTGGTGTCCAAGAGGCAAGCACTAAATAAAGAATGGCAAAGGCAATGAAACACAAATCACCCGAGCTTAAGGAGAAAATAGCGGTAACGAGAAAAGGAATGTGATTTCTACCTCAGAGCAAGGGAAAACAGTTTGGAGAAATAGTTTGGACAGCTAATATGAATCCATTAGTGCAGGCAGTACTATGGAAGGGTGACTGAATTCTTACAATTCATTTATGTATTTCCACAAATACATATTTTTTAATTACATATTTTTAATTATACCTGTATGAAAGTTTTAAAACATTTCATGGCTAAAAGTGAATATATTACTTAAAAACTAACCATAGAATTAGAAAACAAAAAACTGTTAAGATCACTGTCAAAATATGCATAACTGGCTAATACGCTCTTTCATATTCCAAAAAGTGAAACACACTTCGGGGAGACCTTTCCTGATTACAACAGATTGCTCTGATCTAAAGGTTTCTTAAAAATCACATACTGGTAGAGGCTATGTCAGTATATATACAATATATCTATATACACACACACATTACTGCATAAGCAGTTACTTGTTGCATTGATGGCCTTTCTAGTTTCCTTAGCTGTTCCCAAAGGGCCCAGTGTACTGTGTACATTCGATGTCCCTCCCTGCTGACCACTAAATTCTGATTCAGATGTGTGGATGTACTTAGATTCCAAATATTTCATTAAATTGCACTTATATAACATCCCTGCCCCACCTATCAATGTGGGATTATCTCCCAATTTAGGTAAGAGCGCAAAATATGGAGTCAGAGTCTTAGTTCAAGTTTTTTTTCTAAATTTATTGTCAAATTGGTTTCCATACAACACCCAGTGCTCATCCCAAAAGGTGCCCTCCTCAATACCCATCATCCACCCTCCCCTCCCTCCCACCCCCCATCAACCCTCAGTTTGTTCTCAGTTTTTAACAGTCTCTTATGCTTTGGCTCTCTCCCACTCTAACCTCTTTTTTTTTTTTTCCTTCCCCTCCCCCATGGGTTTCTGTTAAGTTTCTCAAGATCCACATAAGCGTGAAACCATATGGTATCTGTCTTTCTATGTATGGCTTATTTCACTTAGCATCACACTCTCCAGTTCCATCCACGTTGCTACAAAAGGCCAGATTTCATTCTTTCTCATTGCCATGTAGTATTCCATTGTGTATATAAACCACAATTTCTTTATCCATTGATCAGTTGATGGAAATTTAGGCTCTTTCCACAATTTGGCTATTGTTGAGAGTGCTGCTATAAACATTGGGGTACAAGTGCCCCTATGCATCAGTACTCCTGTATCCCTTGGGTAAAGTTCTATTATTTATTAAGTGTGTGTGACCTTGACATTATCATATACCCTCTTTGAACCCCAGTTTCACTATATTTAATGGAATAGTGCCTTCAACTTGAAAAAAAAATGAATGAAAATACAGTTTTCATGATATTATGCACATATTATTTCTTTTACAGATGGATTATTTTATAAATGGGTTAATCATAATCATTTAGTGGCATAGCATCATTATCAATTAGCATACACTCTTTTATTTGTATTTACCTTAAATAGACATTATATTTCCTTTTGTTCCATTCCTAATTTCACTCTCTCCTCCATACACCCTGTCACTTGTTGAATTCTCCAGGAAACAGACTAAGACAGAATTTAATGGGTGGGATGTTTATGGACGGGGTGGGGGAATCCCATGGAAGAGTGGAAGGAAACAAGTTGAAGCAGAGGGAGGACTACAACTGTGAAACAGGCCACGTCAGCCTCAGCCAACCTCAACGGGAGCTCTGGAGTTTGAAATGGACCCTGAGTTGTCCTGCATTGGTCAAGTGGCCAGTCTCAGTGTGTCACTGGGAGTGACATCTTGGGCAAGTGGCTTTCTGCAGCGGACACAGTCCCTAAAGGGACCGATAGTTGGAGGTCCATCTGCTCACAACATTCCCAGAAACTGGAGAGATAAGTCGTTCCTTGAGGGGACATTTGGGTAGCATGTGAGTATCCACCATAGTCTCCAAATTTTATACATTGCAAATATAAAAAGTATTGCATTGGACATTTTGTTTTTTGTCTATTTTGCCTTCAACGTGTCTATCGGATTTATCCATGCTGACAGCTGTAGACCTGGTTATTATAAAATTATTTTCCACACTTCCTTCTGTATAATCAAATGAACGTTGCTGGTGTAACATCAGACACCACCCCAACACATTTTTCGTTGCTGTGGAGAGGAGATACTATTAAAACACATCAGTCTGTTGTACACATACTGATTAAGTCCTTGACTCAATTAACCAGTGCTCAGAGGGGCAATTCTGCCACTCCAGTTTATTCTGAGTATTGCCCAATAGCTGTACTTCTTTCCCTAAGCCCTCTTGCTGGGATGAGACCGATTTCGTCCCAGACATGGCACCACTCCTTCCAAGGCTTTCTTCAGTTGTACTCTCAGGTTACGTATCTCCAGTCCCACTTAGTTTGGGTTTTTTCTGCTTTCTTACCTGCCTTCACAACTGCAGCGTCAGCATCACCTGGAGTCAGGGCCACCTTTATAAATTCTCTTCCCCCAGAATGTAACCGAATATATGACAGACAGCAAGTGTATAATAATTATGGATTCTTAATTTTTCGGTAGTTCTAATTGTATTGATTGTATCTCCTTTTGTATCCGTGTAAATTATACATAATTTTAAATAAATGGGATCACGACTCAATTTTTTTAAAAAATTATTTTTACCATTTTTGGAAAGAAATGACAAAAAGATTAATGCTTACCTAGCTTCTTGTCCTTATTTCTGATTTCCCAATTCAGAGGTAAACTCCTTCTCATTTTAGATACTATCTTTCAAACTTCAGTTGACCTTTGAGCCCCCCACAACCCCAGTCAAAAATCCATATATAGCTTTTGATTCCCCCAAAACTTAACTATGAATACCTACTGCTGTCTGGCAGCCCTACTGATACAAAGTCAAGTAGTACACATTTTGATTATTATATGTATTATATACTGCATCCTTACAGCAAAGGTAGAAAAAAAGTTAAGAAAATAATAAAATATATTTATAGTATTGTACTCTTATTTTAAAAAAATCACGCGTAAATGGAACTGCACAGTTCAAACCAAAGGTGCTCAAGGGTCAACTGTATTTCATGTTCTGACATGGAGTAGGAAGTCTATGAGCCTCCCTCGTCTCATTGTTGGCCTATGTGTAAATCACAGAGCACAAGGTATGAACCAGAAGGAAGCTCCTCCTATGTTTCTCACCTTGGAATCCTGGGCTGTTAAGGGGTTCTTGAGTGGCCATGGCAGGGTGAGAGACTGCAGAGAAGGTAAAACTCCGAACTCACCCCAATTTATGCTTTGATCATATTATCATTCGTGAAATATCTAGAATATTTTTAAATGGGCTTCCCTGCTAGAGAGAGACAGAGAGAGAGAGAAAGAGAGGCAGAGAAAGTGAGAGAAAGGGAGATGAGAATTACTCAACTAATTCTTCTCTGATTGATTGAGATACACAGGCCCAGAATGGAATTCCCTTGTCCAACATCCAATAATGTTCTCCTACTTCACATTCTTCTCTCTGTACTTTCAAAGCTAGTTATTAATGGTTGTTTGATTACGAGATTTAGTAGCCTTGTGTCTTCTGAAATCTTAACCAGGCTCCGTTTATAGACTTCAGCTCCCATCAGTCTATACTGTGGTTTTGATGTGGCCTCAAGTCCAGCCATATTCCTCATAGCTACCCTTGTTTGCATCCTGGTTTTAGTTTCAGTTTTTACTAATAGTAGTCTTTGTTGTTTCTGCCCTATCTTCAAAAGTCACAGGCATTGACAAAGCATGTATCTGAAGGAAGGTTAGGAGAAGTATAATGATGGAAACACGGATACCTTACTTACTATATATTTAGAATAGCAATCAAGTAATAGGATATTGAATTGTAATGGAGCCAATCATTTGTTTTGTCATCCCTAAATTTCATATGGGGAGTTTAGCATAAACTAATTACTCTTGATGATTATTTGACAGATTAGTTTCAAAGACTATGGAAAGAGATAATTTGAAGCATCAGACTGAATAAACAATCACTATGTTTCTCTAAGACTCTGATTAATTCTAAATATAAATGTCTTATTTAGAATGCATTGCACTGGATATATGCAAAGCACATCCTTCCCTTAATGCCAAAAATTTTTTCCAAACCTGTCATGTTTTTGAAGTACCTTATTGGCCTGAGTCTATTGTAAGGTTTATATAGATGTTGAGTTAAGAACCAATGTTACACAATCTGTATTAATGCATTCACAATAATTATTTCTATGTTAGTATAAAGCACATGAACTGATTTTTTTCTTTATGTAATAAACTATAAATAAATAGGATTTTTATTCTTATTCATTTTCCTTCTTAGTGGGTGGATGATAACTAACATATACTGGATGTCTATTTTAGACTAGACATTTTGCATATATTAAAGTTTCCTACAAAGTAAACCTAAATCAAAATTAGAAACAGTATTATATTCATGATTTTTAAAGATCCCTCTGCTTGCAAAAAAAAATGATGGGTAACTCCTAAATGTACCTAATACCAAAGATATAAAGACTTAGAATTCACTTACTTATAAAAAAAATAATAAAAAAATAATTAGGCATTTAGCATAGTGCATAAGAATTCATCCACTTTAGTACATATTTTTTTTTTTAATTTTTTAACATGTTTATTTTTGAGAGGGAGCGAGCCTGAGCAAGAGAGAGGGAGCGGGCAGACAAGAGGGAGCGGGCAGACAGATGGAGGGGCAGAAGCCAAAGCAGGCTCCAGGCTCTGAGCTGTCAGCACAGAGGCCCACGCAGTGCTTGAACTCAGGAGCTGTAAGATCATGACCTGAGCCGAAGTTGGACACTTAACCAAATGAGCTACCCAGGCACCCCTCATTTTCAGTACATACTTTTACATTGTATTTTATGTTACAAAGTCCCCAAATCGCAATACATCTAATATTAACAGAAAGCACCAGAGTTACCTCTCCCTACCTATCTCCCCTCCTTTAAGCCCTCTAGTCCTCTTGGTTTCAATCACATTGAAGTCACTATTGCTGCACACATACACAGGTTCCTTTGTTCATTCACTCTCTCTCAGTTGTACCTTGCTTGTGCACAAACTTTCTTCTGAAAGTCTACATCATTCTCCACCCACTGCCAGGACTTTTCTCTACCTTAGTGAATTCGTAATTGTATTTTATTTTGCCACTCAAACATCAGACCTTTCTGGAGAAGCCTCCACTGACTCCTTCACTGAAAATCCCCTCCCAGGCAGAGTTAAGTGTGGCTCCAATAGATTTTCATAACTGAAATCTCCTTACATAGCTCCACTTTGTACCATTTATCATCCTCTATTTAATATGTTCATGTGCTTCTATGTTTCCAAATTGGTTCAGTTATCCCCTTGAAGAAAGGGACATATGTATGTAGTCTTAACCCAGCATCATGTCCTCAGCACGCAGCACAGTGCTAGATTTGTCATGGGTACTTGGTGTTGTGGGGTTAATGAATGCTTGTATAGTTGTGGATGGTGTATTACATTCTCTGTCTATTTGTTATGCCTATGTGCTAATACCACTTTTACTTGTAATGTCAGGGCTCTTTAGTATAATCATTGGGTATGACACATCAAATATATGCTGTCATGCAAAGTGTGTAATTACTTGGGTTGGACCCCTCTTTGATTGAAAAATTTTCAAAATATGAGTGATCTCATTCTCAGTAGTTCAGCTAGATGGGATCACCATGTCCCCTCCCTCTCTGCCACTTGCTTGAACCTCTCTCACAGCCTGCATTACAATGCCTTGTAGTTGGCACAATGTGCCCTTGCTCCCTTACATTAGGCCTTCAAAGCGGGAGAGGGTCTTTTTCATCTTTACCTTCTCCGTGGTGCTGGACACACAGAAGACGCACAGCAACCCTAAGAAGGAATTGGTACACAATTCGCCCAAGTCCAACTCAATTCCAGGTATTTGTTATAACCGTCTTTTTTAAAGAGTTATAGAATTTTTGGGGGGATTTGTTGTTGCTGTTTTTTTCTGATGAAAGAAGTAATGTAAACTCACTGTAGAAGATTTGGAAAGCACAGAAAAATATAAAGAAAACAAACGTCACCCATACAATTGAGATCAATATATGTTAGAATTGCAGCACACTTCCATCCAGTCTGTCTTCCTCAACCATAGATGGCTTTATGTCATATAAATTATTTTGTACTTAGCCTTTTTACTTCATGTACAGCGTATTACTTTTGTCATTACAAATTTTTTGACCACGTAGTATTCTACCCCGTGAATGCCCACAGCTTAACACTGTCTGTTGAAAACCATTTATGATTTTTCACAACAATTTTGCACTATTTCTGTGACTAATTATTGAGGGCTTATAATGTACCAGGTATTGTTTTACATGCTGGAATACAGCAGAGAAGAACTGACAAAACTCCCTGCCCTCATAGAACTTACATACTAGCAGAAGAGACAAAAAAGAAATAGGATAAAATAACATGCTACATTACATAATAATGAATACCGAGGGAGAAAAATACAACAGAGCTGTGGAAAAGAAAAGTACAGGGGGGTCACACATTAAGGCTGAGGTGGCCGGAAAAGGCCTCATGAGAAAAAATTTGAGTAAAGAGCTCAAGGAAGTGAGGGAATAAAATCATCCTGAAATGGGGTGGGGTTGGAGAAGGGGGAAGATTATTCCAGAACAAAGTGTAAGCAAACAATGCTCAGAAAGAGGGTTTAAGTCACACTGACTGAGGAGGGAAATAGATAAAGAATCCAAAGGTCATCAATTTTAGGCCTTTCAGACCAATGAAACTGCTTGCCTTCTACTCTAAATGAGTTGCGAAGCCTCCGGATGTTTTGAGTAGAGCAACAGCATGATACAACTAGTTTAACAGGATAACTCTGGGCTCTGGGTTGAAACAGACTGAAAGGGACAAGTCAGATACTGAAATGCCAACTGGGAAGCGACTGTAACACAAGCAGTACGGGCACAAGGACTTGGGCCAGTGTTGCAATGAAGGAAAAGAGAATCAATTGCCGAACTTATTATTAGATCAGATGTGCAGTATAAGAGAATAAAATGGGTCAAGGATGATGTCACAATTTTTGGCTTGAGCAGCTGGAAGAAGATGCCATTTCGTGCAATGGAACAGAATGCTAGAAGAACAGGTTGAGGGTCAAGGCCATGTCCATTTTCCATATCCTTAGGTTAGGTATCTAAGTGAAGATGTCAATTAGACAGCTGAATGTACAAATTTGGAATTCAAAGAAGTCCTGACCAGAGATATAAATTTGGGTGTCCTCAGCATAGAGATTATATTTAAAATAGAACATTCTCATGCATAAATCTTTATTTAGACTTCTCATCATTTTCTTTCCATAGATAATCGTACATCAGGAATTATATAAATTATTGTCCCCAAGACACTGTGACAATTTAAGCTTTCTGCAGGCACTGTCATTTTGCATCTTTCGACATGCTAATTTAAAGAACAAAATATATGTATTTTGTACACCTTTATTTTGCATTACTTTGATTATTGGTGAAGATATTCTTGACTTAGAAACTAAAATGGAAGCAAGATTCCATCAAAAAACAGCAAAATCTACAAAAGTGTGCATGTTTGTACACAGCCACACAACATCATTTTGTAATCTGTAAAATATTAGAATTTGGAAGAATAAATAGGCAAAAAATTGACTAGTATAGAACATTAACCCTATTAAATATCTAGTCATATGGAGAAACAAAAATAAATAAATTAGTATAATACTGGCCCCAAAAACAGACAATTTTACAGACATGCCATTGTACTTATTTAAATTAGTACATGACAAAAGAGGGATCACAAACTAGAAGAAAACAAGAGACAGTCAATATATACTGTGTTACTATTCTATTTGAAGAAAAAAATAGTTTCTCTCCTTGTTTCCTGCTGAATACAACAGAAAATACATACATCACTGAAATAATTATGTAAAAATCTACCCATATTTTTAAAAACTAAAAGTTTGAAAATGTCCTAATTTTAATCAAGAAAATAAGTGGAGGAAACTACAAGATTTTTTTTAAAAACTCTGTATATAGGTACACAATATTAACTGGCCAACAAACAGATGAGAAAACAGTTGTGACAAGTTAAGACAGTAAACAGTTAATAATCTCAATAATTAAAGCTCTTATCAATTCCCTAGAAAAGCATGCAGACCCTTAACAGAAATTTTATAAAATATAAAGAGGGCATCATAATTTCTTAAAGAGTGAGCAACACCTACAACAGTGACCTTTTCCTTAAGTGAGAAAAGATATTAATTGGTAAGATTAGAGAACATAGTCTTGCGAGTGGGGTAAATGACTGATTAGTAGACGTGCATACCAGAATGAAAGGTACTCTTTGGCCAAACATGATTTCATGATAATATCTAGCTCTCACTTTTGTGTACATACATGAACCTCACCATCTTTTGCTAACCTTTCCTGCACTTAGTCAGTGACTATTTTCACTATTTCCGTCACTATTTCAGTGACTATTTTAAACAATTGTCTGATTGGATTAAAAGGATGAAGGAACATAGTGGAAGAATAAATATAGAAAGTATACATATCATTTATGAGCAAAAATACACAGAAGCTAACAATAAAATGCCTTACTGTGATCCTAATAGAGTTCTTGAGATAAATCTATATAAATCACTGAGCTAAAGAACTGATTCCTTCCAAATTAGTGCATATTAAGTTACCTCATTGTTTGTAATGAAGAAAAAGACTATTAAACTACCAATTCTATTCCATTTTATAAAGCATGTTTTTGTCCTGCTACTGAAACCCAGGGTCTATATTCTTAACATTTCTATTTCTTAAAATCATACAACTTTAATGCAACACTTCATGTAATAGAGAAATAAGGATGGTTTTCCCTCAGATTGTTTTAACATGTTGTGATGGATATGCCTTAAATTATCACCTTACATGATACAGTATACTGCTACATGACCGTTCCTCTTTAATAAAACATGGTGCACATTTCAAATAATCATCTAATAGGATTCAAAATATTATCTAGTCAATGTGCCTATAGGCCTATCATCAAGGAGTACTCAAATTAGCATGGCTTTCTGCATCTCCCCAATCCCTTTCCCCTACCTCCAACAATTTTCCTCAAAATGTTTATGATAAGTATGATACTCCTAGAATCTATTGCAGACTCTTTGGCTTCTATTTAAACCATTTCATTTCATACTCTCTCTGACTCAAAGAAAAAAATGCCAACAGTACAATATATCATCATAATATGAATGTGTGGTATTGAGACAAGAAACTATTTTTGAATTCCACCCCCTCAGCTTTCTTTCCCAAGCTCATCTCCTCTTTATCTAGGAAGTAATGAAAAAACACACACACACACACACACACACGAAAATCCTGTGAAAAATACTTTGCCTTTTATAAAAAATTCTGTTTAAATAATGTTCTCATTCTTAATTTTGTATAGAGAAGAAACTAATAGGGCAATTCTGAGGGTGCAGAGTGCATATAATTTCCTTCATATTAATTTATTATGCTAATATTACTTCAGATGCATACACCAAGCCACTAAGGAAAGTGGGAGTGTGGTTAAGGAGTGGGAGATTGGGCAAGTGACTTCACCCAGGTTTCTTATCTATCAAATGATGAGAATAACGTTTGCTCTATGTTCTTGAAATGTGCACCAACCAAGCAAAATTTGTGAAAATGCTCTCAAGATAAAGGTTAACAAATAATATTAATATATACATTCCAAATAAGTGTAATATTTTCCATCAGAAACTATATCAAATTAATTGCCATCTGAATTTAGGTAAAAGTTTTATCTTACAGTTCCCAGGCAATTTCAGAATTCTTTAAAAGATTGTATCAATGCCTTCCCAAGGCCCTGTCCTTTATTAGACGGCGTTCCCAAACATACCTTGGGACTTCAATTAATGTAACATGCGTCCTCGAGATGCATTTCCTGAGCACAAGGTATAACATGCCTCATATTCCCCTTTGATGTTTCTCTCAGTCAAAAGCATGATGCACCAAAGTAAATAAAAGTGAGCTCACTGCATTGACATGGAAATTGCCTTTCTTCTGGGTAGCCGATTTCTTTGAGATAAAAGTGTAAAAAAGGACTCTGTAACATTAAAAACAGCAGCCTGGAAATCCTGGCAACCATGAAAAATGTATACCACTCTTTAGAAAAAGCCAAAGTTCTCTTTTTTTTTTTTATTTTTGTAAAAACAAAGTTAAATGTTTTTTTCTTAACAGGTTATCATTCAAAATATTTTTTAGTTTTTTTTTTAACTTTTTAAATGTTTATTTCTTTTTGAGAGAGAAAGAGACATAGCAAGAGCAGGAAAAGGGCAGAGAAAGAGGGAGACAGAATCCAAAGCAGGCTCCAGGCTCTGAGCTGTCAGCACAGAGCCCGATGTGGGGCCTGAACTCGTAGACCCCAAGATCATGACCTGAGCTGAAGTCAGACGTTTAACTGACTGAGCCATCCAGGCATCCCTATCATTCAAATTATTATTGATATACACATATTATTAGGTTTTAGACACTTGAGGAAAAATAATCATGGGGTGGAAAGGCTTGTTTCCACATAAAACTTCCTTGAAACTCACTAAAACAAAAATTATGATAAATTTTTAACAGTTTTATAGCAAATCAGGAAACCCGGTCATCACCATCAAAGAAGTAATGCACTACCACCACCAAATGCTGAGACTATAGAGCAGTAGGAACTCTCATCACTGCTCATGGAAATGTAAAATGTCACAGCCACTTTAGAAGACAACTTGGAGGGTTTTTTTTTTGTTTTTTTTTGTTTTTTTTTTATAAAACTAAACATACTCTTAGGGTGCGATCCAGCAATCACACTCCTTGGTGTTTGCCCAAAGGAGCTGAAAACTTATGTCCACACAAAAGCCTGCACGCAGATGTTTATAGCAGCTTTATTCCTAACTGCCAAAACTTAGAACCAGCCAAGATATTCTTCAGTAGGTCCTACAGACTGAAAGTTGTGTCCTCTCACCATTCCGATGTTGACATCTAACCCCCAGTGAGACGGTACTAGGAGGTGGGGTGTTTGGGAGATGATTAGGTCATGAAGGCAGAACCCTCATGAATAGGATTAGTGCTTTCATAGAAGAGGCCCCAGTGAGGTCTCTTGCCCCTTCTGCCATGTGAAGACACAGCAAAACAAAACAAACAGCAAAAACAAAACAAATTAAAAACAAAAACAAAAAAATCCCAGCCATTTATTTACCAAGAAACAGATCCTCATCAGACACTGATTTCACCTGTGCCTTGACCTTGGACTTTCCAGCCTTCTGACTGTGAGAAATAAATGTGTTGTTTATAGGCCTCCTCGTCTCTGGAACATAGAGAACAGTCTAGCAGCCAGAACAGACTAAGACAGTAGGTGAATAAATGAACTGTGATACATCCAGATAATGGAATATTATTCAGTGCTAAAAATAAATGGGTTACCAAGCCATGAAAAGACATGGAGGAAACAAATGTGTACCACTAAGTGAAAGAAGCCAATTTCAAAAGGCTACCTGCTGTGTGATTCCAGTTATATGACATTCTGGAAAAGGTAGAACTATGAAGATAATAAAAAGCTGTGTGGTTGCTGGGGTTTGGGGATGAAGACAGATGAACAGGTAGAGGACAGAGGATTCTTAGGGTCATGAATCTATCTGTATGATATTTTAATTTTGGATATATGTAATTATATATTTTGTGAAAACCTACAGAACATTAAACTCTAAAAGTGAACCACTCTGGCAGGTAACATTGATAATGGGGGCAGCTATGCATGTGTTGGGGGCAGGTACTATATGAGAAATCTGTGTATCTTCTGGTCAATTTTGCAGAAAAACTGCTCTAAAAAATAAAATCCCGAATGAAACATAATTAATGCCTGTGAATCACACTCTTGCTCTAGTGAATTTTATTCATCTCACCCTTAAAATGGAAAGTTTGAACTAGTTGATCTCTTTGTCTCCCTTCCAAATCTAACATTCTGTGGTTTTAAAATGAGGATATGATTAGGCAGTGATTAGAGACAGTACCTACACCACAAACAAAAGCTGCTAACCAATGACCAAAGACAACGAAGTAATTCTTCCATACAGTCCACATGATTGGCAGAATAATGGGAAGGTAAAGCTGACTATGTACATGTGACTGAGTTAAGGACCCTGAGATAGGTTTTTCTGGATTATCCAGATGGGCCTAACCTAATCACAGGGGTCCATAAACATGGGAAACCTATCCCGTGTGTGGTCAGAGAAAGATACGGACTACAGAAATAAGGTCAGAGAGGTGTGTGGAGGGAGGGGGCTAAAAGCCAAGGAACGTGGATGGCTTACAGAACTGGGAAAAGGCAAGAAAATGGCTTCTTTCCTGAAGCCTCCAGAAATTAAACAACCCTGCCACCAACTTGGATTTAACCCAGGGAGAGCCCCATCAAACCTCTGAACAGTAAGATAACAACTTTATATTGTTTTAAACCACAAAAGAGTGGCAATTTGTTAAAGCAGCCATAGAAATTAATATAGCCCCCCAAAAGTAACAAATATGTTTTCTCTTTTCAGAAGAAATGGAATTATATTGCAACAGTATTTATGCTAGATTGTGAATAATTGGCTACTAGCTTCTATGTGATCTCCATAATTTTGGGAATTTTGCATAAATCTTGATAAATATTGCTATAGTTTATCAGGGATCCAATACGGAGTCTCAGGAAAGAGAGATTATAAACTATGTTGATAAGTGCTCATGACCTTCCTTACCTATGATCACTATAAATTACCAATGTCACACAGCATTTTAAACAACATACAAATAATCATGTCCCTGTTTCACAATTTGGAGAAAACACCACTCACTAATCATCATCTCTTCACAACATTTTGATATTTTTAAACGATGTCAAAAGTCTGAAGTGCCAACTTTATTTAGTAACTTCAGCTTTATTTATGCTTTATTATTCCAGCATAAGACGGTTCTCTCAATTCTTTCTTCTATACTGTTTGCAATACTCTTAAACTAGGGAGGAATCGATACTGTATCAGAAAGAACTGTTCAATGGCTTGAGTTTTACTTTAAATACAACTCAATACCCTCACTGAAAAAATGGGAAATATTTAACTTAATAAACATAGATGTACAAAGCTTAATTTTATGACACACACCTGAGTTTTAAGATACCAAAAAAATTCAAGTACAAAACATTAAGTATAAAAAAAATGTACTACCATCCTACATTACTTTGATATTATTATTTTTTTTTAATTCCCTATTAGTTTTCAAATAAAGAACTGCCTTGACAAGTTAACTACAATTAAATGAATATCTCTCTCACAACTTCTCTTGGTTGTCTTTGGAAGAGCACACTTCAAAATTACATGCATTCATCATTAGAAAATCCATTTGCATCTGGCAAAGACAAGTGAATGTTAATGTGTGTAGACTTAAAGGGAAAGATGGACCTAACTTTTTTACTGCTTTTTTAAAAAGCCTATCGGTGTCTCCTTGGTAATTATTCCAGAAGGAAATGGACAGGAACTCTTCAAATTTGCTCCCTAAGGGTCCTTCCATCAGGTCACTATTAACATGAACTTGTCTTTGTTTCTGATGTTTGCTGGGCCTCTTGTATTGGTGATACAAGTTTTACATTCCCCAAGGGAGAAGTTATTGATCTCACTGAGTAATCATTAAATTCCCAGCTGAACTGAAACAAATTTCTCAAAGGCGGCAAAAAGAAAAAAAAAATATCCCAAACGGTTTTAGAATCTACTTCAGGTAAAGACACTTTGTAATCTTTTTACTAAAAACAATGAATTTAAACACACACACACACACACACACACCAAATGACATCCTCTCTCCATCATCAAAATCAATCTCAAACACAAACATTTCAATTCTCTTCAGAGGTTCTTGACAATTCAAAGGCTACGGAATGAATGAGAGGTGTATTAAAATTTTAAATAGTTTATAAAACTGGAGGACTAAAAACCAGTGCATGCTAAATCCAAAGAAATTTTTACATTGTGTATATATAATGCTGAAATTGGGGGGGGGGGGGGGGAGGGTTGGGGGAAGGGCTGGGATGACAACAAAAGCAGAGTATTATCACTGTACTTAAAGTCAAATGTTATCAGGTATAACAATAAAAATTAATAGCACAAATTCCAGTAGAAGTTACTACACACAAAATATGAATAAAAATAATCACTATAACCATTAATATTCACTACTGATTTATATAATAATTTAGTGATTTAATTTTTAATTTTGATAGCATTTATTCCCAACCAGTTATACCATTTGATAGGATATTTAAGGACAAGAAGTCCAAAAGGATACTACCTGGGTTCAAATCCTACCTCTCTGCCCTATAATCTTGGGTAAATTACATAAATCCTTTGGTTCTCAGGATATTCATCTATAAACTGTCTTAAAATTGAACAGTGTGAAGACTGAATGAGTTAAATCATTAAAGTAATAGAACTGTTACAATTAGCAATGCACGTGCATCTGTGCGTATAGGGAGGTTGACACATGACATTTCCGGTTTTGCAGAAAACTTGCCAGCTCTTTTACTAGGGTGATAAGAAACCTAAAAAAATGAGATGAAGAGTTTTAGAGCATTACTTTTTTCAAAAAAAATAATATATCTCTATCTGTGTCTATGTATATATCTACATATCTTTATGTATTATCTCCATAAAGGCTGCTTGAAAATCTTATGTTGAATTAGGAAGACCAACTATCTAGGAGGAAGATCCAAGAGGTCTTGCATCTTTATGTCAGAAAGAGGTACTGAGAGCCAAGGGTATGGCCTAATAAAATAATTATTAACCTCTCAAGAAAAATTGCTATGTGCTAATAAGCACTTTGCTGTGGGCATTTTTTTTAATTTAATTTTTTTTTTTTTTTAATTTTTTTTAACGTTTATTTATTTTTGGGACAGAGAGAGACAGAGCATGAACGGGGGAGGGGCAGAAAGAGGGGGAGACACAGAATCGGAAACAGGCTCCAGGCTCCGAGCCATCAGCCCAGAGCCTGACGCAGGGCTCGAACTCACGGACCGCGAGATCGTGACCTGGCTGAAGTCGGACGCTTAACCGACTGCGCCACCCAGGCGCCCCTTTAATTTAATTTTTTTAATATAGTTGGCACACATATTACATTAGTTTCAAGTGTACAACATGGCGATTCAACTTCTCTATATTCTGTGAGCTTTTCCAACACATGCTAAGTGTCAAACAGCAAACTCAAGTGGCAGATGGCAGTGGGCCTCAACTTAGGCTACACAGCGGTCTCCCCACAGCAGCTTTTAAAACTATCTAAACCTGAGCCTCATCATTGGAGATTCTAATTGATCTTTCTAGTGTGAAATGGAGAATGTGTATTTACTAAAAGCTCTTCTGGTATTTATAACATGCATAAAGGGTTGAGAATCACGTAACATGTTTAAGTTTTAAAAAAAAAAAAAAAACAGGGTAAAAGCAGACTGTAAAGACAAACCATCATCTCAATCTTGTATTTTGTTTTTGGACCAGTCCATACAAACACGTAACATAAACTGTCAAGTAAACAAAAATCCATTATTTATATTCATTCTCCAAAATGAAAGTGAAAAATTACTATGGGTAGGTGAGTTGAATTGTGTTTTTTTGCTTTTATTTTGGTCATGTTTTAAGTCCTCCTTCTCTGACCCTGTAATGCTGCGTGGAGTAGATTGGAAAAACAAAGAATAACAAGAAAGATGATTATTGGATTTGGATGACATGACTAGAAGTGAGAAGATTCTAGAATATATAGCAGTAGAATCACAAAGACTTGATAACAGATTATAAATGAGAGGTGAGGTTGTCAAGTTTAACAATTATTTCCTGGTGTCTGGTTTGAAATGATGAATAGGGGTACCAATCTGCAAGACAGAGAGTATTTGTTGAGTACTAGATTTAAATACATAAAAAAAATAATAATAATTCAGTGTGTGACACTTTCTGTTGAAGATATTGACATGTTACAGAGACATCCAAGTGAGTATGTTATATGGGCAATGGAGTAACTAACTGAGCTGGAATTTAGAAAATATTTTTGTTTGGAGGAAATAAATTTGGGACATTCTGGTTTATCAATAAATAACTCCATGAGAATGAATAGAATGTAGAGAATAAGAGGTCACTAAAATGACGGGGTCTATCTGGATAGTGGTCTTTTTGTGTTTAATTTTAGTTGTTTCAAAAAAAAAAAAAAAAAAGACAAAGCATTTTATTTAAAAAGGAATTCCAATTGTGTTACTGGAGTCAAGGTCAATGACATAATAGCTGCCTGAATCATAATTTATCACAACTCCTTACACAATGCCAACCAGTTGTCATGAACATATATCTTAGAAGAAATTAAGGCTTTAATGTTTTGTGACTCTGCTAACCACTACTTGGAATTGCAGTTTAAGCACTTCCCGCCTGGGTTCTATGTTCCTCCCTCCCTTTCTTCCCACCTCCTTCCCTCTCCTCCTTCTTCCATCCATCCACCCACTTAATATTTATCTAATAACTACTACAGTTGAAAGATACATATAAAACAAAGGATTTCTTGCCCTTGTCTAGTTAAAAAAATTGTAATTTGCTATAATAAAGAAGCATAGAACATGATATAGAGAAAGCTCTACAAACATGCTGATTTTTAAAAACAGTAGCCATTTTCTCAATAGACAAGGGAGATGCACCAGACAGGAGAGAAAGCCTGCCATTCGTACTTATCTCTGGCAGAGAAAAGCAGCTACGTGTTCTCAGGTTCCTGTTGTAAATGGCTATGCTAGGATCGGTAATTCATCTAGACAGAACACTGGGATAAGGGATACAACCAGGGTTTTTTTCGCCCACCTAAGATGATGAATAGGACAGAAGAAGGTAGGAGGATTAAGGCAACAGCTATACCAGCCTAGATCTCAGAATGAAGAAGAGAAGAAGGGGTGAGGGAGGCAGAAGGAGGAGGGAAAAAGGAAGAGAGGAAGGAAAGGAAGAAATGGGGAGGAAGAGGAAGAGAAAAAGGATAAGGGGGGAGAAGAGGAAAATGTTTCAACACTACAAGAAGAACAAAGAAATGAAGTGACATTGGTACCCTGAAAGTCGTTACAGCAGAGGGTGCTATACTGGTGAAAATGTATGATATAAAGTACTTATTCTCTGACAGGACACCCTTCAATGAACCAGATTTTTCTCCAGTTATTCTCTGGAAGCTGGATATTTTACGAATGCCATAAACTCTTCCAAACTATCTGAATAATTTTTGAAAGCTTTCTCATAAAAATTTCATCAGTACAAATAATATCTATTTGTTAGTAGCATTTTTTTAAATAAAAAAACATTGATAATTGTAAATAGTGAGCACATCTTAGAGGAAAAATTATGAAAAATGTAAAATTTAAAAATCAAATGATTTCCGTTTCCTAACTAATGATTTGATAAATCCCCAATGGCTCTAGTTTCTACCAACTCTTCATTCATTTAGTGAGTGAGTGATGCTCAAAGGGACACTGTAGTCCATAAGAGTGGACAGGAACCTTGTAAGTAATAGTGATATTCAGTAACCTGTATGGCACAGAAATCAATCAAAATCAGCACACACAAAACTCTGGCTCCTAAACAACGAACTCAACTATACTGCTGTGTCCTTGCTGAATAGCGGCCCTGATTATACCTATCAGACCATATCTAAAAAATCAGTTTAACCATCAATGCTGAAATCATTGAAGGCTTGTCATTTTAGGTTGAATATCAGGTTTGATTTCAATTCAGACATGAGTGAAACTCATGATGAATCTAACTTTTAGATTACAATAGGAAATCTGGAAGATATTTTATCACTGAAATCAAATAAAGACAAAGTGCAATTGAATTCACTTAATATTCATGAATGTTATTGACTATTTACATTACCAAAGGTAATATAAGCCAAAATTCAACATCCCTTAAAAAAAATAGGCACTTCCCATATTGACACACTATAGGAATACTGAAAATTAAAATGTTTTCAATTAAACTATACACCCTGATTTGTAAGATTTATGTACACTGAATGGAAAACTTCGGCTACCAAATTTTTTTTTTTCCTGTGTATTTACTCTAAATAGCTCAGGCTTTGAGAATTGATAATCAACCTTATTAATACCAAGTTGTTTTTTTTTAATACTATGTAATTTATGTTGCACAAGAATGCTTACTCAAAGGAAAAGAGTTTCAATTCCTGTTACTCCTAAACTTGGCATATACCCAGCATAAATATTAGTCCAATTATACATATGGACAATAAAATCTTGGATCAAGTTACAACGTCTAGTTGGGAGACTCTTCTATCATTGTCCTTAATGAACCCTAAATTAGATAAGCATACTTAGGAAATAATTGCCCAATAAAATCCTCCAGTGATGACTCACTATTGCCGGCAGTTTTATAAGAGGAAGAAACAAAAAAGAACCTATCCATTATCAATGGGTATGCCTCACAAACATACCTAATGAGTCACCACAGACAAAGTCATTGGTCAATTTGAACCTGAGTATTTTCCTGCTGTCATTAGAAGACAAGGGTATTAAGACAATAAAATGTAGGGGTATAAAAGTTTTCTCTATGACAGGAGAGCATTTTTCATTATTACTAAAAGTCTACCTGGTTTCACCCAGAAAAAAAATACTGTCAAAATTGTTATTTGAAGGGGATTGTATATATACAATTCATGAAGGACTGCAGTTGTTTATAAAAAATGCATAAATATGTTCCAAGTAGTGTACCAGACATACATAAGATGGGACTTAACAGATTATACCATTAGAGATAATTTTTTTTTTCATGGGCAAGAAATGTTACGTTAATGTAAACCAACTGTGCAAGAGAAGGAAGTGTTCTACTTAAAAGTGAAAATAAGGCATGAAACAAGTGAGAAAATGATCCTTGTTTACATCTAATAGGAATAAATGATGACAGTTAATCTTTTTTGAGGGAGGCAAGGATCACTCATCCATTGGTAAAATCTACCAATAATTATGCTTAATCATTTCAATATCTAAATCATTGTAAATATTGATAGAGGCATCTTATTTTAAATTATTGGGCTCAGGGGCACCTGGCTGGCTCATTCGGTTGAGCATCCAACCTTCAGCTCAGGTCATGATCTCACAGCTCATGGGTTCGAGCCCCACGTCGGGCTCTGTGCTGACAGCTCAGAGCCTGGAGCCTGCTTCAGATTCTGTGTCTCCCTCTCTCTCTGCCCCTAACCCACTTGCATTCTGTCTCTGTCTCTCTCAAAGTAAATAACATTAAAAAATTAAAAATTTATTGGGCTCAGTAAATGTCTGGAGCCACACTTGGTGGGTGTGTGCCTGATGAGTCACAACCCTATTAGAACAGGACAGAGTATCACAAAAGCCAGACTTTCATCTCTGGAAGTTTTATTCTGTTCCTCTCATACCAGTTTCCTTTCCAGGCTCCATTTCTGCCTGTGTTCCATTACTGTTTTGATCTCTTGATCTACTTTGTTTCTCTTCTGTCTTCTGTTCTTAATCTTTGCTTATATTCTGGACTCCTCTCTCTTGACTCAACATTACTTGGACTATTACCAGGCATTTTGACTTGGCTGTAGGACTGCCATGCATAATATGACCTCTTTGTCAACTCTGAAGGCCATGTCCAAGAATCCCCTGGGCATGAATTTTCTTTGTCTAGAGGATCAAGTGGCAAATACAGGAGTTTAAGGTCTATGACCTAAACATGAACATAAACCCTTGCTTTCTCCTCAAAGCCTCTAACATGGAGAATGTTCTACTATCCCTTGACAAAGTTCACCTCAAAAGGAAGGAGCATCTTTGATTTTGGTGAATGCCATTGTATACTATACATGCATGCCTCTTCAGAAAAATGTCTATTGCCATTGGGTTCCTGACTATTCCTGACACTGAATTTGGTCGAGATAGATATAAATATCACAAACATTTTATTTTCTTTAATTTTGTTTACAATTCTTAAGCATAGGCAAACCTTCTAATTTATTGGGAAGTTCAGCTACCTTAGTCAGGAATACATGCACCATGGTGATTTAGCTAGCATTTACTCAATAGTCCAAACAATTCCTTAATTCACATAATGAATGTTAGAAGTTATTTTTTACGGGCAAAACTGATGATATTCAAAAAATGAATTGGCTAGAAATATATTCAGAGTATTCCGTCTCTTGCATAAAAAGGATATCCATAGCTCTTGATCCCCTCATCCTTCCTTACTCTTCAGATGGTGCTGAGACTTAATTTCAAAAGTGTCCTATAACCAGCTGTAGAGGCAGAAGGTTTTGGCTCCCTTATGCCCACAGTAACTTTAATTAAATCCTGTCTCTAGAATATTATAGCATTTGCTTCAATGAACCTTTCATGTAATAAGCGGCCTGAGTACCTAACAGGACAGAGAACTGAGATTTCATTAAGCAACAGGTTTTGAAATGTTCTCAGGACTACTGGCAGATAAGTGACACTATGTGTACCAAATTCTAAGACTTGCCATCATTCCCAGTAGTGATAAAGCAGCAGGGAAAACATGACTGTCACCTCTAACCACTGATGAACACCAGTAAGTATTAAAAGAACCAAATAATTGTGAATGGTATATTGGCTTAGGCCAGTCTGTAACAGAACATAAATCCTAAACTCCTGACAAAACAGAAAAAGCATATGCCAATGGACTGTAATTAGAGTAACTATCGAAGTGTTTTCTGAGTATTTCAGTTTATTTCTTGGAGAACAGAGAGCGGGGGTGGGGGAAAGGAAAGAAAACAAAGAAAGAGCAATTAGGATGGATACCAATTTAACAAGTTTCAATTAGTTCTGTAAAATAGGAAACTGTCCCGAGGGAATCAGGATTTGGAAGGACAGCTAGTGTGGGAGCTAGTGTAGCCTGTCATGCCAGTGTATAGGGCCAGGCAGGGTACATTACACAGGAGTGCAAGTATGAGTGATTCTTTCTACAATCCAGGAAATTATTCGTATTTATTAAAAAGAAAAGAGGGGCGCCTGGGTGGCGCAGTCAGTTAAGCGTCCGATTTCAGCCAGGTCACGATCTCGCGGTCTGTGAGTTCGAGCCCCGCGTCAGGCTCTGGGCTGATGGCTCGGAGCCTGGAGCCTGTTTCCGATTCTGTGTCTCCCTCTCTCTCTGCCCCTCCCCCGTTCATGCTCTGTCTCTCTCTGTCCCAAAAATAAAATTAAAAAAAAAAAAAAAAAAAAAACACGTTGAAAAAAAAAGAAAAGAGACACTGCTGGACTCGAGTGAAAATGATGTGCATTTAGATAGATGGAACAAGTAGAAATATAGGGAAAAGGAACTATTTCCATTGAGAGGGTTAAAATACAACCTCTGGTCATACCCTTTCTTGTTATTAGCAATATTTTATACCAAGAAATTGTGGACTATCCATTCAATATTAGATGATAGAATGGCCATTCAGGGATTGAAATTATTCAAAGTCAATTAAAGTCAATAATTTATTAGCTTTTAAGTAAAAATAGTCATATTCTTCCCTAATTTCCCATCGTACATTATTCGCCACCTTAGAATGTTTTAAAAAATGAATTTAGGGGCGCCTGGGTGGCGCAGTCGGTTAAGCGTCCGACTTCAGCCAGGTCACGATCTCGCGGTCCGTGAGTTCGAGCCCCACGTCAGGCTCTGGGCTGATGGCTCAGAGCCTGGAGCCTGTTTCCGATTCTGTGTCTCCCTCTCTCTCTGCCCCTCCCCCGTTCATGCTCTGTCTCTCTCTGTCCCAAAAATAAATAAACGTTGAAAAAAAAAAAAAAATTTAAAAAATGAATTTATCCTAAAATAGATTAAGATGTACTTAAGGGGGAAAAAAATCTGCTTGAATTGTTGCCCTCATCTTTTCTGCATTCTTTACCCTGACCTTGTTTCTCTGGGAAAATACACTTGATTTGTCTATCCCTTGTGGTCTTCTCTGAAAACAACACTGCTTCCAAGTACACAAAGTGTAGCATAATGTTTTGGTATAAATGACAGTATTATTCCTAACCATCTTAATCCTTTCCCAAAAAGATTAGATATGGTTCAAAATGCCATTGTGCAAAACATCTCATTATCAAATAATATACACGTTTCCCTTTTCTGTGAACCAGAAGCACAATTTTATCTTTTATTTATATCGTAACCTCATTATGAAATGATTCCTACTGAAAAGGTTTTAAATTTATCTGTAAAACAGTTTATTCCTGTCAGAATAAAATTCTTGATGAATTCTTAATATGGCCAGTAACACATCTGTAAGGTTTTAGTGAGAGATTCTCTCCTGTATAAGATTAATTCATATAGAGCATTACATTTAATATTCTGTATTTATATTTCATAATTACATATGACACCTATGTTGTTCTTCTAAAGATATCTGCTTTTTAAATTATTTCACATTTTTTTAATAATTCTGTCTTAAAATTGCATAGGATCTTTTGTAATTTGATTTATGATTTTTATTGAGTATTTTCTTTCTTTGATAACCATCTTTTCATTTGAACTTTCCTTACATTTCCTTTCAAAATAAGTTTATATTTATCATTAATATGATACATACATCTTGTCTAAGTGTAAAACTTCAATCACAAAACTAATAAAAGAAAATATGAAACAATATCCTTGTTTCCCGTGATTTGGGAAATATTTCTTAATACTCACTACACTCCCATCCCTGTCACAAATTATAAGGAAAAAGTTGATAAAAATGGGATTTCATTGGAATAAATTTTTTTTATCAAATAATGATATCATAGACAAGGTTAGTACATAAGAGTTTACTATCTAAAATATTCCAAGAACTTCTTTAATCATCAAGAAAAAAATTTGGAATGCCAACTGGAAAATTGTCAAGGATTTAAAATGGAAATTTGCACAAAGAAAAAACTTATTAAGATGATGATGGCTAATGGTAAAGAGACAAGTCATAGATTAATAAAAATTTACAATATTCAAAATGACATGGTTAGAGTTCAACCTAAAGAGTCAGTCTGAGGCACAATGTCCAGTATTTGGTAAAACTAAGTAGGTTTGTAATCCATCACCTAGAAATTTCTCAAAATATGCCAGAGAAACTCTCTCACGTGCGCACATACATACACGCACGCACACACACACAATAACAACAAAGAGCAGTAAACTACATACATGATTGAATTAACTGCAATGTTAATCATGGTATCAAATAGTTGGAACCATCTAGGAATCCATCTATGGAAATACATTAGTAAGATACAGAAGTAAGAAGTTGTCAGAAACTACAAACCAGATGGATAGCAGCGTGGACAGGTGTTCAATTAAACACTGAGTAGGAAAAAAAGGGAAAAGAAAACAATGAAATTTAAAACTTAAAACCACTTATATAAGCTAAGCACACAGAGAAGATGATATATATTTATACACACACATCCACCTGTTCATATATATATATATATATATATATATATATACACACATATATATACATATACACACACACACACTTGTAAGAATTTACATGTATCTCAGTAAACACAAGAAAAGTACGCTGGAAGCACACTTACAAATACAACAAAGGGTATACCTATGAGAGAGAAAATATTAGGGTTTGAAATATAAAAATGAAATAAAATTTTCAAAGCTCAAATAAGGCTCCCAAAGACTGACGTTGATAGTGTACTATTCACTGTAATCAACAAAATGTTGTATGCTTGGACATAAAAACACATGAATGAAATAAAGAAAAAGACTAATTGTATATTAAGAGTATTAACTGTTTCACAAATAGCAATAGCTACAATTTCTTAAACTAATTTTAAAATGTCCTCCATTGTTTTATATAAAGAAAGTATGTGGAAACTATGAAGATCATAATACATGTGCATACTCAAATAACACTTGTGACTATTTGAATGTTTTATTAAGTTTATTTTTTTTTTTAATTTTTTTTTCAAGGTTTTTTTTTTTTTTATTTTTGGGACAGAGAGAGACAGAGCATGAACGGGGGAGGGGCAGAGAGAGGGAGACACAGAATCGGAAACAGGCTCCAGGCTCTGAGCCATCAGCCCAGAGCCTGACGCGGGGCTCGAACTCACAGACCGCGAGATCGTGACCTGGCTGAAGTCTGACGCTTAACCGACTGCGCCACCCAGGCGCCCCATTAAGTTTATTTATTTTTGAGAGAAGGAGCATGTGTGGGCAGAGGAAAAGCAGAGAGAAAGAGAGAGACAAAGACTCCCAAGCAGGCTACACGCCGTGATTGCGGAGTCTGATGTAGGACTTGAATCTACGAAACATGAGATAATGACCTGAGCCGAAATCAAGTCACTTGCTCAACTGACTGAGCCACTCAGGCATCCCAAGACTATCTGAATGTTTTATAAGTGTTACTTTTTGAATACTCCTAAAAACAAAATACTTTTACATAAACGTCTACCAAGCTTATAAAGAAGTAAAAATCCAGCAAGACACCAGATGTATAAGAAAGCAATGGTTTTTTAACCATGCTATGGAAAACTCTTAACTACTATGAAGATGTATCAGATTATCTACAAGCAGAGCCTTGTTTTTGTTTTCTTTTTCATTTCTATGAAACAATGAAAATTTGCATTGGTATGACATAAAAAAGCCTTTGGTTTCTAAAACAATTTTTTTTCAGTGTTTGTTTATTTTTGAGACATGGAGAGACCGAGCATGAGTGGGGAAGGGGCAAAGAGTGAGAGGGAGACATGGAATCCCAAGCAAGCTCCAGGCTCTGAGCTGTCGGCAGAGAGCCTAACAAGGGGCTTGAACCCAAGAACCACAAGATCATGACCCAACCCAAGGTAGGACCCTTAACCGACTGAGACACCCAGGTGCCCCAAAAGCCTTTGGTTTCTAAACAGTTTGAAAGTTATTCTAGAAGAGAACTACTCACTGTGGTACATGTCCTATATCTAGTCATCTCAAGTCCCTCATCAATATTGAAATTACTACTAGGGTTTCTAAGAATGAAAGACCACAGAACTTTGTGGGATGCACACACTTCTGTGAAATCAACTGGAGGCCATCCATGAGGTGGGTGTAGTTCTGCTTAACTTCAGAAAACTACCTTTTGCCTAACTTGAGTCCTCGTGAGAGAAACCCCTTCCTTTTGAGTTTGACATGGCACAGAATAACTAATGCAATAAATTAGACTATGCCATAGTTATGGGGTCAGAGTACTTCCAAATATATACACTTCCCAAGAAAAAATAGTGGGATTTCTGCCATTCTCAGATAATTTATAACAATTCAATAACCTTGGGGTACCTGGGGGGCTCAGCCAGTTAAGCATCTGACTGTTGATTTTTGGCTCAGGTTTTGATCTCATGGTTTGTGAGTTCAAGCCCCCTGTCAGGCTCCACACTGGCAGTGCAGAGCCTGCCTGGGATTCTCTCCCTCTCTCTCTGACCTCCCCTGCTCTCTCTAAATAGATAAATAAACTTTTAAAAATTCAATAACCTTAAATTATGTCTCATAAACAACTCAAACTAATACCATAAAACTATTTTTATTCTGCCTGCAACATGATGCTAGTTTTATACATGTTAGTGGATCATTGAAATGTAAATCATTTGTCTATACAATAATGGTCATTTACATTATCCAGGCACCTCGAAGATAAGGGATCTACTATTTCCCAAATTTTTTTTTTGATGTTTATTTATTTTTGAGTGAGAAAGAGTACGAGCAGAGGAGAGGCCGTGGGGGAGGGGGGGGAGGGGTGGAGACAGATACTGAAGCAGGCTCCAGGCTCTGAGGTATTAGCACAGAGCCCTACACAAGGCTCAAACTCACAAGTTCAAGATCATGAGCTGAGCTGAAGTTGGATGCATAACCAACTGAGCCACCCAGGCGCACCCTCCCAAAGTGGTTTTTATGGCTTCCAGTTGACCATTAAAAAGTACTTCTATAACTATGAACTTGATGTCTCCAGTAACTAACGGGTGCTTGTTAGTGATATTATTCTTAATGAAAAATGAAAACTGCTTGAGCTCATTAGAGCTATGTCTTCCTTATCTTCCTCTATCTTGGGGTGAATGCTTGCTATGACAATAGAAAAAAACTACACTTCAATAACATTTCTGGCATAAGATGGCTATTTCTGCCTATTCCAACATCTATTATCAAAAAATGCTAAATAGTATTTAAACTAATATCCATCATATATACAACCAGGGGAAATAATAGCAAAGCCGGGGGTAAGAACAGTTTATTAATAAGAAAGTATCATTAATTAATGATTTTTAGAAAGGATAGTTTAGGAAAAAATTATAGTAGTTTGAACCATGTGATTTTTTTTAAGGTCAAAATCAAACAAATAGGGACGATTAGAAAAAATGTTTGGTTTGTTTCTTGCTGCTATATACTGTTTAAGTTAGGCCAACAAAAATTTTTAATTCAATTTTTAGTATTTTTTTGATGAGCTGATAGGAATAATTTATAACAATTATATATTTATATACTGTGGCAACTTAAATTATGTTTACCTAAGTTCCTGCATTGGTACTGAAAATGTTGTTTTGAAAGAACAATATGGTCATTATTTTGAAAATTAGAAGAAAAAAAGGTTTATTTCTTTAACAAATATTTACCTATTGGCCCTTGTATAATAGTCACTGACCGAAGATATAGCAAAGTCCCTATATGAAGCCACATTCTATCAGGGAACAGGATAAATAAAACACGTGAATGGGCAAGTTACACAGTTTTGTCAAGGTTCACAGAACCTAAATGAAACTGTTAGCAAATATAAATATCAATCAAGTATATAAAGTTTCTGATATTCTGAAGTCCTAGAATTTTAATTACGCTTATATGAGACCAATAAGTGGTAATTTAATTTCAGACTACATTGTTTCATGGTCTCCAAATATTTTTCTTCTAGATTAATCTTCTCTCCCTAATTATTCTGTAAGATACTGATGACACAGGCCACATATGTCATTACTTCTGTCACAGCACCTGTAACAATGCTCAGCATAAAACAGGGACTCTAGTGACACAGATCAATTTTTCCAAAATTATTAAGGAGAGGTTTGAAAAATCATTTGTACCAAGTTGATTAAGTTTCTAATCTTGTTTATAGTATTAATCCATTCAGTTAATTATTTTACTTGACTTTCAGCCCCCTCCTTCCATCAATGACGAGAATTCTCAATTAGTGGAGCCTAAATTAAAGAAGGCTTGTTGTATGTATCTACCTGTCCCCAAATCATTAATTGTTACTTTCTGAAGAATTAACCAAATCTACCCATCTACTCCCCAAAATGAATCCCTTTTATATGATTCCTTTAAAATATTTTCCTTGATGTACAGTTCACTATCTACCAAACTAAGCAATTCCATGTTTTAATGTAATGTCTTTCTTCTATTGACTAAACCGGTCTCATTTAAATTTTGCTTGTTCTTTCTTTCAAAATCTGAAGAAATTACCTTAACTTCCCACATCTGGTTTCTCCATGCTAAACAGTCACAGGCTTTATTAGATTTATGTAATATCATTTTTCAGTAATCTTTGTAAAATAATAAGATTACTAGGCTTTCTAAATTGTCACATAAATACTTTAGTTTGGGTTACTCTCTTTTGAATACCAGGTCAAATTTTGAATTGAGAAAATATGATGATTTTAATCAAAAGGCATGGTTTTAACTATTGAGCTAGCCTGATCCCCTCCTCCAAGTACTTTGGTTTGTCCATCGAGGGCTGATAAACATCCCTCAATTCTGTCACCTACAATCAACAATTCTCCATGTGTTGTTCTTTGTGTAAATATAGAGTGACACCTCATATTTTGGAAAGCATATTTCTATCAACCGCAAAAAGCTGAATTGCACTTTCAATAACCATTTAGTTTTATTAACCATAATAGAGCTTGCACTCAGTTAATCCCTCTATAATACATGAGCTTCTATCAAGTAACTATATTCTCACCCTGTCCTTTAATAATCAGCTATATTATCTAAAGTGTTATAATTACTTTTCATCTTAGTTAAGTTAGTAAACTTAGGATTCTATTTAGTCTTTCAAGCTTGTATCATCTTCAAAACCAGTAATGTCTTTCATATACGCAATCAATGATAAGGATAACTCTCGGTTAAGGCAAGGCAGTATCTCTCCAATTTACGACAGTTTTCATCAACACACATTGGGATATACTCATTCAGCTGGTTAAAAGCCATTACACATTCCTCAAATCACCATTTAATATATAAGATCATTAGGGAATGACTCTTGCCAAATTTGTCAAGTGTCAAGTGTCAAATGTCAAGTGAGATGTCAAGTGTTTGTGACATCTCAAAACTTATTTTTAGTAAATTTATAATCTTAGAGTTTTCTTTAAGTGCATGCAAACCTTTAATAATCTCAAAATTTTGAAGGAGACTAATTTTTTAATAGCTGAATCTGGAGTTTTGGTCCATATTTTGTGAATCTATTGATAGATATTTCAGGATAGATGTTAACAGAAATCATTGCTAAAATTGACACTGAGTTACTCCTTCCTATAGAGCACCTGCCCCATAATCTCCTTAACTTGTTTTTTAATTAAATTTAACTTAATTTAATTAAGGGAGACAGGGAATACCAAGCAGACCATAACCTGAGCCAAAATCAAGAGTTTGGATGCTCAACACACTGAGCCACCCAGGCACCATAAATTTATTATTTTCTCTTATGATCTCTATTATTATGAAAGAGGATAATAATGATGTCATGATATGCCTGATAACTCATTTGAAAAATTATTTAGTTTGATGTGAATTGTACTTTAATTACTAAAAACCAAATGGTATTTTTCACAACTAAAAATACAATAGATTCCAGAAGATATGTAAGTTTAAGCAATAACCTTAAGAGAGATGCAACAAATATATTCAGCGATCTATACCAGAACAATTATCTTCAAAGTCCCAACAATCAGATCACTGATTTGTTCATAACAACCTTAATATCATTATGATACCTAATATTAGATACTTTCTGCATACGTATTGGGTTGTGTTTTGTTTTGCTTTGAGGAGTGATGGGATAGAGATCATTTTACCTGTTTCATCAAACTAAAAGCATTCTGAATTCTCTGACACATTCCATGTTTATTTTATTTCCACCTTCTGAAAAGTAACACTGTGAGCAGAAAACAGCTCTAGACTACAGGAATAATTCAATTGTCAGTGGTCTCCACAGTGGCCATATCTGGTCAATTGGATCCTAATGGCTCACATCTCTAATCTACTACAGTCGACTACATCCCGACAAAAATCAGTGGATCCTGATGTACTGTTTCCCGTATCTCACAGGAACGTGCTGACACCATCGCCCCTCCCACATGAAAAGACAGAATCGAATCAACTCCTGGACACTAAGATATCCACTCAAAAAAAGAGTAGCTCCACACTAGAGACAGCATTTGGTAAACAAGAAAAAACAAGAAAACAAAAAACATAGCATGTTGTCACTCATATAATCTCTGGCAGTTAAACCTGGACTACCAATCACGTGAATTTAAGAATCATAATTTTGATAATAAAATTTCAGAAATGATGAATATTTTTAAAAATATTTTATTTATTTTGAGAGAGAGAGAGGGAAAATGAGGAGGGCAGAGGGAGAGGGAGAGAGGGAGAGCGAGAGAGCGAGAGAGAAAAAGAGAATCTCAAGCAGGCTCCACACTGTCAGCGCAAAGACTGACACAGGGCTTGAACTCACCAACCGTAAGATCATGACCTGAGCCAAAAATCAAGAATCGGACGCTTAACTGACTGAACCACCCAGGCACCTCAATGATGAATACTTCTATGGAGAAATTTAACTTCACTTCTTACTACAAAACTGAAGTACTGCTTTACCGATTATAGATATAGTTTGTTACAATGAGAATACATTTTGAAATATATACATAAGACCATAAAGTATTAATGTTGCAAGTATTTTATGTGTGTACACATATTATTGTACCTCCACCTTTCAATCTACCGGTTTCCATTTATTTCCTAAAAACTAATTAGGTTCAACAACTGAACATACTTTGTATCCTACATGGAAATTTGAATAAAACTTCAAAAAAATTAGTAGAAATTAATATGTAGTAGCATTTTACCTATATGTTAAAGTGATAAAAAGACTGTTCAGAGATCAGAGGATTTTAAAATAGTGATATTATTGGGGGCACCCGGGTGTTTCAGTTGGTTAAGCGTCTGACTTCGGCTCAGCATGATCTTACAGCTCCCAAGTTAAGTTAAAGCCCTGTGTCAGGCTCTGTGCCGACAGCTCAGAGCCTGGAGCCTGCTTCAGATTCTGTCTCCCCCTCCCTAGGTCTCTCCCCTGCTCATACTCTCTCAATCTCTCTCTCAAAAATAAATACACATTAAAAAATTTTTTTAAATAATGATATCCTGGTGAACTATCACTTAAGTTGTTTCTTTATTTCCATATCCAAGGTAAACAGTAGCTGCGTTAGTCCTATGAATGCAACTATTTTAGACACATCATTTTTTTCTTGTTTAAAGACATTTAAGTAAAATGAATAAAGGATGAAAAGGATACAATGGTGGGTTTTTTTAATTTTTTTTTTAATGTTTACGTCTGAGACAAAGACAGAGCATGAGCGGGGGAGGGGCAGAGAGAGAGAGAGACACAGAATCGGAAACAGGCTCCAGTCTCTGAGCTGTCAGCACAGAGCCCGACGCGGGGCTCTGACCCACAAACCGTGAGATCCTGACCTGAGCCAAAGTCTGTCGCTCAACCCTCCGAGCCACCCAGGTGCCCCTACAATGGTGTTTTAAATGATAAAGATGAATAGAGATAAAAGAGGAAAACATTTCTTTTCAAAGTCCTTCTCTGAAGATTATACACATTAGACACACGTCGCTATTGCTCGATTTAATGGTTTAAAAGCAAAGTTACAGTCTGTCATTTTCTTTTTGTTTTTTGTTTTTTTTTTAACGTATGTAAGATACCAAACAAGGTTCCAAAGTGTGGTCTTCTAGATGGACAAAATTCCTGAAACGTCCTTTGGAAGAAAATAGAATCCATCTTACTTAGGCACAGGAATGATTTCCTATTACTGTAGCTGTGGGTTTAGAGCTATATATATTTAGAATATAGTTTACTCCCAAGGTTTCACTTTCATGAAACATTTTAAGTAAATGTACACCTCAAATAAGGACAAAATAATGTGGAATATAGTAATGATGTTTCCAAGTTGTCATAGTTACTTGTCAAGTAACGCTTCTAACTCATAGACCATGTCTGTCAGCAATGGAACAGCAGAGCAAAACTCTGAAAGTCACCATTCGCCTGAGAAGGGCAGGATAAAAACGTCAAAAATGATGGCATATATACAGATCTTGGCTGCATTTTGAAATACCGCTCTTTTGCCAGAATACAGAAGCTTCCAGATTTATTGAAAAATGAAATTTTGAGTTGAACGTGACCTCAACAGGAATGAAATACATCTTTCTATCTCCCTGAAGAACTACCAACAGTGTCTCCTTGCATCAGATCTGCTTCCAATTCTTAACTGTGCTCCAAAAAGGAAAAAGACTAACACTACACAGTGAGAGAATAAATTGTATAGCTACCCACTTATTTAATCATTCTGGTTTGGTTTAGATTGGTAGTTTAGTTTGTTTGTTCTACTTAATAAACTTATTATGATAAATTTAACAATCACACTACCACAAATAAATATATCCAATGTGGTAGAGTGAAAAGCAGAAACAACGTGGGAAGGTATATATTTTGGCTAATATCTTTATAACTCATTTTCATTTAATTAAAAATAGAGAAATCTTATCCTAATTGTTCAGTGTATTTTTTAAAAATCAGGATTGCAATATTAATTAACAAACATATTGGTATGCCTTTAAAAATAAAATGTAATTATTTAATTAAAATTATTAATTAAATATTAGTTTAATTAATGCAGGAATGTGTAAAAAACACGTATTTATGTATCTTGTTGTGATTTTAAATATCCAGACCAATATTATCTAAACTGCATGCTGAAAATATGGTCTTAGAAAATATGGCCCTTGGTTAAATAAATTTGGGAAAACTACATTTGGGAAGATTCGCAATTCACCTCCACATGTTGAAGGTTTTGAAATGTTTATGCTAAATCAACAATACTAGTTTAACCTTATTTTGTAATATCTTTTTTCATAATAAATGCTCATCACATAGGCCTGAAAAGCTTACGGTTTCCCTAAAAGAACATACTGCGAAGTCTCCTTGACGAAAGTAGGCACAAAGCCTGTCCTTCAGACAGACCTTCTTCCACCTTAGTGCTGCACATTTATTTTTGTCATGAAACTTAAGTAAAATCTATGTATGCATTCACTATGGTAAATTTTGTACGTGATGCATTTAATGACAGCACTACACTCATTAAAAAAATATTTGTACATAATAACAGGTCTCGGGAAAATATCAGTCAGAAATCAATGTGGGAAAATGGCAGCAGGCAGGAAAGGCAACAAAGATTTCTCTAATAATAGGTTTTCCAAAGGAAGTTGCTTAAAAGAAAAATCAATACAGCTCTCTAGTCATTAGAATGATAAAATTAAAGCTATCATGCTTCATAGCAGTCCCTAAGATAGCTGATTGTCATAAATGCATGAAGGGAAAAAGAATCACGTTTGTAGAATAAACAAAAATGTTCTAGCTTAGAGTATAATCATGAAATTCATGATGTCCCAGATTTATAGAGGTATGATAGACAATTTAAAAACTGCCTTAAAAAAAAAAAAAAAAAGGCCTACAACTTGATGCTTCGGTATATGTATACACTGTGAAATAATTTCCTCAATAAAGCTAATAAACATACCCATCACCTCACATGGGAACCATCTTCTTTTGCACTTTTGTAATAGTAAGTATATAAAGTAGAAAAATACATGGGTGATCACCACGACAGTTACAAGAATGCATCCTTTTTAAAGGGTATGAGAGATTATTCAGAAATAAACACTTCTGAAGCATAAGTTTGGAGAAATTGTGTAACCTGTAATCAAATATATGCAAACATATGTAACGTATGCACACACACATACTGTGAGTACATATACGTGAAACGTGAATGCACTGGTGTCACAAACAAAAGCAAAATAAGGAGTCTGAGAGGCATGAAGGTCTTAGCTCCCATCTCTGTATCTATGCTAGCCTCTGCATCCCTCAGTTTTACCCCTAATTCCCTCTCACACTGGCAACTGTAGTTTCTTCGACTCAACCTTTGTCTACACTCCTGGTTAGGTCTGAAAGCTCTTATATCAGGTGAGTTTTCGCTGTCCACCAGCATTTCCTAGCCAGCTAAGAAATCTATTTGGCAAAAGTCTGGAAACAGGTAACGTCCACTGAAAAATGCCTACATTGCCTACACGTCTATCAAGAGAGTTCCTTGAGTTACAGTACATAAATTCCAAGAATACTGTCAGAATAATACTTTAAAATCTAAATGAGGAAACATACAAAACAGAAGCATTGGAAATAATTTCTAACAGGTTCTTTCAACTGTTGTTCCAGGGGCATCTCAGGGCTCTGTTGGCCAAGCGTCATGGGACTCTTGGTTTCGGCTTAGGTTACAGTCTCTTAAGCTTGACTTACAGGTCAAGCCCCTGTAGGGCTCAGTGCCAACAATGTGGAGCCCGCTTGGAATTTTCTCTCTCCCTCACTCTCTCTCTCTGCCCCTCCCCCACGTGTGCTCTTTCTCTCTCAAAATAAATAAACTTAAAAAAAAAAAAAAATGTTGTTCCAAAAATCTTACCCAACAAATAGGCAAAGGCAGAGGAAGACGTTCTCCATGAATATTAGTAATTCCTTTGCATGCTTTTAAAAACCCTATTATTCCTTTCAACACACCGGGACGTATTTTGGGAAACGCTGTTGTTATATTCACAATTTAGAAGGTCTCACGTTACAGAAGTTGCTGCTTTAACTAAGAGCCAGCCCAGCAGCTCCCCAGATCATTGCTATTAGGTTGCTAACACTGCAGAACTTTTGCAAGTAAAAGGATTGGCAAGTGGCTTCATTTGGAATTAAGCATGACACATATTTGCTACATCTCATCTGTGGTTCTTACTGTAGTAAAGATATGTTTTTCAGCCAGCAAATGCTCTTTCATATCTATCTTATTGATCTTCCTGTTTTTTTCCACCCCCTTTCCTAAAGACAGTTCAAAGATTAAAAAAAAAAAAAAAGTATGGATATCTTCCCTAGCGTTAAAGGTGTACAAAGTTTACATACATCTAGATAAATGGCACCATATAAAAAATCTGAGTATCAAACCTTTGGGGGGAAAAACTGTATGTGTCTATCAGCTATTTACCTGAAAGACCGGGTACTCGAGAAATAAAATATATCTATCCTTACATTTCTAATAAATGTTAGCCATTTTAACATGTTTTTCAGTAAATTGATAAAGTATTGGTATTTAAAAGATTAGAGTTGTACTTAAAGTACAAGCTAAATATATATTAATATACTGTATACTTTGGTTTATAAAATAATAGTACTACCTATACAAGAATTAAAACACTTTTTGCACAGTAAATATTTTAAAAATTAGTTTTTAAAAGTACACTCCATGACACTGGTAAATAGTAAACTTACAGATCAGATTTCTACCAAAAGTCTTTGATTTCTTATCTACTGCCTTAAGATTATAAAATACTTATAGTGATGGTCATCCTGTTTAGATAATATATGTATAGCAGAGAGAAACAAGATTCAATACTCAAGAAAGCCAAAATTTTTGACACCCCAAATAGCAAACAATAACTTACAGTGAATATTTGATAAAAGTCTTACCAGGACATAGATAGCATGGAAGAAAAGAGGGAAATAGTTCAAGAATAAGGTGAACAAGTAAGAAGATATTTTTCTCTACTCAACGTTTGCAGAAATGTGTAACTGTTACTGAGCCAGCCTATTTTTTCAAGTATGCCTCAAATTTACCAGTGACCTTACTACACTGTGCACTATATCTGGTATAAGGCAATACTCGATTATGGAAGATCATATTTTGTAATATATACGTAATATTTAACAAAACTTCCTTTAAAGACAAACAAGCAATTTGACTTCATATTCTGTAGTTTTATAACTAAGATCCCATTCTGTGAGATGGCACCTTTTCTTTGTTTTACTTTGTCCATCTAAACATGAGCATAGTTTCTCTTTTTTGTACCCCCCCCCCCCAAAATCATTATGGGTAACTAGTCCTGTACAAGTAGGTGGCATTAATCTATACTCATAAGTATGCAGGTACCTCAGAGTATTTGGTGGATTCATGTAACAACCAAGGCATAACTATTTTCAAAAGAATAGCATCTAGTCCTTCAATTATTTACAAACTTTGTTTTCTTAATTAATCTACTGCAGGTCTATGCATGATATCCTTACTCAGTATCAGAAAAAGCAGTGATACTCAAGGCATAGTAGGTGTATGACTTTCCATTAAGCAACATAATTTTGGGAGTAGTCAGATCTTTTCAGATGGACAGTTTGACTATACATCAGCTTCATTAGATAAAATAGGTCCTGGTGTGCTTAGCAGGTACAGCTATTAGCTAATCAAGTATACATTGCCAAATAAATTTCTCTCTGCCTGAATTATCAGTCATAATTTATAGTTTCACTGCAATCTCATCATTATAATTAACTTTATTTAATGCTTTATTGACAAAAAGGATTTAAAAGAAAATGTTGAAAATTCCAAAAACAAGGTAGCCCTTAATTTAAGCATGAGATTTTCTTTTTGGTTGCATTATGATTATTCTTTTTTCCATTATAACTTTAACCAAGCAGAAGGAAAATTTATTGAAGGGATCTTGAATATCAAGTTCATTCCTAACTCAACGGTTCTTACAAAGTTTAATCAATAAAACTACTGAGCAAGAAAGACTGTCCAAATCATTTCTGGTAATGTAACATTAAGATTAGATTCTTTATTTGAATCTTCAATTCTTCCATTGGTTTAGACATTTCATGGTGATCTATTGATCCATGGCAAGCACCTCTTATTATAAATTGACCAACAAAATGCAGACTGTCAGTTCTGAGCTGTGTGTTAATAGATCACTAACTCTGCATCCTATTCCTCCTATATAAGGTTCTAGAACATTTACAACAGGGCTCAACTGAAGGAAAAGTCAAGGCGAGATTACGTATTTGTAAATGTGTATTCTCGCCATGTGTATGCATTCTGACTGCATTTGAAAAGAACTACATGATTTTTTTGTCTTTTCTGTTTTATACCGTCTGTACTTTTCATTAGAGTAATGAAGAGGTGAGTGCAAAAAAATGGAACCATAATACAACCTATTTGCTTGGTTTTTCATATTTTAGGATGTTTTCAGTTACATTATCTCTTGTTACTCTTACTGTATTTCTAAAGCATATGAGGGCAGTTAGTACTACGACTATTATTATTTCATTTAAATAGGAAAAACATATCCATAAAAGGAAACCAACAATGTTTTGCCCTCTTAGTGATATAGACAATATCAAAGCCTATCAAATTCTATTTAAAGTGATCGCCTGATTTTTTTACTTGATATTCAAGAAGATACCACACAGTCTTCATTAGGGAGAGAAGTGGTGAACATCTTCCTATTTTCTTCTTCCCAATTTTCTTTACTTGTCCTTCCTAGGGAGGACTTCACTGATTAAACTGTTGCATTTGAATTAAAGGTAGCAACAGAGTATCCATCACCATCCTCGTACCTCTCAACTTCATCCCACTTATTCCCAGATAAATCCTCAATTTCTGGATAGTGTATGTTAAGAAAACTTTTTCATTCATGAAGGACAAACACACTTAGTAATTCTTATAGTCTCTTACAACACCACTTTTAAATAAAATGTATCATCTTTTAAACAAATTTTATGTAACCGTTTTATCAATTCAAGAATCCTCTAATGAGGATATTCCTACTTAGAAATATGCAACACTCATTTGAAGTCTAGAGAAATTTGTATGTAAACAAGTGATAATAAAGTAGCTAAGTAAATGGAGTAATTCATTAAAATGGAAGCAACTCTGTATTTTACTTTCTCATAGAATTTTCTCTCACAGATTTTTGTCTGATTAAACGATAATCTTGATTTTTAATATATATTTAGGGAAAACTTCATTAGGGTTCTGGGGAGAGCATGCAGTCAGAACAACTTAGATGGGGTTTCTGACCCATCGATTTCTGTGGAGGCACAAAAAATCCGGATATTGGGACACCTGCGTGGTTCAGTCAGTTACGCGTCAGACTTCAGCTCAGGTCATGATCTCAGCGTCTGTGAGTTCCAGCCCTACATCTGGTTGTCTGCTGTCAGTCTGCTTCGGAATCTGTTTCTGCTCTTTGCTCCTCCCTCACTTTTGCGCACTTGTTCTCTCTCAAAAATAAACATTAAAAAAAAAGAATATCCAGTTATCTCCAGAATTCGTTTTCCTGACTGTAAGAACTGTAACAATGACCGGCATACATTACAGGATCATTGCCAAAAGTCAGCTAATGAATTTTTTAAAAATATTTTGAAAACTAAATTGGTACCTAAAAATGATTAATCAACCTGGAGGCAGCATATGTCTTGGTTAGTGGCAAGGACTCCAACGGCTGACTGAACACTTTCAAAACCTCTCCCCTGATGTCTAGCTCTGTGACCTTATGTAAGATTTTCATTTTTAAGGGCACCTGGGTGACTCGGTCGTTAAGTGTCCAAATCTTGGTTTTGGTTCAGGTCATGATCTCACAGTTCAGGAGTTTGAGCACCACACCGGGCTCTGTGCTGACAGTGTGGAGCCTGCTTGGGATATTCTTTCTCTTTCTCTCTCTCTCTCTCTCTCTCTCTCTCTCCCTCTCTCTCCCCCTTTCTCTCTGCCTCTCCCCAGCTCACGTGCTATCTCTCAAAATAAATAAATAAACATTTAATTTTTTTTTCATTTTTATGTATGTCATGGGGATAATAACAATACTCAGCTTTCATACTGTTAGTTTGATTCAAGTAATTAACATTTTTTAAGTTTATTTATTTTGAAAGAGAGAGAGCAGGGGAGGGGCAAAGAGAGAGGGAGAGAGAGAGAGAGGATCCCAAGCAGGCTCAGTACTGCCACTGCAGAGCCCAACTCAGGGCTCAAACCCATGAATCGTGAGATCATGACCTGAGCTGAAATTAATAGTCAAGACGCTTAACTGACTGAGCCACCCAGGTGCCTCAGTGAATTATTATTTTAAAATTATTTAGAATATAATTTTTGTTGGTAACATTTGGTAATGCTGGTAATATTTATGTTTGTCAAATAAATAAAATGAACATAAGCCAGACATCAATTTTATATGTATTGTTCTTTGTACTCATCTCAGAGAACACACAAACAGAACTAGAAGAAACATAAAAGTCAAAATAGAGACTGAACAATTAAGATCAACGAGTATTAACATTAACCCATGGTACATTTTAAAAGTAGTAATGTCTACAATTTATTACACATCTACAGTTAATCTTCTTGCTCTCCATAAATGTTATTGCTTAGACTCACCCATAATCCTTCACATGGAGCTTACTTTCCCATTTTAAAAGTGTAGTAACTGGGGCACCTGGGTGGCTCAGTCGGTTAAGCATCCGACTCAGGCTCAGGTCATGATCTCACAGTTCCTGAAACTGAGCCCTGCATTGGGCTCTGTGCTGACAACTCAGAGCCTGGAGCCTACCCTGGATATTCTCTCTCTCTCTCTCTCTCTCTCTCTGCCCCTCCCCCACTCACACTCTGTCTCTCTCTTGCTCTCAATACTAAACAAACATTAAAACAACAACAACAACAAAAAAGAGTGTAGAAACTACCACCAGTAAAGGGTAGAAGACTCGCTGCTAATTATCTGGGCTCCTTTGGGTAAATGGTCTACTGCTTGAAAACTGAATGAACTAAATAGTAACTTGGAGTGCATGCTAAGCTTATGACTTTTTGGGTAGAGTTGGGATTATTGCCTATGAGACCAGGCTATCGGACACTCAGGAGCAGAGCTTCAAATGTTAATAACAACCCAAGCTGAAAAGGTGCTATAACAAGGTTTGAAAGTGGCACTTAATGATTCCTGGATCACATGCCAGCAAATCTGTCACTCCAGATATCACTGTCTACATTATAGGAAAAACTGGACAACCTTGTCCAAATGTACTGCTTTTACCAAGTTCTCAAGCACTTACAAAGTGTAATTACAGAAAGAAATATCCAGTGGAGGTAAGATAATGAATAAGTTAGTCAACTAAACATACCTCCAGTTTTTAAAAAATAATTGGGAGAAAAGCAATAGAAAGCATTCTACTCTGAGGAACAAGCCAAAGACATTCTTAAGGAGAAACAGACAAAGATAATGGATAAAGAGGATATCTCCCAAAAAAAGCAACTCCAACCAACCACTGGTATGCTCAAAGTTTAAGCAACAGTGGCCACAATTTGCTTCCAGAGGAATGTCACTAGTCCCTGACATCCTTTTACGGATGGAAACTTTGCGACAATCAACAAATTGAACAACTGCTATAACGATGACTTTGTGTTCCTCTTTCATACATTTTGTTACAATTTAATAAAAGATTACATTCTGTAGGGGTCCAAATATGTTCAACCAATGAAGGGCCTTTAGAAATGTAAAGAACAGCCTAAACAACAGAAACCCTAGATTAAAAAATAAAACCGAAAATGGCAATTTGCATCATTTTTACATACCCAAGAAATAGTAACCCATGAAAACACACTTGATGCGACATTCTAGTGTAATGGAATGGTTCTGGTGGTTTCAGAGAGTTCAAATCACCTGTCATTTATCTGAATACCCTTGATTTTATTTTCCTTCCCACCACAACATTGATGGAACTTGAAGCCATGCCAAATCTTGCTCATCCGTGCTTTGGCTGCTTTATTTCAACTATCCCTTGGTCAGCTTCAGACCCCGGGGAACCAGCTGACGAAGACATGACGCGGGCGCAGCTAGAGAAATACCACAAAAAGCATGAAAAGGCCGCTTACAACTAACCTTTGTAACGACACTGTTACTGGGCTAGGCAATTAGTCTTGTGCTCACCATTTCTTAAAAAAATATGTTTGATATAGAAAGATTAAATAAAGATGGTCTTGGGGTGCCTGGTGGCTCAGTCAGTCAAGCATCTGCCTCTTGATTTCGGCTCAGGTCATGACTCACAGTTCATGGGTTCGAGCCCCACATTGGGCTCTACACTGATTCTGTGTCTCTCTCTGCCTCTCCTGCTGCTCACTTGTGCACACTCTCTTTTTCTCAAAAAATAAATAACCTAAAAAAATTATATTTAAAAATAAATAAAGATGGTCTTTAAGGAATAATGCTTTCAAATTTAAAATATAACTCATTCCCTCATTTGTTGCAGAATAAACATTTTTTGCTACATTAATATTATTTGACAAATAGTGATTCAAGTGGATATAGGTTATATAATTCTAAAGGATACTCCCTGATTCCCAAAATAAGATGCTTGCACCCTCATATTCAGAATCATGAATACAAAAACACACGTGGAAGAGTTTACTTCACTAGACACTAGGAACATAAAACAATGTAAGATATCATGCTCATCTTTTAAATGTTTTTTTAATGTTTATTTATTTTTGAGAGAGACAGAGACAGAATGCAAATGGGTTAGGGGCAGAGAGAGAGGGAGACACAGAATCCGAAGCAGCTCAAGGGTCTGAGCTGTCAAAGAGCCCGACGCAGGGCTCGAACCCCCAAACTGTGAGAGCGTGACCTGAGCCGAAGTTGGACGCTCAACTGACTGAGCCACGGAGGCACCCCAATCATCCTCATCTTTTACGGCATCAAGTATTTTGCATATATTTAAAGACAAAATAACAACTCAAGGCAACATGTATATATTACATGTGTGGAAGAAAGAAAGGGTCCCTAAGAGGGCAAAATTAAAGACCTAATTGCCAAGATTCCGGAGGGCGGGTCAATAAAGAACCTTGGAAAAAAGCTGTCTTACATAGACTTCCCTATTTTAAAAATTTTTTTTTTTTAACATTTTATTTATTTTTGAGACAGGGAGAGACAGAGCATGAACAGGGGAGGGTCAGAGAGAGGGAGACACAGAATCTGAAACAGGCTCCAGGCTCTGAGCTGTCAGCACAGAGCCCGACGCGGGGCTCGAACTCACGGACCGTGAGATCATGACCTGAGCCGAAGTCGGCCGCTTAACCGACTGAGCCACCCAGGTGCCCCTAGACTTCCCTATTTTAAACTCAACCACAGAGGAAGACCCAAAATTTCCATCAATTTCTAACAATGAATTAATTTTACAATTTCCATTTACACTTATACACATTGTTACATTCTCGTCTTTCAAGTGGATTTAAGGCCTTTCAAGTGAAATAATATATCTTTTTCTGAACTAGAATTTTAAAATTTGCCTGTCTTTGAAGGACCATTTTCTGGCAGAAAATTATAAATTCAAGTGAAACTATTGTGTAACTTCAGAGCAGTGGTTTGGGCAGTCTGCTTTCACAGCACTGATTCCCAGAAGAATCTATTCTAGACACCCTCTAATGCCACCTTGATTTGATGGAATGGTTGCCATTATCTAGTGTGATATTTCTAACAGAAAATTTAAAATTTCCCAATTCAGTATATTTTTACCAAAAATGTGTATATTTCACTTCCCTAATTTTCAGAAAAAAAGGAGATGAACCTTTCTGGATGTGTGCCCAGAAGCAGTGAGATAACAGAATTGGATGTGTGAAGGCAGAATATAAATATGGTCATAGTTAAAAAGACTAAAATTATTCTCATAGTATTTGCTCTTCATATGGAATTTTTCTACAGCTACAACACAGCAGGTCATCAGCAGAGTGAAAAAAGTTGATTCCTTTAGGATACTGTGCAAAATCCCCAGGAGGCCATTTATTAATTGTGCTCCATTTGATGTATTAAAAAAAAATCACTTCGAGATCCCTTCTCTACTTCACTGTATCTAGGATGGAATTTAAAGGCAATGTGCAATTTCATACCCGATGGAAATAGAAAGTTATAAATTATGTCACCAAAACAATTGCTGATCACGCAAAAGTTCAGTCTCTGCCATAAGCTTGCAAGTTCCTGTAGGTTTTTTGTTTTCATTCGTGTTTTCAAATTTTATTTTATACTCAATACAGCTAGTGATAGTGCTACAAGGAAATCTAAAAATGGAATTAGAAACTTCAGTGAGGGGACCCACTCGGAACCCCGGAGTCGATAGGACAATGTTTTAAGGTGAAGACATTGGAGATTCAACAGATGCAGAAAGAAGCCTTCCAGAGCTTCCCTTATCTGAACAGAAGGAGCTACTTCTAGAAAATGCAGCTGCCATGAATTACTGCTAGGAGACAAACCAAGGGTAAACCTAACAGCAATCTGGGGGCAGGGGTGGAGACCAGTTGCACCTACACAAACAAACATCACCACAAAGTTTAGCTCCCGTTGTTCTTCTAAAAACCCATTACCTTTCCTAAAGAAACGGGCAGAGAGAGAGAGAGAGGGAGACACAGAACCTGAAGCAGGGCTCGGATTCAGGAACTGTGAGATCATGACCTGAGCTGAAGTCAGGCGCTTAACTGACAGAGCTACCCAGGTGCCCCTCGTTTTATTTATTTATTTTTTTAATGTCCTCCCTCAGTTTAATTCGCAGGCCCACACTCCCCAACCTAAGAGGGTGGAGGAAACGCTTCTCCTCCCAGACAACAGAAAGCAAGGCATGGAAATCACATTTCAAATATCAGATAGGGTCAAGCTAACTCACCAATCAGGACCCACGAAATGGAGGCCTTGCCGGGGGCCTGGCTCACGTCACAAATCTAAACCCCAGTCAGCGGCCCCCGCAAACAAACGTGTGTCAGGAGAGCTAACACGCGTCAATCACCGTCCTCCAGCTCAGAGCTCGCGAGATTACCTGACGCTAGGAAACACGGCCGGCCGGCCTTGTAGGGAAATCCCTGACCTCCATGCCCTGTCTCCGCCTTGCCTCTTCTAAGACTCTAGAAACCAACCCCAAGCTTGCCCCCAAATCCCTGGGGGAGAGTGCGCCGCGGTGTGGAAGGTACCACATCCGCCCGCTCCCCCACCCAATCCGGGGGCTGTTTTCCCTGAATAAAGGGACATCAAACTCGTTACTGACTTGCCTGTTTCGTCACCTGGCAGTGCTGGCGACAAGATGGCACTGGAGGCCGCTGCTGAAGATTCAGGAAGGGCCCCGGCCTCCCCGCAGTCTCGCCGAGAAGGCGCGCAGCTCCTTTTGCCTTCCGCCTTCTTGGAATTTATCTTAACTCCTTCCAGCTGGATTCCGCCTTCTTGGAATTTATCTTAACTCCTTCCAGGTGGAAACCTGGGGCGGGAGAGTCTCCAGGTGTTTCCAGTGAGGCTTAGTGGGCCTGAACGCGTGTGTTTGCGGCCCACCCCATCAGCAAGGTAGCATCTCAGGGGGGCCTTGAGAGGCCCAGGAACAGTGCCCTGGCAGCCAGAAACAGTAAGTCTGGTGGAATTAAAGAGGGTAGTTTCAATATGGGAAAATCGTGGCTAAGCCTCAGTCCAAGAAAGCAAGATGTTAGTGTTAGGGGACTCAGAAGCCTGGAGGTAAATCCACAGCTTAAACCACGGGGGGGCCTTGGGGAAATGAATTACGACAAGAAATTCCATCAAAACCTAAGCGCAAGTTAGGCTATTAAAAGCCACCAAGGCTTCTGCCACTGTGAAGAAACTCTTGTGAACAGAATAAAAAAATAAACAGAATAAATAAACAGATAAATGTAGGAAAAAGAAGATAAAAACAGAGAGGGAGGCAAACCATAAGGGACTCTTAAATACAGAGAACAAAGTTTGCTGGGGGGAGGGGGGCACTTGTTCAAATGAGCACAGGGTGTTGTATGTAAGTGATGAATCACTGGATTCTATTCCTGAAACCAATACTATACTCTATGTTAACTAACTTGAATTTAAATAAATTGCAAAAACAAAAGAGGGGGAGGGGGAGGCACCTGGGTGGCTCAGTCAGTTAAGCATCTGACTCTTGATCACATCTCAGGTCATGATCTCACAGTTCCTGAGTTTCAGCCCTGCCCTGGACTCTGGGCTGGAGGCCCGGAGCCTTTGTGGGAGTCTGTGTCTCCGTCTCTGTCTCTCTGACCCTCTCCCACTCTTATGCATGCTCTCTCTCTCTCTCTCTCTCAAAATAAATAAACTTAAAAAAATAAATAACACAGAAAAAGAAAAGAAAGGAACAATAGAAATAGTGCTAATGAGAATCTTAGAAGCCAAAGGGGCAGGATTGGTGGGCACAGATAGACAATGGAACAACACTGTTAGGAGTCACCACTTTGTTATTTGATAGATATAAAGGGTGTTAGAAAATATTAATTTAGCTTCATGACAAGCTGATAAAATACAGGAAATTTTCAACATTTCCCTTTGTGGGCCTGCTTCTGGGCTCCCTGGGAAGCTATCCGTTCGCATTTACCAAGCTCCAAATTACTCAACAAAGCCTCAAAGCATGGGTTCTATTTCTGCCCCAAGCACACGTTGCACATCTGTTCTGTTAAAATAAATAACTAAATAACCCAAAAGGAGCATTCCATACATAAAGATAAGAAAAAGAAAAAAACAAAACCAAAAAACTCCCTGGTTCCCATAAGATTAAAGTCATACAGCCTTGCACATACTAAAAACAAGATGAAGTCTGTAACTTTCTGAAATGTCCTTCATCATGATGATTTGTAACTCTTTATGTTTAAAAAAAAAAAAAAAAACAACATATATAGCCCTGCACCAAATGTTTCTTCCCTGGAGCGTACTCTCTTCTTTGTGAAGATTGTGTATCCTGGGCAACAGTCCTAACTTGGGCTCAAATAAAACTTGTCTCTTCTTTTAAAAGGTTTGTTCATTTTGTGTTGACAAACCAAAAATCTATCATGAGTTCCATATATTTTGGTATTCTTTAAGGAAGATAATTCAACTAATGAAGATTAGGTGCAAAAAAAAAAAAACCCCGAAAACAAAAAAACAAAGCAAAAAGCAAAAAGCACACCATCAAATTTACATAAAACAAAGATTTATCCATAGATTTCTAGATTCTTTTTTTCTAGATTCTTTAACGAAGAAAAAAAATAATGGTCAGAGTAGGGATATGTTTGTTAGGGACAATATTTAGCATTTATTTTATATAAATAAACTTCAGGAAGAATAATCAAATGAATAAGGTTCTCAAATCTTTCTCAACATAGTAAATTGAATTTGAAGCTAAAAATCCTAATATGTTAAAACCTTAATTTGTTAAAGATTTGTTATTATTATTGTATTGTGTTTATTTCAAGTATATTCTCTAACATCTTTATCTAGAAATTTGAAATACTTCCTGTACTGCTGCAGTTAAATCTAAAATTTTATTTTCTTATTTAGTATATGTGGATACCCACACAATATTAACATGGTCTTTATTGATCAGTAGCAGAGACAACATTCTTTCTTGATAGAACATTAATCTAATTCACATGACATTTCTTTTTGTTTTAATTTCTTAACATCAGTAATTTACTGCACTCACGACATGAGAATTCCAGCTTTAAAAAAAAGAGAGAGAATTGCATGTTAAGAGTTTTGTCCTTTACTTTCATGTACCAGGAATGAAAATGTTTTAAGAACTGACCCAGCAGACAGAGCAATTTATAAAAAGATGTTTCTCAAAGGTTAACTCTTTCTTCTCAAGAAAATGCATGCCTATAAACATATGGACAGAAATGGCCGAGGATGACAGCTTCCCTAAGGTTGCTTGAAAAGACAAGAAAGTCCTTAAAGAACCCTGCTGTTCCTGGCGTAAAGTGGCAACATTCCTGGTCCAGGCCCAGCAAAGCTGCCACTCTTCCAGGTTTTGGTTTGGCTTTACTTTTCCGTTGCTGTCTCAGATGGACAGAAAAAGCACAAGTCAATCAGTACCACCGTCTTTGATTCCTCTGAGCACTGGAGAAGGGGCAGGAGGCCCAATGACAGTGGATACCTTAGGACATAAGGAAAGAAAAGGAAAAAGGGAAGCGTACTTATTTTGGACAGGATAATTACAACAGAGCAGAGATGGCTTCTTTAACAGTGTTGAACAGCAAGGATCTGTTTGCAAGTAGATAGCTGAAGTGCAGATTATCTCAGTGGGCCTGAAGTTAATTGTATGAAAAATGTAGATGAATTCACAAAAGGGAAAATATAAATCATGATTGATGTATGGGACGATCACTATGAAGACCACTGGTCATTAAATTCAAACTTTGAAACATTTCATATTTCAGCAACATAGATATTAAATTTTAACAGCATTTACATGCTCGTTTATACTTTATAAGTCAAATTCCAGCCAATTTTAAAGAAAATAAGTACACAATAATAAATGGTTATAAGAAAGAATTTTGTCATCATGTTTCACTTACACAAATTATACCTAATCCACGTTTTTAAAATAAATTGTATTGATAAGGTAAATATATATAGAACTATTAACATTAAAAACTTTCTTCTTTGACTTTGATAAGTTTTGGAGGCTCTAAGTAAGCATCATCATCATCAACATGAAAACTTACTGGAGCATACACATTTATCATCTAAGTATCTCATATGCACTGATTTTCTTTGGAAGGGGTGCATGGGGGAGGTTCCCAGCTTTATTTAGGTATAATTGACAAGTTGTACAATGTGATATTTTGATATATGCGTACATTGTGAAAATGATTGTCACAGTGAAGCTAATTAACTTTTTTTTAATTTGAGTACAGCTTACACAGTAACGTTAGTTTCAGGTGTACAACTTAGTTCTTTTGTTTTAATGTTTATTTTTATTTTGAGAGAGAGAGAGAGAGTGCAGGAGGTGGGCAGAGAGAGAGGGAGACAGAGGATCTGAAGCAGGCTCCACGCTGTTAGCACAGAGCCCAATACAGGGCTCGCACTCATGAACCATGAGATCATGACCTGAGCCAAAATCAAGAGTCACTCGCTCAACCAACTAAGCACCAGGTGCCCCTATACTTAGTTCACAATTCTAAACAAATGTTAGAATGATACCGTGTTTTGCTGTCCTGGTTTGTTAGGACTGCTGTATGAACTCAGTTGATGTGGTTTTTGTTTTTTGTTTTTTGTTTTTTTTTTAATTTACATCCAAATTAGTTAGCATATAGTGCAACAATGATTTCAGGAGTAGATTCCTTAATGCCCCTTACCCATTTAGCCCATCCCCCCTCCCACAAGCCCTCCAGCAATGCTCGGTTTGTTCTCCATATTTCTGAGTCTCTTCTGTTTTGTCCCCCTCTCTGTTTTTATACTATTTTTGTTTGCCTTCCCTTATGTTCATCTGTTTTGTCTCTTTGCAGTCCTGGTTTGTTAGGACTGCTATATGAATTCAGTTGATGTTTTAGTTTTGAGAGAACTCAGCATCAAAGGGATTTCCTTAAATTTCCAGAATGTCACAGTCCAATGAACACACCATATAGATAGTCTCTCAGTATCCACTACATTAAAAGAATTTTTTTTTTTAATTTACTGTTATTTATTTTGAGAGAAAGAGAGTGAGCAGGGGAGGGACAGAGAGACAGGGAGACAGAATCCCAAGTAGGCCTGGAGCTGTCAGCACAGAGCCCCACATGGGGCTTGAACTCACCAACAGCAAGATCATGACCTGAGCTGAAATCAAGAGTCCAACACCCAAATGACTGAACCAACCAGGCCCCCTCACTACATTTTTTACAGGAAATTTAAATTAATTTTAACATATACCATATTAAAGTGCTGGGTTCTTAAACTCAAAAATATATAAATAAAATCCACCTTTCAAGCTGTTTAGTATATTAATACAAAAGACAGAGCAAGAATAAAGAATGGAGGAGGAGAGGAATAACAAAGAAAAAAGAGAGAAAGAATGAAATATAGAAGAAAGACAGGAAGGAGAGCATGGGAAGGTAAAGATCCAAATATTTATTTGGGAAAACCATTGAAATCTACTAGGCATTTATCTTTTTAATACATTAGCATATTGAGAAAAGGAAAAAATATATAAGATTTAATAGCAAAAATGAGGTAACATTGTCCTGCTTTATTAAGGGGTTAAATTCCACTCTGACTCAGGGCACCTGGGTGGCTCAGTCAGTTAAGCATCTGACTTTAACTCAGGTCATGATCTCGCAGTCTGTGAGTTCAAGGCCCACATTGGGCTTTGTGCTAACAGCTCAGAGCCTGGAACCTGCTTCAGATACTGTGTCTCCCTCTCTCTGTCTCTGCCCCTCCCCTGCTCACACTCTGTCTCCCTCTCTTCCTCAAAAATACATAAACATTAAAAATAATAATAAATAAATAAGTAAATAAATAAATAAATAAATAAATAAAAATCCCACTCTGACTCCATGTGTCTTGTGTTAAGAGTGAATACAAATAATGCCAGGATTTTCCCACACATAATAGAGAAACAGCTGCCATGGAGTTCAATCATCCTCATTAGTACACATTCGATGACTCTGGAACATCCCAAGAGCCTGGATGTTGCTGACTAATGTCCCATCACAGTCAGTCCTTCTGGCCTCAGCTGACCTTCAGAGACTTGATTGCTTGCTGGCATCTGCCAGATGTCTCTGCCTTCGTCTGGTTTCAGGTCATGGTCCCTCCTGACTGGCTGTCACAGTACCAGCCAGGTCATGTGAAAATACTTTATGAAGCCCAAGATGTTTCACATAAATTTATCTCTTGGCTAGATTCTTCCAAGGATTAAGCAAATCAATATCAGTGACATCATTCTAGTTGAAAACTACATCAAATATTTAAAACTGAATATTGGCATATGGCTTGTAGTTATTATGATCATGTCCTAGAATTTCTAATTAAATCTCAAAGGCAAATATTCTGGCCTATGTTCTTTTCTTAATTTTTTTTTTCAACGTTTATTTATTTTTGGGACAGAGAGAGACAGAGCATGAACGGGGGAGGGGCAGAGAGAGAGGGAGACACAGAATCGGAAACAGGCTCCAGGCTCTGAGCCATCAGCCCAGAGCCCGACGCGGGGCTCGAACTCCTGGACCGCGAGATCGTGACCTGGCTGAAGTCAGACGCCTAACCGACTGTGCCACCCAGGCGCCCCCTATGTTCTTTTCAATATGCCTATGCTCAGAGAGAAAAGTGTGGTAACTCTTCTCATATCCTACATAATTCTAAACTAATCGATGACATGAAGGTAAAAAGTAAAGTAAAATGAGACAAAGGGGGACAAAAATAAAACAAAACAGAAATTATTTGAAGGGAATGGAAGAAATATATGGTACCAGACATAAAAGATTTGCAGATTATTATAATTTTATCTCTGAATTCGGTTTTAGGTGTATGCAAATTAAGTTTGAAAATGAAAACCGTGGGGCACTTGGGTGGCTCAGTTGGTTAAGCATCTGACTCTGGCTCAGGTCAAGATCTCATGGTTCCTCATTTCGAGCCCCGCATCAGGCTCTGTGCTGACAGCTCAGTGCCTGGAGCCTGCCTCAGATTCTGTGTCTCTCTCTCTCTCTGCCCCTCTCCCACTTGCGCTTTGCCTGTCTCTCTCTTTCTCTCTCAAAATTAAATAAACATTATAAAAATTTTTAAAAAGAATACTAATTGGTTTGCATAGTTTTCATTTTATTAAATTTTTGTGGAAATCATATTGTTTGGGTCCTCACGGGCACAAAAATATTTCACTGTATCTTAGAGACAAAATTATTAGTTAAACTGACAACTGACAGTTTTTCAAAAAAGAATTACTATAGGAGCACCTGGGCAGGCTCAATGGGTTAATAATCTGCCTTCAGCTCACGTCATAATCTCACACACAATCTGTGAGTTCAAGTCCCACATTGAGCTCTCTGCTGTCAGCACGGAGCCCACTTCAGATCCTCTGTCCCCTTCTCTCTCTGCCCCTCCCCCGCTCATGTTTTCTCCTCCCCCCCTTCAAAAATAAATAAATAGAATAGAATAGAATAGAATTACTATAAGTTCTAAAGAGATAATTTTGAAGATGTATTTCCATGTAGGACTTGTGATAACATACAATATGTTTTCTTCCTGTAGATCTAATTTAATATAGAAAATAATGTGTAATTTGAATGGAGAGGAATGGATGGCTAACATACCCATCTCTCAGATACTAAATTTTGTCAAAAATAAAAGGCCTTTCTTTGACAGGAGCTTCATTACATTTAATTCTTGATCGCATTCTTTTTTTTTTTTTTTTTTTTTACATTTATTTATTTTTGCGACAGAGAGAGGCAGAGCATGAACGGGGGAGGGGCAGAGAGAGGGAGACACAGAATCGGAAACAGGCTCCAGGCTCTGAGCCATCAGCCCAGAGCCCGACGCGGGGCTCGAACTCCCGGACCGCGAGATCGTGACCTGGCTGAAGTCGGACGCTTAACCGACTGCGCCACCCAGGCGCCCCTTGATCGCATTCTTAAAAGTGCCCCTCACTTAGACACTGTGCCACTACGTCTAAAGTGAGAGTCATATGCCCCTAGGAGAGGGGAAGAGAAGGCACACACCAGTCTGTTGCCCCAGCGGTGGGCTGGGGGCAGACATCAGGGCTGACTGCGGCCCCGCCCACCAACTCCAGTTATACATCACAGCAAGGGGAAGTGCCCTGCAGGTCCGCACCACTCCAGGGACTATCCAAAATGACCAAACGGAAGAATTCCCCTCAAAAGAATCTCCAGGAAATAACAACAACTAATGAACTGATCAAAAAGGATTTAAATAATACAACAGAAAGTGAATTTAGAATAATAGTCATAAAATTAATCACTGGGCTTGAAAACAGTATAGAGGACAGCAGAGAATCTATTGCTACAGAGATCAAGGGACTAAGGAATAGTCAGGAGGAGCTGAAAAACACTATAAACGAGATGCAAAATAAAATGGAAATGACCACGGCTCGGATTGAACAGGCAGAGGAGAGAAAGGTGAACTAGAAGATAAAATTATGGAAAAAGAGGAAGCTGAGAAAAAGAGAGAGAAAAAAATCCAGGAGTATGAGGGGAAAATTAGAGAACTAAGTGATGCACTAAAAAGAAATAATATATGCATAATTGGTATCCCAGAGGAGGAAGAGAGAGGGAAAGGTGTTGAAGGGGTACTTGAAGAAATGATAGCTGAGAACTTCCCTGAACTGGGGAAGGAAAAAGGCATTGAAATCCAAGAGGCACAGAGAACTCCCTTCAGACGTAACTTGAATCGATCTTCTGCACGACATATCATAGTCAAACTGGCAAAATACAAGGATAAAGAGAAAATTCTGAAAGCAGCGAGGGATAAACGTGCCCTAACATATAAAGGGAGACCTATAAGAGTCCTGACTGATCTCTCTTTTGAAACTTGGCAGGCCAGAAAGGATTGGCACGAGATCTTCAATGTGATGAACAGAAAAAATATGCAGCCGAGAATCCTTTATCCAGTAAGTCTGTCATTTAGAATAGAAGGAGAGATAAATGTCTTCCCAAACAAACAAAAACTGAAGGAATTCATCACCACTAAACCAGCCCTACAAGAGATCCTATGGGGGATCCTGTGAGACAAAGTACCAGAGACATCGCTACTAGCATAAAACATACAGACATCAAAATGACTCTAAACCCATATCTTTCTATAATAACACTGAACATAAATGGACTAAATGTGCCAACCAAAAGACATAGGGTATCAGAATGGATAAAAAAACAAGACCCATCTATTTGCTGTCTACAAGAGACTCATTTTAGACCTGAGGACACCTTCAGATTGAGAGTGAGGGGATGGAGAACTATTTATCATGCTACTGGAAGCCAAAAGAAAGGTGGAGTAGCCATACTTATATTAGACAAACTAGACTTTAAATTAAAGGTTGTAACAAGAGATGAAGAAGGGCATTATATAATAATTACAGGGTCTATCCATCAGGAAGAGCTAACAATTATAAATGTCTATGCACCAAATACGGGAGCCCCCAAATATATAAAACAATTACTCATAAACATAAGCAACCTTATTGATAAGAATGTGGGAATTGCAGGGGACTTTAACACTCCACGTACAGAAATGGATAGATCATCTAGACACATGGTCAATAAAGAAACAAGGGCCCTGAATGATACATTGGATCAGATGGACTTGACAGATATATTTAGAACTCTGCATCCCAAAGCAACAGAATATACTTTCTTCTCGAGTGCACATGGAACATTCCCCAAGATAGATCATATACTGGGTCACAAAACAGCCCTTCATAAGTATACAAGAATTGAAATTATACCATGCATACTTTCAGACCACAATGCTATGAAGCTTGAAATCAACCACAGGAAAAAGTCTGGAAAACCTCCAAAAGCATGGAGGTTAAAGAACACCCTACTAAAGAATGAGTGGGTCAACCAGGCAATTAGAGAAGAAATTAAAAAATATATGGAAACAAACGAAAATGAAAATACAACAATCCAAACGCTTTGGGATGCACCGAAGGCAGTCCTGAGAGGAAAATACATTGCAGTCCAGGCCTATTTCAAGAAACAAGAGAAATCCCAAATACAAAATCTAACAGCACACCTAAAGGAAATAGAAGCAGAAGAGCAAAGGCAGCCTAAACCCAGCAGAAGAAGAGAAATAATAAAGATCAGAGCAGAAATAAACAATATAGAATCTAAAAAAACTGTAGAGCAGATCAACGAAACCAAGAGTTGGTTTTGAAAAAATAAACAAAATTGACAAACCTCTAGCCAGGCTTCTCAAAAAGAAAAGGGAGATGACCCAAATAGATAAAATCATGAATGAAAATGGAATGATTACAACCAATCCCTCAGAGATACAAACAATTATCAGGGAATACTATGAAAAATTATATGCCAACAAATTGGACAACCTGGAAGAAATGGACGAATTCCTAAAGACCCACACTCTTCCAAAACTCAATCAGGAGGAAATAGAAAGCTTGAACAGACCCATAACCAGCGAAGAAATTAAATCAGTTATCAAAAATCCCCCAACAAATAACAGTCCAGGACCAGATGGCTTCCCCGGGGGAGTTCTACCAGACGTTTAAAGCAGAGATAATACCTATCCTTCTCAAGCTATTCCAAGAAATAGAAAGGGAAGGAAAACTTCCAGACTCATTCTATGAAGCCAGTATTACTTTGATTCCTAAACCAGACAGAGACCCAGTAAAAAAAGAGAACTACAGGCCAATATCCCTGATGAATATGGATGCAAAAATTCTCAATATGATACTAGCAAATCGAATTCAACAGCATATAAAAAAATTATTCACCATGATCAAGTGGGCTTCATTCCTGGGATGCAGGGCTGGTTCAACATTCGCAAATCAATCGACGTGATACATCACATTAATAAAAGAAAAGATAAGAACCATATGATCCTGTCAATCGATGCAGAAAAGGCCTTTGACAAAATTCAGCACGCTTTCTTAATAAAAACCCTTGAGAAAGTCGGGATAGAAGGAACATACTTAAACATCATAAAAGCCATTTATGAAAAGCCCACAGCTAACATCATCCTCAATGGGGAAAAACTGAGAGCTTTTTCCCTGAGATCAGGAACACGACAAGGATGCCCACTGTCACCGCTGTTGTTTAACATAGTGTTGGAAGTTCTAGCATCAGCCATCAGACAACAAAAGGAAATCAACGGCATCAGAATTGGCAAAGATGAAGTCAAGCTTTCACTTTTTGCAGATGACATGATACTATGCATGGAAAATCCGACAGACTCCACCAAAAGTCTGCTAGAACTGATACATGAATTCAGCAAAGTCATAGGATACAAAATCAATGTACAGAAATCAGTTGCATTCTTATACACTAACAATGAAGCAACAGAAAGACAAATAAAGAAACTGATCCCATTCACAATTGCACCAAGAAGCATAAAATGCCTAGGAATAAATCTAACCAAAGATGTAAAAGATCTGTATGCTGAAAACTATAGAAAGCTTATGAAGGTAATTGAAGAAGATATAAAGAAATGGAAAGACATTCCGTGCTCATGGATTGGAAGAATAAATATTGTCAAAATGTCAATACTACCCAAAGCTATCTACAGATTCAGTGCAATCCCAATCAATATTGCACCAGCATTCCTCTCGAAACTAGAACAAGCAATCCTAAAATTCATATGGAACCACAAAAGGCCCCAAATAGCCAAAGTAATTTTGAAGAAGAAGACCAAAGCAGGAGGCATCACAATCCCAGACCTCAGCCTCTACTACAAAGCTGTCATCATCAAGACAGCATGGTATTGGCACAAAAACAGACACATAGACCAATGGAATAGAATAGAAACCCCAGAACTAGACCCACAAATGTATGGCCAACTAATCTTTGACAAAGCAGGAAAGAACATCCAATGGAACAAAGACAGTCTCTTTAACAAATGGTGCTGGGAGAACTGGACAGCAACATGCAGAAGGTTGAAACTAGACCACTTTCTCACACCATTCACAAAAATAAACTCAAAATGGATAAAGGACCTGAATGTGAGGCAGGAATCCATCAAAACCCTAGAGGAGAAAGCAGGAAAAGACCTCTCTGACCTCAGCCATAGCAATCTCTTACTCGACACATCCCCAAAGGGAAGGGAATTAAAAGCAAAAATCAATTACTGGGACCTTATGAAGATAAAAAGCTTCCGCACAGCAAAGGAAACAACCAACAAAACTAAAAGGCAACCAACGGAATGGGAAAAGATATTTGCAAATGACATATCGGACAAAGGGCTAGTATCCAACATCTATAAAGAGCTCACCAAACTCCACACCCGAAAAACAAATAATCCAGTGAAGAAATGGGCAGAAAACATGAATAGACACTTCTCTAAAGAAGACATCCAGATGGCCAACAGGCACATGAAAAGATGCTCAACGTCACTCCTTATCAGGGAAATACAAATCAAAACCACACTCAGGTATCACCTCACGCCAGTCAGAGTGGCCAAAATGAACAAATCAGGAGACTATAGATGCTGGAGAGGATGTGGAGAAACGGGAACCCTCTTCCACTGTTGGTGGGAATGCAAATTGGTGCAGCCACTCTGGAAAACAGTGTAGAGGTTCCTCAGAAAATTAAAAATAGACCTACCCTATGACCCAGCAATAGCACTGCTAGTAATTTACCCAAGGGATACAGGAGTACTGATGAATAGGGGCACTTGTACCCCAATGTTTATAGCAGCACTCTCAACAATAGCCAAATTATGGAAAGAGCCTAAATGTCCAGCAACTGATGAATGGATAAAGAAATTGTGGTTTATATACACAATGGAGTACTACGTGGCAATGAGAAAGAATGAAATATGGCCCTTTGTAGCAACGCGGATGGAACTGGAGAGTGTGATGCTAAGTGAAATAAGCCATACAGAGAAAGACAGATACCATATGTTTTCACTTTTATGTGGATCCTGAGAAACTTAACAGAAACCCATGGGGGAGGGGAAGGAAAAAAAAAAAAGAGGTTAGAGTGGGAGAGAGCCAAAGCATAAGAGACTCAAAAAACTGAGAACAAACTGAGGGCTGATGGGGGGTGGGAGGGAGGGGAGGGTGGGTGATGGGTATTGAGGAGGGCACCTTTTGGGATGAGCACTGGGTGTTGTATGGAAACCAATTTGACAATAAATTTCATATATTGAAAATAAATAAAGAAAGAAATAAAGAAACATTAAAAAAAGTAAAATAAAGTGAGAGGCATATGGATGAGATATGAGAAGGAGACTGAATTGTTGTTATGCTATGAAAGTTTAAGCGCCAGGCTAATATTCTCACTCTGACACATTGTTATGGAAACACCTTACGCGACACCTGCAAAATAAATACTCTATAGATGTTAGTGGAATCTGAGGCTGAGGCAGTCTAATACACTGGTCATTGGCCTATGGGCTCAGGGGGTCTGAGTGAAAGGAAATAATTTGGTTCACCTATTCTTAGTTTTCCAAAGAATGAAAACACACCCCTCATGAGTCTCCGAATCAACATTGTGGGATCATCTATTGTAAGGTCTGTTGGTCTATGAGAAACAAACCATGGATGAAATCCAAGGCTGACACTGAAAATTTGAATTCAGGTTTTCATGGTTAATTAATGTCTTCATTGCTCAGTAACAGGTAGTGCTTTAACATTATGAAGAGATGGAATTTGGCAGAAGTAGCTCCCAATCACTATTTCAACAGAATGACAGGTGCAGGCTAGGGCTTAAAGCTGATGACTATCATTCACCAAATAATTATGGCCAGCAACCTAATTATTGAATTTTTTAAAAATAGCTTCTGTGCTGTTCTAAACTTGGATGTGTGGTACTATTTCCCAGTATCAGGAAAATCCTGGTATTTCTGCACCTTGAGAGTAGGTCATTTTAGACTCCTAGTAGATAGCTAGAAAACTTAAAGCTGGTCTTTATTAACTCAAAATAGTTTATGAATCAGATGAGATTGTGAATTAAATGTGACTAGTCTGGATGAATCTTTTTGCTTACTTTTCTCAAATATTTCACATTCCTTTAGGTCCAAAATCTATTACACCATTTCTAGATACATGTGTCAGATATAATATTGGTGAAAGATCACCATTATACATTAATTTCTCATCTTTAATGTTCATTTATTTATTTTTGAGAGAGAGAGAAAGAAAGAGAGCATGTGGGCAGGGTAAAGGGTTAAAGGGAGAGAGAGAGAGAGAGAGAGAGAGAGAGAGGAACTTAAGCAGGCTCCACGTTCAATATGGAGCCTGACATGCAACTTGATCCCACAACCCTGGGATCATGACCTGAGCTGAAATCAAGAGTCAGACATTCAACTGACTGAACCACCCAGGCTCCCCACTTTTTTGTTAATTTCTTTGTTGCAGTCTTTTATGTATTTTTAAAAGACTCTGTTTTTATAATAGTTTTAAGTTCATCACAAAATGGAGAGGAATGTACAGGGATTCCCCACCTACTCTCAACCCCCACATATACATAGCCTCCCTCACTGTCAACAGCACTAACCAGAATGATATGTATTTTTTAAGCAAGGAAGAATCTACACCGACACAACATATCACCCAAATTCTGTAGTTTACGTTAGGGTTCATTCACTCTATGAATTTAGAATAAACTATGATGATTGCTATCCATCATTATTTCATACAGACTATTTTCACTGCCCTAAAAATCCTCTGTGCTCTGCCTGTTCATCTCCCCCTGCCTCGCACCCCTGACCACTGGTCTTTTTATTGTCTAGTTTTGCCTTTTCCAGAAGGCCACGTAGTTGGGATTATACAGTATACAGCCTTTCACATTGTTTTCTTTCTCTAAGTAATATATATTTACGGTAGTTTCATGTCCTTTCATGGCTTGATGGCTCATTTATTCTCATCGCTGAATAATATTCCATTATCTGGATGTACCACAGTTTATCCATTTACCTACTGAAGAACATCATGTTTGCTCCCAAAGTTGAGCGATTATAAATTGAGCTGCTTTATGTCCATGTGCAAGTTTTTGTAGGGACATATGTTTTCATCTCCTTTGGGTAAATAACAAAAAGTATGATTGCTGGGTCCATAATTAAGGTATGTTTCTAACACTAAACTTTCTTATAAAGTGTCAGTACCATTTTATTGTTCCACAAGCAATGAATGAGAGTTCCTGTCGTTCCACATCCTCACTAGCATTTGGTTGCTGTGCCAGAGTTCCAGGTTCTGGCCATTCTAATATGTGTGCAATGGTATCTCATTGTTGCTTTGATTTGCATTTTCCTACTGACATATGATGAGGAGTATATTTTCATATGCTTATTTGCCATCTATATATCTTCTTCAGTGAGGTGTCTGTTAAGGTCATTGGCATATTTTATAATTGAGTTTTTTTTAAATGTTTATTTTTGAGAAAGAGAGAGAGAGACAGAGGCTGAGGAGGGGAGGGTCAGAGAGAGAGAGGGAGACACAGAATACGAAGCAGGCTCCAGGCTCTGAACTGTCAGCACAGAGCCCAATGCAGGGCTTGAACCAACGAACCGTGAGATCATGACCTGAGCCAAAGTTGGACACTTAACCGACTGAGCCACTCAGGCACCCTGAGTTATTTTCCTAAGTGTTCTTTGCATATATTGAATAACAATCTTTAATCAGATGTGTCTTTTGCAAATACATTCTCCCAATCTGAAACTTGTCTTCTCATTTTTTTGGCATCGTCTTTTGCAGAGTATTAGTTTATAATTTTAATGAAGTCCAGCTTTTCAATTATTTCTTTCGTGGATTATATCTTTGTTGTTGTCTAAAAAATATCTCACCATACCCAATGTCATCCAAGTTTTCTCCTATGTTATCTTCCAGGAATTTTATAATTTTGCTTAATATTCAGGTCTTTCATTCATTGTGAATTCTTTTTCATTGAATTCTTTTAATTCATTGAATTCTTTTAAAGGGTATAAGGTCAGGGCATCTGGGGGGCTCAGTCAGTTAAGTGTCTGACCCCTCAGTTCAGGTCGTGAACCCATGGTTGTGGGATCAAGCCTCAGGTGCAGCTCCACACTGAGCATGGAGCACTTCTTAAGATTCTCTCTTTCTCCCCCTCTGCCCCTCTCCCCTACTTGCATGCTCTCTCTCTCCCTCTAAAAGAAAAAAAATTAATGGGGCATAAGTTCTGTATCCAGATTCATTTTTTTGTATGTGGATGTTCAGTTCTTCCAACACTACTTGTTGAACAGACTGTCTGCTCCATTGTATTGTCTTCACTCCGATGTCAAAGGTCAATTAACTATATTCATGCGGGTCTATTTCTAGGTTTTCTATTTTATTCCATTGAGCTTTTATTTGTCTATTCTTTTACCAATACTACACTGCCTTGACAATTTGAGCTTTAATTTATAGTACGTTTTGAAGCTGAGAAGTGTCAGTCCTCCAGCTTCTTGCTTCTCTTTCAATATTGTGTTGGTTATTCTGGATCTTTTGCCTCTCCATGTGAAATCTGGAATCAGTTTATTGATATCCGCAAAGCAACATCTGTGGATTTTGATCATGATTACATTGAAACTATAGATCAAGCTGGGGGAAAATGACATTTGACAGTAGACTCATTCTATTCACGATCATGGAATATCTCTTCATTTATTTAGTTCTTTATTGACTTCATTTATCAGTTGTAAAGTTTTCCTCATATAGATCTTGTACATATTTTGTTAGATTTATACCTAAGTATTTTATTTTGGGAGATACTAATATAAATGGCATTGTGTTTTATTTCAAATTCTAATTGTCTTTTGTTGAATTTTTGACACCAGTCTACTTTTATATATTAACATTTTACCCTGACACCTTGCTGTAATCGCTTATTAATTCCATGAGATTTTTTGTAAATTAGTTTAGATTTTCTGCATAGACAGTTGTCATCTGGAACAAAGAAAGACAGCTTCATTTCTTTCTTATCAATCTGTATAACTTTTATTTCCTTTTCTTGTGTTATTAAATTAGCGAGAACATCTAGTATGATGTTGAAAAGGAGTAGTGAGAAGGAAAATCCTTGCCTTGTACCAGATCTTAGTGGAAAATCTTCAACTTTCTCACTATTACATATGATGTTAGCTGTAGGGGTTTTTGTAGATATTCTTTACCAAGCTATGGATGTTATCTTATATTTCTAGTTTACTTAGTTTCTTTTTTTTAATCATGAATGGGTATTGGATTTTATCAAAAGTCTTTCCTGTACCTATTGTTATGATCCTGTGAATATTTTTTTTTTTTTTGGTCTGTTGGTAGATTACATTAATTGATTTTGATTATTGAAACCAGGTTTCTTTGGGATAAATCCCACTTGACTATGGTTTATAATTCTTTTTGCTCTTTTATAGGTTCAATTTTGTAATATTTTGTTGGAGACTTTTGCATCTATGTTCATGAGACATATTGGTCCATAGTTTTCTTCTCGTGTAAAGTCTTTGTTTTTGCTACTTGGACAATGCTGGATTTATGGATTGAATTAGGAAGTATTCCTTATGCATCTATCTTCTGAAGGACATAGACAATCAGTATAATAATTTCTTCTTTACATGTTTGGTAGAATTCACCAGAGAATCCATTTGGGTCTGACCCTTTCTATTTTGAAAGGTTATTAATTACTGATACAATTTATTTAATGCCTTTATCAATGATCTGTTTCTTCTTGTGTGAGTTTTGTGTCTTTCAAGAAATTGTTGTATTTTATCTAGGTTAACAAATTTGTGGGCCTTGATGGATTCTTGGTCGCATATTTGCATTGCCTATTTAATATGAATTACACTGCCCCTCCCCCCAAAAGTAACTCTATTCACTTGGTGTTTGTTGCTTTTCTAATGATATAAATTTTCATTTGTTGGTCAGTTTTCAAATATTTGCATCTAATTTAATAGTTTCTATTTTATTTTTGCCTTTACAGTAAATAATTGATAAAATGCAGTATTCCAGAAAGAAATTCATATTGTATCTTGGGTATATTTACTAATGTTTCTAGAAACCCATCTTCACATTCTTCTAATTCCTGATTAGTGTCATTGATCAGGAACAACAATAAAAAGACATGCCACATGATCCTAATAGTTTTAGCAACCTGGGCTTTATTTGCAAGAAATCTGATGGATGATTTCATCTTTCAAGGTAAGCTGTAAAGCCATTTAGGTAATTTTCATATTATTACACTGAAAATACTGATTAAGTTTCCATTACTAAGTAAATTATAGAAGATTATAAAATTAATAAAACAACTCAGACATTCTTCTGACATTAAGACTGTTTTAGAAATCCCTAAAAATAGCTTTGTCCATGAGACGAACCTAAAATGTGAATTTTGGGGTGACTCCCAATAGCTCTATGTCACTTTCTTCAGTAAACTCTTTGTTTCCTTGTTTGGTTTTATAATTTTTTTTGTTAAGTTTATTTATTTATTTGAAAGAGAGAGTATATGTAAATGAGGAAGGAACAGAGAGAGAGGGAGAGAGAGAATCCCAAGCAGGCTCCACACCACCAGTGCCTGATGCAGGGTGCAAACTCATGAACTGTGAGATCGTGACCTGAGCTTGAGTTGGATGCCTAAAAGACTGAGCCACTCAGGTGCCACTCATTATTTGGTTTTTATTCACTTTTATTTTACCCTTGACCCTCTAGTCACCCCTATTTGAAACATTTTGTGTTTTTTTTCTTATTTATTTGTTTATTTAGAGAGCAACAGTGAGGGAGGGGTGGAGAGAGAAAGGGAGACAGAAACAACCCCAAACAGGATCCACAGTGTCAGTGCAGAGCCTGATGCAGGGCTCAAACTCACAAACTGTGAGATCATTGCATGGGCCAAAATCAAGATTCAGATGCTTAACCAACCATGACACCCAAGAGCCCTGAAAATTTACCTTGGTCAATCACTGATAACATACTTTGTAACTGTGCCTCTTCATGGAGACAGCTTGTACAATATTAAAGGTGAGCCCTAATATTGTATTGTTCTTGTTTAAGTATACATATTATTAATAAAACTACCTTGATTATTTCTTAAATATTTGTACTTGAGATTACACCACCATTATTACCATACTGCTAGACATAGAATCTGACTTCTATGAATTCTATTTTTTGAAATTTGTTTTAAATTTCATTTAAGAAGGAAAAGTATACAGTACACATTTCCCTTGTGATAATTAAAAATTATGCCTGTCCTAATACAATTAAACTCATATTACAAAACTTTTACAAATTATAAAAGTTAAAATGGCTAGATTTTCAAAGTTTCAAAATAACATAAAACCACTCTTTATAAAAATTCTCAAGTTGTTCCTAAGTGGTTTTTGGCAAACTCTAACAGCAATTCTGTTTATTCACCTCAAAAGTTGGAGACTGTTTGCCCTTCTAGTGTAACTGATGAATTGTAAAATGTGTCTTCCAGCATGATGCAAAGAATGAAATAAAACTGAATCTTAATTTATGCCCTATAGAGTAAAATTGGACATTCATTCTGTATATAGACTTTTGCCTTCCAAATTTTCACTTACTTAATTTGAAGAGGGAAAGAAGGGAAGGGCAATCGCAGATTCACTATTTCACCCTGCCTATTGAAATCATGACATATTTTACCCAAAAAACAGTGATCCTCACAATATATACCAGCTGAGTTTGACAAAACAAAAAGAAATAAGCATAAAGAGCTAATAATGTAGAATTCTGTATTCAACAGAGAATACATTCAAACATTACTCTTTTTTTGTTTTTTAATTAACAACCTAAACAAACTTCCCTCCAAAACAATTAGAATTTCAGGATTTTTATGAAATTTCTAAATGCAGCAAATTTTCTAAATACCTTAAAATAAAACAGGTAAAATGTTAAAGGCTCAAAAAGCAAATAAAAAAGTGTGCATCTAATGGTGAGAGAACATCCAATCATGAACTCACTTCAAGGGCATCTAACAAAACCTAATAACTTTGAGCCTTGTTTTGAAGATTGCACCAGACACAAGAAGAGGACTCAGAACCTAGGGTTCATCCTAACAGGGAGGTCTGAGATCCCAGAGGATTTCACCACTATCATTGTTTTTCTGAAACCTGATGGCCAGTAATTCATGTCAAATGTCCCCATGTATTAGTACAGTAAAACATTGGATTGTAACTTGTTCGGCAAGCATTCCACAAGACGGGCAAACATTTCTAATAAATTGTATCTTGATAAATGAGTGATGTCTTGCAATATGAATAGTACATGACACCGAACATCATACAGTGGTTCTTAAAATTCGCTTGGATATATAAGTGCTTTGGATTACAAGCATGTTTCTGGAACGAATTATGCTCACAAACCAAGGTTTTACTGTACTTCCAAAAACACATCCATTGATGAGAAATGTACTTTCAAATAATTCCTTTTGATGAAGTTCTAAAGAACATATATTCACAATAAAAACACAAAATAAGAAGATGGAACAAGTCTCCACTGCATTAAAGCAACAAAAAACAATAGCAGAATCAAATTTGCATACATACTAATTATCAGGATTATCATCTATAAAATATATAAAATTAAATAATTTAAATTAAAGGTATACATAATACGTGAGGCTTGAACATGTGAATAGGAATGAGAGACTATTAAATGACCAAGATTATTTAACAAAGTACCAAAGAGAACCTGTAGTAATTAAAAAGTAATTAAAGGTACTAATTAAGTGGGTAGTTTAAACAGTCTAGCCATAATGAAGAAATAATACACGAATTGGAAAAGAAAGCTGATGTAAGTGCGGTTATCCCTTACTTTCTGCAAATTCACATTACATCACTTTGCTTTTACAAAATACCTGTATTATTAGTACCTTTCACTAACTGAAAGAAATCCAAAGAGGATTTTCACTTTTACAAAAAAGGCGAAAAGTGAAAATAGTATTCAGCATTTATTTTGCAGCAAGCCTTTAGACTCTATAAGAGGCAGCACATACCCCAAGATGCAAGAGTGACACCACCAAGCCTCTTTCCCAATAACTACATTCAGCACCCCAGCATCAAGTCACCATAGTTTTGAACTATGTCTGTGAGGATCTGTGCTTTATCTTAAATTATTCTGTGCATCTGTTAGCAAGATGTTCCCTAAGGCATCAGTAAAACTTATGAGAGGTTACATTTTGTGTCTGGAAACAAATTGTTTCATATAAATTAATGGTAATCGCGTCTTCACTTTACATCATTTTGTTTTATGAAACACTTCATAGGGAAGTTCTACTTTTGGATAGCAGGGGAAATCACACCCAGACTGCATCTCAGAGAGTTAACAAATAGAGAAATATGAAAGAGAGGTTAAAATACATGAAAATAGCATGACAAATTCCTATACTTCTTGATGTAAACTAAAGACAGAATAAGGCTGAAATAATACGCTAAGGGATAATGTTAAAGGTGATTTTTTTAAGTGATGAAAGGTATAAATCTTCAGATTCAAGAGGCCTAAAGAAACCCCATAACTAGACATAGCAAAGTGAAACTGAAAACACAAAAAGACAAGGAAAATACCCAAATGCATCCCAAGAAATATTGTAAGCTAATCTACAAAGGAACAACAGCTAAACTGACAGATGTCTCCTAAATATGAATATCAAAAGCCTAAAGTCATTGAATAATAACTTCACTGTGCTAAACAAACAAACAAAAGACTTTCAATCTAGAGTTGTTTACCAAAGAAAAAGCTTTAAATTTTTTTTTAATGTTTATTTTTATTTTTGAGAGAGAGAGAGACAGAGTGTGAGCAGGGGAAGGGCAGAGAGGAGGGAGAGAGAGAATCTGAAGCAGGTTCCAGGCTCTGAGATGTCAGCACAGAGCTCGATGCGGGGCTCGAACTCATGGACAACAACGAGATCATGGCCTGAGCTGAAGTTGGACACTGAACCAACTGAGCCACCCTGGTGTCCCCCACCTACCCCCGCAAAACAAAGCTTTTAATGGGGAGGACAAAAAGAGGAAAAATGGACAATTTTATAACAGCAAAATGGTGGTGACTTCCAAAGATCATCTTCTAACTAAAAATTATAATGATAATAATTTAGCAACATGGAAGGTGTAAGAAGAAGAAAAGATCATGGATAAAATATGATAATTTGTTTTTTAAAGTAGATATTCATGTATTATTAAAAATTGAAAGTATTACATAACAATCATTAATATTGAATAGTAAATAAAATAGTCTAAGATCTTTGAATTATTTGGTGTAAGGGCAAAAACATTGATTAAATTTATACATCTTTTAGTTAAATGTACCAGCAAACCACAAGGGTAATCCTATAGCAAATGGAAAAGAATATAATAAGTAAAACAAAAATCTAATCAACCTGAAATATGTGTAAAAATATATATATAAATATATATAATATGTGTTATATATATATATATATATATATATCAGTATATCCAATAACTATAAATGAACTAAAGTTTCTGGTTAAAAGACAAAGACTGTAAAGAGGTATAAAAGCTAAAAACAGCAAAACACATATACAAGAAACACTCCTAAACTAGAACAACACAAAATATGGTGAAAAAAAGATGGAAACCAGAAAAAGAAAATGATCCAAAGGAAGCTGATTAGTTTTATTAATAAAGTCAAAATCTCTTTAAAACAAAAAAATGAATTTACTAGATCAAAGAAAATCACTTTCATGTGATTAAAGAGCTTATTCACTAGGAGTATATACCAATCCCAAACTTTAATTAATCTAGACTCATTAAGACACATTGAGGGAAAATTTCCATAACTATTGAGAAAAATGTACAAATTCCCCCCTCACAGTTCAAGGTTTTTTTATGTGTAACTTTGTACTTGGTAGATCAGGTAGAAAAATATCCAATAAGTCTATAGAATCTAAGTACAACATCAATATACAACATAAGTATAAAGCTTGATTTAATGGACATATTTAGAACTCTGAACTCACTAACTATAGAATACACATAATTTTCTAATCTATATGAATAGGGATAGATCACAAAGATCAACTAAATTTCCAAAGATGGGAACTATGCAGATTATATTCTTTGTCCTTAAATTAAGTAAATGAAACTTGATAACAAAAGCTTCTTTTCAAAAGTAGATTTAGGAATTAAAAGATAAAAACTATAACTATCTCTAGATTCAAAAGGTAAACCAAGATGAAAATACAATATTCAAAAAACAGAATTTTGATGGAAAAATATATATATCAAAACTTGTGGGATGTAAGTTTGACTTACTATAAAACTTATTACCCTAATGCCTTATATTAGAAAAAAGAAATCTTAAGATCAAAAATTGAAACTTTCAAATTAATCAGCTAAAAAAACCCCAAATTTTAACCAGACTGTTAAAAGGAGACTATATTGACAGAGATTAGTGAAACAGAAAACAACACAAAATAAAAAGATTAAATTAGCCAAAAGTTAATTATATAAATAATAAACAAAATTGTTAAATTGTCCAAACAAAAAGGAGAAACAGCAAATGTTGCCAATATTAATATAAAAACAAGATTAAAAATATGGCTATTACAGGGTGTCTGGGTGGCTATGTTGGTCAAGCTTCCAATTCTTGATTTTGACTCATGTCACAATCTCTCAGTTGGTAAGATTGAGCTTGTGTTGACAGCAGAGAGCCTGCTTGGGATTCTCTCTCTCCCTCTCTCTCTGTCTCTCCCCAGCTTTCATGTGAGTGCTCTCTCTCAAAATAAATAAATATTTAAAGAAATATGTGGATATTTCGATTAAAAAGATAATTCAAGGGGACAGCTGGGTGGCTCAGTCAGTTAAGTGCCCAACTCTGTTTCAGCTCAGGTCATGATTTTATGGTTTCATTGGTTCAAGCCCTGCCTTGGGCTCAAGCTCAAGTGCAGAGCTTGCTTGGGATTCTCTCTCTCTCTCTATCTCTGTCTCTCTCTCTGCCCACTCATGCTGTCTCTTTCTCAAAATAAATAAATAAACTTAATAATAATACAAAGATAATTTTGTACTTTTTAAAACAGCTACTCCATTTAGTTTCATAATTCAAAATTGAAAATATCATAGAAAATAAAAATTGCTAATATTGAGTAATGAAGAAATGCATAAACGAAATAATCTTATAAACATTAGCAATATTGAATCTTTAATTAAATATCTTTCCGCTAAGGAAAACAGGCCCAGATGGCTTGTTTTTCAGGTTATATCTAGTGAACATTCAAAACATAAAAATGTTAACTTTATGCCAATTCATCTCTAACAAATAAAAATTGGAAAACTTTACAAAAACTCTACCACTTATTTATAAACCTATAACTTTTATACAAAACCCAAATAAGATGAATATGAGAGGAAAAGGAAAACTAAACCAACTCATTAATATATGTGTATACATATATTTGTTTTTTATATACATATATAAAAAAGGTAGAATTGCATATTTATTCTAGAGATCACTTTTTACTACAACAGTAAATAACATTGAATTGTATTTAAATCTTAGAGCACTAACTTTATTAATTTATTTTACATATCCTTTTTCTAAAACAATGACATTTCTCCCCAGATAAATATTTTGTCAGTTTTATTTTTAAATTTCATATAACAAATCCATAAATTATCTCATAAGGAATGTAGATAACAATGAATAAAAACATACAATAAATAATCAGATATGTTATAGAACATAAAAATCAAAGAATTTTAAAAAATTCAAGACAATTAGTAAAATAACACATATGACAAGTGGGAAGGTCACGATTCATGAGTGCAGTACTTTTTTCATTTTGCAAAGTCAGCTAAAGAAACACTGGATTTGAAAATACTTGATGAAACATTAGAAGTTCATTTTCATAACATATACCTTCAGAAAAAATATATATATACTACCACACATGACAATGTGTATTTTGTTTATAAAATGTTTCTTTGGTGTTGTTCTCTGTTTCATTAGCTTATATAGATTGTGCATAGAATAGAGTAGATTCATCCAATTTTATAGCAAAGCTGTAATTGGAAACAACTTTATTTTTTATTTTTTTTTTTTAATTTTTTTTTTCAACGTTTATTTATTTTTGGGACAGAGAGAGACAGAGCATGAATGGGCGAGGGGCAGAGAGAGAGGGAGACACAGAATCGGAAACAGGCTCCAGGCTCTGAGCCATCAGCCCAGAGCCCGACGCGGGGCTCGAACTCACGGACCGTGAGATCGTGACCTGGTTGAAGTCGGACGCTTAACCGACTGCGCCACCCAGGCGCCCCTGGAAACAACTTTAGATACAGTAAGCCATAAATGCAAATTAGCAGAGGATGGGAGCCCAAAAGTACATGTATTTTCAAGTCACTACATAAGACGTGAATATGTAAAAATACCCATTTATATGACCAGTATTTTTTTTTAACATTTTTTTAACGTTTATTTATTTTTGGGACAGAGAGAGACAGAGCATGAACAGGGGAGGGGCAGAGAGAGGGAGACATAGAATCGGAAACAGGCTCCAGGCTCTGAGCCATCAGCCCAGAGCCTGACGCGGGGCTCGAACTCACGGACGGCGAGATCGTGACCTGGCTGAAGCCGGACGCTTAACCGACTGCGCCACCCAGGCGCCCCATGACCAGTATTTTAAAGAACCAACCTAATTAAATTGCTTAAGCATATTTAATCATTTATCTGGCAAGTTAATTCACCTCAAAATTTTGTCAATGACTAATAAAAACATTAATAAAGTCAAATTTTAATCAGCCATTGGAAATCAGATAAAAATAAGTTTCTCCTGTGTCACTGTTTTAAATACATATATATACTCAAAGATCTATTTAAGTAGTGGGATTAAAAACTAACATACACTATGAAAATTAAACTGATTTCTGATATTAAGTTTCAAAAATATACTATAGCTTATGTTTTCTGTTGCTTCTGAACACATATAGCCCTATAAATATAATTTCATTAATTTCTTAAATCCAAAATAATTGCAAAATAATTGCTAAAAGCCCCAAATCCTAAATTACTAAACGTTCAGCTAAAAACAGATTTTAATTTTTTTCTACTCATTTATGTTTCCTTCAATTTCCCACCTTTTCATTATAAATGTTGTCATTTATCTCCTGTTTACCATGCTGCAAAATATTTCCTGATACATTAATTTAGGCGATGAACTGAAACAGGAATGACAAATACCTGAAGATGTCACCACCATTTCTCCCAGCTGTATCAGAGCAGACATTACTAACAAAGTATCGCGTTCTTTCCCACTGAGCCCAGGGCTGCTGCAATGCCTCTCACTCTGTGCTTTAGCCCTGGCAAAGTTGGACCAAAGCAATAGGGACAATCAGGATCAGAGCCAGCATCCCACAAAAACGTCAAGGCCTTTCCAGGTACTTCATTCCAGGATTCCTGATGTCTAGATCAACCTTGGATGCTCTTTGGCAGTCAGGATCCTATTCCAGTGAATACTAAGGACTGGAGACTTTAGGCCTTTCCCAGATCTGGGACACTGGAATCCTGGACCTAAAGCTACTCTTGTCTCGATTTATACTTTTAGGATCACTAAGGCAACCTTAAGGCCTGATACTTACGTAAGTAAAAATTTTAAATTAGCTAGAACTGCTAAGTGCCTATGTTACAGTCAATATCCTCTTCAGAACACAGTTAGGATTAATATACCTGAGAATATAATGCTTTCTGAAACAACAGCTTCTACGTTTTTGAATCTCACACACCAAAAGACACACGACCCCAAAATAAATTTAACAAGAGGATAAAATAGAGCAGATAATTTTTGTAATGTAAGGACAGTTAAACAAACTTAAATAAAATGAATCAAGTAACAAAAATGATGACCATAGCTTCATAAAATAAATACTTCAACACATAAAGAAAAAAGAAAAGGGAATGACAGCATCTCAGAATATTGGATGTCTGGCAGATGAACGTTGACCTATGTAAATGTTCATTTCGCTAAAAGCTGGTGAAAATTCATCACCAGTCCATAGATCTAGCTGACATGAAAACTAAGGAATCCCCAGGTGAGACTAACACAAGTACTGTTCACTTAAGGGAAGCAGCTTTTGGGACTTCCTGGTGTCCACATGCTACTCTCCGATTCCTCTCCACTCTAGTGCCCGCCCTACTTTGTCACAATTCAAAGAAGTAAAACCACATCAATTTCAACTAAATTCATCACTCTCAGCTCTACCTAGTTTAATGAAATAGTTATAAATGGGCAATCCTCTCATTTAATCATCTACCAACACCTAGGGAAACAGCACAATATAAGATCAAAGGAATCAACTCAATTAGTCAACTAACTGTTTGCAAGCTTTGTTTATGTTTATTAAAAGGATATGATCTTCATGCCCACTCCCAAGTCACTGGACATATATTCCCTTTGAATCTATCAATTTTATTTTTGGATATCAGTGATAATGAAAAAGTCAAAATAGCATAGCAATCTAGGCTCTTAAGATTTTTACTACACAAGCCAGAGAATCTGGAGACATCCTGAGATTTCATAAACCAGAAGGCAGCAACATATGAACACCACTATGGGATAACAGCTGTCTTCTAACAATACTTATCATCTTAATGCATTATTCGTCATACAGGGTATCTACAGAATGTCCTCAAATCTGAAGATGAATAGTCTAAATAGACTTAAATACATTTATGCTCTCAAACTATACCAACAAGAAGCCAAGAATGTACATCTTAATATCATCAGTGATGTTCTGATTTTTTCCTAACTAGAATATATATGCTTGAAGAAAACAAACTTGGAATCCTAGGACAAAGCAGATATAAGTTATATGAGGGATGGGCTAAAGATTTAAACATATAAATGAAAAGATCAAGTAGTACAAGATGTTTATAAAAATCTAACAACTACTGGGAGTCAGGAGGTCTTTTTAATAAGGCAGAAACACTGGGAGCTGAAAGGAACACACAAGAATATTTGATGTATGAATAAATTGTATGTGTTTACAGATAACCAAAGACACTATAAATGAAGTCAGAAGAGAAAACAGAATGGGGAGAAATTTTATAACACCTATCAACAAAAAAGGAACTGTACTGTTACTATATCAAAAGCTCCCACAAATTAATAAGAAAAAGGCATTCTAATAGAAAAAAAGCATGTGAACAATTTCCAGAAAGGAATGCAAATCTTTAATAAACCTATAAGTAGATGTGCAACCTAAATGTTAATTAAGAGGACAACAAAATACCATTTAAGTTTACAAAAAGTTCACATCAGGTGTTGGTGAATAAGCTGGGAATTGGCATTTTTATACATTACTTTAGAAGTATGAAATACTACATTCATTTAGAAAAGAACCCAAAATAACTTTCAAAAAAAATTTAAATGCAAATTTTAATACAGTACCACCATTTTTGGACACCTTTTCCTACAAATACAAAAATAACAGGGTGAAGTCATCTATATTTCAGGACATTTATTGCATGTTTATGTATAGTGGCAAAAATAGAAAGCCATCTAAATATTTATCAAGAAGGAATCAAACATGTACATTAATGGTACAAGCATACTATGAAATAATATACAGGTATTTAAAAAGTGCTTTCAAAACTTTTACTTGTATAATAGGAAAATAGATATGAGCTGCAAAGGCATGTATGTTTATGTTTATGACAACTACTAAAACGTCAACACAATATATAAGTCATTATGGAGTACCGAATAAAGATTATATACATTAAATATAATAATCATATAAGTTCCCATATTTAAAGAAGTTAAATGTTAAAAATATAACATTTAAAATGGATAAGCCCAATGTACTAATTAAATTATTTTACGATATATAATTTATTATTAGACTATTTTGGAATTTTGCCTCAGAAGAATTAGTTGAAACTCTTGCAATGGATCCCCAGCAGAAGATGTGCCTTGGAGCTACTTTGTTTCCCTGGAGCCTCTTAGCCTAGTGAGCATTGACCGGTTCTAAGGTCTGGCCCTCTATCTTGAATGTACCTTACCATAACTCTGTCCCTATAAAGATATGGACTTCTCTCTCATGGGAGAGCTCATGCTCAACCAAGAGAGATATAAAAAATCAGGATGCTAATGCACTCATTTAAAAATTTAATTTTAATCAGAATAAAAGCAAAAGCCCTAATGCATTGATTTACCATGAAAAATAACAGTAACAATGGACTAGAGAAATTGAAATCCATAGATTTCTTATAAGATGACATAAATGGGAAGTCAAAGCATATTCAAAAGATTGCCTGATATTTAAATCCCCAGATATTAAATGTATCAAGGTGAGACTGTCCATCAGCAAAACTGCCTTCTGTTTTGTAGCATTGGAATGAGCCAACTTTTCCCTTCATAATACTCATTTCTGGGTGTTTTCATGGCTGACAAACTCTTGTTCACAACTACATTTTCCCCCTTCGGATATGCTAACACATTCAATCAATTTATAGCCCCAATGTTTCTATGGTAAGAACAATTTTGCCTCTTTTGGGTGATTTCATATTCACACACTGATTCATTAGGTATTTATCTTATAGTTTAACTCTTTAAAAAAAGTCATTTATATCCCTCATTTCCCCATTCTTATAGGCATTTTATTGCAGTTCCCCACATACAGACAATAAGCTACATTACTACTCTTCAGAGAATACTGCTTAACATATGCACCCGTATTTTGAGATTCATTGCAGAATCATGCCAGTCTTATTCAGACACATTCAGCTCTTATATTTTCTAACTGTAAAAAATAAAACATTATTACAATGAGGAATTGTTATAATGCAGCAATATTTCACTAGTATTCACAGAATATACAAAAAGTGATTCACAACATTGCATTCAAATACTTGTACTGTTCCCTTGACTCACTAAATCTAGACTATTTAAGTGTCAGCAAAGGATCCATTTTCAAAGATATAAAACAGAGCCTCTGAATGAAGAAGCAAACAACATTTTTAAAATGTGGCTATCTACTTTGAAGAAGTAAAAAAATATATATATTATTTTTCCATTTTACATATGTAACAGAATTTTGAGTGTAACATTTTCTGTTGCTCCCAAACTGTCAAAACAAGTTCAAAAAACCACCTCTCATTCTAAGCCAAGCCACTAACATTTGGAACAAGCAAAATATGGAGTGTCTGTATGCATGCTGACTTCCTATGTGGTTTCCTGGGTCCCAGTAGAAGATTACCACCCCTCTATTGATCTCTTTTCCCTCATTGAAAATGGCATAAAAATGTGTATTTCCTATTAAACTAAGAATTTGGGATTCTGATTCCACCCTTCTCCTTCCTCTTCCTTCAAGTCACATACATTAGGAAATGTGGGGCCTACAGACTAAAGGTAGCTGATTCTTCCACCTTTTAGTAAATTTTAGGAAATTGTGCTATAACTTCTAGCAGCTCTCTTAAGTACATTTTAGTCCTGAGTTTTAAAACATAGCTACAATTTGGTGTTACTAAGACAAGCCTTATTCCCATAAAACACAACTGTGTTAGTCTTACAATAACTTGTAACTTACAATTCCTCAAAGCCAAAAAAGCGTATTATTGTATAAGCCAATGATGCCATGCCACCAGGTCATCAGGAAAGGGAGACAGGACACCGTTCCCCTTGCTGTTCAAAATATTCAACTCAGGGCTGCATTGGTGATCAGATTTTCTGATCTTTAACAATAGAACATGGTCTGCCATGAGGGTTATGATTATGATAAAAGTGAACCAAATATGTGAGTTATGAGTGTTTTAGAAAATTTAAAGGTATGTTATGGATTCATAACCCTGAAAATGAATTTTAGATAATTATGTCCCATTAACTTAATAAAAAAGAGGATACTATTTTTAAAATGCAGATAAAATACCACAGAACCTAGTTTATTAATATAACAAGATCAGGTGCCTGGGTGGCTAGCTGGTTAAGCACTGGACTCTTGATTTCAGCTCAGGTCATGATCTCATGGTTTGTGAGCTCGAGCCCCACATCAGGCTCTGCACTGGGCATGAAACCTACTTGGGATTCTCTCTCCCTCTCTCTCTGCCCCTCCCCCACTCATGCACATGCACGCACTCTCTCTCATAATAAATAAGCTTTTAAAAACATTAAATAAATAAAACAGGACCAATAGAGTCTACAAGTTAGTAAGGATAGGTAATTGTCTAAACTGTGTGAATAAACACAAATTTATCTTATATTTGTACATGTTCTAATATTTTTAGACAGGAAAATCAAGTTACGTGAGCTGTACTGCTCAATGTTCCTGTTAGGCAGTCTGCAATACAGGCCACCATCAATATAAGTTGTAACTATCAGTCTTTTGAACCACATGAGCTTAATCTTTATTTCTAACTGCATGAAAACTAGTGCTGGAGGAAGGCACCTACTCAGGTAAGGTATGAACGAACAAGGAAACAAGAAGAGAATGAGGCAGTTACAGTAAGATCTGACACTGAAGTTCACATTGCAGACAGAGTCTAGAGAACTCATTATGGTACATTTATGGAAGCACATTATGGAATTTAGGGAAGCACAAATTATAAATAAGGCAAAAAATCTGCATTACACTTTCCGCATTTCTCATAACTTCCACCACAAAGGAGACTTTCCTGATTAACTTTCTCCTATCCTGTGCAAGACTCTAGGAGGCATTTAATGATAACATCTATTGTTTGCATCCTACTACCCTCTAAGGCTTCTTCTGTGTTTGGCAGCCATTTTAATGAACATCACAGAGACTTGTTTGGAGTTCAAAGACTGGCAAGAAAGACAAGTCAGTGTTGGCTCAAGGCTAACTGTCATGTTGCTTTACTCCTGAATCGAGAGCAAATAGAACAAAAGTTATCAATTTCGTTCTCCCAGTGAGTATGCAGACATTTCTTGAAGCCTGTCCAGTTCCTCACAGTGGTCAGTGTAGTCCAGAGGGAGGGCAGACTCTCAGCTGGAGAAGTTATGAAACTATAAGCTCACTGTCTCATATGCTGCTAGTCCAGGCCACATCCACTCATCACCCATGAAATGCTGGGCACAGTTATACTTTGTGGTGCATCTCTAGCTGCACCGTGGTTAATCTTGGCAGGGTATTTTCTGTGCACACTGGTGTGTTCTTTGTGAATGTGCTTCAGGTATTTCTGATAGAGTAGGCAGTTAGACATGAGCTGGAGGCAGGGGCGATGATAAACAGATTAGACATTAGAAGCTGGGTCACAATATCCCAACCTCATGGCTTCCGAGATCCCAGGGTTAACAGACCAGGAACCACAGGTGCAAAACATGCACTCTCCTCTTCCACCTTTGTCCCAGGGTAACCCCTATATTCATAATGCATTTGCATTGCAGTTTTAGCCTCCCCCAGCCATGGGGAAAGTCTGCTATGATGGTTCCAGTAAGAACCTTGTAGAGTCAAAAATTCCCCTTCCCAACTGATAGGAGGAGTCCCTTAGATGATTAGAAACAACCTGAGTCGGAGCCCTCCCTAGCTATGAAATATTGTATATGATATGAAATATTATATATAATATGAAATATTTCCAACACTGACTTGTCTTTCTTGCCAGTCTTTGAACTCCAAACAAGTCTCTGTGATGTTCATTAAAATGGCTGCCAAACACAGAAGAAGCCTTAGAGGGTAGTAGGATGCAAACAATAGATGTTATCATTAAATGCCTCTTAGAGTCTTGCACAGGATAGGAGAAGTTAATCAGGAAAGTCTCCTTTGTGGTGGAGGTTATGAGAAATGCAGAAAGTGTAATGCAGATTTTTTGCCTTATTTATAATTTGTGCTTCCATAAATTCAGTTTATAAACGTACCATAATGAGTTCTCTAGACTCTCTCTACAATGTGAACGCACACCTACACAAACATAAAAAGAAAAGACACCCTTGACTTCAATGCAGCTGCCATCTCTGGGCCTGCCCATTCCTCCCTTCTTTAGTGTATCCTCTTGCTCCTTCAATAAAGCTTCTCTGCTGCCTCACTGTCACTGTCTGTCCACTGAATTCTTTTCTCGGAGAAGCCAAGAACCGAGGACTAAAGCGTGGTAACATTTCCACTTGTGTACTTGGGTTCTCCCTTTAAGTTATAAAATGCCATGCAGGGATCAAATCTCTATCTGTTGTACACTGGTGAGCATCTGGCAAAATGCTTGTATTCACAACCAGTGCTCAAATATGTTGTTGAAGAGCAGGGTAGATAGAACACATGCCATGTTAAAATCAGAGGATTTGTTAAAATATGCATTGTTGTCTCTTTCTGTATGAAGAGTTCAAAAACATAACATGAACTTAGAAAATGAAACAATACAAAAACCTTTGTATGGCCTTATCCCATCCCTCTCAAAATAAGTAACCCCAGCTACATCAATAGAGTTGAATCCAATTTTGAGTAGAACCACTCCCACGTCCAAGCAAGGTGTTGAGTTTCTGGGGAAAGATAAGCTGATCCTAGTACAAGAAAAAGTAATGAGAACAGGGACAAAAGCAAAGTATCTTGGAAGCAATTCAAGTTCCTCAATAGACCATTAGCAAACACTTCGTGAGAAAGGGCTCCAGATTTGGGTGGATGGCACTATTTTGATCAGTGGCTGAAATCAAACAGTGAGATCGATTCAGGCATTGCAGTGCCCCAGAGCAAATCGATTGGGTCTTTTTTTATTTATTCGTTCATATATAAGTGTTCCTCTGTCCTGATGGGTACAGCTTCTGCAAGCTTTGAAAATTCCCGGATCTCTGATCCTTTTTAAAAATATTTTTTCTACCAGAAAATTGGTGTGCTGGTGGCGGGGTAGTGGTAGAAGGGAGAACGGCATGACAGTCCACATTGTTCCGTAACTAGACTGTACATAAAACTGTTCTGCTTATGTTAGGAAAGGCATAGTGTCTCTTCAATGCCAATAATCAGTTTTGCAAGGTGAGCAAGAACAAATACTATTAGGTATTTTATTCACTACATTTAATCCATTATAGATGACACTTAAAGAAAAGCATGAGATATGTTGCCACCTCATAAGGATTCTGTAATTTTAACGTATAAGGCATTAGGGCATCACATTCAGCATAACTTTGACGGCAATCCCAGCATTAATGTTTTAATAAGCCATTTGATTTGCCTTGTACGCAACTACATAGGAAAGAAAATTTCTTTATAAAATTTATCAGATTGCATTTTAAAATCTGATGATGTAAGTTGATCCAATTATTTTTTCTACCTCTTTCCACCAAAGCCATATCTAATGACAGCAAAGGCTTTTTAAAAAAATTTTTTTTCAACGTTTTTATTTATTTATGGGACAGACAGAGACAGAGCATGAACGGGGGAGGGGCAGAGACAGAGAGGGAGACACAGAATCGGAAACAGGCTCCAGGCTCCGAGCCATCCGCCCAGAGCCTGACGCGGGGCTCGAACTCCGGGACTGCGAGATCGTGACCTGGCTGAAGTCGGACGCTTAACCGACTGCGCCACCCAGGCGCCCCAGCAAAGGCTTTTTAAAAGGCATTTTTGCATTATTCGCAGAAAGCCAGGCTTCTGAGCCTGCTCCACTGTGGAGAAGGGGAAGAGGGATGGGGCAGCCAGAGGCCACAGGAGGCTGCAGGTTTGTAGAGGAGCAGCACAGACACTGTTGGCAGTGTTCTCTGAGCAGAATGGTTAGACCTATCCCCCCTCTCAAACAATCCTATGATTGATCAAGATTTAAATTACCAAATAAGACCTGAAAAAATATCATATTTAGTATTTCCTAGTCAGTTGAGATAGAAACTGCAAAAGGACTTTAAATCATGATAAAATGAGGAAAATTGATTATTCTTCCCTCCTAATATACTGACTCTGGGAATTTTAAAATGAACAAGATCACTTAAGTGAAAAATTCACTGATAACACTAAGAAAGAAATGGGGAAAGTATTAACTCTGTTTAAATGGAAAGATAGTTTGGAAAGATTATCCTCAAGTTCATCTATCATCACCCTCCTCCTCCTCATCATCAAAAGAGCTATCCCCTAGCTCTAGCTATTATGACCCCTCTTCCCTTTATAGTTAACTTTTTTCTTTTTTTAATTTTATTTATTTCCTGAGAGAGAGGGAGAGAGAGCAAGCATGTGAGGGTGGGGGAGGGGCAGAGAGACAGGGAGAGATTCCTAAGCAGGCTCTACAATGCCAGCACAAGGCTCAACTCAGGGATTCAACTTGGGCACTCGAGCTGAAATCAAGAGTCAGATTCTCAACCAACTGAGTCACCCAGGCTCCGCATAGTCAAGCTTTTTAAAAGCAGAAGTATACTGGTACTTTCTCACATCATGTTTATTCCTTAAACCACTCCATGCAGTTTTGATCTCCTTAACATAAATGTTCCCACAAAGGTCACTCACAACTTCCTCTTGTGCAAACTGTGGATACATTCAGTTCTAATGTTAACTGCGACGATTCCACAGTTAACCCCTCTTTCCTACTAACTCCTTCCTCCTCCGACTTCCACATCAAGGAGCACCACTGGCTTTTTGTTTTTTTACTTCTCTTCTTGCACATTCGTTCTTTGACTCTGTGTTCAGGCTTTCCTTTCTCCAATCTACCCTTCAAAGCTGGGATTTCTTAGCGTTTGTCCTCAAATGTGTCTCTCTTGTTCTCTTTTCTTCTTCATTTTCCCTGGGTGATCTCATGTACAGATATACCCACAAAGTTCCCCACACATACTTCCAACTCATCACATCTGATATACATTCAACCTACTGTTTCTTCTACTTCCCCAGAATTTGATCTTTCAAGTTCCCAACCAGAAACCCAAGAATCAACTTAAAAAGGACGTTTTAAAATTAGTATATGAATATTGTGGGGGGGGGGGATTCTGTTTTCACAGACCTTTTAAAAATATGAGAGGTATGGTAGTCCATGAAATAACATACATACATAGATACATACATAAACACACATATACTTTAGATAAAGATAATTACAGCAATGATATATATATTTTACCTTGTAAGGAAGAAGATATTGATCAGACTCTCCTGAGAAAAATAATGACTGGAAATATTGTTTTACTTTTGACCTTAGATTACTATATATAAATAAAATTAAAAAAGAACACAGAGTTAGGGTTGAAATAGGTACCTATTCCTTTAAAAAGAAAAGCCTTCAATATATAGACCAAAAAGTTACTGTGTAAAAAGAAGATTGATTTTACTACACATGACTGATTTGTCTAGAGTATGAAGATTTATTATCATAAGAAGTTATTATTTCAGGAAACTGAAGATAAAATCAATACTTTGGAGATCATTAAATCTTGGCATGAATTGAGCACTGAAGGCAGGATATTTTATTGGGGCATTGGGCATTTATATTTTGGAAACTCTGGAGGTCATTTTGCTAACATTCTTCATTTCATTTCAGTCTAAACAAAGGAAAACAAATGATCTTTTTGGATTATCTCTGCTGAATGTTTTAACAATGTGTGCTACTCAACATTTGATTACAAAGTTTTGTTTTGCTCTATAACTGTGATCAATAAAACCAAGGCAGATGAGAAATGAAGTAATAAAGGTTTATAGTCAATGTAATAATTCTAGAACAAAAACATTTCAGCCAAAGAAAGTATAAAAGAGTTTGGCAAAAGATAGAAAGTTAAAGTGATTTGTGTTTAAAACTATTGTTTTTAATGTAAATAAAAGTAAGCTGTTTTATCTTTCAGTGTAACAGTAAATGAAAACACGAGGTTATTTCTTAGATTTTGTCTTTCTCAAATACTGTACCTGGCTCCCTATTAAAAACTTTCAAAATAGATTTCAATAAACCAGGATTCAAGTGATCCTAAACCACTCCTGAAACATTGAAACTATATTCTCCTCAGGACTAGTCTATTCTCTCTTGTGAGATGAATTCTATCTTCTGGAACATTCAGTAAATGAATGGCCGCTCTCAGAAGTTTACAGAGATGATGAAAAATGGGCCAGAAGGTCTTAATGGGAAATACAAGTTGAAACAGACCAAATGAAAAAGTTCTGTGTTGCCAAGTATACATGTGGCTTCCTTCCTGTCTTTTCTCACTTCCTACCTCTTATTTCCTCTTTTTTTCCCCTCCTCTCTCTTCTCTCCTCTCTTTTCTCCTCTCTTCAGAAGGAACAAGAAGGCTAAGAGTTAAATATCTTTAATTTGTAACAGTCACTATTAACATAATATTTCTACTAGCAGTCATCTTTGATAGAAACAACACTGGATATGGAATGTGTCTAAGCAGATCTGTGTTTCAACTTGAGAGTAGAAACATCATTTTTAAAGTTAGGCTGTTGGCAATAAAGTTATACCTCAGTGAAAACTTCTAGAGAGACAGGCATTCATGTAGGAGGAACGCTATTTGAGAAATGTGAATGTGATGAGCAAAAGCAAAACATAAGCAATAAATGAGAGTTAAATACATGAAGATATATTGTCAGAAATAATTACACATTAAATCTGTATTATTAATATTATCCATAATGAAACTGGGTTAGAAGCATTCTAATAAAAAATTTAAAAGAAAGATTAAATAGTTGATAACAGAATAATACTATATCTCAAATTTAAGACTTGGAAAGAGCAAAAATTAATGAATACTCTGGGCTAAAATTAAAACATTCAAGTGTAGACAAAAAAGTCAATTGGAGAGTAAGAAACTATAGGCCATATGTAAATGAACATTATTTCTCTTAGCATTAATTTTGTGGAAAAAAAAAATCAGGTGAAGGACCGGCACATCCCCCCACCCTGGATGGTTTTATATTAGACAATAAATTATTTAAATAAATGTTCCTAACATAAAGAGGAACATCTATCACAGAAGTTGAGCTGAAGTCTTTTTTTTATAGTTCTACCTCAATCCTACTTGTTATAGTAAATTAAAACATAATTACTGATTTTATGTAAAAAACTCACACAAATTAATTTAAGAAATAAGCTATAAAAAATTAGCATCATATTAGGAATATGTTTTAAAAACATTTTCTTGTATTATTTCCTATCACATAAACTTAGGATTTGCAAGGGTTGAATTTAAATACCTGCAATATATGTCAAATTCATTGGCTTTGAGAAAGAGAAAGAAAAGAGAATATATTTTACATACTGACCGTAATAAATTACTCTTAATTACTGCAATGAAATGATATGGTGAGATATCAGATAGATTTACCAGAAAATAAGTCTTAACATGTTAAGTTTTCTCTGATAACTCCATAGAAGTTTAAATATTGTGGTGCACCTGGGCAGCTCAGTTGGTTAAGGGTCTGACTTTGGCTCAAGTCATGATCTCATGGTTCGTGAGTTTGAGCCCCGCGTCAGGGTCTGTGCTGACAGCTCAGAGCCTGGAGCCTGCTTTGGATTCTGGGCCTCCCTCTCTCTCTGCCCACCCCCCACTGCACTGTGTGTGTGTGTGTGTGTGTGTGTGTGTGTGTGTCTCAAAAATAAACAAATATTAATTTTTTTTTTTAATTTTAATTTGCTATAAAAAACAGCAACACCTCCAGATACTCTGGTTATTTCAAGAACATAGACTTCAACTTCCGTGTACCTGTATCTAACAAAACTTTTCAATTAGGTTACCTGCATGTTGTCACATCCATAAATTGGACAGGTACAGTAAATAAAGAAAATTCACCTCCCTTCTCAAGATTAACATTTTCACATTAGTTCTAGAAATATAGCTACTTTTATTTTGAACAAACAACTTTGACTTGTCTACTGGACATTCTTAAACTGAAGGACCTGCCTGTCTTAATGTATCAATTCACTTGAAAGTTAGGGAGGGAGGCAGACCATAAGAGACCCTTAAAGACTGAGAATAAACTGAGGGTTGATGGGGGGGGAGGGGAAAGTGGGTGATGGGCATTGAGGAGGGCACCTGTTGGGATGAGCACTGGGTGTTGTATGGAAACCAATTTGATAATAAATTTCATATTATAAATAAATAAATAAATAAATAAATAAATAAATAAATTCACTTGTTTGATGTTTTCAACAAACATTTTTATATTATGTTTATTTTTCACCTCATATTTACTCTATCTTGAGAAAAATATTGTTGAGTATTAATATTCTATCAAAAAACAAGAAAGAATTCTAATTATTCTCAAACCTACATAAATAGCCACACCTGAATATATTTTTCCTAAATACAAGTTATTGCTAAGTATAACCTGAATTATTATTATTTTCTACCATTTCACCAAGATCATAGGAATTATATGCACAGATTGACTCATAGGGTAGACCTCATCACTCTGCCTTTGTTTACTCTGAAAGCATTTTGGTTACGTTTGTATTTGAATCTCTTAGTGTTTTCAATACTATCCAGCTGATGCTGAGTTAGTGAATGTTTTATGCTAAAGTTAAGCTCTGGATCCATCATCAGAAAGGTGAGTAGAGGGGCACCTGGGTGTCTCAGTAGGTTAAGCATCCAACTCTTGGTTTATGCTCGGGTCATGATCCTAGGGTCGTGGGATCGAGCCCCACATCAGGCTCTGCACTGGGCATGGAGCCTTCTTGGAATTCTCTTTCTCTTTCTCTGCCCCTTTCCCCCATCAAGCTTACCTGCTCTCGCTCTCTCTCTCTCTCTCTCTCTAAAATAAATAAAAAATGAAAAACAAGAAAGGTATTAAAAAATTGACTTTCGTTTGATAGTGTTGATGAATTTGCTTTACTTATTTATTTATTTTTATTTTTCATCCTCATCCTCTAGCAATAAATGGAATGATTTTGCAATAATATTTGACTAACAGAACTCTAAAGAGGATGCAATTAATTTTATAGGCACATAGGAAATAGTCTCCCTGATTTTAGCTTCATTAAATATTCTAAACAAGCACACACAAAAAAGATGAGAATACTGATTTGCCTTGAACTCTAAATTTCCAAAATACATCCTGCTACCCAGAGGATTAAAGACAGAGGTATTAGGGGTGCCTGGGTGGCTCAGTTGGTTAAGCATCTGACTTCGGCTCAGGTCATCATCTCGCGGTCAGTGAGTTCAAGCCCCACATCAGGCTCTGTGCTGACATCTCGGAGCCTGGAGCCTGCTTTGGATTCTGTGTCTCCCTCTCTCTCTCTGCCCCTCCCCCACTCATGCTCTGTCTCTCAGTCTCAAAAGTAAATAAACATTAAAAAAATAAATAAAGACAGAGGTTTTCATAGACAGGGATTTTTCTTAGAAATACACTTAAGAGGAAAGATATTCTCAAAGTATTCAGTACATTTTACTTAATGCTCAAAACCTTCCCAGAGAAAAGATAGAGACTTGGATACAGCTATAATTGAAATCTACATTGCAAAACTCTAGACTAGGTCTCAAACAGAAATAAATATCCGATTTTTATATTTCACACACACAATGTCTTGTAAGAGAGAAAAACTTTATAACACAATTCAACCTTCTAGTATAAAACTCTATTTTGATGATGAAATTACAGGCAACCCAGTAATGTAAAAGCTATCATACAACTAAATACATATTTCACTGATTTTCAGATTTTTTGCTGTAAAATATTCTAGAATCTATGCTCAGAGTAAAATGCCCAGTTTTGTTTTATTTACATGTCATTAAATGAAGAGAATAATAATACATTTTTACTATTCTCCCACTTTTTAGGAAGGGTAATGAATTTTAGCATTTGGCAGTTTGGGTGAATTGCCAGTCCTTTTTAACTGAGACCATATTTTTCCTGAAGTAAAAAATATTTGGTTCTGTGTGCATAATCAGACACTCACACACAGAGAGATCTATATGTGTCTTATAATGAAGAAAAAAACCCAGAATTTTATGTATATAATATAAGGCAGACTGCTAATTTTTATGATACCTTATGGTTAAATTAATTTGAAGGACTTGGGAAAAATTGCTTCTTAGGCTCCAAGAAAAGCTATAAAATTGGACTTGATTACAATTATTATCATTAAATAAGTTCTATAAATATATACAATTTTGTTTTATCTTTCTTATGCAAATAACCATGTAAATATAGAAACAGATGGTGATATTGGTCAGTTCAGTGAATATGTATTAACATATGCATCCAAATTTATTTGGCAAATATAAATTTTCATCTTCTTTTTAAATGTAATAGTTAGTATAAATCTTTAGGTAAAGTAAATATATTTGGAAGAGCTGCAGTATGTATGTGGAAAATTTATATCTATTTACATTATTTGAATGTATTTTTTCATGAAAGTTGTGATAAAATGTTGATTTTAATCACTTGGTTTTATTGTTGATTTTCAAAATTAGATTTATTTTGACACTGAAATATATTTTATAATTAATGTATACATTTACTTCCCAAACCTGAATTTATAAATCATTCCTGTAATTTGCAATGAGATATGAATACCTTACTTGCCATGTTTTACTTCAGGTAAACTATTAAACTTTTTTATAAACATAGTATCCAGATACATTTTTTTTTTAATTTTTTTTCAACGTTTTTTATTTATTTTTGGGACAGAGAGAGACAGAGCATGAATGGGGGAGGGGCAGAGAGAAAGGGAGACACAGAATCGGAAACAGGCTCCAGGCTCTGAGCCATCAGCCCAGAGCCTGAGGTGGGGCTCGAACTCACGGACCGCGAGATCGTGACCTGGCTGAAGTCGGACGCTTAACCGACTGCGCCACCCAGGCGCCCCTCCAGATACATTTTAAAAATCTACTTGGGGATTCATAATGTTCAGAGTAATTATTTTAGTCCCTTGTGTTTAATGGTAACTTCATATATTGCATATTCAATTTACTTTATTGTGGATATATTTATGTATTGCAAAGTCAGGTTATCTTCTTGTGTTGGATGCTACATTTGGAAATACACATAAAACAAAAATCAACAAATGCCAGTTGTTGTCCAGAAAGCCTAAAATATCTTATGTAACGTACATTCATTCATTTAGTAATAGATATCAACAAGATTTACAAAAAACACTTCTGTGAGAATCTGAGAGTCTAAAATAAACTTATTTTCAAGTATTAAAATATTTCAAATACTAACAGAATTCTGCAGTCTTGAGGGAAATAGAAAATAACACATTTACGGGTGCCTAGATGGCTCTGTCAGTTAAGCGTCTCACTCTGATTTCAGCTCAGGTCATGATCTTATAGTTTGTGAGATTAAGTCCCATGTTGGGCTCTGTGCTGACGGTGGGGAGCCTGCTTGGGAGTCTCTCCTCTCTCTCTCTCTCTCTCTCTCTCTCTCTCTCTCTCTCTCCCTCTCTCTCTCTCTGTCTCTCAAATACAAATAAATAAACATTAAAAAACAACAAAAACACATTTATAAGTCATAAAATTGGGTTTAGTTTATCACATATCCTGGTATATTTTGACATATTACTCATGAAAGAGTAATTTCACTTTATATCATGATGGACAGAATCATTAGGGATCTTATTTGAAGACTGGTTGTTTTATTTGAAATTTTGTGTTCTTTTTCTTGTAATTTTGCAAATAAAATAAATTAATAATTTATTTCATTTAAGCCGATAAGTAAAAATTGAAAAGAACTCAGAAATTTCACTTCTAGGTTTTCACCCAAGAGAAATAAAAATATATATCTACAAAAATTACTTGTATGAGATGGCTAGTAGTAATTTTATACATAACACTCTTAAGCTGGAAACACATAAAATATTGCTGGTGAATGGACAAAAATTAGTGGTATGTTCATACAGTAGTACTTACCATAAAAAAGGAATACAATACTGTGATAACACTATGAGATAACACTATGAGATAATATGATAAACTAAAAAAAAACTAATGCTGAATAAAGAAGATTTGCACAAATGGGTACATTCTGTATGATGTCATGTGCATGAAGTTGCAGACGAAGCAAACCATAGTGAAAAAAAAACAAGAAAAGAAAGAAATCACTAATCCATAGTGGAAAAAAAACAAGAAAAGAAAGAAATAATAGCAGCTGCCTGTGGAGGCAGTAACTCTCTGGGCATAAGAGAACATTCTAGGCGGTTAGATCTCTATTTTCATAAGGATTCGAATTACATAGGTTGTATGCCTTTGTATAAAATCAAAAATTGACACTTGAGATTTGTGCATTTTATTGTACTCATTTTATTTTGAATATGCAAAAACTAAACAATGTTGAACTCTCTGATGTATAATGCTGAAATATTTAGGAAGAAAAATACCAATATCGGCGACTTATTTTGCAATGCATGAAATTTCCAAGATTGTTTGATGGAGGGACTAGAAAGATGGGTAGATGGATATTTAAGTGATAAGACAAAAATAGCAAAATGTCAATTTTAGAATCCAGGGGTTAGATATACTGGTTCATTGCAAAATTTATTTGATCTTTCCATTAGTTTGAAAATTTTCTAACATGTTTGAACAAAATTGAAAGGATATTATAAAACTCTACTACAAATGTGCAACACTTTCTTCTTCATTATGGTATGTGAACACTAATGCTGACTTACTACACACTTATTATGCTAAACACTACTGCCAACTATATATATTAACCAGTAGGTTGCAAAACCCTTTTTTTTTCTTAACAATACAACCAAAATATGAACATGCAAGATCATAAATATTTCAGAGGTCTCATTCACCTAGAGGAACCTGAACATTATATTTTACTGGGAAATCTGTCTCTACTGTGACACAGTGGAGGTAGGATTGAATTTAGACTGCATATTCATGATTCTTTTATAACTGATGATAACATTGTTTTGTTTGTTGACCAGCATATTAATTTTGGTGACTTGGAGTGAGACAAAAAGACTCAAAATTAACAGGCTGTAAATTTTCCAAGGATATCTGCAAGTTTTCAAGATTACCCCAATTTATGGGTAAATCTAATATTGCTTACAATATGTGTCATAATCTTTTATTAGTAATATAAATGCATTTATTTAAAAAATACAGAAGAGTAAATTATTTAACATTCTCTAATGCAGAATTTCTATTTAAAAAAATCCAATATCTTTATATGGACTTTTGCGTTCTTACATTCAGTATCCACTCACAGCAGCAAAAAGCAGTGTCATTTTTCCAATAATACTCTTATGGAACTATTAGTATCATTTCCCTTTAATTACAGACGAGGAAGTAAGGGAAATGATACTAATCACATAAAAGGGTTATTGGAAAAGTTAAGTGAGATCATGTAAAAACAAACAAAATATAGTAAGCAGTGTCATTGAACACTTTTCATTATTCTACATCTATATTCTAGAGCAAAACATGAGTCCATTCAGAACAAACTGTTCTTACATTTTAAAGATTCATAATCCGTTAAAAGTTACCAAAAATGGGTTTCAAATATTTGTCTATTGTGTTTTTAATTTTAAAATTGAGTTTCAGAATATACGTGCAGTAAATAGTCCATGGATCTGAAAACAGAAAGATTCCATATGATTATTCACGTTTAATCCTACCGCTTGTTGGATCGTTCTCTCCACCATCTATCTACCTGGTTATATTTGAAAACAGTGTTTAAGAAAGAAGAGCCACTACCTTGTTTTCTAAAATGGGGAGTAGAGCCTAAATTCAGGGAGCAGGTAATTAGCTTTTCCTGGTCTTCTGTCTGCCCTGAAGTGAATACCAGTTTTAACTGATTACTATAGAACTAAGCAACCAATCAAAAGTTTTCTAACTGCTCTTCATTACCGAGCTCAAGCTGCCATTTCCATAACCTTGAATTTTACTTTGCTGGAAGATCAGTCATGTAACAATCCAGAAGCAGGGATTGTTCAGATGATAAAGGTGAAGAATGAAATGCATGTGCAATAGGTATTTCACATGCAATATGTAACAGTATGCAATAATACTGGGTCATATTTCATATTTCACATGCAATATTTTCTGTGTAATGTATAATACATATGTGTACATTTGGTAAAATTTTTTCCATAAAGTTTTTAGGATATCAACTTATATATCCATAAATGGCAATTTTTACCAAAAGTTTTTGAAAAAGGACACAGTATTTTTTCTGTAAAAGGTACTACAAGATAGACTTTTTAATTACTCTGACACATGGGTCAGTTGCCATTACAATAAAATTCCATGACTTGCTTGACTGATTTTTTTTTTTTTAGCAAGGGATTAAGATACCATAAAACACAAGTTGCTTCCCCCATTCTTCTTTAATGCCATTGTGAACTTTGCCAAAGGAGCACTTCTGAGAGCAGGAACTAACACTTAAGATGCAATGAATTTAAGAAAATGTTGACAGTCAGATTTGAATATACTAGAAGTTCCACAAAGTATGACCTTCTGTTTCACTCCACCACAAGCAACTGCAGAACATAAGCTTCATTTTACATCTTGAGGACCTTCATTTTTTCCTGAACAGCTCCTATAGTCATATTTCTGGGCTAGGGATTGTGCAGTAGTTTCAAAAGTGTGAGGAAAATTAATCCATCCCTGTCTTATGAGTTTGAACATTACTGAGGCACCAACGTGAAATGGTCAAGTTGTAACACAACACATTATGGGATTGATCAGTGACCATAAATACTGAACCACATCTGAGCTGTGAAATATCCAAAGAAGCCTATTTATACGGCATCAGTCAGTAGTTGTTGTTATGTAATGTATCAATTACAGAAATTAATAATAATACAATTTACATATCCTATGGTTGGTTTAATGCTATGAACACAGAGCTATGTAGTTGTTGAAAGTAGAATTATATCCACTCAGAGGAGAATGAGGAATATTGTCTTCCTATTACAAGGGAATGGTGCACATTCATATGCACACAGATTCAAGCGGAAATTGCAAAGTCGATTTTAGATTCTACTATAGAAGAGGGTGCATTATTCTGTATCTCAGGATGTTCTTTTACGTGCTCACCATGTTAACTGTATGTTCGGGCAGCAGGGTCTGAATCAATGCTTCCATGTTGCCTGAAGTACACTGATTTATGCCTTTTAATCTGTGGGTACTTTTTGTCTGCTAATGAGCTTGAACAATCTGCTGACCTTCCCTGCTCCATCATTTTCCTTTCCTCAATATTTTTATTAGCTGATAAATCTCGCTCACTCCTAACACCAGCAGATTCAAATGGACTACCTACTGACCAGTTGCTGACTGTAGGAAGAGCGAACTTCTCTGAAATGTTTTGGAAAATACGTTGGCTTTTACATTCAAATAAGGAAACCACAGGGTGACTTCAGAGGAACAGGATGTATATTACAACCGTTATCATAGGAGGAGCAAGAGCAAAGAGAAAAGAATCTCAAAAGTAGTAGAAGTGGCTGGGTAGTACAAGACTGTCCCAGGCGGAACAGGGCAGCTGGCCCTCAGTGTATATGGTGACAAGGCCCCCAAACAATTCCCTGGCCAGTCATAAGGGAGTAAGCCAATCTATTTCATTTTTTTTTTATTTCTGAATGTTTTTCTTATGTCTAAGAGCATTTATTATATCATTCTCTACTTAGTTTATTGTATGTTTCTCCAATTAGTCCACAAACTCTCAAGACCAGGCAATAAGCATTCATAACTTTAGACCGGAGAGAAGGACAAGAAAAAGGGCAGGAGAAAAAGATGGTTTGTTCCATTACTTCCTTCAACATCAAGTATGTCATTGAATTCCCTAAATGGCGTATGAATTATTATGTCCATCAGCTTCTGACTTATTTTCCTCAGTCACTCTTCCCCTCAAGGGATGAGAGTTTCTTACGTAGACAATAGTTTATATATTTTTGTTCTTTACCATATTGCACCATGAGATTAAGAAAAGACACATTGCCTCAAACGTAATAGCCATTACGCATCTTAACAAGGAATACTAAAACAAGCAAGCAAAAAAATCAGATCAAGGTCATCACAAATATTTCTATACAATTTATGATCTGCCATGCACACAACAAAAAAGAATTAGTATTCCCCTTTTATGTATAGGTAAAACAAATTTTATAGAAAAAGCTTCATGCATACTAATTTAAAAAGTAGACAGTTTGAGTCTTTATTGGTTTCTCTGTACTTTACTGAGAAAAATATGAAACTATTTTCCAATTTGAAAATATAGAAAATTCATTTTGGTACAGTTGACATTATACCTGGTTTATCCAGTTTGAGCATTTATTAGTTTCTCTATACTTTCCTGGTAAAATACGAAAATATTTTCCAGTTTGAAAATATAGAAAATTCATTTTGGTAGAGTTGACATTGTACCTGAATAAAAACAGCAACACAATCACTAGCCACCTAAATAAATGCCAGATCAATTGGATTTTATGTGAAAGGTTGGTACAAAGATAATTGTTTAAACAGTATGTTTAAACATAATGGAGGTGCTATGTCACAAATGATGTTTGCACTTGGGCAAGTGTCTCACATAGAGAAATTCATCAGCGATAAGATATGCAGAACGAGAGAGCTGGAATAATATCTGCCATATACTGTGAGAACAGTCTGTTCTCTTCCAATGCAGACATGAAAAAAAGAAAATCCATATAAAATGTCACTGGCAATAGAGGATTAGACTGGTTCTAGTAAGAAGTAGGCTTCTTCAGGGCTTGCTCTAGGCAACATCATGAAAGAGGAGGAGGAGCAACAGAGGGAATGCTTGCGCTGAAAGTTTGATTTCTGTGTTTCATTCCCTTTCTCAACTAAATGGCAAGATCATTTTTCAAGCATCTTAATTTATCTGTACTTTAGTTTCATCGTCTGTATGGCAAATATCTCTGAATCCCCTTCTAAGTACATAAATAAATAAATAAATAAATAAATAAATAAAACCTATGATTCTAAGTCTGTCTTCTTGTGAATGGTGTGAGAAAGTGGTCTAGTTTCAACCTTCTGCATGTTGCTGTCCAGTTCTCCCAGCACCATTTGTTAAAGAGACTGTCTTTTTTCCATTGGATGTTCTTTCCTGCTTTAAGTCTGTCTTCTTGGAATTACATCCGACTACGTAGCCCTTTCCTTACATGCGAGCAAGCAGAACCCCTTTCTCACTTCTGGTTATCAGCCTCCATAGTTTTGGGCTGCCTCATGCTCAGAATCACTCGCTACAACATCCAACCCACAGTTCCAAGGCTGCTTCCCTCTCTGGCATTGCTTTGAAAAAATTTTTTCCGCATATGCCTTCTCTAAAGCCAAAGTCCACAAATCTATTGAATGTAAATCACAGTTAATACTTCTGGGGAAGAAGCATATTGAGCAGGAAGGCTTGCCATGGCATAAGGTTTATGCTGGGTTGTCAGTAAATGTGCGTTGAGTTAACATATGAACGAATGTATACGTATGACAAAATGGAAGTAGGATGACAACTTAGTCACAGTTCTAAAAACGAGGGAGCTATCCGATAAGGTATCGATTCATTTTCAAATTTTCAAAAGTGTATTCTTTTGAATCTCAAGCTAGCTTAAGGAAATTCAATGCTAATGGTTAAAATTTAAGGAAATGCAGGTGAAATACTTTCAGGTAGTTCATCCTTTGCAGCCTTTCTCAAAGTCCACTATTTTAACATATTGTTGGGGTGCCTGGGTGGCTCAGTCTGTTGAGTGTCTAACTTTGGCCCAGGTCATGGTCTGACAGTTCATGAGTTAGAGCCCCACATCAAGCTTGTTGCTGTCATCATGATGTCCACTTCTGATCTTCTGTTTCCCTCTCTCTCTGCCCCTCCCCTGCTTGTGCTCTCTCTCTCTCTCTCTCTCTCTCTCTCTCGCCCTGCCTCTCTCTCTCAAAACTAAATAAACATTAAAAAAAAGATACTGTTTATTCCTCTCTAGAAGAGATCACTCATTGCAGTTCCAGACTTTCCATAAAATTTATTCATTTCTTCCCAATGCATCCTAAAGTCAAAATTTTCACCTACCATTCTTTTTTATCCCAGGGGGAAAAAAAAAGCTTTGTCCAAATTGTTCAATAAAGTCCCCAGAACAATAGCGCATGGACCCTATATGGGTTATAAGAGGAAGTAAAACCCTTCTTTAAATCCTATGCAAACTTTGTAGGAATAAACTTATCTTTTAAGCCCTGCACTGAAGAAACAGAATAAGCTATGCATATCTATAAATTGAAAGGTTTGGTTTAATTGAAGTCTCTTCCCACCCACTTCTTACATTTTGTGATTCTGTCACCATTGTAACTGCTTGGTCATCTAATCAAATCTATCTACCCTGACTTAACCTGATGGTGCAAGACTGCAGCACAAAATACATTAACCTATTAAAGTGGACACAGATATCGTGAGACATGTAACCAAGATGGTGTCTTGACGTGCACCTTTGTTGTTCATTTCTTACTCCCCATGGAGAAGGCTCCACTGTGGAGAGGAAAACTTTCTCATCATTACAAATCAGGAAAATGCCCTGCTTAGACCTGTTTAGCTTCATATTTCTGTGGAGGTGGTGTTGCTAGCCAGATCCCTGAAAACCAGATGCTGAGACAGAGATTTGCATGTGGGAATTTCATTGTGGCAAACTCTTAGGCACAACACTTACAAGGAGTACAGAAGGCAAGATTGGGCAGGGGGAAGATTCTAACTCAGCCAATCCCATGGGAAGCTGTGGGAGATAGGACGGCCCCAAGGCACCATCCTACACTGAAGCCAGAATAGTTCTTTGTAGAATTCTGCTTTCGGGAGTCTACTCCCAAGAAAATCAGCTCCCTTCAGTCCAGAGAAATTCTCAGAAATGAATTCAGCAAGTAGGTAATGACCCTCCAATACTGCCAGACCCAGAAGAATAAACATTTCAATTTCGAAGAGGAGATCTGGGGATGTAGCAACTTCCACTGTCACCACTATTCAGTCTCCCTCAAACTGAATGAAGGTCAAGATCAAGAACACCAAGGCCACTCGCCTTCTTGTGGATGCTCAGGGAGGGGGCACACTTAGCCTTAATCAATGAGGCCACTTTCCCAGGGAGTGGGATTAATCCCAGGCCACTTTCCTGGGAGTGGGAAGATAACAGCCTGTCAGGATGTTAGAGGATCCATCGATTACTATCCCTACCGTAGTTCCCACAATTCACAGTGAAGCCAGATGATATCACTACATGACTTGACCATTAATCTAACCATTTGATACTTCTTGCTCAATGACCCACTCAAATCTGGCCCACCAAAATGACAGGTGACATGTTTAACTCTATCCACTCACTTGTTCTAGAGTAAAATTCCAAGAGCCCCATGCCATTTTGGGGTGGCTAAAGGGGCCCACACCTGAAAAATAAATAAATAAATAAATAAATAAATAAAGGCACGACAGACTGAAAATCAAAGAGTGGCCCCCAAATGACTCAAATTAAAAAATGCAAACAAAAGAAAACACAGATAGTGATACACCATTCTTATTTAACAATTTAGAATTTCAGGCCAGAATATTACATAGCTATCAGCATGATATTATGTGACAATCACAAGCCTTCATGCACTTAGTAAATGTACTATAATATAAAGAGAATGAAAAGTTGCTAGCAATACAGGAAGGAATATAAACCTCCAACGTCTTATTTAGAGATAATGATACACTTTTTTTTTTTAAATAAATCAATAGATTATAGAGAAAAGAAATATTATACAGAATTTGAATAACATGACAAACAATTTTGGAAATCTGACTAATGCCAAAGATCTCTATTTATAATATTTTACTTCTAAAACCGTGAAAAAATATAATTGTCTAGTATTCATAAAACAATTATATAAGGGGCGCCTGGGTGGTTCAGTCGGTTAAAGCGTTTGACTTTGGCTCAGGTCATGATCTCACAGTTCGTGGGCTTGAGCCCCACATCGGGCTCTCTGCTGACAACTCAGAGCCTGGAGCCTGCTTTGGATTCTGGGTCTCCCTCTCTCTCTGCTTCTCCCCCACTTGTGCTCTGTCTTTCTCTCCCAAAAATAAACATTAAAAATAATTTTAAAAAATTATATAAAAACTCATCATATGCTAGGCCATAATTTAAATCTTGATAAATTATAAAAGTAAACACCTTTCAAAATATGACTTTAGACTACACCACAGGAAATATAATAATAATAACAGGAATAAAAAATTTGGAATTAAACAAAAAAAAAGAAAAACACTGCTCCATAATTAGTGGGTCAAAGGAGAAGCCAAAATTAAAACGTCAGACTGTTTAGATTAAGAAATTTATAGAAACCTTCCCAATGAGCACTCAAAAAACTGTCTCAAGTTCTTTTATTATTATGTAAGTTATTAAAATAATGAACTTGTTAATCTCAAGAACTTTGGAGAAAATGAATGAGAGACAGCTGACATACTATAAGGAAGGCCGAGGAATGCAGGATAAATAAACAAACAGGAAAAAAATATAGACAGACAAATCTAGACCAAGAATGGCTTCCAGAAAACAAAAGAGTAAAGAGAGATGGGAAACAGTTTCATGTTATCAGAGAAAAGAAAAGGGAAGTAAGTAATCAGATCAAGAGGAGGTGATAGTCTACATGTTAAAAAAAAGATTCATAATAAATAACCTACATTCCATTATATATTGTTATGTTATTTTGTAACAAAGAAAAACATTCCATTCATATCATTCCACCATATAACTGTATATGTTTATTAAAAATCTAGAAGTTTATATACAAATTCTTAACAACGATTAACTCTAGGGGAATAAACATTTATAAAGGATTTTGTATACTATTCAAATTTTTACAAAGTACAAGTACAATATCAAAGTCTATCCTGATTTCAAAGGAAGATAAGAAAATATTTTAAAAGCCTAATTTTAATAATACCATTTTTAAAAGTTTCTACTTAGGAAAGCAGTGCACAATGTTATCACTGATACGCTCCAGTAAAAGTGCCAAATAAAAAAAAAAAAAAAAAAAAAAAGAAATGGATCATGACATTAATGTGCATGCACATGCTATAAGTGTAGGGTTATTTTTTGTTTGTTTGTTTTAAGTAACTAGTGTAGAAGAGATGCATTTCCCAGCATGTAGTACTGTACGGAACTCAGTAATATTTCAATAGAATATTTGAAAGAAAGGTAATGAATGGCAAAGAAATAGGGGAAAGGCATGAATTTAAACTATAGCTGAAGTCAAAGTTGAATGAAACTGTATTTGAATTTGGGGAGCAGAGTATAGACAAAAAGTAGTGAGTAGAAAAAGGTGCTCTTAAACAAAGAATGCTCACAACTCTCCCTAATCCTCCTTTGAGCTCCAGACTCCCGTACCCAGCTGTTTGACACCACTTTAACTACAAAGGCATCTCAAACTCAACCTAAGGAGAAGCACACTATGCTCTTCAGCCTCCAATCACGCAGAAAATACTGGCCATTTTGAGATTTTCATATCTCAGTGAATAAAGCATCATTTACTTAGTTGTACAGATCTAAAATTTTTTAGACCCCCCACCTTATTAAATTCACTATCCAGTGCATTTGACCTTTCTTTTTTTTAATTTATTTATTTTGAGCGAGAGAGAGCAAGGAATCGTGGGGAGGGACAGAGAGGGAGGGAGAGAGAAAATCCCAAGCAGGCTCCATGCCATCAGCACAGATCTTAATGTGGGGCTCAAACTCATGAACTGTGAGATCATGACCTAAGCCAAAATCAAGAGTCTGACGCTTAACCGACTGAGCCACCCAAGCGCCCCTTGACCTCTTAAGTCTATTTCTAAGTTATTCATTCTCTCCTCCTCTACTACCACCAGGTTGGCTCAAAGTTCAATCACCTCTCATCTGGATGACGACAACGGCTTCATAACTAATTATTAGCTTCCATTTCATCCCACCCAATCCATTCTCCAATACATCAGCACCACTAGTCAAAGGCTTGCCTTGTTTTGTGATAAGGAAAAAGCCTTACTGTTCATACATTTTTCAGGGGCTCCTTCTATACCACCACTTTCCTCTGTTGAGTTTTCACAGGCATGTGTCCTTCTTTTGGTCATCCTTAGTCACAGTGCTTCCTCCTGACACACCCGTGCACCTCCAGTTTCTTACCTACAATGCTCTCTCTCTTTTCCTCATTAATTGCTCTTTGTTCTTCCAGTCTCAGCTTAATCATCGCTTTCTCGGAGAAGCCCTTCTTAACTTCCTGCATAGCTCAAATGCCCCTATCACGGGCTCCCCTAGTAGGTTTAGCTGTTGTTTGGGAACACTTGTCACAGCTGAGCCTTCCCCCGGTTAAGGAACAGTGCTTGATTTCATTTTCCCTTTATTTCTAGGCACGAGAACAGCATTTTCACAAAGTAAATACTCAAGAAATATTTGGAATAAAATGTTGATGAAGAAAGATCTGTGCCTAAATCTGCACGTTTCCAGCCAGATAACTGAGCAACCCTGAAGAGCTCAGCAGCCCCAACTCCACAGCCAGTCACTCCAATTATACAGCTCTCCACAGGGAAATTATTTTCAAATAAAAAGTGTCCAGTAAGCATTTGTTTGAATTAAATGAACAGGCGATGCAATGTGCCCATCTTGTACAGAATTTAATCCAGCTAGAATTTATTGAGCCCAATCTGGGCATGGCTGTATAATAAGCACAAGAATAAAATATACCAATTTTGGTGTCTTATCAGATTGGTTAAAATGACTGTGTGGCTCTAATTTAGTGACTGAATTACTATCAGAATCCACACTCCATATGGCTCTTTCATTTGATTTATTCAAGCAATTTGTGGTATCTCATCTTGATACTATCAAACATATAGTACACGACATAATTGTAGTTTCTATTATGATTTTTGCGACAGATTGATTAAAATCACTTGAATAGATCAGCTGGGAACGTTTAGAACCTCAGCATTTTATGTAAGCTTACTAACTTAGATTTACGCAACAGACAGTAGAAAAAAGATGGATGTGGGGAAAAAAAGGATTTATCAGGATTTGCTCTAAACCAGTGCTATGCTCCCCAAATTAATCAATTTACTTACCATTTTGTCAAATATTATATACAGATCCTCAATTAGGATGATGTGAAGATAACACATTACATTCTCTTAGGTTATTAAAAGTTCAAAGAGTAAGATAGACCAATGAATAATTAAAATGAAGGGGCTCCAAGCTAACGAATATGTTTGTGCAGATGATTTCACAAACACAGAAAAGTAGAACATAGATAGTTAAGGAATACGACTTTGGTATGGGGAGGAGTTTTAAAATACGGCTGCTTTGAGAACATGATTCCTAGTAGAAGTGTTCAAATGCTAGGAAAAAAAATCTTAGTTTTGGTGTTTGAGAAGGCAATCTGGACAAAGGAAACATTTTATGATTTCACTTGTATACAAATTATCAGTAATAATTAAAATGGCAAGGCTTTCAAATTTTATGAAGTTCTGAATCAACTCTTTTAATGACCTGGATTACTTTTCATTTGGGCTGTTTCTCACAAATAATATTTTCCTGTGTAAATAAAAGATGGAATTGTGAATTACATAAATATTCCTTTCACTATACACTCTACATTAGCCTTGTGAGAACATTTAAGACATTGTGCTATCAATACCACTGTATTTTTTGGCAACTATAACGGAATTGAGAAAGATGAAAAGCTATTAAAACTATGATCCAATTAACTCTTATATCCAGTAAAATTTGATTTCTTGCTCTTCCAAATAAAAACATTGGAATATATGTGTGTTTTAAAATCCAATATTGTTTTCTCACAATTTCCAATGTATGTTGTTATTAAGACATATCATTAAATTTGGATATCTACAAGATATTAAATTTCTGGGTCACTGCAGTAATTGTACTATGACACCCTATCCCATCTGGATCCCATAACTGCACTCTCAAACATTTACTCCCTCATGTTTTTAAAGCTTTATTATAATTAGCATAAGCAGCACATATTTAAAATGTATAATTTTAGGGGCGCCTGGGTGGCGCAGTCGGTTAAGCGTCCGACTTCAGCCAGGTCACGATCTTGCGGTCCGTGAGTTCGAGCCCCGCATCGGGCTCTGGGCTGATGGCTCAGAGCCTGGAGCCTGTTTCCGATTCTGTGTCTCCCTCTCTCTCTGCCCCTCCCCCATTCATGCTCTGTCTCTCTCTGTCCCAAAAATAAATAAACGTTGAAAAAAAAAAATTAAAATGTATAATTTTATAGGTTTTGACATATTTATACAACTGTAATGCTATCACTACAGTCCAAATAATGAAAGTATCTGTCACCCCAAAATATTTTCTCTTGAACCTCTGTAATGCTTTTTTCTCTTTTTTACTTTTCCCTGACCCTTTTCCATGCACATTTTACCTACTTTAAGATAATGTAAGTTAGTTTACTTTTTTGCGTGTTATATTTAAATAGAATCATACAGAATGTACTTGTTGTTGATGTTGTTGCTATATCTATATTTGCAATATTTTTATACATATAGCAATGCTTCAAAGGCACAGAGATTTTTGTCCTATATCACCAGCTGTACTTCTTCTATTTAGAATATTTCTTATTTTCTTTCTTTTTTTAATTTTTATTTATTTTTTTCTTAATTTACATCCAAGTTAGTTATCATAGAGTGCAACAATGATATCAGGAGTACATTATTACCTAATGTCCCTTACCCATTTAGCTCATCCTCCCTCCCACAACCCCTCAATTAACCCTCAGTTTGTTCTCCATATTAATGAGTCTCTTCTGTTTTGTCCCCCTCCCTGTTTTTATATTATTTTTGTTTCCCTTCTCTTATGTTCATCTGTTTTGTCTCTTAAAGTCCTCACATGAGTGAAGTCATATGGTATTTGTCTTTCTCTGACTAATTTCGCTTAGCATAATACCCTCCAGTTCCATCCACGTAGTTGTAAATGGCAAGATTTCATTCTTTTTGATTGCCGAGTAATACTCCATTGTATATATGTACCACATCTTCTTTATCCATTCATCCATTGATGGACATTTGGGCTCTTAAGTTGAAAACTGAAAAGCAAAAATTCAATGGGAAATGGAAAGGAACTAGAGTACCAAAAATTGCACATAGAGAGAAAGACCAAATTTGAGGACTATCATTACCTGATTTCAAGACTTCTGAAAGTCTTGAAATCAAGACTTAGATTTCAGTAATCAAGCCAGTGCAGTGTTGGCACAAAGATAGACAGAATGGAGTGCAGATAAGTGCATGCATATGTGAACAACTGATTTTCAACATAGTTGCAAAGGGAATTCTATGAAGAAGACAAGTGTTTTCAAGGAATGGTACCAGTACAGTCAGAAACTCATATGCAAATAAGTGGATTTCAATCTCACACCTCACATCACATAACAATAAATCAAGAGGCGCCTGAGTAGCTCAGTCCATGGGGCTGAGCGTCTGCCTCTTGATCATAGGTCGTGATCCCAGGGTTGTAGGATTGAGCCCTGTGTGGGGCTCTGTCCTTAGTGTGGAGCCTGCTTGAGATTCTCTCCTTCTGCCCTTCCCCCACTCCTGTGCCCTCTCTATCTCTCTAAAATTAAAAAAAAAAAATCAGAATTTATCATAGACCTCCTATGAAGTCTAAAACTATGCAATTTCTAAAGGAAACTGCAGGGGGAAAAACAAGATTTTTTGGCAAAGTTTGTTTGTTTGTTTGTTTGTTTTTAAATACCAAAAGAATAATCCCATCAATGAACAAATTAATATATTGGACTTCAACAAGTTTGAAACATTTCTGCTCTTTCAAAGGCAGTATTAAAAAGGATGAAAAAACAAGCCAGAGTGGTGAAAACATTTGTAACTCATATATAAGTTAAAGGACTTGTATCAGAATATGTAAATAATTCTTAGAAATCAATAATGGCAAACCCAACTAATTAAAAATGAACAAATGATTTGAACAGTCATTTCACCAACTAAAGTATTGGAATGTGAAGCAAATTCAGAAAAAGATGCTCAACATTGTTAGTTATTAACAAACTATGAATTAAAACTGCAATGAGATACCATTATACATCTATTAGAATAGCTAAAATTAAACTGACTGATCTTATCAAGTTTTGGGAGAGTGTGGAAGAATAAGAACTCTCATACAATAGAGAATGCTAAAGGATATGGCCACTTCAGAACACAGTTTGACAGGTTCTTTTCTTTTTTTTCTTTCTTAATGTTCCTTTATTTTGAGAGAGAGAGAGAGAGAGCGAGAGCATGCACGTGCGTGTATGCGGGGAAAGGGGCAGAGAGAGAGAGATGGAGAGAATCTGAAGCAGGCCGTGCTGTCAGTGCAGAGCCTGACACGGGGCTTGATCTCATGAACTGTGAGATCATGACCTGAGCCAAAATCAAGAGTCCTTGAGCCCCCCTAGGTGCCCTAGTTTGAGGGTTTCTTAAGGTAGAAGTATAGTAAAACCTTGGATTGTGAGTAACTTGCTCTGCAAGTGTTCTGCAACACAAGCAAATATTTCTAATAAGTTTTAACTTGATAAATGAGCAATGTCTTGCAATATGAGTAGTACGTGACACTGAATGTCACATCATCACAACTGAGCCACTGGTTCTTGAAATTTGCTTTGATATACGAGTGCTTTGGATTACAAGCATGTTTCTGAAATAAATTATGTTTGCAAACCAAGGTTTTACTGTATACACCTACCATTTAAGTTCTGAGTATTTAACTAATAAACACAAAAAGCTTATATCCGTACAAAGGCTTGCATATGAATGTCCATATCAGCTTTACCTATAGTAGCCCCAAATTGAAACAAAAAAAAAAAGAAAAAAGAAAAGTGTTACATCATACAATGAAATACTATTCAGCTGTAAAAAGAACAAACAAGTGATAGATGCTACAACACCGATGAATATCAAAATTGTGCTGAGTGAAAGAAGTGAGATTTGTTTAAAAAGTACATTCTGCTCTCGCCCCCGTTTTTCACCATAGTATTGGAAATCTTAGCCTCAGCAATCAGACAACACAAAGGAATAAAAGGCATCCAAATCGGCAAGGAGGAGATCAAACTTCCACTCTTCACAGATGATAGCATACTCTATATGGAAAACCCAAAAGATTACACCAAAAAACTGCTAGAACTGATCCATGAATTCAGCAAAGGGGCAGGATATAAAAACAATGCACAGAAATTTGTTGCATTCCTATACACCAACAATGAAGCAACAGAAAGACAAATCAAGGAATCTGTTCTATTTACAATTGCACAAAAAAACATAAAATACCTAGGAATAAATCTAACCAAAGAGGTGAAACATCTATACACTGAAAACTATAGAAAGCTTATGAAAGAAATTGAAGAAGACAAAAAGTGGAAAAATATTCCATGCTCCTGGATAGGAAGAACAAATATTGTTAAAATGTCAATACTACCCAAAGCAATCTACACATTCAATGCAATACCTATCAAAATAATACCAGCATTCTTCACAGAGCTAGAACAAACAATACTAAAATTTATATGGAACCAGAAAAGACCCCAAATAGCCAAAGCAATCTTGAAAAAGAAAACCAAAGCTGGAGCCATCACAATCCCGGACTTCAAGCTGTATTACAAAGCTGTAATCGTCAAGACAGTATGGTACTGGCACAAAAAAACAGACACTCAGATCAGTGGAACAGAATAGAGAACCCAGAATGGACCCACAAACATGTGACCAACTCATCTTTAACAAAGCAGGAAAGAATATCTAAAGGAACAAATACATTCTCCTCAGCAAGTGATGCTGGGAAAACTGGACAACAACATGCAGAAGAATGAACCTGGACCACTTTCTTACACAAAAATAAACTCAAAATGGATGAAAGACCTAAATGTAAGACAGGAAGCCATCAAAATACTCGAGGAGAAAGCAGGCAAAAACCTCTTTGACCTTGGCCGCAGCAAGTTCTTACTCAACAAGTCTCTGGAGGCAAGGGGAACAAAAGCAAAAATGAACAGTGGACAGATTAATGTCTCCGTTTTCAGAGAATGTATTCTTGTTTTGTTTTTGTTTTGTTTTGCTTCATTTTACTGGCTAACACTTCTGGTATAATATTGAATAGAAGTAGCCAGAACAAATATTTGTGTTTTATGACTCATTTTATTTTTTTTTTTAATTTTTTTTTCAACGTTTATTTATTTTTGGGACAGAGAGAGACAGAGCACGAACGGGGGAGGGGCAGAGAGAGAGGGAGACACAGAATCGGAAACAGGCTCCAGGCTCTGAGCCATCAGCCCAGAGCCCGACGTGGGGCTCGAACTCACGGACCACGAGATCGTGACCTGGCTGAAGTCGGACGCTTAACCGACTGCGCCACCCAGGCGCCCCTTATGACTCATTTTAGAGGGAAGGCATTAAGTCTTTCAACACTAAGCATACTGCTAGCTGAAGGTTTTTCATAGGTACTGTCTATCATTTTGGAAAAGTTCACTTATATTCCTGGTTTGCTGAGAGCTTTATCAGGAATAAATGCTGACTTTTGTCAAATGCTACTTCTGAGATATTATAGTCTCTTCTTTATTTTGTTAGTATAGTAAATTACGTTGATTTACAAATGTTAGCCCAATCTCTTGCATTCCTGAGATAAATCCCACTTGCTCATGAAACCTTACCATTTTTATACGTTGTCGGGTGCTATTTGCTAAAACTTTATTTAGAGTTTCTGTATCTATGTCCATGATGCATATGGTCTGTAGTTTTCTTTTTCCAAAATACCTTTATCTGTGTTCAGTTTCAGATTATTGTGGGCCTCATAGAATGAGTTGTAAAGTGGAACTCTAAGCGACACGTCTTTTTTCCAAGGAGTAGGAGGGGTCTCTTGACCTTCACTGCCCAACTTTATGGCCTGGGAACTCTCTCAAGGAACTCAGCTGAATTAGTCATAAAGCATATACCTCTTTGGTTTCATATCTCCCAGAATCATTGTCATTGCCTGCTGTACAGAGACTTGAAAACTGTTGTTTTATATGTTTGTCCATTATTCTTGTTTCAAGTGACAGGAGAAATCTGGTTCATTTTACTGCATTTTGGCCACAAGCTGAAGTTGGAGCCAATTGTCAGTTGAAGACAGAACTAAGATTGTCAATTTGAGAGACTTATTTTATTTTTTATGAGGGCACAAGAGTATCATGTCTAACAGATGTTACAATGAGTGGTGTATGAGGCAGACATTTATTTAATAGGCACATGCTTTGGTCTCTCTGTCACTATCTTGGTTAAAATTACACATTTGAAACAAGAATCTAAAACTTTAGAGTACTGTGGACTATGCATTTCTCATCTTCACAGCTCTCATGTGACTGTGCAGAGAACCTTGCTCACTTTCAGCACTAAAGAATGAATGTTCCCAGGCACACTTACACAGCTTTTTTGTGTGTATGTTTTGTTGGTCTGTGGCCTTCTATAACTTTGTGTATCTGAGCTTCCCTGCCACCCTTTCCTGAACTCTCTTTTTATGGGTATAATATTTTTTGAATCATTTCATCAACGAGCTTCCACTAAAAATTGATTTCAAAGTATCCAAGCATTTCAAATTAGCTTAACCTTCTTCATAGTTCTTTAAGGACAAATTTAAATTGCTATTTTTCATTTAAATGGAAGCCAGGGCTTCCAAAATATTCACAAGATCATTTTATTTGTTATCCAAATTCTAAGTAATTGTGCATGGCAGACAGTATTTAATGGTTAATATTTAATTATCTAAATTGATGGTGTCCAACAAAAATATAATATGAGCTGCATATGGGATTTTTAATTTCTAGTAGGAAGATTAAAAATAGAAAAGAAACTGGTGAAATTAACTTTAATGTTATATTTAATTTGGCTCAATACATCCAACATATTATCATTTCACCATTGATTCAATAAAAAAGAAATGTTAATTAATGTATTTTATATTCTTTGTTTCATACTAGGTTTTCAAAATCCAGTACATATAAAATATTTACAGCACATTTCAATCAGACTAGCTACTTTGCAAGTGCTCAACAGCCATATATGGCCATACCATACTGGATAAGTGAGATCTAGATAATACTTTTATTTTATGTTTGTTTGTTTGTTTGTTTATTTGGAGAGAAGGAGAGGGATAAGGAGAATCCCAAGCAGGCTCCATGCTCAGCAAGGAGCCCAATGTGGGGCTCGATCTCACAACCGTGAGATCATGACCTGACCCAAAATCAAAAGTCCAACCCTTAACCAATTGAGCCACCAAGGCTCTCAACAATACAATGACTTTTGAGGTCATTTTCAGCAACTGTAGTAAATCAGTGCTAGGATTCAATTTGCCTGGCATGCTAATAAACCATATTTTCTTCGTATATCAGCACATGCCTGAAATTACCAACAAAGTCACTGACTACTTTGAAAACTTATAGTTGTTGGGTTTAGAATGGCCACGACAGCTGCTGGCTGTGTCACTTATCAATTCTGAGACTTACTAAGATTTTTGATATCCTTGTGTCTCAATACTCTAACCCATTGAATAAGTATCATTTTTGTGGTTTCAAATTCATAATTTGATGTGAAAATCAAATAAAATAGATGTGAGTAGGGTTTAAAAATATAAGATATGATCTAGAATTAGAACAGGAAATTTTTCTGAACAAAATGTCTTCAATTTTTGTCTTAGCTTGACTAAACTTCAGAAAGGCTTCTTCCTGATTCTGGTTCCTGACCTGCCTTTTCTTAGAACATTTACTCTAGAAAACTTGTAACTGTCCATTTTCTTTCAGCAGTGGTAGCAAGTATTACATTTTATTCAAGAGTCAAGGTAACAGAAAGATGTTAACACCTTAAATATGTAATTCAGCCTCATTTTTAAAAAGTTTTACTTTTAATTAATTAATTTACTATTAATATTATTATTTTTACCTTTTGTCCATTCTTTCTGAGGTGTGTATCTTTTTATTTTATTTTTTTTTAACGTTTATTTATTTTTGAGAGAGAGGGAGAGACAGAGCATGAGCAGGGAAGGGGCGGAGAGAGAGGGAGACACAGAATCTGAAGCAGGCTCCAGGCTCTGAGCTGTCAGCACAGAGCCCGATGCGGGGCTCAAACTCATGGACCGTGAGATTATGACCTGAGCTGGAGTCGGCTGCTTAGCCGACTGAGCCAGCCATCCAGGTACCCCGTGAGGTGTATATCTTTTTAAATGTCTCTTGCCAGTTACACAATCAAGAAATATCTTTTCTCAAAGATCGGGGAGTGAGTGTCTAGGAAGAGAGTGCCCCTTTCCAGTCTCTGTGGGAGAGTGGGAGCCTAACTGGTAAACACCTTTCTGGAGTTGTAGAACTACTGGAGAACATTGACTTTTCCTTTGAGCAAAGCCAAGTAGCAAACGAAAATGGCCTCTGTTCTCACCCGGCACACGCAGACACATCCACACTTCACCTCCACCCGACCCTCTGTTTCAGCAGAATTGAGCTGAGATTTAATTCTGGTCTCTCTCCTGTATTGCCATTGCCTTGAATAAAGTCTCTGTCACCTGTTTAACCTTGTCAATATGAGTTTTGCTTTGACACCATCTTAATGAATTTGCTTTCTTCTCTGATTTAAAGGAATCTAGACTTGAACGCTTAAGCTTTGCATCTAGGGCGACTCATTTTCCAGGAAGTCAGCATCACCTAATCAAAACAAGCTAAATGGTTTAGAAGATGGGAGAAATCAACTCTGTATCTTCTACGAGATCATCTTATGACCTTGGGAAAGTGGCTGATACCTCTGAAAAAGGGTTTCCTCCTCCACAAGATGAGAGGATTGGGTAAAGAGAACTCTTAAATTGCCTTTGAATTTGAACCTCTTTCAATCTATTCTTGCTTGAGCCCTGTGGATTATTTAGGCTGAACCAGTGCAGCCATATTTTTAATCAGTTAATTCACATCAACTTTATGTACATGACAGGAGACTTTTTTTTTAAGTCTAATGAACATTCTCACATTTACAACAGGAAATGAATTAAACACGTATATTCCCTGAGGGTGAGAATGAGGTACAATTTTTTTCCACCTATAAAGCAGCTGCTATCACTGTTTGCTGACTTGCAAATCATTACTGAATGCTTCAGCACATCTTTTTACTTGTTGACATTGTGCAAAGTCAGCTCTTGAACTGCCCATAATTGCTGGACTCATGATTTGCTTTTTTTATTTATTCCCATATAGAAAAAGATTTGATTAGTAGTATACGTTGCACAATACATTTTTATGGTACTTTTTAAAAGCCTATGTTGTAATTTAAGTTCTCACCTTAAACAGAAACACAAGACTGTTGTTTTATATGGCATCTGCTGTATTCTTGAAAACACATCTGGGAAATTAAAATTAGCATGTGATGCCTATAGCACCACAGCTTTCATCAGAGTATACCTGGCAGCAGGAAGAGCTAGCCTGAGGAGCATTTACTAGGTTCTGGGTCAGTGACTCCCATATTCTGTGCGCTTAAGAATTACTTAGAGACCTTTCCAAACTTCCAAAGCCCAGACCACACCCTAAACTAATTAAATCACAACCTCTGTAAGTGAAATGCAGCCTCAGTCTTTTTCAAAGCTCCCTGGGTATTCCAAAGTGCAGACAAACATGGGAATCACTATGCTGGGCTCTGTGCTGATACTCTGCAGACGTGCCTTTAGAGTCATTTTCATAACCATCCTATCAAGTACACATCCTGTTATAAGCAGTAGTACTTAATACTACAATTAGCCAAGTACTTGCAAGCAAAACTACTTTTGCAAAATTCACTTGGGTGAAAAAATAAGATAAGTTGAGGAAGGGAGTGAAGGGTTATCACTTCTGCTCTCCAGGTGGCCCCGCGTCCGGACATTTAAAATTCCCAGCTATTTGAAGCGGGGAAAGGACGTCAGGCTATCTCTCTGTTATCTCTCCAAGGTTTAGTTCATGGCTACGTTCAAAAAGAGACAGAACTAGAGAATCCCAGCCTCATAAAGGGGAATTGTATACCGGTGGTCCATCAAATCATACTAACAAGAAAATCTGGATCTGGTTCTCATTAAAAGCCTGGATACATAAAAAAAAAAAAAAAAAAAAAAAAAAAAAAAAAGAAAGAAAATAATCACAGACAATGAGGTGAAGGATGCATAGACTTCCATGCTAGTGAATCTAGATTTTTCCCTCTATGAGGAGAGGTGGACTCCTTACCCAAGGTTTATTTGGCTCTGTAAGGTTTTCACTGAATTACATACACAGATATTTTTATTGATGCTGAATTGTATTTGAACATGGAACTTCCAGCTTCTTCTGACAGATGCTATAACAAATATTTGTTACTACCTTTGATGTTGGAGACAGAAGTCGGTAAATGTTTCAGTGATAAGCCACGGGAGCCCCTTTACCTCATTACTGGGGCCAGGAAATGCTGTGCTTTCCCATGAGAACTGGTGTGTTTTCACCTGCTCAGCAGCCTTTTTTTTTGTAACTTCACCTTTTCCTTATGCATTTTGCTCACGAAGCTTGGACCCAAATCTGGGCTCTTGTTTCATACTCAACAAATCCAGATATACAATGTTTTTCATACCGATAGTCCCTCTGAAATAATATTCCTGCTTTAATTACCTCTAGCATCCCTGACATCCCTGGTTTCTTATTTTTAAGTTATTATATGAGTTTCGTAAGCTGTCTTGTAGCTTATAAATATATTTATAGGTATTTATTTTTACATCCCTTGTAACATGTCTACCTCTAGCTATGAAGTTTTCTGACAACAACACATAAAATCGAAACACATGTTCCTTCATAGCAATGTTACTCTCTAGTTAGCAGGAGACCCCTACGAGCATTCAACGAAGAATTAGAAAAGATACATAGTGCGAAAATATGACAAAATAAGATGAAAACTTACACCATCACATACCAGTGTTAGTCTTAAGATAACTGTTAATCCTGCCTGAGAATTCATGAATTATAGAACACTTGCATTGCTTCCATTCAGATGAATCTCTGAGTGGTAAGAATCAAGAAAAGAAAAAGAGGCCACATTTAGCACCTGACCTATCATATGTAATGCTTTAAGATCTGAAAAATAATTTGCTTTAAAATTTGAACGAAGTATACCGCTGAACTTAAAATTACACTCACCTAAAGTTATTTGTGGTTATCATTTCTTGGTGAGCGGTGCGTTTCTCACACAAGCTACGGCATATGGAGAATACTTGAGTCTACCAATGCACTTGCCCTGAGAGAAATTTAGTCCTTTGTGGGGTTGTAATCCCTTTTCATGGAGAGCATTCACTCCTCTAAAAATAGTTTTCCTGGCATAGCTGGTACAGAAACATATGTGAGAGAATCCTGCTAGACATATCATTGAGGACAGGTGTTACGGGTTCTTCACAGTTGAACCCCCACTGCACCTGGGTTCTGAAGTTCTTGAAGGAAAGAGGACTCCCCTGTCCTATCAGCAGCACACAGAACAGTGCCTGGAAGAAAGAAGGCACTAAATACACATTTGCTGAAGGAATAATGAGGGGAGGTCTTCACCCAGCACTGAAACAACTATTTAAGATCTACTTAATCCGCTGGTGAACATTTGCTTTGTCACCAGGTCTGAGTCGTGCTTTATCGTGACCCACAACTACTGCATCGTTCTTTTTCTTTCCTTAGAATCATGAGAGCTTATTATATGCACAAGGCACGTTGTAAGGTATTTTACATGTCAGTTCATTTAAACCTAATGATATTATCATTTGCTTTTAAAATACAGGAAAATAGGGGCGCCTGGGTGGCGCAGTCAGTTAAGCGTCCGACTTCAGCCAGGTCACGATCTCGCGGTCCGTGAGTTCGAGCCCCGCGTCAGGCTCTGGGCTGATGGCTCAGAGCCTGGAGCCTGTTTCCGATTCTGTGTCTCCCTCTCTCTCTGCCCCTCCCCCGTTCATGCTCTGTCTCTCTCTGTCCCAAAAATAAATAAACGTTGAAAAAAAAAAAAAAGATTTAATAAAAAAAAAAAAATAAAATACAGGAAAATAAAGACCGAGATTAAAACATAAAAACAAAACAAGCTTACCTATGCAACCAGCACAAATGGCAAAGCCCAAATTTGAACCAATGTTGCCCTAAGACACCCCTCTACAACTTGGGGATGATTTCATGCCACCCACTTCCCCTTCTGTGCTGACTATTCACAGTCCTGAATCTCCCCTTTCTCAGTTATTGGTAGAGGAATTCAACCAGCTTGTCATATGCCAGTTCAACTATTCTCTATTTCTTTACATTTTTACTTTGTTTTCAAAAAGTTATTTTACATAAATTACGTCTGTTTGCCTTTGATGTCTTTTACCCTAAACTTCTATCAGAGTGGCTTTTGCTTATTTTTTTATACCAGCTTTTATCACTATTTAGCCTTAGATGGATTTTGTTACCTGCAATGCTAACTTCCAGTAGATCTGAAGCATGTCTTGAGCTCATGGTTTTCGATTTATTCTATGCTATTAAATACATTTAAAAAAATAAAGTAAGGCTTTATGGAGCACCTCTTATATCTCTGACACAAAGAGAGACCGGTGAATTGATGAACTATTTCCTGACATCAAAGAGTTTTCTATGTTCTTAAAGAGACAAGATATAAATTCAAAATAAACAAAAACATTCAACCTGAATGTACTCAACTGTGTTGCTCCAGGTAACTTCAAAAATAATTTTTGGGGCACCTGGGTGGCTCAGTCAGTTAAACCTCCAACTCGATTTTGGCTCAGGTCATGATCTCATGGTTCCTGAGTTCCAGCCCCGCGCTGTTAAGTGCGGAGCCTGTTTGGGATTTCCTCTATCCCTCTCTCTCTACCATTCCACCCTACCCTCCACTCTCTCAAATAAATTTAAAAAAATTTTTTTGTTTATTTATTTTTGAAAGAGTGAGAGACAGAGTGTGAGCAGGGGAGGGGCAGAGAGAGGGAGACAGAATCTGAAGCAGGCTCCAGGCTCTGAGCTGTCAACACAGAGCCTGATGTGGGGCTTAAACTCACAAACCACGGGATCATGACCTGAGCCAAAGTTGGACGCTCAACCGACTGAGCCACCCAGGTGCCCCTAAAAAAATGTTTGAATGATGGCTTATTCTTGTCATAAAAATAAGTAATTTTGTATGACCACACACACACACACACACACACACATACACACACACACACAGACAAACACATTTAATTCCAATAGATAAATATTTTGGAACTGCTAAGTTTTATTTTCAGAATATCTTCAATTATCGCATATATAATTCAAACACCAGGATCCCGAAAATTTGTAGCCATTAAAAATTAAATGATCTACAAAGATGGGAAAGGAACATAAGATGCTTACATAATCCTTTTTGGAATTTCAAATGGATATGCCTTTTTTATGTCCTTTCTGCTACAGTTATTCAGTGTTGCTTTTTAATGTTAACTGCTACCACATTATCTCCCCTGAGAAAACTTTACATAAAGAAGTGAATGAGGCAAACCTTGGGCAGAGACTGCATTTTAGAAGATATTTGCTAAGTGCACTTGAATCAAAGGCGCTTATTAATACCGGTCCCTAAAATTCAAAGCCACGTCTTTTAAATCAACTAATAGTCTGCACTAAAGAATGTTTTCACTTACTTTTTCCTAAACATGTTAGACTGATTATTAGGATATGAAAAGGAGAGATAGCTTTGGGTCAGTGATAACAATAATCCTTAAAATTAAGAAAAGTGGGGGTGCCTGGGTGGCTCAGTCAGTTAAGCATTTGACTTCAGTTCAGGTCATGATCTCATGTTCTGTGAGTTCGAGCCCCATGCCGGGCTCTCTGCTAACAGCTCAGAGCCTGGAGCCTGCTTCACATTCTGTGTCTCCCCCCTCTCTGACCCTCCCCTGCTCATGCTGTGTGTTACCCAAATGAATAAATGTTAAAACATTGTTTTTAATTTTAAAAAGTGATCAAAAGGCAGTTTTTCTTCTTCCTAGTTTCCACTAATTTGTTGCTTTATGTGTTATCTTTTCTCACTCTTTGTTAAACACCAGTAGTAACATATTTGTACATTTAAAATTGTTTTTTGAGACAGAGACAGAGAGCGTGCATGGGGTGGGGGGCAGAGGGAGAGCAAGAGAGAATCTTAAGCAGGTTCTACACTCTGCAGGGAGCCCAAGGTGGAGCTGGATCCCAAAGAGTCTGATGTCATGACCTGAGCCAAAATCAGGAGTTGGCCGCTTACTCGACTGAGCCCCATACATTTTAAATTTTTAATAATCATCTTTCAAATAATTATCTCAAATATTCCTCATGGCAAACTTAGGAAACATGTAACCACCAATTCACCAATTGAGATGTCAAGGCTTAGAAAAGCAAAATGGGGCAAAGATGACATCTAAGGGCAAAGATGCCAAAGCTCAGGCTTCCTGGCAGACAGGCATGGCCATGTGATGGCATTCCGACCTGTGGATTGAGGTAGACATATTGAGGGACATTGCCTCCCTGGCTGAAAAGGAAATTTCTTGGCCTGGTCACACTCCCTCTCCCCTCCCCTGCCCAAGGAGAGAAAATGAGCCATATCTGAACAAGCAGATTATTATCAAGAAAATAAATGATGGGAATGCAAGCTGGTGCAGCCACTCTGGAAAACAGTATGGAGGTTCCTCAACAAACTAAAAATAGAACTACCCTACAACCCAGCAGTTGCACTACTAGGCATTTATCCACGGGATACAGGGGTGCTGTTTCAAAGGGGCACATGCACTCCCATGTTTATAGCAGCACTATCGACAATAGCCAAAGTATGGAAAGAGCCCAAATGTCCATCAACAGATGAATGGATAAAGAAGATGTGGTATATATATATATATATATATATATATATATATATATATATACACATATACACATACATACACACAATGGAGTATTACTCAGCAATCAAAAAGAATGAAATCTTGCCATTTGCAACTACGTGAATGGAACTGGAGGGTATTATGCTAAGTGAAATTAGTCAGTCAGAGAAAGACAAAAAAATCATAGGACTTCACTCATATGAGGACTTTAAGAGACAAAACAGATGAACATAAGGGAAGGGAAACAAAAATAATATAAAAACAGGGAGGGGGACAAAACAGAAGAGACTCTAAAATATGGAGAACAACCTGAGGGTTACTGGACGGGTTGTGGGAGGGGGTTTGGGCTAAATGGGTAAGGGGAATCAAGGAATCTACTCCTGAAATGATTGTTTCACTATATGCTAACTAATTTGGATGTAAGTTTTAAAAAATAAAAAATAAGGGGCGCCTGGGTGGCGCAGTCGGTTAAGCGTCCGACTTCAGCCAGGTCACGATCTCCCGGTCCGGGAGTTCAAGCCCCGCGTCAGGCTCTGGGCTGATGGCTCAGAGCCTGGAGCCTGTTTCCAATTCTGTGTCTCCCTCTCTCTCTGCCCCTCCCCCGTTCATGCTCTGTCTCTCTCTGTCCCAAAAATAAATAAACGTTGAAAAAAAAAAATAAAAAAAAAATAAAAAATAAATAAAAAATAAAAAATAAAATTAAAAAAAGATAAAACAGGAAAATTTCCTAGCATTTCTAAAAAAAGAAAAGAAAAGAAAAGAAAAGAAAAGAAAAGAAAAGAAAAGAAAATGAGAGGGAGGCAGAGAAGGAAGCTGTATGAAAACTACTTCTCATTGGTCAGAAACCCTGGGAAACCCAGCACACTCACATGAAACCCAAAATGTTCTCCCACCTGTTTCATCCGCTATATTTTAAGGGTTTAAATTTTTCCTTACGGTATCTTTGTTTGCCTTAATTAGTATAGAAATATGTATGTATGTATCTATCCACCTATCTATCTGCCATCATCCATGCATGCATTCTCTATCCATCCAGATCCTTAGCCTATTTTCCTTCTCAATTCCACTGCCTACTCCACACCATACTTCATCACTTGACATCTGGATGGCTACAATAGCATTCCCTTTGCTCATAAACTCTCCTTGACACAACTCACTAAACATAAGACTGCCATACTAAATCTTACTTAAATATGACTTGTATAAAATTGTTCTTCTTGCTCAGAAGTCTACTATCTATTCTTATTTGCTTTGGAATAAAGCACATTCTCTTAGCCTTACACTGAAAGCTCTTCCAATTTGATCTCTCCGTACCTCCTACACTGAAATTACCTCATAGCCACTCAGTCCAAATCCCATCTCTTCTATCAAATCTTGCCCAACTAAATTAGCTCCAAACTAATTGGTTTCATACTCTTCCATACTTCTTATTGGCATCAAAATATATTTTATATATACATATGTGTATATATATATATATATATATATATACACACACACACATATATACTATATGTTTATCTCTTCACCTGTATTAAAATGCTGCCCAAATGAAGGGAACACTATTTAGACTCACTATTTAGACTTCTTTTAAGGACTACCTCTGTGACTCATTGTGGGAGGAAGCACCTGGTAAAAGTTTGATGCCTACTGAAATAAACTGAGTTAATTCTGCGGGCTTCCTGTCTGCAAAAGCAGGGAGAAGTGTGAATATATTTCTTCATAAGAATAACCCTCAGCATTAAATTGCCTTAACTATCCAAACAACGCATTAAAAACCAGAATTGAATAATGTCCCTTTATATTTTCTTTCATGCCAACACAAATCCTGATGAGTTTTTGTTCATATGGCCCCAAAACTTGAAGGCTCCAATTTACTACAGGTAATATACGTGATCTATGAGCAGCATATGCGTAAGTGTATATAAGAGAAGAAGGCATGACAATGAATAAGATGTCTTATAAATAAGCCCCAGTGAGTAAGATCTACCACATACTTTAATCAGAATGCATTTTCCACTTGGAAGTATGACAGCCAGGTCAAATGTATTCCCTATTTAGGAAAATAGCATTTCAAAAGGGAATGACAATGTATGAAAATACAAATAAGATCGAAACAAGTCTTTTTTTTTTTTTTCTTTTTTTTTTTGCTGGACACTAGGGATGGCGGTTATTGTCTCAAGTGACTGAGACACCTGCTTCATAATTTACAGGTTGTGTGATTTTGAGCAAATTATTTGATTTCATTGATCCTCAGTCTCATCATAGAGAAAAATAAGATAACTCGCCTTTCTCACAAGATTGTATTGGGAGTATACTGCAATATTATCATTAAAATTTTTAGTACAATAGGTGTAAATTAATTTCTAGCTTGTCATACCTTCTTGAGAAATTGGATAATAAGATTATCAAAATGGCGTTTGGAATCAACGCTACCACATTTGACGTATAAGGAGTTTCCGTCATTTACAAGCCATAGGATGTCTTCCAAGTTACTCAGAACATTCTAACTTCATGTTCCTCATCTGTACAATAGGGACAATATTTCCTACATTATGCGGCAGCCGTGAGCATAGACTAAATTGATAAATGCAGTGTTAAGTACAGTGATTGTTAAATTGTAAATGCTCAACGTAACAGGTTTGCTACAGAGAAACTAAATTACACAACATTTTTTATCTTAATTTTTCAAATTCGAGATGGAATTTTGGGAGAGGCTGGCACTAACGAACACCTACAAATCAGCCTCTTTGATGTGTGATTTACCACTAGAAGAGATAACCGCTACTTATCATTAAAACATTTATTAAGTGTCTACGATGTTTTATTTTGCTATATGTCATAGATCTGGTTAAAGAGCGCAGATTCTGGAGACAGATGGCATAGTTTGTATCCCAACTCATCCAACTACTAGCTGTTTGCCCTTGAATGATTCATCTAATCCCTGCTTCCTCATCTGTAAAACTGGACAATAAAATTACTTACCTCACTGGGTTGTTGTGAGAATGAAATGGGTTAATATCTATCAATGACATATTTAGAACATAGTATTATCTAAATACCAGGGGTTTTCACAAATTAGTAAACATCTGCAATACTCTTTGGAGGGAAGTAAGCTTATTACCATTTTACAGAAGAGAAACTTGAGGCTCAGAAGGCCCAATGGCTTTCCTAACAAGACAGGTAGGGCATCAGACCCTGGATCTCCTCTCTCCTAAGCGCATTTACATTTTACTGTATCAGAATAAAGCCTTTACTATACTGGATACCTATTATACCTTTATATTCTTCTACTTCTTTATATATTCAACCATGTAAAATTATATTTTATTACACATGCACCACAAACTCTTTATTATCTCAGCTTCTCTCAACCAATACTCTCTTTTAATTCAGATTTATACCAGATCAGTATGTAACATAAAAAAGTACCAGAGTGGAGTGATATTTGAATATTTCGCCTAATGGCAATGCTATTCCCATAAAAATTACCTTCAAGAACCTCTTTATTCCTTTTATTATGGAAAATCCAATCATATTCATAAATATAGAAAAGAGTATAATGGACCCCCCCCCCCATGTAATTATCAACCCAGGGACAATATTGTTTCATCCACACCTTCCATCCTCTGGTATTATTTTGAAGTAATTTCCAGACAGCCTAATATTTAGTCTGTGACTATCTTAGTATAAAACTATGGCTCTGACAAAACATAACTGGAATTCTATTATCGTCCATAAAACAGTAAAAATTGCATTGTATAAGCAATCACAAATCTGTATCGCTGTTTTCCTTGATTGTCTTATGATTTAAAAAATATATATTTATTTTTGCCAAATACAAGTGAATTCCACATCTAGAAATTATTCTTTATGTCTCTAACTTTTCCTTTAATCTATAGAATTTTACTCCTCCATTTCTTTTTATCTGGTATGTTTTGTAAAAACCAAAGTGAGGGTTTTTTTTATTCTATAGAGTGTCCTATAACCTGGATTTTGTTTACACAACCCCGTTCTATCACTTCACTTGCTTTTTGAACACTGTGTATGCTAGAAGTTGGACATTTGATCTAGATGCTTGATTATATTCAGGTTTGAATTTTTGGCAATAAATGTCTTTTCAATGATGTAATGTTATAAAGTTGTTAGATCTTGCTTTTTTTCTAATGCCCTCTAGGACACTTTTGAATTTCTGAACTAAAATTAAATTACTTTTGGCAGGCTATAGTTATATTTTCAAACCTCTCCTTACTGTATTTTAGCATTCTGGGTTTAGGGATGTTTTCAACATCATTATTGTTATTTTCACCAACTTAACACAGAAGTTTTGATATTCTGGATACTTGTACCACATTCATGATCCATTTGTGGATTTTTTTGTGTAGTATGTATGGATTCCAGTAAGATAACTATTAATCTCACTTTCTCTTTAAAATTCAAGATCCTTGGGCACCTTCGTGGCTCAGTTGATAAACATCTGACTTCAGCTCAGGTCATAATCCTGTGGTTCATGAGTTTGAGCCCCACATCAGACTCTGTGCTGACAGCTCAGAGCCTGCTTCAGATCCTCTGCCCCCCCACCCCCTGCCCCTCCCTGCTCTCTCTCTCTCTCTCTCTCAAATAAACATTAAAAAAGAAAGAAGTCTTACTATTAAAAAGAAATAAAAACAAAATGTCAAGATTCTCTATTAAGCGGATAACTACCCCCATTTCTTTAGTCCCAAATTCTGTTTATTCGAGGTCAAATAAATACCCAAAGATCAAATATGAAAAAAATGAAATAATATTTTTAAAGGATGTGACATTAGAAATGAATACATTTGGGGACACCTGTGGCCCATTGGGTTAAGTCTCCAACTTTGGCCCAGGTCATGATCTTGCAGTTCATGAGCTCAAGCCCCACATCGGGCTCTGGGCTGACAGCTCAGAGACTGGAGTCTGCTTCAGATTCCGTGCCTCCCTCTCCCTCTTTGCCCCTCCCCTGCTCATGCTCTATCTCTCTCTCTCAAAAAAAAAAAAAAAAAAAGAAAGAAAGAAATTAAAAATTTTTCAAAAATAAATGAACACATTTGGATTCTTATTTTTGCCTCTCCCTTCACTTACTGGTCAGTCAAGAATTCTAAAATTGAAGAAAACTACATAAGATGTCTTTTCTCTACATTTTCCCTTGCAATGGAGAGAACAAAGTGCCAGAAATTATGGAGTTTCACTGAAGCTGGCATTAGCTGGCTCTCATGTCCTGTTTTTAAGTATCAGAAGGCATACTGTCACACCTCTCTGAGGCAAGGAGAGAGGAGTGCATTGTTCCTTTTCCTATACCCAAATAACACACACGAAGTCACCTTATCTCAGACCATTTTCTGTCATAAGACAGAGAAACAGAGTTAAAATGTATGAGAAAAGTAGGGGGCTAAAGTGTCCCAAGATTTAGAGCCTGACCTCAATGCCTTGAATTACAATTCAAAGTAAACAGAAAGCAGTTCAGAATGCAGGATGTGTGCTTAATGTATTCTATCCAGTTCACTGCCAGAAATGAATTGTTACATTGTGTACAAGTCAAAGCATCCAGGAGCAGCTTAAGGATGGGCTCAAGCAGACGGCATCATACACGTCCACTTAGCGCATCAGAAAAACAACACGGGCTGTATCTGAGTGCAGGTTGCTGGAGAACATCTCGCAAAACACCAGCGAAAGCCTAAACTTACTTGTGGAATATTTAAACTGATTTAGGACTGGGATGCTATGGTACAGTAAATCTCTAGGTCAAATAGCAAGTAACTTGTTTGAAATAAATGAAGTAAATGAAAAAAAAAATAAAGAAAATAAATGAAACTTCTCAGATGCTTTGGTGTTTGGTAGGAGCCCCAATATTGCTGTTAAACTCTGAAATAATCAGATGTGAGGTTATTTAATTAGAAACCACTCATGTTAAATATAAATGATCTATAGAACTATAGAACATTTATTAACATTCTATGTTGTAAATTACAATCAGTATGTATTATTGATATAGTAAGTTGACAAATATTAAGTATTGTTTATATTCTTATGGTAAATTGCAGAAAAGATATCATACTGTCATATACCAAAAATACCTCTAAAAACCCAATTCTTAAACGGGAGGCCATCCAGGGATATATCCAGTGCTGTCAAACATGGACTGTGATAAAGTAAATTACTTTGAGACTTTTAGTTACTATGTTCAAATTCATCGCAGTAATTGAACAAATCTGAAGTGATTTGCTTTTGGTGAAGTACTCAATCTGAGGTAAATTATATTTTCCTGCTGAATATGTAGAAATGTAAAATAGTATTTTACTCATTAAATTTATATATTTGTCAATTATATATTTAGGCTAAGTGCTGTATCATTCAATGTTTTTAAATTCTACATAACTGGGCTTTTTTTTAGAGACTCCTAGCTTGAAATCTAGTTGGAGAAAATGTGTTAAATGCAAGACACTCTGTCTGACCCAATTCTTCTCTATGTAAGATTGACCTGCAGACGCCCAAGGCAAACTTTCATGACCTGTCAATTTAATAATAAAAGTTTAAGTAGACTATTTGAGTTTCTCATAAATAACTTTGTATGCAGGATCAGGGATTAAAATTCTGTCATCACTATTCAGTACGAGATTAAGTGTAAAAGGTGTGAAAAATATAAGAACAGAATATAAATGGTCAATTTATAAACTTTAACTGATGATTCATCATGAAATAATTTTCCTAAAATGAGCTTAAAGGATTTTTAAATTAAATAATACAGGTCTTAATGCCTATAGGTCAAACTTAGGTCTTCTGTTCCACACAGACAATATACTAAAGAAGAACAATTATTGAAAATGACCAAGAATACAAAACTGTGAATCACAGTGTTTCTATGATTTGTTAAGTTATCCCCCTAAAGTATTTAAAGATTACTGGGTACATAGCAAGACATTTTCCTTTATAGATAAAAATGAAATATATTTTTTAAAAGACGTATTGAGCATTGGATCAAAAACACGGAAAATTTCAAAACTAAACTTCACCAGGAAAAATAATCAAAGAAGAAATGAAATTGTTTCAAATACCAAAAACACCCCGCTTGCAGACAGGAAAATAATATGCGTCTCTTTTTACACATCCCACTTACTGTGCATGATACTTTGATAGAACCATTTCTTTCTAATATTTCTACCAATAATTGACATACCCAGGATAATTTGAGTAGCCTCCTGCTACTAAATCTTGTACCCACTGTATCGGGCAAATACTCTAATGGTTGTTAATTTAAAAATTCTGATTCTGCACAGGACTCCCACTGGTAACTTTTCTTATGAACACACTGCCGTCTTCCTTATATACCCAGGCATCCCTTTCCAAAATAGAGCAAAAATATTCTGAGAATCTTTTGGGAAAATATTCTTTGATCATAGGTGTCTTAAGTGGAAGAAATTTACCTACATTATTAATGATCACAATGTAATTAAATCAAAACCATTTACAGCTTTAATTTGAAGTTGTATTGCTTCATAATTAACCCAAATGGAGGATAAAGTAATTAATTTTTCAGGAAACAATTTCACTGCATAAAGTTAAATATCAATTAATATGTGTATTAAATTGCCAGTAGTGTTTTGAAAAATTAATTTGCTCCCAAACTTTCAGAGCAGCAGAAATTTCATCAGTGTCGTCTCAATGTCAAGTAATTCACAAGTAAAACACAGAGTGGATTAATTACAATAATCATTAAGGATATAATTATGGTTCTATTTAACTTTTCTTATTTGAGCCTACCATCATAATTTTTATGATGCAATATGAGAGACCCTTTGTACACTAATTTTTCTAGATACGAAATAGTGTTTTTAAATGTATTATTTTGGGAGGTACATGAAAACATGTCATTTTTTAGAAAAAATATAGAATCTGTGGTATCTGAACAATATAACTAGTTTATCTAGTAATATTAATAAAAATCAACTATATGTATGGGGCTCCTGGGTGGCTTGGTAGGTCAAGCGTCTTGGGCTCAGGTCATGATCTCGAAGTTCCTGAGTTTTGAGTCCCACATCAGCCTCTGTGCTGACAGCTCAGAGCCTGGTGCCTTTTTCAGATTCTGTGTCTCCCCCTCTCTCTGCCCCTTCCCCACTCGCACTCTGTTTCTCTCTCTCTCTCTCTCTCTCTCAAGAATAAACATTAAGAAAATAAACTATATATAAATTTCACATACTTTACAAATTTTACAAATACAGCATTCTCTAAAATAGCCCTCAGAATAAAGGACAAGCTTTCTGACAAAATCGTCCACATTTTTCATGATATAAGTATAATATACTTTCTATGGTTGACAATCATCACATAAAACTGACAACTTCGGGGCGCCTGGGTGGCGCAGTCGGTTAAGCGTCCGACTTCAGCCAGGTCACGATCTCGCGGTCCGTGAGTTCGAGCCCCGCGTCGGGCTCTGGGCTGATGGCTCAGAGCCTGGAGCCTGTTTCTGATTCTGTGTCTCCCTCTCTCTCTGCCCCTCCCCTGTTCATGCTCTGTCTCTCTCTGTCCCAAAAATAAATAAACGTTGAAAAAAAAAAAAAAAAAAAAAAAAAACTGACAACTTCTATGGCTCTTCATTAAGAGTTCCTGTGGACACTTATATTTACATTAGCTGCCTTGATGAGCTTGATTTTCCCTATATTATAAAGTTCATTATTAGCTTAAATATGGGTCAAGAATAGTGTTCTTTTTACTATGAAGTAGAAATGATGACATTTCAAATCATACAATTTTTATGTAGCTATGTCTGTTTTTTTAATATTTTTAATACAGCATGGTAATACCAAAATAAAAAGCTATTACTCTATTAACTGGCCACAGGATTATGCAGAAATACTTACTATGTGTTAAAACACATCTTAATAGAAATGTTTCACTGTGAAAATAACAGACTCTGGGCTAAGAAGGAAAGATATAATTATTATGTTTTTCTTAAGAAATGTAGAAGAAAAATATTTTCAGAATATTAACAAATACATTTTTAATGTTTATTTATTCCTGGGTATGGAAATTTACCACAGTCTCCACTAATTGAATCAAGGACTTTGGCCAGGTGGGCAGGGCGGGGGCAGGGTATAAAGACTAGAAAAATTAATAATTGCTCAATGTAGTTTCAAAAGATAATCTTGTTATTTCACAGGCTCTTAAGAAAGAAATGCTCTTTCGTGAGAGTCTAAGTGACTCAGAAATTCATTGAGAACTCAGGCCACAGAGTTTGTATTCTGAACATTAGATAGGAGAGTGAAACTTTCCTAGTTTATTCCCAGGGCAATGGAAATCCCAGATAGGTTTAGGGCAGTCTCAGTGCAGAAGGATCTGTAGCCATATTTTGGAATGGTAACTTGACAGATACAAAACTAGCAGGGAATACATATCCAAAATGGTGGTCTGAGTAGTGGCTTCAGTAATAACTGAGGAAGCTATATGGAAGGATGGTCCACAGTTGCCTACAAGAGGAGTATTAAGGTGGGTAAGCAGGAGTCGACAGAGCAGGCTCCCAAAGGACCTTAGGGATTCTATTCACCAAGGAAGCATACGTCATATGAATATATTCAATTTACTGAAGAAAACCCTAAATTGCTCATGTCTCAATCCAGAAATAACCTAGTTACCCTCAACTATCAAGGGTACTTTTCTGCCCTCCACAGAAGTGAGTCAGTGCTCCTTAAGTAAACATAAAGAGAGACAAGAAACATAGAGTTTCAGTTTTTCCTTATCCTATATTTGTTAGATAATCATTCATGCGTGTTACAGAAATAAGTTAATAATCTGGGATTCTGGATGAACAACTAAACAGAAGACAGTGGGAGGCAGACTAGCACAGGAGGAGTGAAGTTTCTTGGGGTAGGCAGCTTCCTTTCAGTGTAAAGATGGCTGGTGGTAAGTTCCTGGAGGCAAGAATGACTAAGGCACTAGTAATAAAACAGTTATTTATATTTTAAATCCACACTGTTTCCTTTGTTGTTTGCTGCAGATCGATGCCTTTCCCTCCCAGTTGTAAAACGTCTGTCAAATGTTGCCCCACACACAGTCCTGCCCTTTGGTACTCTGTGAAAGTGAAAAAAAAAAAAAATCAAAGCAGTGGCAATTAGCGTAACTCACTGCAAAAACAGAGCATCATGCTTAGTGTGAGAAATCAGAGTATAAACTGAAAACTTAGTGGGATACAGAGCCAGAGGTAACCTGCACCTTACAACCTCACGTAAAATAATGTCTCCTGAGATACTGTGAGTGTGAACCAAAGTAAGGGGTGGGATCCAAATTTATTAAATCTCAAAAGAACTTGCAACTTCTGCCCCAGCCTATGATTTAGGGGCATCTAGGCAGCATCTAGTAAGTTACGTAACACTCAAACACAATTTTTGGCAATAACATTGTTTACACAGGATCATTTTTTTAAATTGGAAAATAGCTTCTTCACATGTAAAAGGGCACAATAATAACTATATTATGGGAAAACTACATTATGTATCTCAGTTCATTGTGAAGATCAAATAAGGTGGATATAAAAATTTTGTAAATTAGAACATTACACAAAATATCAGGTTATCAATATAAGGTTACTACTAAAATATTGGACTCCAACATATCTAATATGCCCAGTAATCTCAACAGAAAGCATTTTAAGACTTTGTGAGTTACATTGTGCTTCTATGCCTGTATTGTGTCCATTTCTTTATTTCTTAAGAAGCCAGGAGTATTTATATTTCCTGTTACGTGGGGGGTCATTTCTGAGAAGTACTAATTTATACAAAAATTCAAGTTTCTGATGAGACAAAATTCATTTTAAAGTGATCAAAAAGCATGTCTCCTCAGACCTGCACTTAGATGACTGACAGGGCCACATGAAGGGTGAGAGGAAGGAAGGTTCTATAACAGCCTAATGATGGTTCCCTCATGGACATTACAGAGAGTTAGATGAAGGAAATCAGAACTGATAATGAGAGGCTCTCTATCTGGCATTTTCTCAAAGTTATAGCTATGGTTAGGGAAACATACCAAACGAACTCCAGAGATCTTGTGGATCTCCCCTTGATGTCCTGGTCACCCATGGCCACAATGTGACCCTCAGGCTTAGAAATGCTCTTTTCACAGGTGCTACTGCCTGTACGTAATAATTATTCAAAACCTAGCTCTTTGGCCAGCTTGACAGGCACTGAAACTTCTGCCCTGACTTCTACAGCGTATTGGGGCACCTGGGTGGCTCAGTAGGTTGAGCATCCAACTTTGGCTCAGGTCATGATCTCACAGTTTGTGGGTTCGAGCCCTACATCGGGCTCTATGCTGACAGTTCAGAGTCCAGAGCCTGCTTCTGATCCTGTGTCTCCCTCTCTCTCTGCCCCTCCCCTGCTCACGCTCTGTCTCTCCCCCCTCTCTCAAAAATAAACAAACATAAAAAATTAAAAAAAAAAGAAAATTAAAGCATGTTCATTAAATAGGGGCATCTACAATTATACAGGGGGATGCTTGAGTAATGGACAGCCCACCATTAATATTCTAAGTCTTGGTTGCCTTTAATAAAAATATGCATAATCGAGTTATTGTCATCAACCCAGAAGTGGTAAGGAGGGGGCTGCTTTGTGTTAAAAAATAAATAAATAAATACGATGTTGGGAGACTTCTCTTCCCTTAAGGTTGCTGCTGTATCTTTCTCAGCTTTCTTTTTAGAATTGAATCTACCTCTCTGTAAATTTCTGATTATTTGAAGCTAAGCATTTATTTCATTATCATGTATTCCTTTGTTTCTTTTCCTTCCCTACATAGACAGCCATCCAGTTAATTCTTAGTATCATATTTGCATACTTAATAGACTAAAGATATTTAAGGACACAGGGAATCCTAAGAAGGCTCTACACTGCCAGCTCAGAGCCCGATGGGGGGCTTAATCTCAAGAACCCGTGAGATCATGAGCTTAGCAGACAGAGATCGAGAGTCAGATGCTTAACCACTTAGCCACCCAGGTGCCCCAAAGAATTTTAGGATTTTTATCAATGATAAAGTATTATTTTTCTACTATTATATATATATATATATATATATATTCTACTATATATATATATTCTACTATTATATATATATTCTACTATATATATATATATATATTCTACTATTATATATATATATATATATATATATATATATATATATATATTCTTTCATGGATTATTCTGGCAAATGACTGAAAGCATTAACTGTCATATGCATCTATGACAAAGCACCCATTATCCCATCCAGAAAAAAAAAAAAATCCTACCGGTGCTGTCAGGAAAATCCCATTGATAGAGTCTCTGTAAATAAGTAGCATATTTCTATAAGTGAATTAATTGCTAATAAAGATTAAAGCAAAAATATGTTAGCACACAGGTTCCTTTTATCACAGTAAAATTTATTCAAAGATCATATAATCCAGCTGCAATGCTTCAACTGAAAGTTAATTAGCTGTTATTAATATGTGATGATATTAATCAGGAGCATCAGGCTTCCATTATCTTCTGTGCCACTACAATGTAAGGCATCATTATACTTAAAATTTGTGCCATTAGAAATAGTACTAGCATGTCACTGCTTTCAACATAGGAGGTAAAGAAATGTAACTTACCAATTGTACTTCTCTCTTTTGTCAGAAACATTAAGAAGATTCAGCTAAGAAAAAAAAAAAACATGCACTAAAGTACTGTGCCTCAAACATAACAGAAAACTAGTGAAGCCATTGCAAAGTTATAATACTTGAAGGCCCAGAAACACTAACCTAAAAGGAGAAAAAGAAGCAGACGACTGTACATAAAGTTTTTTCCCCAGTTCCTCAGCAAAGACAATGGGAAAAAACCGTTCAGAACACGGTAACTCAGACTAAGCCATCTTTTTCATGAAAAATACAAACGCTCCTTGGTAAAAACTAACCTTTGAATAAAATTCTGGGTTATAGTAGTAAGTTTCCTAGTGGTAAAATGATGTGATCTAGTTTACATATATATCCAGTGCCTAAGTGGCATGATTTTAATAGCAAAAATGATGATTGATAGCATGGCATCACTAATTACCTGTACTTAGTGCTTTGGAGTAAAAATTCAAAATAAATCCATTAAAATATTAACCTTTTCATTAGGGATCAATCCTGTGTATGGATCCGAGTAGAAGATTCATCCGGACCTGTCTCATAACTTTAAGGCAGCTTTAAATTGTCATGACAAGTTTAACAGCAACAGCGAGGAATTTTACAAGGTATAAATCTCTACCTGAAGGCAATTATTAATATCTGAGTCTTGTGTGGATTTTCAAATCTTTTATTTATTTTAAGTAGGTTCCATGTCCAGCATAGAGTCCAGTGCGGGACTTAAACTCACGTCCCAGAGATCAAGACCTGAGCTGAGATCCAGAGTCAGATGCTGAACTGACTGAGCCATGCCTGCAGGCATCCCCAGGTTTTCAATTCTTATATAAAATTAGGATATGGATGCAGCAACATGTTGAATACATTTTTATGCTCAGATTCAACACAAACCTATATATAACTATTGACTTTTAAAAATTTTGCAAAAAACTATTCTGTTTCCATATCATCTAGCTGATGACATTGGTTATTGAGCAAAGAGATTCATTATAAAACTCAAACAATTTATTGAATTTATACTCTACTTTAGGATTGCATAGCAAGAATTAGGTACTTTTGTAATCTTGGGTACACACAGATTTAAGGTCCAGTGAATCGTCTCATCCATACCTGGGGGTGTTTCTGCCTGGTTGATGGTTGGCAGAAGCATTTGGGTGGACACTTACTGATTCCAACTGGTCATCTCTTCCTTATTCTGACTGGTTTTTTGTTAGAGAAAATAATGTATGACTGTTATTCTATAAACACACACATGTGAGAAACTGTGCAAGTCAGTCACTTACCAAATGCATGGGGTTTCTATTAGGTGTAAAGCATTTTTCTTGGATAAAATAAGGTCAAGCCATTTTCGGAAATACAGGTAAATAAGATTGCCATTGTCATGCATGCTAATACTTGCTGAGACAGATGCTAATTGTGTCTAGAAGAGGCCACGGTAAGGCAAAAGAAAGCCACCTGGAAAAGGTGAAATGTGTTTTGAAGTTCGAAGTCTGAAAGTTAGCAAGGCACAGAGAAAGAAAAAGGAGAAAGGGGCACTCCTTAATAAAGGAAGTGACATTTGCTAAAGCAAGGAAAAGGAAGAGACAAAGGCGTACATAGAAGGTGCTGAGGCCCTGGCAAGAGGGACTGAAAGAGTGAGCAATGTTACAGGAACAGCTCAGGGACAGATGGAAAAGCAACTCGGTACCTGAGTTCAACATCACTACCAAAGACTGGGGGAATGAAATGGCTCTCTGAGCTTCAAGGTGAAATTGAGTCAGGATTAACTCAATACAATTTGACAACACAGAGAAAGGCTTGTTTCCGTAAGGATGAACTATATCCGCACATTTCTAAGGTGTGATTTCAGAGATCTGGGAAATACCTAGCCTCATCCCCCAAACTCATCTTCCTGTCTCTGGTTGATTCATCGGATGTTGCCTTTGTTGGGGGAGGGGGTTCTGCTTTGCAGAAAAGTTGTGCGAATTTACCAGGCTATTTTGCATATGTAGAAATTAAAGCACAGAAAAGGTCAAATCCTATTCTTGGTTGCACAGTCGTTGGATTGGGATGACAAGCCAGGCAGTTTTGTAGTATGCATACCACTTCTGGAAAGTTCTATAAAGAGTGAAGGGAGCTTGGGAACACTTAATGCTTGAGAAGGACAGCAAAGAGAAAAAGGAATAAATTTCACCCTTCTCAAAAATTATTCCACAGAGTTGCCCTGAAAATAGTAATCAAATGCAGTTAAAAATAAATAGCAAGACACATTAAGATATAAATCGAAGAATAATGGAATGACCACAAACACAATTGACAAGTTAGCTTTAAAAAAACCCACCAGTACTTAGTCAATACAAAAGTTCAGTGCACTGATATTTGATTTTATAAACAGAAAGCTGAAAAGTAATTCACTTAAATTAATTCCTTTAAATCAGTAAGCTCTTACATTGGTCCTGACGAATGTAGCCAGGTTGAGAACAGCTATTTTATCTTGTGCATTTCTTTCTAGGTGGCTTTAGAGGATGTTCTGGAGGGCACACAGTTCCGAGGGAAAAAGAGGCATAATACTCTTAAGTTACCCACAATGGGACCATTTACTTTATTTTCATGAAAGTAGTAAAGTTCCTGATTTTGATAGGCATAGTCTTTCTCCAAATGGTGATACCTTTATGATAATGAAGGTTCCAAAAATCAAGGAACTTCTAAGATTTTTAATGGTGAGTTGTACCCACTCACTCATTTTTCTAAGTAAAAGGGAGAACGCTGTTCTAATTTCAGAACCTTCTAGTTCTCTCAAAATCCACCTTATCACATGCCATAAGAATCTGACTACATTTATTTCCCAAATCCCTGGGTTATCACCTTGTAAGTCAGAGTACAACCACTAAATTCTGATTAATATGTGTAATTTATTTTTTCTACTATCAAGGAAGCGGCCATGCATGGTATAGATCTGCCAGGTACAATTTACAACCAGCGAAAGGCAAGAAACTTGGGTAAGACCATAAGAACACTAAAGAAAAATCCAATGTTTCCCGGGACATTCCAGAAGTTTGCAGTATGATAGCAGTAATAGGCAGTAAAGAGTTCCCCAGAAATAAGGACCCAGTTCTGAAGAGCTGCAAATGAATAATCGGGGGCTTTTCAGGACAATGGCAGCCCCTGCCTTGGGGCCTGAAGTGTACTGATCGTATGTTTAATGTTCTTCTTAGAGAGCTCTGCCATATTGTGGACTTTCTAAAAAAGGCATTAGAAGTTTCATCTGTATTCTCCCCAACTCCTCCCCACAATACATAAATTGAAAATATGAAAATATATTAATGTGTCGGGTGATATCTGGAATCACCCTAAACTGTGCTAACATAAACAATGGGAGTATCATCAATGACCAAATAAATAAAACAGAACCAAATATATACAATTCCAAGTTCCATTATCAAAGAAGTAGCTGATAGTTCAAGTTTGATGGAAGAAGAACGTACCATTCCACGGTATGTTATATGCGGCAATTAAAAGAAAATAGGAGAGCGATTATTCCCAAGAATCTGAAATGTCATATTACAATGAAACATTCAAACCTTATAAGGTCAGAACTATTTTATTTTAGGAGACTGGTGTCACCATAATAAGGACTAGTTAAGTCTTTTGATGATAAGGTTAAATATCAGCTAAGTTTCAATTTGTTTCTTATGAAGTTTTTAAATTAATTAATACGGAACATGATGTCACATTCTTCTCAGGCTGAATCACTTGGAGAAGCTTTGATGAAAAATCTGGGATCCATAGACAGACCCTGTGTGAGGTTTTAAGCCTGGTTTCTCTACTCACTAGTTGTGTGACCTTGAGAAACCAACTTAATCTTAACCGCATATGGTTGTAGAGAGAATTACATAAGATAATAAAAAATTGAGAGCATTGCCGGGCATGTAAAAGCTCAATAATATTAAATGTTGTCATTGCTATTGTCATTAATACTGGCCAGGATCCAGCAATACTGACAAACATTTACTGGAGTTGCAACAGAACAAAAAATGGTGAAAACTCTGCTATCCAGCGGTGTGATTTAGAGAAAGCTAAATAATGATTTGACATCCAACACTGAAGAACACTAAGAAACTTAGAAAACACAATTTTGTTCTGAAAATTATGAGTCCATGGATGTTAAGGAAAATCCCGATGACTAGGATTGCCCATAAAGAAAAGATAATTAGTAATTAATCAACTTTCATGTTGTGTGAAAGTTCCCCCAAATAACGAATTTGTGAATTTAGATTTAAGAGTAGTATACGAAATCCTAGGAATCATCAAATCCCTATCAGAAATTTGTACTGCTAACGATCCAGCTATGGTGGGATGGGTCCAAAGATTAACTGGATGCTTTAAAAAAAAAAGTCTGTGATGGGATTACATTTTAACTCAGTGATATTTTCATAGACAAATTGTAAAAATCTACCTTAACAATTTCAATCTCCATTTCATAAGACTGTTAACACCGGAAATTATACCATGAGGGAATTTTAAATGTGCCTCTTTAGACATTTCTACAATGCAAAGAAAGCTAGCAAAAATGTTGACTTTTGCATATTAAAATATCAAGGAGCAAAGTGCTGCATCATGCATTTGAAGGAACAAATTATTAGTTATTTTTCGAAGAAAGTAAATAATAACTCTTGAAAATAACTGAAGAGAGAAGTATGATATGCTAAGTTAGCACTTTGGCTGATACATTTAATGGTTTGCAGCAACATTAGTACCAAAATTCAAGGGCTGAATGAAAACATGCTGCCCTCCACACACAGGCAATTAGCTTTTCCAAGAAAAAAATATATATATATATTTTTTCAAAAAGAACAAAAAAAGAAAAAGAAAATGGAAACAACCATTTGATAGTTAATCACAACATCAACATGCTCTCACCAGGAGCATTTCCAAACTCAAATGCAAAAGTGTAATTAGGTAAGAAACCTGCTTTCTCCATTTTTGTATGCCATGTTTGGATATTATGTTACAAAAAGACTGCACAGAATACAGTGTTAAAATGAAATTTTTAAATATGGCTTTTGAAAAATTCTGAGTTTCAATTAAAGAAGACTACCTTGTAAAATTTATCTTAAATTCTTAAATTCAGTATTCTTGTCCTATTTTTCTTTCAACAGTTATATCTTTTCATAGATACAAGGCAATAAAAATCATACAAAGATAGAAATTTTGCTTAAATGGTTAGATAATTTTTTCATGTATCCTTATGTATTGAAAGCAAGTTTACTGTGATTACACAACTTCTGTAACTGAATATTTGGATACGGGTTATTGAAATTCATCCACATTCTCCCAACTGTGATAAGCCAGTTAACCATACTCTGTCTTTTTGAACTTCAAAGGAAACTACTGGACATTACAGAATCCGTTGAGATATGGCCCATGGGTTTTGTCTGTATGTTTGTTAACTCAAACAATCCAAGTCCTGCTTTTCTAACTACTCATATGAAAAATCTAAACAAAACAGTTAAATCTGGCTTTCTCCAATAATTTTATGGATATTTTAATAAAAATTAAGAAAGCTAAAATTATTTCCATATTTAACATGATCTCTGTTGTAAGAGCACATTGAGGACTGCCAATTGCAAGACATTTTTCATGATAATAGCTGAAAATTTACATACAAGACTTCAATACTTATATTCCAAACTGTCACAATTTTTTAAAATGTTTTTATTTATTTTGAGAGAGAGACTACATGTGCACATGTGTGAGTAGGGGAGGAGCAGACAGACACACACACACACACACACACACACACACACACATACACACACACAGAATCCGAAGCAGGCTCCAGGCTCTAAGCTATCAGCACAGAGTCCGACATGGGGCTCGAACACAGAAACCGTGAGATCATGACCTGAACCTAAGTCAGACACTTAACTGACTGAGCCACTCAGGTGCCCAACACTGTCTCAATTTTAATGAATTCTTCTCTCATGCCTTCTAATTGGAAATAAATACTTTTCCCAAAGAAACTTGTATAGTTTTCAAACTCGATACCCTCTACCCTGCTGAAAGCAAAATTATGTCCCTGTTTAAAAATATCATTTAATTGCATTTCTCCAAAATATTTATCGTTGCATAAAATTATCAACAGGAATATTCATTGCAAATGGAATGCAATAACATTAATTATATTGATGCTGATATATGAGTGCATGCATACTATAAATTCATTCTTTTCTCATGTAACTATAGTGATTACCAATAGAAATACGTTATTTAGCTCTTGGCATAATTTACCAAGCAATTATATCAAAACAGGGATATCTCAATTAGTAGGTCATGTTCGTGCCTATTTTTGAATCTACATATAAAATTCTCTGCACATCTACCCTATCGCAGTAATAAAGATGCTATTAAAAATCTATCCTTATCCATATTAATGAATTAATTGAAGAAGCAGAGATTTTTTAAATTATGCCCTACATACACATTACATTTACTGCTTACTTATTAATCCAGCAAGTGATAGTATAAATTAAATACTTATTCTTTATCATTCTTCAGCATTTGCTTTTCAGTGATTTTTTTTTTCTGTTCACTTTTAAGGTCAGAAGATGCTATTTGGTTTCTTTTTGTTTTCTCAGGCACTGGTAAGTTAGCAAACCACATTTAAAATGTTAAGAGTTATCTTGCTCTTAGGTTTATATTTTAAAAAGCTATTCTGGAGAAATGGTGTCTGGTGCCACCTTCTTAATGGTAAATAAGTAGATTTTTAAGGAATGGAGCTCTGGTATCATTTTAAAAATATTATCTAGTGTGCATTAGAGAAAAGTGCATGCATTACATGTGACTCATTAAGTGACAAGTAGACTTATCTCTCTTATTTGATTATTTGACATATATATGCACACACACACACACACACACACATACATACACATATATCCTTTTTCTGAAATGAAATCTAGATGGATTGGATTGCCTCAATACATTTCTCTCTGGTTGTACTGAAATAAAATTCTTAGCTATGAACTCTTATGAACAAGCCAGCAGATTGAAAATAAAATGATCTGAATAATGGAATCATAAAGTTGTTATGGATGGAAAGAGCTTCTTTGAGCACGTACTTTATTCTCACGAATTGAAGTGCAGTGTATTTAATCTTTCCCTTACCATCTATAATACAAAGGAATATGTTCCACCAAGAGTACTTGAAATCACTTAAGCAATCCCTATTTCCTTTTACTTGATGAGCTTCCCTCCCCCTTCCTCCTTCCTTCCTTCTTTCCATCCTTTCATCCATCCTTGGTTCCTACCTGATCCTTTTGATTCCCTCTACAGTAACGTTTGGACGCAATTAGTGCCTACGAGTGAGAAATGAGCTAAGAAAGGCAGCATGATATTGTAGAAGGAGCTCAGCACCAGAACAGGCAAACTTGATTTCACATTTTGATTCTAGCACTTGCCAATTCTATGCACTTGCAATTACTTAACGTTTATGATTTTCAGTTTTCCTCATTGCAGCATTGTTTTGAATATACGAAGCAACATGCAAAAAGCATCCATCATATACGCTCAGTAAGTAGTAGTTATGATTAAAGAGAAACATAGGTATGCTGTTAAAGGTTAAACTGACCAATCATAAAGAAAACAGCAAGTAAGGCAGGTCTGTGGGCTGTGTGGAGGAGAAACAGCCTGCTTCTACCAAGCATAGATGGTTTTGGCACACACTTTCCCGGTTAACTGCTGCTAGTGTTACTGATGCTTTTATCCACAGTCAAGATGGGACGACCAAAAGCAAAACCTAAAACACAGCCACATTTAGGAGCTGGATCCAAGACAGGTTAAAATCTATTCCACTTCTCAGGGTCAGTGAGACCAATAAAAGCTATTTGTTGGCTCCAACATCCCCCTTCTGAAATCAGAGAGGGTAAAGAGGCCAACGGTGACTGGTCTCAAGAAAGACTTCAAGGCTGTACTGAAAACAAGCCAAGGCACTGTAGCATTTATGGAGACAGCCGGGAAGCCACCATAGTCACTAAGACATGCTGGTGTGCTGCTGTCAGTAAAGAAGTGTCCGATCATTATGTAAATAAACCAATTCCATGGAGGCCAAAGGATGTGCTGGGCATGGGGTCAGGTCCCCAAGGCTCTGACACAGGATGCTGTGCATGGACACAGCTGCGGGTCCACAATGATTTTATCCACTTTCTCAGTAACAAGGCCTTCGTTTTGTACGTTTCCTTGTGGGTAAAGGCTGCTTATTATCAATTTCTTCACTAAACGCTTATAAGATAGTTGTTTTACGTGTATGCTTCTCGGTGAGAAAGTTTCAATTGACCTTAAGCCCCAACAAGTGTCTACTCAAGAAACATTACACTCTGCACACCAGCTCCCTGCACCTATGGTCAAGTGTCCATAGCATTAGGCCACTCAGCACAGACGTGTGACTCTCTTCACTAAAACACCAATGAGCTCCACATGGTTGGTCCTTCAGTGCACACTAATCACCAAATCCGGAGGGGGTTCTGTGACCACTAGTGCATCCTGACTTTATAAAAGGATGGATTCCTTCAGAGTAGGCATAAGAATTGTGATAGATTCACAATTCTGTTTACATAGTTATAGCTCTATGCAAGTAAGGAGTTCACAATTACTCAGTTATTGCTAGAGACCTAGTATCTCTAGGTATAACTATGCCAGTCCAAGGAGTTCTTCTGTAAAAACTTGTGCGTTCATTATGGACCTCAAAATTCTGAAGGACCTGATAGAGTTTACTAGCATACAATGTTTAGAGTGAAACTCAAAATTTTTCCTTAAGCTAATTGACAAACATGACACATGAACTATTTGAAAATCTCCAAAGGAACACTACAAAATAAGACTATTATTTGTTTTATCAGTACCTGGAAATAAGTATACAGAAAAAGCAATAAAAAATAAATAAGGTGGTTCTGATACCGTTTTCCAATCCCTCCTGTCTTAGTCCATTTTGGGCTGCTATAACAAAACACCACAGACTGGGTGGCTTCTAAACAAAAGAAATGTATTCACAGTTCTGGAGACCAGAAGTCTGAGATCAAAGTGTTGGCATGATCAGAAGGCGGCCAGCTCCCATGGGGCAAATCTCTCCTTGTATCCTTACATACTGGAAGGGGCTCGGAAGCTCAGTGGGGTCTCTTTTATAAGGGCAGTAATTTCATTCAGGAGGGCCCCGTCCTCATCACCTAAACACCTCGTAAAGCCACTACCTTCTAACATCATGACGTTGGACATGAGGATTCCAACACATGAATTTTGAAGGACACTAGCATGCAGGCTATACACACCTCCTGTCTAGCAATGTATGAACATTTCTGGTTATTTGCCACGTGTGGATCTCTTTTTTGATGGTCTCATCATGATTTCCTGATGCTTCTGTTGCTTCTGAATCTCCCTTTTCTTCTTATTTCCTTTTTTACTTTTTCCAGTATATGAGGACTAATATTATTGGCAAAAAAAATTTTTTTTTTATAGTTTATTTATTTTTGAGAGAGAGAGAGAAGGAGCACATGGGCAGGGGAGGGACATGTAGAGAGGGAGAGAGAGAATCCCAAGCAGGCTCAGGGCTGTCAGAGAGGAGTCCGACGGTAGGCTTCATATCATGAACAGTGAGATTATGACCTGAACTGAAATGAAGAGTCGGACGCTTAACGGACTGAGCCATCCAGGCGACCCAGCAAAACTTCTTATTCTCTATTATCTCCAGTTGCTAGAAGTTTATATTCACTTCTTATCCTTTATTGGTTAAAAAAAATCATTTCCTCCATTATATTTGCAAATTAACCATAAAAAGGAAAATTTATGGGTCTCATTATCCCCAGTAGTTAATTTAGGGACCCCGTCCTTCTCCAAAGTTTCCCCAAATATTTCTAGGATTTCTGCAGTAAATTCCAAATTGGGCTCACACAGTACCCATTCCACTAGGTTCACTGCTTTCACAGCTCCTATACCCAAAGGAGCTCCTGCTAGTGAGTAGATGATGAGCCCCATGTGTAACTGCTTCACCAGGGAAATTATATGACGAAGATAGTGGTAGTGGATGGGTCGGGAAGTGCTGACAAATGGCCTTCTTCCCCTTTGCATCACACTCTGTTGCTAAGACCACAAAGTAGTGTGTCTTCAGTAAAAGACGGAAGAGACAGAGAGGGTGAAGAGGAGAGAATAAGGCAACTTCTTTCATGGGGTTGAACCACGGATCCACTGTTACAATAGATACCCACTGTATACTCTGAATCCCCCAGGGCTTTGTAGTGGCTCCAAACACACAGTGCCTAATAAGTTGCCTCACAGAACCTTTCCCCGTAGCCTTGAAGATGACCTGGAGAAATAATATTTTGAAAACCAATTGTTGGATTCAAGCCGAGATTCGAATCCTGGCATGGGAATATTAGTTGTGTGATCAATTTTTTAATCTAAGACTCTGTTGCCTCATCAGTAGGTGGGAGTAATAATTATTCCAACTGCGGAGGATTTTCGTGTAAGATTCAGAAGACAATAACATCTGCAGAGACTTTAGCAGGCTGCCAGGGCCAGAGTCAAGAAAACATGCAGCCCCTATTGTCACCACTATGCACTACTTTCCTGAAAGTGTTCAGCTATGCCCAGTCAGCACTGGATGCGGGTTGAACTTTATCTTAGCATGCCTCTCGGCTCCATGTAAATTTTTTAAAAAGCCTATTGTTCTGGTCAACAGGCAGACCCAAATCTCAAAGGGTGACACAGTAGAAGTTCAAACTGATCTTTGCACCTTGCTTAAATTTCACCCCTGTCCAGAGGCACTGCACAGCCACTAATTACAGTAGTAATTAGCCACTACTAATTTATCTAGAAGTCAAACTTATTTTTCACAAATAATTTTCTCTCATCACTAGAAAACTCTAAATTTTATGTAAAAGAATTCCAATTAAGAGACTGATGCTGAAATGCTATCAGATACTAAGCACAAGACGACCATATCAATTTCGCCTTCCCATCCAAGCCCACCCCCACCCCGGCACAAAGCCTGCATCTTTCAGAGGTATTTTATCCTGCATACACACACTCACTCATTCAGGTCATGTTACTCAACTTTCATTACATCACAGACACTGTTGTAGGCTCAGAGATACCTTTCATGTATACATAAACAAAATGCTGATTTAAAGATGAGAAGAGAGAAAATAAGCAACGAGTGAATAGGTGGAAGCAATGAATGAAAACAAATGACTAAGAAAACACCAGGGAGGATTAAGTATTATAGTAATTGGAAATTACCACATGGTGGAGTGCCTGGGTGGCTCAGTCAGCTGAGCATCCGACTTCAGTTCAGGTCATGATCTCACAGTTCGTGAGTTCGAGCCCCACATTGGACTCCGTGCTAATAGCTCAGAGCCTGGAGACTGCTTCAGATTCTGCGTCTCCTTCTCTCTCTGACCCTGCCCCACTCCTGCTCTGTCTCTCAAAAATAAATAAACGTTAAAAAAATTAAAAAAAAAAAAAGAAATTACCACATATCCACTTTAAATTGGAGAGTCAGGAAATACCTCTCTAAGGAGGTAAACTGAGATCTGAATACAAAAAAGGGACCAGCTACAGAGAGATGGTGCAAAAGAAGTCTAGGCAGAGGGGAGAGCTGGTGCAAAGTCCCTAAGACAAGATCATTTTGCTGCACTTGAAAAATTAAAACACTAGTGTGCTGGAATTCAGTGAGGGAGGGGGAGAAGGTAAGAAAGGAAGACGAGGGGAGGATTTATAGAGGTTCCTGTGTCCTCCTAAGGAGTTGAAAAGCCAATGGAGACTTTTAAACAGGAACGTGATTGGATACAATGAACAGTGCTAAGAAGGGATGACAGAGGTCAAAGAAAGGTAGTGGGGGGGTCACTGTGAAGCTATTACAATTTTCCAGGTGTAGAGAAGTGGAGGAATTCAGGAGAGGATGTGAAGACAAGGACAAGAGTACTTGGTTTGGGCAGATCAGAAATAAAGGAGGAACTGAAGACACTTGATTTGTGGCATACGTGCGGGAGCAGTTTAGAGCCACTCACTGCGATAGGGTATGTTGGAGGGACTTGCTTTCTCATGGAGTCACATTTTCCATATCAAAGGCCCACCACTAAAGCAGCCTTCTGCCCTCAGCTCTGTCACTCCTCCCTAGGGGAGGACTGACTTATCTAATTGGTGAATTTGAGAGAAGCAGCAAAGCATGAGGAATCAGCTATCTCCTTACTTTCTGCCTTCAGGGTCTGCTTGGCTTCAGAAGGCATACATTCTCTGGTCCTCCAGCCTGTTTGTGGTATGGAGCTAGGCAGGTCATAGCCCAGCCTGGGGGCAGGTATCATTATGGGAATCTCACTGTGACTCCACAGCTAAGCATGTCCCCCGACCTGGTTTTGATCACTAATAAACCTGGCATTTGTCACTTCAACTACCTGACTCAAGCATCTATCAGTTGCTTGAGATCTCAGGACTCCCCGAGAAAATATTGGGAGAGGGGTGCCTGGGTGGCTCAGTCGGTTGAGCGTCCGACTTCGGCTCAGGTCATGATCTCTGGTCTGTGAGTTTGAGCCCCGCGTCGGTCTAGGAGCTGATAGCTCAGAGCCTGGAGCCTGCTTCGGATTCTGTGTCTCCCTCTGTCTCTGCCCCTCCCCTGCTTATATTCTCTTTCTCTGTCAAAAATAAATAAACATTAAAAAAAACTTTTTTTTAAATATTGGGAGGGTATCATATTTGGGGGAATTAGGAAGCAAGAATTCTACTTGGGACATATTAGAATTAAGAGAGACAGTTGGATATTTCAAGTAGACTCATGCCGATTAGCTTTGAATCTGGGGGTGAGATCAGAGATAGAAAGGTAGACTTTAGAGGCCTTGGTTTTATGTATTATAAAACTGAATATATAATTTCTGGCAAGTCATTATTAAGTATATTTTATGAGTGTATACCAGGAGTCAAAATAGACGATAGCAGCAGCCATCAATATCACAGTCCTTTTTATAAGAGATCAGACTCCTCAAACCAGATCAGATGTCATCAGGCCAACTGACTGGGAAGATCAACTCTGCTGAATCACGCCACCCCAGAAGGCCTTCCAGAGAGTACTTCTTATAGATCAGCCATCAGCAATTTATCCTTGGCTCACTCAGTGCGAATAATTTGATGCAAATAAAATTCAATGAAAAATCCCACACGCTTCACCTCTGACTCATCCAAGGTGCACATTGCCATAGTAATTGGAGACATCTGTCCTACTGAACAATACAGGAATAGGCTCGTGCAGCTGAACCTCCCACGCTGATTCAGCGACTACCTCATGTGGAATGAAGATGGGGATCAAGGGTGGGGATATAGGTGTGTGTGTGTCTGAGTGTGTGTGCATATCGAGATGTTCTCATGGATACTGGCAGTTTTTCCAGATCTCATTATTATTCTTTTTCAATTTATTTGTTTATTTTGAGAGAGAGAGAGAGAGAGAGTACTAGCAGGAAAGGGGCAGAGACAGATGGAGAGGGAAAATATCAAGCAGGTTCCATGCTGTCAACATGGAGCCTGATGCAAGGCTCTATCCCAAGAACCATGAGTTCATGACCTGGGCTGAAATCAAGAGTCCAGCACTTTTGAGGAGCCTGGGTGGCTCAGCTGGTTAAGCTTCTGACTTTAGTTCAGGTCATGATCTCATGGTTCTCATGGTTCAGAGCCCACATTGGGCTCTGTGCTGACAGCTTGGAGCCTGGAGCCTGATTTGGATTCTCTCTCTCTCTCTCTCTCTGACCCTCTCCCACTTGCATTCTGTGTCTCTCAAAATAAATAAATAAATAAAAACATTTTTAAAAAAAGGACTTTACCGACTAAACCACTCAGGCACCCCTCTCATTATTATTCTTAATTAAAATATATGCATTATCAGTTCAACACCAGAAAATATTAACTCCAACTTTTGTAGTCATGTCATTAAAATACACAGTTCTATTACAGTGCACAAAGGGATAATATTAAACAATATGATTGGCATCACCAGCAACCCACAGAATGGATTACAATTTATCTGAACTACGAAATATTTTTCTTTTTTTTATTTAAAAAAAAAATTTTAACGTTTATTTATTTTTTTTTAATTTTTTTTTTAAATTTTTTTTTCAACGTTTTTATTTATTTATGGGACAGACAGAGACAGAGCATGAACGGGGGAGGGGCAGAGAGAGAGGGAGACACAGAATCGGAAACAGGCTCCAGGCTCTGAGCCATCAGCCCAGAGCCTGACGCGGGGCTCGAACTCACGGACCGCGAGATCGCGACCTGGCTGAAGTCCAACGCTTAACCGACTGCGCCACCCAGGCGCCCCAACGTTTATTTATTTTTGAGACAGAGAGAGACAGAGCATAAACAGGGGAGGGGCAGAGAGAGAGGGAGACACAGAATCTGAAACAGGCTCCAGGCTCTGAGCTGTCAGCACAGAGCCCGATGCGGGGCTCGAACTCACAGACCGCGAGATCATGACCTGAGCGGAAGTCGGACACTTAACCGACCGAGCCACCCAAGCGCCCCCAAAATATTTCTTTTCATTATGGTCAGTATTCCACCTGTCAAGTTCCTGACTAATACATCTTAATATAACAATGAAAAGTAGTTAACATAACAGTGCTTATTTAAAATATTCATGCTTAACTATTTGTTTCCCTTTTCCACAAACAGGCTCTTTTTCATCTAGTCTGACTACAGAGAGAGGCCATTTTGGGGGTAAAATTTAAAAATTCAGTTTAAAGTGATCTTTTAGTGGATTTGGAAAAACCATCTACATTTTTTTATATGTTTGGTTTCTTAAAATCAAATAATAGCCAAGAAAGTCAGAAGTTTTACTTTTTTTCTTTGCAAAAAGATGTTTTTTAATGTTTAAATTCATTCATATTTCAGGCTCAAGAAATATTATATACGCATGAATATTTGATAGTTTTTCAACCCAGCAAATTCATCTGGCTAAAGTTATTTGGATTTAAATATTAGTAGAGTTAATAAAATAGTCCAATATTAGAAGCTATTTTCTTTCAAAAATTAGCCATGTTTAAAAAGGTATCAGGTTCAAATATCCCTGCGTTTGTAATTTTGATAGATTTAGAATGGTAATCAACTCCATAAGTTGTGGAATAAAGCAAAGGAACTGCAATTCATGTTTTGCTGCAAATTAGTTTGATAATATCTGAAGAGGATGATGAATTCGGACCTCTTGGTATTATCTACAACAGGACAAAGTATTGCCTTGAATCTCCTACAAGTGTAGATAGGTGGGAAAAGACCCATTCAGACTTGTATTCAAGAACTTCAATCACTGCACAAAGATCAGAATCTCCTAGTTTATCTGAGGTTATGCACCCTTCTGACTTCCAATTTCTAAGTCAAAAAGTGAATTAACAAGGCTTACTCACTTTAGAGCAAGTAGCTTGAAACTGAGATCTCTCAACCAACTTATATAAAGATTTAAGAGGAGAAAGAAACAGTGGATTATAGAGAATACAACTCATTCTTCATGTGATATGAATTGTTAATCTGTGTCTGGTTTCCTACCCCAAGACTCACACTTTGCCACTATTTTCCATTGATTAGGATTTGTCTTCATGCACTTCTCTCACCGCTGTCCAAATGATCTACATTTTTTGTTGAGCATAACCAGCTCTGACCCATTACCCAGACCTTGACCACTAACTAGGAAGCCCTCTAGGACTCTGCAATGACAGATATATTATTCTCTCTTTCAGACTCATTTCATATTATATCTTTTCAAGAAACATCCTAATGACCCTATTTTCTAGAAATAAGGCAATAAAATAGAAACATAACTTTGCATATAAATTACCTTTCATATTTTGGTCTTTGCAATAATACCATGAACTGGCCATGAGGGTACTGCACAGTCATTCACAAGGAGGCAGGCCCAAAATATGTTAACACGAACTGATCAAGGTAACAAGGGCAATTCCAAATTCTACCATCTGTAATTGTTAGGGAACGATGCATTCCACATCAGTGAACTGCTAGCACTTATTTATTTATTTATTTATTTATTTACTTTTTTATTTACATTTGGTTAAAAAATACACATACTACAAAAGTATTAGAGGTTTTATTAAATAATAAGTGAATGTTTCAGTTAGCAAAATGCACTGCTTTAAGATTGACGTCTTCAAAAATTTAGATTGAACTATTTTTATAATGAATTAGGCAATACCTGAATTAGAACAAAATTTAACTTCTCCTGATGTTACAGGATCAATATACTAAACACACTTCTACTAGGCTGAAATATAAAAGTAACAATTATGATCATTTTCATGGATATAGTTATTTTAGCAATTGCAAAGTACTTTAATATATATTGTTTGACATTCAAACAGTCCTATGAGATATCTTCCACATTTCATAGATGAAGGTGAGGCTTGCAGAGTTCAAATGACAGGAGGTTCACAGCAAGCACACAGCAGAACCACACGTTTGAACGGGAAACCATGGACAGGTAGATGGGAATTGTCAGCCCTCCACTAAATGGCCCTAGACTACTATGTGCATTTTCTTCATCCTTTTGTCTGATTATTCAGTCAGTTACCAACTCTTCCAGTGGCCAGAGAAGAGTAACAGCTATTTCTTCCTATTGCCAGCTATCATCATCTGTTTCTGGTCTATGAGCTGGAAAATCAGATAAGCAAGCTTGCTGAAAATTGGACATGAAACAGATTGAATAGCGTCTGAGGAAGAACTTCTTCTATGGAGTCAATCAAGTTATGGCTTTGGTGCATAAGTCCCAGATGGACTATCATGGTAGTTCATGAGCTTTCTCCAGCAGCCTCTTGGTTTGTTACTAGGTTTTAGAAGAGAGGGTGCACTGTTAAGTCTGCTCCCTGGGTAGGTGAAATGTGACTGTATTTACACTTTGCCCTCAAACTGGGGACAATAACATGCCAACGGGTGCGCCTTCTCATCTCTACACCAACCTCTTCTGTGTGGGATTCCTCTTCCAGTGTTCTGCCATGGACCATTAATGAATACATGGGCTACTTCTCAGTGTGTGGTTGCCTATGGCACTCACACTGTGGGCCTCAATCCAATGCCAGTGTCTGAACTGGTTGTTACCACTCAACTAAAAAAGTACAGAAATAACGAGCAAGCACTTAGAGATGACTATAGAATTCAACAGTGATGCAACATTTCAATTTTTTTTAACCACATTGGTATGCAACAGATTGGAAATTTCCACCCTCCCCCCCCCCCCAGTGGTTCCAAGCCATAGAGAATTTGAAAAGCATAAACTTTGGTATGTCTATAACTAGAGTACTAAATAGTAGACAAAAAAGGTTTGTGAGAACTCCGTCTGGTCTCTGAGCCTGCCAGAGCATGAAACACTAGCTTTTCTACCTTTTTCCAAATACTGACTTGACTTGCTTTCCCTACTTACTCTGTTTAGTTCTCTGGCATTAGGAAAATTTTCCCAATCTGCTTTGATGAGCCACTGACCTAAGTTAAATGGAAGCTTATAGAGTCTGGAATACAGCAACCAGGATAAATCACATTTAAGCTCTTACATAAGAATACCAGAAAGAGAACAATTAAAATAGTAACTTGAATATCACACTCAAATTTCTAGGGCTTTTACATGTCCAAAGCAGTCGGACTTGTCAGTCACGGAGAGTTCTTCCTGTTGAGTAAATTCTGCTTTTGATGGTTCTAAGTGCGATGGTAACAAAATATTAACAAATTTAAGTAAAACCAAGGTCTTCTTTGGTTTATATAAGCTGCAAAGGGAAATAACCATCACAGTTATTTAAATAGGCATAAATTTGATTAGAAATTTTTGAGATAGAGGTTTTCATTTCACAAATATTTAGTGTGGGCTGTACCCAGATTTTTTGCTTTTTTAAGACACATGGGATCATGTGTGATTCAGATCAACAAAACTCCCTGGCTCTGTGGGCTTTATTCTCTAGCATGAGGAGAGATGGAGAAAAGAAACAAGAGATATTAAATAAGAGATTTATATAGTATGTCAGAAGGTGCTGCAGATAAAATACAAAAAAAGAGCAGAGTAATCAGGACCAAAAGCAATAATAACAGTGTGATGAGGGCAGTTCTCTGAAATGTGATTTTCCAGCACAGTCTTAGGCAAAGTTTTGAGCCAAAAAGTTGAAATAGGCAGTAGCCGATAATACTATCTAGATCTAATGGAATACTTACCTAAGAGAGGCTCACAATTTAATGACCGTATTTAGCATAATCTTTTTCAACCTGACTAAATGTATTAGAATGAAATAAAATTCATGATCTGCTCTAAAAAGTTGGAGTTTCAAAACCAAGAAGATGGTGAGCAAGTTGAACAAAACCATGTGAACTTTATGTGCGCACGTAGCAGAGAGGTTCAGTCCTATCTGCTCCCATTTCCTCTCCAGCCTTTAAGAGAGAAATGCTGTATTATTTCTCTAATAATTTCTCTAATCTTCTAATTGAGACAAGGGAGACACATGAGTTTCAGGCTGTCATTTTGAAAACACATTATTGAATCTTTGCCTCTTTTCTTTTTTCTGCTGTAGTTTGAAAGGGCAGAAAAACCTGGAAAATAAAACCTTTGCCCCTCAAGCAGTTTTTCTTGGGCTAGCTGAGAAGTGGAAAGGCTGAAAAGATGATCAGAGAAAATGCTAAGAAACCACAGGTTGAGAAAAAAACAGAATAGTGGTCAAAGGCTTCTTAGTTTGAAATCACAGGCTTCTAAGGAGCCACCAGAGATACGATGACAACCCAGCACTTAATTAGAATTCCAGAGCTGCTAACAGGCCACGTAGGAGCTAACATTCAAGCAAGTATTTAGGTGTTGATTTTTTTTTAGTTTATTTATTTATGTATGTATGTATGTATGTATGTATTTATTTAGAGCCTGTGAGCACTGGCAAGCCCAAGTGGGGGAAGGGCAGAGAGAGAGGGAGGGGGAAACCCAAGTTCCCTGCTGACAGCATATATTTAGCATAATCTTACTCAACTTGACCAAATGTATTAGAATGAAATGGAATTCGTGGTCTGCTCCAAGAGGTGTGAGTTTCAAAACCAAGATGATGAGCTGACGGCCTGCAGCCAGATGCAGGACTTGATTCCATGAGCCACGAGATCATGACCTGAGCTGAAATAAGAGTGTGACGCTTCATCCCAAGAATCACCCAGGGGCCCCTGGGTTTTGATTTTTTAAAACAACATTCTCGGGGCGCCTGGGTGGCTCAATCAGATAAGCATTTGACTTCTACTCAGGTCAGGATCTTGCGGTTCCTGAGTTCAAGCCCTGCGTTGGGGGCTCTGTGCTGACAGCTCGGAGCCTGGAGCCTGCTTTGAATTCTGTGTCTCCCTCTCTCTCTGCCCCTCCCCACTTGTGTTCTCCCTTTCTTTCTGTCTCTCTCAAAAATAAATAAATAAATAAATAAATAAATAAATAAATAAATATTTAAAAAACACATTCTCATCTGGTATGAAGAGAAAATTAGTCTTAAAGCAACTTCTGATGTTTGAGATTAGAAATTAAGGAGCAAACTACCAGATTGTACCTAAGCATACGTTTAAATTTTGCTCCCTGTGAATCATCTGTATATATGAAGTAATTCTAAGGTGTAATGTTTAAATGTGTTTATATCAAATTATTTGATATATGCTTTTCTCTATTAGTCTTACTTTTTTTTAATATATATAAACTTGATGTAGCGCTTTGGACCATGCAAACATATCACATATTATCACAGAGTGTGGTATATCTAGCTTCAAAATTTGTCTCTTCAAAGGTAACCCTAAAAACTTTAAATACATAAAATTAAATACATAAAATTAAAATTTCAAATCTCCTACTCCATGCACTTGTTTCTTAGACTACCCTATAAAATAGCATTTTCCAAGTTATTAGCTTCCACAATAGTCCAATAGGGCTTATATAGAAAATTGGAATTTTTAATGTTCATATCAAAGTCTCATATGAATGACCAAAACTTGTTTTAGGTTCTTCCAAAGGGAAAAATTCTCACACTACCTGATTTTTCCTTTCAACATTTCAAAAACATGTTTGATCTCTTTTCTGAAAGAAAATACCTAAGATTATAGAAAGAACATGATTTCTGAATGTTCTACAGTTTTCTGCATGTTTTCAAGCACAAACATTTTCTGGGTGAAGGAATCATCTTAATTTTTAACAAGCATCAGGAGAGTTTGTCATCACTGTGTGGTAGATTTTTCCAGAAAGAAAAGAAACACAATCACAGATTAAGATAAAAATTGTAGACAAAAAGTTTTCTATTGTGCCTCAAAGTGTGACATGAAGAAGTTCAAACAAAAGTGCAGTAATTCCCATTTATATATATATTGTCAGATCCCAGCTGTGCTCAGATACCACTGGAGCTTCGTGCACAGCTGTGACATTATAAAAGGGACTCGATTGCCAATCAGAGCTTGGCTTGAGACATTCATTGTCCAAGCTATTCTCTAATAAAGCTTCTGGAACTCTGTGTCTGCTTCAGTTATTGTCTCCATGAGCAACCTTGTATTGTGCAACTAAAGACATTGCAGAATTTTTCTATGATACTTTGTTATTTGCCATAAGGAACTCTAGCTTTGAAATAAAGTTCAACAGTGAGTCTCTCTTGTTACCGTGCAATTCTCTTTTTGAGGAGACACGTGAATATCAGAGAGCCAAAACTAGGTCTGTATGTTTACTCAGCGAAGGACTGGCTTCTTAATGGTTAATATTCTTTGATCCCACTTGGAAAATGGTTTCTGGGATAAACCAGAATGGTGGCACCATTCATAAAATCACAAAGGAGAATAATTGTCAGTATTACTGTTTTGCACCTGAAATGAAGTCTCCAGTCGCCTAATTATGTACTGTGGATGGCACAAATATGGCAGGTTTCCCAAACCATTGTGTCTCTGTGAAATCCTAGCTTCATTAGATGTTTTTGTTTTTGTTTTATGCCCTCCCGCCCTCTCCCCAAATATCTTTGGTCAAATAAGTTTTGATCCTCCTCTTATACAGCAACAACGTGCACAGACTTTTTAAAGATGCCAAGAAATCCTGGAATAAAACTTATTTATCTGTTTAATTTTTTTAAGTTTATTTATTTACTTTGAGAGAGAAAGAGAGAGTGCATGAGTGGGGTACAGGCAGAGAGAGAGGGAGAGAGAGAAACCCAAGTCGGCCCTGCACCCACCAGCACAGATCCTGACCCAGGGCTCAAACCACGAACTAAACCCTTGAGATCATGACCTGAACTGAAAGCAAGAGTTGGTCACTTTACCGAGTGAGCCATTCAGGCACCCCTATTCCTGTTTGATATCAGATTATATCTCTATAGAACACTTCTCCCTCTAATATTAATCAACATCCCAGTGCTTTTTGTAACACAAATGGGCAAGATATTTTAGGCATTGTTAATTTAAAAAGAATCCTTTGTTTTATTCAAAATACAAAATACTTGGTTGTGATCATATGAGAAAAAGAATAATTTTTGAGAAACTACTTGTATACATGACACTGTGGTACTGGGAGATTTTGATGTTTTTAAGGCATAAGTTGTATTGAGCTTGACCCATTCCGAGTAAAAATCTGCCTTTCTATAATACCTGCAGAAAGATAGCCTATCTTCTAATTTTATATAATGGTATTGATACTTAAAGATGAAGAGAAGTTATGTAACGGGAAGCAAAATTCCATTAATAAATCTGAAGATATTGCAAGAGATAAAGTTGTGACTTCAGATATGGTGACTATCAGATGGTATGTAGGATCTTCAGTGTTCAACATTATGTTAAATTCCTTGTCCTTATAAATCAACATCCCTTGGGGGCGCCTGGGTGGCGCAGTCGGTTAGGCGTCCGACTTCAGCCAGGTCACGATCTCGCGGTCTGTGAGTTCGAGCCCCGCGTCGGGCTCTGGGCTGATGGCTCAGAGCCTGGAGCCTGTTTCCGATTCTGTGTCTCCCTCTCTCTCTGCCCTTCCCCCGTTCATGCTCTGTCTCTCTCTGTCCCAAAAATAAATAAAAAAAAAAACGTTGAAAAAAGAAAAAAAATAAATAAATCAACATCCCTTGTTTTACACACTAGTTTTAATTGTGACCACAATTCTTAAAGAAAGAGAAGGGAGAAGAGAGAAAGGCAACAACAACACTGCCTCATAGTAGATGTTTAAAACGTAAGATACATTTATACATACATTTATTTAGCTTACCTTGTGTCTGACTCTGTTCTAAGCAGATAATATCTATTAACACATTTATTTCTCATGACAAACCTACAAGGGATGGATTCTTATCACCTTCATGTTAAATATCTTGAACAAGGACACACAGCTAGTAAATAAAGAGTAAAGGGGGCACCTGAGTGGCTCAGTGGGTTAAGCACCTGATTTCGGCTCAGGTCATGATCTCATGGTCTATGAATTCGAGCCCCGTGTTGGGCTCTGTGCTAACAGCTCAGAGGCTGGAGCCTGCTTCAGATTCTGTGTGTCTCCCTCTCTCTCTGCCCATTCCTCCCTCACGCTCTGTCTCTCTCTCAAAAATAATGAATAAATAATAATGAAAAAGAAAAGAGTAAAGGCCCTGATACTCCTAACCACATACAATGTCGCCTACCAGCTTTGCCCTCACTTCTAGAGATTATAAAATGTTACTACAACTGTCCTTTGACTTTTTAAATAATATGAATTTGGATCATAATTACAAGAATTATAAGAAAAAAACTTGAATTTCATCAGAATTTCGAATTAGATGGCCCTAAATAAAGAGTTTGCTTCTCACCTGTTGGACCATAGCAATTCCATAGCTTTAATGAAAATTAAAAAGTCATGAGTGCTCTTTATTTTCTTCTGAAGTCTTTATTAGCAGATGTCAGTTTCATAAGAAATACATTTCCCAGATAAACCTGTTTGTTGCTTCCTTGGTCCATCCAGGTATGTTGATTCAAGTGGATAAAATATAACCTCTGCAAATAATATTACAGATGCTAAGTACGTTGATCTCAGAGGTAACTCTTTTACAAATAGCTTCAATTATTCCTTTTCTGGATGCAAGGATTAGGTACTTCTACTTATGAGATGAGATCTCCATATCTAACCCAAAGACTGTACTGTTCATCTTCATAGATTACTAAAATAAAATCATATATTTTCATGGTGCTTACAGGTCCGTAAACTCTCCAAATTATATTCATTTAGAATAGATTCAAGAAAATTTAAAGGCCAGGTTGCAAACATGTTTATAATTCAGATTGTCTAGATAAGTATAAATGTGTAGAGAAAAACAGTCTCCTGCATTTTTATGAAAAAGCCATCATCTACATGAGCCTAATTATCTACTATAACACCAGGGCCTACAACCAGAGATACTTGGGAGACACAATGGTTAGCATCTCAAATTAGATATTTTTATGCAACAAACTTTGATTTATATGTAGTTTATGCATAATGTATATACTAGCAAAACCAAACAAAAGGAAAAACTCGATGTGCTTTGGTATCCTACTTTAATCATTCTGAATATTCTGATAACCTTGTCTTGGAAAACGGGAGCTCAATCATCTCAGAATTAGCGTTTGAAAAATGGGATTTTATCTATAGAAACAAAACTTATGCCCATATGTGCATGTATGTAAGATAATATTACATAATATTGTATTTAGGCCATATTCCAAGTATATGTAATTTTTTCCTGTGAAGCTTTTGCTGAATATCCTGGTGTGTGTCTGAGTGAGTGCACACGCACACCCATGTGCACACATATATGTGAGAGCTTAAAAATTAGGCTGGCTCTTGAAACTGTATCAAAGACTCTTAGTATGACAACTGCAATTTTGAAACAATTCTCCAGTCAATAGTTTCAAAGAATATATATATATATATATATATATATATATATATATATATTTGTTGTTGTTGTTGTTGTTGTTGTTGTTGTTTTACTCATGAGAGAAAAATGTAATCCGGGATTTAAAGACCAGTCCAGAAATCCCTTACCTATTGTAAAATAAGAAAAAATACTGAATCCCATTTTTGTTTCTCTACAAGTTTATCAATTTTTGATGATGCTTTGAGTAGCAGAGTTTTAAGCCAAAGCCTTTATAAATCTATTTCAACACAGCAAAGCTATCATCATGCCTTCTGAAAATAATGGCTTCCATGAGATGGTTACAATAGATTATCCTGAATTAGAAATCCTTTATGAATCCTCATTCAAAGCAAGCAAATGTTCTGAAATGGAATGTGTCTCTTTATTCCATTCACTTTGCCACACATTTTCAATTGAACAAAAGTTTCCTGAGTACCTACTCAGTGCCAGGCACTGTTCTTAGTTTAAGAAACAAAAAGATGAAAGCTGTCTTCACAGAGATCACACTTTTGTTAAGGAGATGGACCTGAAAAAGAATTACGTCCACACAAAAACCTGAACATGGAGTTTATGGAAGCTTTATACATAATCACCAAAACCTGGAAGCAACCAAGATGCCCTTCCTAAGTGAATGGAAAAATAAACTGTGGTCCCCCCCCCCCCACAATGCAATATTATTCAGTGCTCAAAAGAAATTAGCTATTAAGCCATGAAAAGACAGGGAGGTACTTTAAATACCTGTTACTAAGAAAAAGAAGACAATCTGAAAAGGCTACCTAATATACCATTCTGACCATGTAACATTCTGGAAAAGCCAAAACTATGAAGACAGTAAGAAGGTCAACGACAGCCAGGGTCTGGGAGGAGGGAGGGATGAGTAGTTGGAGCATACTGGATCTTCAGGGCAGTGAAACTACTCTGCATATATATGTCATTATACACTTGTTCAGACCCATAACGCACAACACCAAGAGTGAATCCTGAGGGAAACTAGGGGCTTTGGACGATACCAACGTGTCGATGTGGATTTATCAATTTTAACAAACTTATCATTGTGGAGGGGGATGTTGGCGATGGAGAGGCTAGGGGAAGGGGTATATGGGAAGTCTTTGCACCTTCTGCTCAGTTTTGCTGTGAACCTAAAATTCTCCAAAGAATAAAATCTATTAAAAATTACAAGTACGGTATAGTGTGGCACATGCAATAATACCAATGGGTACAAGACTTGGAAGCAGCACAGAACCTGGAAATAATCCCCAGTGGAGTGAGAACACAAGAGAAAAGGTGCATAAAATGACATCTAGGATGGGTTGTGAGGGTTGAATGAGGCTTTTCTTAACACCAAAGTTCTCATTCTTCCTGTAATTATGATTTAATCTACATCTTCAGATAACGGCCCTGTGAAAATATTTCTCTCCTAGAATAGGAGCAAGAATAAGATTTAATTTATAGTTATAATATCCTTAGAGTAATACAATAAAGATTTTTAACAATGATGTGATACTATTAACCTCACATCATGCTAAAGATTTCATAATTTCAGGGTCATGGCTGATAGAGTTTTAGGGATACATTTGTGTCTAAAGCAATAAGATGTAAGCTCTCCAAAGCATTTAGGGGAGCTAGAAGAAATAATGAGAAGGGATATAAAGTTGGAGCAAATCATATCATCTGATTTAGGTAAAGTCACCAGAACTTCATTAAGTAAAATACACTTATTGAATATGCTCTACACACAAGGGACTATTCTAGGTTCCTAGAATATAGAGATATAAGCAATTTTCTTTCACTGGATTCCATAATATGGTTGGAGAGAAAATTTACTAAGTGATGATCATCTGTCTATAGCAGAGATAATCCACAAAACCACACGGAGAGATGGTGGCAAAGAAAAGATTAAAGAAAGAGTTAGTTAGCCACTTGGGGGCGAGGGGGGTTGGGGAACTGGGAAATACAGTTTGAGTAAAGGAAAGAGAGTCTACCAATTCTGCAATGCAGGATAACAGACTAATTGTAATTTTAGAGATCATAATATGGAGACATTTCCTAAAGGATCATTCAGAAAAGAAATTCATATTTCATTTTTGATCAATATACCACATTTCATTTTCTGGAAATTATGTCATTTAAATCAAACTGCTAGAAAGGTCTATCATAAAGCCAATGTATTGAGGTAGTTTTATTCTAGGTAGGAGGCTGTGGCTCTTTTTCTTTAAATATATTTTTTTTCACATGTATTGATTTTTGACAGAGAGTGACAGAGCGTGAGTGGGGGAGGGACAGAGATAGAGAGGGAGACACAGAATCCGAAGCAGGCTTCAGGCACTGAGCTGTTAGCACAGAGCCCGAAGCGGGGCTCAAACACATGGACTGGGGGATCATGACCTGAGACAAAGTCGGCCGCTTAACTGACTGAACCACCCAGGTGCCCCTGTGGCTTATTCTCAATGCCTGAAGTTATTCATTAAAAACAAAACAAAACAAAACAAACAAACAAAAAAACAAAAACAAAAAAAGTCTTATTGACCAGTATGGAACGTAAGTTCACTACTACATGCCAAACCCAATTACCTCTCAGATGTCTGGTTGATGCACTTAGTATAAGGATCCTAAGGCCTTGTCTACGCTGGGAGGTAAAGAATGCCATGCTTGATTTGTGGTGTCTATCACTCATCAGGGAGTAAGGAGTGTTAAATTGCAACCTGATTTCTTAATAAGCTATTTATTTTGCATTAGGCTAAGATCCCTGGAAACAAAATCCATAACATCAGTGATGGCAAACATTCATTCAGCACTTAGAAAGCGTTTTCCCCCACTGAAGGACTTTACATCTATTAATTCGTTTAATCCTCACGACAACCTTGAAAGGTGGAAACTAAAGCCACAAGACAGTCAAAGAATGTGTACAAAGTTGGAAGCTAGCGAGGCTTCCAACACCGACACAATACTATGGGGGAAGTGCTTTTGCCAGCTAGACATTCTGCGGGGAGAAAAAATTTTCCTATGTCCGTTAAGGTTCTTCTGGCTGGCCGAAGAATTAAATTGACGTTAGATAGATTAACAAGAGAAAATCAAACGAATTATGTCCCTTCGGGGAATCCACATAAACATGAAAGATTCCAAGACCATTCGACAAAATGAGTTACCTTGTCATTCTGGGCTAAGGAGAAAAGGCAGGAGTCTGGTACTTCAAAGGGAAAAAAGGCAATTTGCAACAAGAATGGAAAGAGTAAATGTTGGTAAACAAATGTGGGGTTTTTTGGCCATCCAGAAACAATGGGGGATGGAGAACACTTTGATGTTATAGGCCTTGCTACATTCCTCCCTGTGTACCACACCTAGTTCATACTTATCTATGGTCAAGCAGGATTTCTTTCTAAACTCTTTTAGGTAATTATGTGGGAGGCAAAAAGAAAGACTTTTTCTGTTTCTTAAAAATAATCAGCCTAAAATAATCCCCAGCCAAAGAGATACACTTTGGGGTGGCAAATTTTGCTTCCCTACACAATAGACTCTCTCTGCCAACCATCCATGCTAAATTATTCATAGGACAGTATCAGCTGTCAGTGATGTCCTAAACCTATATGTATTTAAATACTATCAGAATAAACATTCAACAGGAATCATGCAGACACAGAAACCTCTCTCAGCACCTCCACTGCGGAGCTAGAATGAGGAGTTTCCTTGTGCAGTCCTTGTACACTAAATGTGGGAGAGGGAAAAGAGTGTGGCTTGGCAGTTACACAGACTCGAATCCCAAAGTCTGTGATTGTGCACAAATAACTTGTGTGGGCTTCAGAGTCCTCATGTCTAAGATGAGAATGTATAAAATAACATATGTTTGCCTAAGCAAGGTAAAATATGGTGACACACTCTAGGGTAAATGTCCGACATTAAGCTTTTTATTGTGAGTGCCTGACACTGAGCTCTTGATGGCCAAAGCATCCATTTTAAAGACACCCATCCCAAATAAAAATAGTGCCAGATGTATGACACAGAACATGATGAGATAAGAATGAAGCTGCCCTCCCCCCGGCTTCCTTTTAGAAGCATGTAGGTAGCCTAGATTATTACTAAGTTATTATTACTACTCTTGAGTGACCCAGATTCTTCCTTCCCATGCACTAGTTCCCACTCATATGCTTTAAATTCTGCAATAAAAAGTGAACCCAGGAAGCACTCGGCTCACCACTCTCAACCCAAATAAAGGCAAAGACCAGGTCCATGCTTCCTTTTCTCTCTATCATGCTATGTGGCTGTCAGGCATGTCACATGCCCTCCAGTACTTGGGAGTAATAAATCTCATTCTTCAAAGTCCCCTAATTGTCTTGCTGAAGTGTATTCTGCAATCATAATAAGAACCACAACAACCAATCCAGCCACAACACTGGCCTTGGTGGTGAGGGGTTGGGAAGATGTCGTGGGGCACACTAAGAGGAAATGCGGTCAGGGTGAGAACCTTTGTCATTTCTAGCCAAGAACATGACTCTCAACGAATGGAACCAACATAACATATACCTGAACTACTAGCACAATGCCCGATATACAGTAGATCTTCCAAAATGTTATTTTCTATCACTCCTTCCTATATATCCCTGTATACATGAGTAAACAAGTTAGGGCACTACTTTAACTGCAAAATTTCTATTTTTAATTATTTAAATATAAACAAGAGTATTTCATCTGTGACTATTATTTTCCATTTTCAACGTATTCCTTTGATATTCTATTTTGCAGGAAATGCATAGTTTGGATGAATACAGACAAGAAAAGATGCTGAATATGTGTAATATTTACAGAGGAGGGACATATGAATCCTACAGTTCTATAATGCTGTCTTTGAGGTTCTAATGTGCTTAAATATTTTTTCCATTTCTTGATATGAATCTATGCTTGTCAACAACTACTCAATATTGTGTTGACATATTTGGTAAAAAATATTCATTTAAAAATTCTTGAGTGGTGATTTTTTTAAAGTGGTTTTTAAACCATGTAAGGACCTTTTGTAAAATACACATAAATATAAACTTTTGGAAATTTTTAATATTTTAATTTTTAAAAATGTTTATATATTTTTGAGAGAGTGTAAGCAGGGGAGGGGCAGGCAGAGAGGGAGGCAGAGGACCCAAAGCAGGCTCTGTGCTGACAGCACATGGTGTTCAAACTTACAAACTCACAAACCATGAGATCATAACCTGAGCTGAAGCTGAAGGCTTAACTGACTGAGCCACCCAGGCGCCCCCAAACTTTTGAAGATTTTGAAAAGACTGATAAAGACATTTGTTGAGATAGTTTATGGGAATCATTTATGAAGATAAAATATACACACAAAAATAAATAACATGTCTCTGTTTAATGAAATTATGGCTCAATCCTGTGAGTGAAAACTGAGGAAAATCATTCAGAGCAAAAGACCCTCTCTTTCCTTAAGAACTCTCGTAATGACTATGGCTTTACATTTTGTATAAATCCTTGACTTATTAAGTACTATTGAGATTTAGGCCATTCACTAAGATGTGTTTATTTAAAATCATTTCTATAAAAAATATTGATTAGTTGGTATAGTTCTCCTGGGTAATTTCATTTTAGCATGCTTCTTGATTATAGAAACTATCTTAACATACAGTTTCTTTGTCTATGGCAAGTAATTGAGAGCATAATTGGTCTTTGGAATCAGAAAGTTTGTATCTGAGGTGGCTTACTAGCTATGTGATTTCCCAGTCCCTTACTTTGAATGTAGAGGGTTTTATCCAGTATTTCAGCAAAAGGAATACCAATTATACAGTCTTCAAATGGCTCACAATGGCTTCATAGATTTTCTAACATTAATACACACTATAAATTGTTTTATAATAGGCCAATTAAAGACATCTAAGTTTTTTTCCCAATCTTCCTATATAAATCAATAATCTATATTTTTTCCATGAATCTGTATTTCCTAACACTACATTATTCACACTGCAAATTTTCCTCCAAAGGGTATGACATTTTTGAGAATATTGATATATCTATCACACTTAACACACACACAAAAACGTTTAGGAACAGGCACGCTCATTTACAATACAATAGGACCTATTTTCCTAAAGTCTCACTCTCATGGGCTATGACGATGTATTTTTTTAATTTAGCAGCTTTATGGAAGACAACATTATCCTATTTTAAGTTTATATTTCTTTCTGTGCCAGGAATTTGAATACTATTTACATGCTTATATCCATTTTCCATATATCTGTGTATTGTCATAGTTAGGTTTAATGGCTAAAGTGCCACTTTCTGTTCAAAACATACAATTCCAATAACTTTTTAATTCTATTTGGTACACTATTTACTTAAAGTGCCAGGCTATTTCTCCATTATAACTTATATTTCATATATTTGATATATTTAATTTGCACGAGAAAGTAAATAACCAGCAAGCGTTCTGAAAATGAAAATTTAATATCAAATAAAAGGATTCTTTTATTTTAACTCATATATGAGTTAGTATACAAAACCATAAAATAGCAAATTTGTTACTTAAGTAGCTACCCCAATTGTAGTCAACAGCCATTTAAATACTAATGGTTCTAAGAAAACAAAAATTTTAGGTCTGGTTTTTGGTTGTTTTTTAAAAATTTTTTTAAACATTTATTTATTTTTGAGACAGAGAGAGACAGAGCATGAATGGGGAAGGGTCAGAGAGAAGGAGACACAGAATCTGAAACAGCCTCCAGGCTCTGAGCTGTCAGCACAGAGCCTGATGCGGGGCTCGAACTAATGGACTGCAAGATCACAACCTGAACCAAAGTCAGCCGTTTAACCGACTGAGCCACCCAGGTGCCTCTGGTTTTCTGTTTTTTACCACATTCCTCCTCCTTTTCTTTTCCTCCATGCCAAAGCCTATAGTAGAGGAATATTGTACATGCTAATGAATTAGCTTTTAGTCTCCTATTGCCCCCCCCCCTTTTTTTTAAGTTATTTTGTTTCCAGGTAAAAGACTATGATTATATTTAGTTGACCATAATGTTTTATTTTAAATGAATTGCTTCTTCATGGTAAATGCTTTTTAACGGAAAGTGTTTCTGCTCAGTTTTAGAAAACATCAACAAACTGGGGTAAGCTGTGGTCTATTTCAAGCATAATTTTCAAAGCATAATATTCAAAGCATAATATTCAAAGATAATTTTTTTTGTTTATATGTGTCTATTCCTACCAAAGTCAGAATAAATTGATAATATTGCAGACTGGTAAATTTTATTAGAAATTTTATTACGAAGGTACGTTACTTGAATTCAAGTATAATTTGGAAAATAAACGTTTATGAAAAACACATATATGTGCCAAATTTCATTTCTCTCCAAACTTGCAATAACTGAAATGATAAAAAATTATTAACAAGTGAAAGGGTATTTTCTAAATATATGGGTATGAAATATATCAAATATATGTTCTATTGTTCAGAGTAATGAGAGAACTTACATTATTTGAACCTCAGAAATCATATTTATTTTTTTCTGGAGAATTCAGGTAAAACAGTTCCTACTAAATAGATATTCGCCATGATCTAGTACCCTGAGAAAATAAGTCTTTAAATGCACAGAATTATTTTAAACTTTTTAGATAAGATCAGTATATTTATGAATGCTTGGGTATCGTTGTTTTTAAAGTAATTTTTAAATCACAGTTGAAATTATTTTGGTTATAGATTTAAAATACAAATTAGGAGATTTAAAATATAAATTTAAATATAACTTAGGAAATTATACAATGTAATTATTTTGGTTGTCTTGTCACCATATAAGAATCACTATATGATAGCACCATATCATCTCCAAAAAAGATGAATATACAATACATAATAATTATATGATTTATGTAATTTTCTTTGTCTATGTATACATAGTTAAAGCACATATGCAATGGGTTATTCAAACAATCATCAAAAGGAATTCCTAGTCAAAGTCAGGATAAGTATATGGATAGAAATTCATATACTGATTTTAATATATTTAATAATTTTCTTTATCAAAAATAAAAAGAAATAATTTTATCATGGAATCTAGGTATGCACACAAACACACAAATAAGATGTGTGGGGAAAGACTTCTGAATCCTTTTCTGCAGAACAAATGGATGTCAGCAATTATACGTCAATTAAATATATAAGCAAACATTGGAAATCCAAGAAGATAAAACATACTACCTTACTATGCAAAAGATAACAAATCATTAATCAAAATGTAAAATATTCTGTTAATTTTTAGATCTGGTCCCAATCTCTTCTGTTTCCTTTTCAATCATGAAAGTAATTCTGAAATATAATGTGAGGCCAAACATGGGAGTATCTGAAGAAAGACAAGGAAAAGAATGAGTATGTATGTTTCTCTAGTTTATTTCTGGACGCATCCTACCTTTACCGTTCTTTGTGGAAAATGCTCGTTTTGCGGGAAAAGTAATCTGTGTTCATAAGATGATAAAGATGCTGTCTTTGCCAGCACATTCTGGCATGGAATTAAGACAATGAGAAACTTTTTAGAACAAACCTAAATTTATCTACAGGAAAGCCACATATATTTAAACCAACTTCCCATTCTGTAATCATCCCCACCAACGGATCAGAGGAAAGCTGAAATCCAGTTGGTGGCCAGTTCCTTTTCCCGCTGACTCCTGTCTCCTGGGGTCCACAGCCCTCTTGCAGGCCTCCCACCCCCAGTCCTTCACCATCTTGCTGCACGTGTCTTACAGAGTAAGCAACATTTTACATCAGACCACAGCGTGGGGGGAGCCGCCAAGTCAGCTGTGGCACCATAAGGCAATATACTCCACTGTGTCACAAAATAATTCATTTCTCCATAGCTCATCATATATCCTCTAAGATAGTAAGATTTAAAAGGGACCTGAAACAGGGGCACCTGGGTGGCTCAGCCGGTGGAGCATCTGACTTTGGCTCAGGTCACGATCTGGCGGTGTGGGGGTTTGAGCCCCACGTCGGGCCCTGTGCTGACAGCTCAGAGTCTGGAGCCTGCTTCGGATTCTGTGTCTCCCTCCCTCCCTGCCGCTCCCCCACTCACACTCTGTCTGTCTCTGTCTCTCTCTCTCTCTCTCAGAAATAAATAACGGTTAAAAAAATTTTTTTTAAGTGACCTAAAACAAGCTAACAAATAAGTCCTCTGGAAATAATATACCAAATCTACAACCAGATTATTACCTGATGTGAGTTCACATACTGCCACTTTGAAACAGTTTCTTCCTTACTGAAAGTCTATACATTGCTCCTGCCATCTAATAAAATAGCTATTTGGTGTGAAAGTCTTTACATGCGCCTAAATCTAAACTTCTATTTAAGAAACTGTTGAGAAATACTACATACAACACAATAAAATGCCTTTTGGTATTACAGCACTTTTCCCATCTTCACGTCAAACAAGAAGGCATTTTTTGCTAGGACAAACCCAGGTCTCCGCTGTAAGGGGAAAGAGGGAAGGTGATTTTGTCGTACATCAGGGCAGACATTGCCTGCTCCGTTATTTCTTCATCTGCAGTGCCCTCTACTCCCATAATGAAAGTCGCTGGCAGGTTCCCAAAAGGCGTATTAATGTCCCTACTAGATGCTTTGTTACTTTTGCTCATTTCCTTAATCACTTAACCCTTCACCACACAGAACAGCGTACTCTGTCTGGAATGAGTTCCTGGAATGTTTTACCAGAGCTTCTCCAACCACCAGTTGGGAGTCTTTAGAATTCATCATATTAAAGAAGACAAGGGTATTGGTTTGATTTTATCTTTTTTAATCCATAAATAAACTAACCATTTATTTGCTTTCTCTTTCACCAGAACAGCATGATAGCCACAAAATGTATCTTAAGGACTTTAGGAAATTCAGTCACAAAGTACACTTAACATTGACTACTTTCTTGGTGGCTTTGACCCTAAAATAGTTTTAAATTATTTCATCGTTAGTTAAATTTATGTCTATATGCTACAAATTTCAAATGGCCCATAATGGGGGCTCCAGGGTGGCTCAGTAGGTAAGGTTCCGGCTGTTGATTTGGGCTCAGGTCATGATCTCCCGGTTCATGAGACTGAGCCCCATGTCGAGCTCCGCTCTGACAGTGTGGGACCTGCTTTGGAATCTCTCCCTCCCTCTCCCCCTCTCTTTGCCCCTGTCCTCCCCTCTCTCAAAATAAATAAATAAGCATGAATTAATTTAAAAAATGAAATGCAATAAATGGCCCATAATATAGATAAATCACATCAAACAATAAAGTGGGTTGTTTTTTGAATATATATTTAAATAAATCAGGCTTTTCTTACATGATTACTCTGTGGTAAATTAAAATACCATGTTGCTTGTTAAAAACAAGTAAAAGGAAAGGAACAACATTTTTCTTAATATTTTTAAAACTGTTTAAAATAGTAAAAAATGAAATTAAAACACAAATAAAAAATATAGGGGCACCTGGGTGGCTCAGTCTATTAAGCATCAGACTCTCCATTTCGACTCAGGTCATGATCTCACAGTACATGAGTTTGAGCCCCACATGGGGCTCTGCGGTGACAGCTCGAAGCCTGCTTGGAATTCTGTCTCCCTCTCTCTCGGCCCCTCCTTTGCTTGCGCTCTCTCTCAAAAATAAATAAAATAAATAAATAAACTTTAAAAAATATATAATGAGCTTTCCAATATTTTAAAAAAATTTTCTAGAAAAAGAATCTCTTAAGCTTATGATATATAAAGATAAGGGAACAGTTTTGTGATTCTTTAAAATTATTATGACATTATATTTGACAGCAAAACAAGTTTGTGAGTCAAAAGGTTTAGAAACTGCCTGTTTCAATAAACTGACTCCCAGGGCTTTGATGTTCTAAGTGGCAGGACACTCTTGTGAAAGTCAAATATACTGCTTTGGTTTAAGTTGAAATGCGAGAATCAGCAGCCTTGCACTGGGCTAAGCAACCTTTCCTCGACCTGCTCTCAAGGGGGTTGTCTGTAGAAACCGGTTTGGAAATCACAGGCAACCTCCCTCCCCTTCAATACAGGACACTTCAGACAACCTCCGCCTGCCCACCCACACTTTCCTGCAAAATGAAGCTTAGCCGCCAGCCCTGTCCTTGCATATAATGCAGATGCTGATTTATCTACAGACAAAGCATTGAATCTAAGTGAACTAGTCCTAGTCGATACTTTACACATATAAAATTATACACACACACACACACACACACACACACACGTCGTATTCCTATATGTATATAAATATAACATATATAATATGGAAAGTGACTGTGCTATAATCAATAAGCCAAAATATCATGGGTACAAAGCCACGTACAAAACCAAACACTCAACTTAAAATTATTTTTTGTGTGCCACATGTTCATTTGGCAGGGATGCACTGTTAAACCTGGTTCTCCGTCAATTAAACCCTTCTAGTTCTGCCCACTCTTATTAAGTCAATTTGAAAAATTCACTTTACATTTGGGTTCGTTGGCTTATTAAGTGCCCCACTGGGAAAGTTGAAACTCTTTGGCGGGCATATGTAGTTTTCAGCAGTCCTTTTGATAGAGTCTGCCTTTGCCTTTTAGTGAAAATATTTCACTTTGGAGTAGATGAAATATTTCCCCCCCAAGAAAACACATACAGAATCAGGAGTGATTATTAAAAACATAATAAAATTTCAGAGATTTCTGAAAAATCTACGGTGGATAAAGATGTTTTTATTAGGACTGAGTTTAAGACAGATGAATACTCATAATTGTGTTCAATTTAAAAAGGGTTCACAGGAATTTGCTGGATGGAAATTATCCAACCAGTTGTGAGAATTGCAAAAGTGGGTAAGATTAGGATTAATCAGGAGTTAATTCATCTTCATGTGTTCTGATACACGATGGATAGAGGTAGGAATACTTAACAAGAGTGCAGCTAGAATGCAGACTAGAGATGCTGGTTAATTTTGTAAAGGTAATTTCATATTATTTTATTATAGTATTTAGTAATAGCTATAACAATGTGAATATAGAATGATATAGTAGCATATTAGAATGATTTTGGGTTTTTTTTTATATATGTTTAAAACTATAGAAAGTAAAGCTCAACAAAATCTTCTTGGTTCCTAGTTGCTAGATTTGTCCTGGACGGTGGGTATACATTTTGGATATCACATATAGATCTCATTACCTGGGAAGTGTCATGAGCTTTTTATATTCCTTTATTGACATAATTAGTAAGCACTGTTTTTGGATTAATAAGCACTGTAAAATAACTAACTAGTGGAAGAAATACACACAGAGAAAAATTATTGCCATTCAAGGCTGAACGTGTATTTATTAAATATTATTTTAGAGACACAGACAATAGAAGAGACATGCTATAATGTAGATAGTTTGGAGAATCAGATTCCCTTCGTAGACTTGATGGCAATTGAACTGGGCCTTAAAATGACAGGGGGATTCAGGATGAAAAACAATGACTTTGAGACAGGTGAATGCCTTATGGAAAGAAAATAAAAATAATGTTCTATAGATAAGTACCAGGACAAATGCACATGGCTTCACCATTCTTTATATTTTTAGACTTGAATTAAAGCATGTTTATATACATGTAGCTTAAATCAGGAATGTTCAATTATTTTTCCTTGGGGCTGAGCCACAGTAGTTTGGGCTTCAGATGGAGATTCCTTTAGTAGGTCAGTGTTAAAGTAATTCCGAGATATCACGCTTGCGCTTATTACTTATTATTAATTATTTATGCTGATAAAGCACATGTTATGTTTCCATCCCTGCCTTGCACATATGGAACACTGTGACTGCATCGATCTGCATCCCGGTGCTTGGCTATTCTGACAAAACAGATGTTCTGATCGGAGTTGAAGGCTCCGTCCATCAGCCAAATTGATTGCAAGTGACATTTGACAAAGTGGCTAATCAGAGCAGTAGTCAGTTCCCTTCGGTGCAGACACTATCCAATCAGACAGACCCTCACTGGCCAAGGGGAGACCAAATTAGAAGAAAAGGACCAGGAACATTCTCTACCACACTCTTTAATGAGAGGAACTAACAGCCAGAGACTGGCCAGGTTTCTTCCATTCAAATATATGTCTTAACATGAATGCACAAGATGTCATAGTCTCTCACATCCATTCACACATTAATATTATATAGACTACATTCTACTAAAGGGAATTGTTAGGACACTAACTTACATGCACTGATTTCTATTTTCGCTACGTGCTTTCATATTGATTTTCATTCTCTAGGGAAAAACATTTTTAATACAACAGAGTGTACACTTACAAAAAACTAAAGCAGTGTGATTTTTACTTTCCTATTAAAGAAGCTAACATCTTGCATACTTGATACTTTTTACACATACCCTGCATAATTATAGAATGGCTAAGTACTGGATACATAAGTATTTGAGATAGTAGTAAAACAAAAGTATTAGCTTAAAAAAATAAACATCAAACTAATGAGCATTCAGGTTAGTTTCCAAATTCTTTTTCCCCCATTTATTTGCTTATTTATTTGTATCAATATTAGCTTACAGATTCCTATTTTATTCAATGAGTTATAATCTGTTCTTAGTATTATTCATTTTGATGCTGAAATTGTCCCAGAGTTGACCAGTGAAGCCTCTTCAAGTTTGTTCCATCCCGTTCTGTGACTGAGTACCATTTGTAATGTGTGGCAAAGTCAAGAAACACAATGCATTTTTAAGATAATAACTCACTGAAATTTAGTTAAGAGGTTCTCAAGCTTGGCAGTCTAATAGGTTTGACAGCCTTATAGATGATTTATTCTAAGACCAGACTGCTGACAGCTGCTTTCTTCACCTTCAAACTCTTCTTAACCTACAGGAATTCAAAGACCTCTACAGAGGCATCCAAGTGAAAAGTAAATGATTCGTCAACTAGGTCAAAAGTGTAGAAAAAAGTGGCAGAGAGGAACAAAAATGGGAAAGGAACATGGGAAGGAGGCCAAAAAAAGGGAAAGAAGGGGCGCCTGGGTGGTTCAGTCAGTTAAGTGTCTGACTTCGGCTCAGGTCATGATCTTGTGGTCATGATCTATCTATCTATCTATCTATCTACCTATCTATATTCTTATTAGGTTTGGCTTCTTTCACTCAGTATAAGATCTTGAGATTTTGTTGCTGTTTGTTTGTAGTTTGTTCTTTTTGATTGTCATGTAGTACGGATACCACAATTTTTAATTAGCCATTTCCTAGTGATAGACAAGTAGGTTATTTCACATTGACACCTATTATGAATGATGCTATGGACATTTTTACACGCATTTTTGGTGGACATGTACATTTATTTCTCTTGAGTACATACCTAGAATTGGACTTGTTGGGGCATAGGGTAGGTGTATATTCAACCTTTAGGAGATACTGACAAAAGTTTTCCAAAGTAATGGTACCAGTGCTAGTGATATGTGAGAGGTTCACGGCTCCACAGTCTTACTAACGCTTGGTATTGTCATTCTTTATAATTTTAGCTATCATGATGAATGTGAGCAAGATCTCATTGTGGTTTTAATTTCTATATCTTTTTTTGTATTTGTGGTTTTTTAATGTTTATTGAGAGAGAGAGAGAGAGAGAGAGAGAGAGAATATGCATGAGCAGGGAGGGGCAGAGAGACAGAGAGAGAGACAGGGCTCAATTTCACAGAGCCCAACACAGGGCTCAATGTCATGACCTTGAGATCATGACCTGAGCTGAAATTAAAAGTCAGATGCTTAACTGACTGAGCCACCCAGATGCCACACTATTAGCATTTTTTAAAATGCTACCCAGATGACTATAATGTGCATCTGGATTTAAGACCACTGTCTTAACCACTGTAGTTTGGAATTTAAGAATTGCACCTGAAGGTGTAGCCAAGCATGGGAGCTGGAAGGACAGGAAGTGTTAAGAAGCTGGGAGGAGGTAGCCTACTGTGAGACGGGGGGTGCTGCGGTGGAAGACAGGAAGGGCTCCGTAGAGTTGAGACTGTCAAGAAACTGAGTCCAGGATCTAATTGAACATGGAGGTCATTGATGTTAATGTCAATATGTGCATGGTAGAGAGACCGTGAGCCATGATTTAGACTATTCAGTGTCGAGACAAGGATAGTCTGTATATCCCTTGTATATCCCTGTGACTTTATCAAGATTTCATCATGAGGAAGGAAGATTAAGAGGAACAGGTTTTAACATTTGGAGCAGGGACACTTATTCCCACCTTCCTTTACTTAGGGAGGAGAGGAGTTAAAGAAAAATCCTCCATTCATGAGGGCTTCATGGAAGGTGATTTCCTAAGTATACGTCCAGGCTTCAGTGAATGCAAGACCGTGAAAACAGGTGTTAGAGGCATTTGCTGAAAGCAGGTTAGAAATCCCACATGGCAGTGGGAAGCAAGTCAGCGGGGTGGTGGGTGGATTGAGTCATATCAAGGGTACACAGACAGCGTAGATCTGGATGTCCTGACTGTGGAAGATTACAGGAGAGCTCTGTGCATCTAGCGGCACCATGGTCAGTGGGATGCCCTGCGTTCGGGATTGGTCCCTATGGCTTTCCTTGAGAGTAGCTGATTCCAGGGTTTTGTTCCCTGAGATTTGCCTTTCTGCACTGTGTGGAGGTGTGTGGAGCTGCTCCCTGAGTCTCGTGGGAGGTATGACAGAGATTTGGGGCAGAGTTTCCTTGAGAGGAAAAAAAGAAAAAAAAAAGATTTTCTGATCGAATAAAGTTTGGAAATGATATATGCCTACAAATTTCATTATTACGTATTCTTCGAGAAGTCATGTGGTTAAAAAACAATCCAATTTTAATTCTGCTTAGCCAAGTGTTTTCTAAGATCACTGAGTACAAAGCATGCTGAGGGATAACAGTACCCACTCAACCGTGCATGGAAAACATTATCCTTACGTATTTATCCTTGGTGTTAAGACATTATCTACCTGGTACCCTTCTCCACATCACTCTGGCCCACATAGTTAAGTTTCCTTGACCCCACTATAGGCTCAGTCCTTACAACTCCAGCAGAGAAAATCTAACCCAATCCAAGCACTTAGATTAGATCCAATCTAATCCAAGCACTTCAAAATCCAATCTACCTCAGCAGTAATTAAATCTATATTCTAACTTAGGTTTGGTAATGGAGCTCCAACTTGGTGCCTGGGATCATGTCTAATTCATAAAATCACAAATGTTCTCTCTTCCCTACTTAAGCCTTATTATTATTATTATTATTATTATTTTAGTTTTATGTATTTTTGAGAGAGAGAGTGCAAGCAGGAGAAGGGCAGGGAGGGAGGGGAATAGAGGATGCAAAGCAGGTTCCGTGCTGACAGCACAAAGCCTGATGCCGGGCTTGAAGTCACGAACCACAAGATCATGACCTGAGCTGAAGTCCCATGCTCAACAGACTGAGCTGCACAGAAGCCCCTTAAGCCTTGTTTTGACTGCAGGTCTCATATTCCATCACACCAGCCACATTCACGCCAGCCCTTCTGGAAACTGTAGCCATGAACTCCATAAGCGTGACAGGAATTTCATCTTTCTTACTAATTGTGTACTTCCTAGGTCTTTTTTTTTTCCTGACACATAGTCCCTTACTTGTATTTTGCCTTATAGGGAATCTTCACTCTCACCTTATATCCCTTTCTGCCTGGCTGGGATTCCTTTCAGACTCTGCAGCTGATTTCACATGAGTACTTGTTCCCATGGTGTCTGTCTGATCTCTGTTCATCATGTGCCACCCTGGTACCCTGGGTCCTGAGCGTCCAATTGGAAAGGTTGCTTTCTACCTATCTCCACCATTACAGCCACAAAACACTAAGAGCAGGCCAATAAAAGTAACTAAGGGGAAAATGATTTAATGCCATTTGAGTTTAATGAAATTTAACCACAGGAAAAACAGCTGAAGGGGTAAGCTTGGCTTTACTTTCTGTTTTTTCTTTTACTCTATCAGTGAAGATGTCAGAGAAGTCATCTCTTAAGAAATGTTTTACTGTCACATCGGTTTCTGTTCTCATTGATATTTACCCAGATCACCTTCATTCAGTTTGGAAATGTCTGAGCAGAGATTCTGAAGAAGGCACTTCTTACCATTTATACCTATGCTTATTAGGAGTTTGACATAAACTGGCATGCCACGCTGTTCATGAATGCCAGATTTCTGACACCCGGACACAAAAGCTCCCATTCTTAAGTCATGACTGCCTTATCTTCCCTGACAAAATTGAGAGCAAGAAACAAATTTTGAATCTAAGCTATGAAATTAACATGACGCATTTGACCTTTGCAAAGCAGATGCGATGTGAAGAGGCTAAGACGTAGCAACGCTTCAGAATGTAGTACCTTGACCATAACTAAGCATAATGATATTCCCCTCCACTCCCCAGATCTTGATACGTTTCTGTAAGTTCCTTGATAAGTTTCTCTTGTTCCTAATGAAATTATATGTAAATACCAAATACTGGTAATCATTGATTTTCCAAATCATCTCAACGTTAATCCAAATATATTTTTTTTAAATGGTCACCCAACTTTTTATTTCTGCTGGCTCTTTTCTGATGTTGATTCATATGGGTCGGCCCACTCAGGCCCAGTCTTACTCACATGGTCCTCAGTTTTCATTTAGATATGCAGTGGCCTCCGTGTCTCAGGCTACATGCAGTTCAGACTTTACCAATAGCTTATCTGCCAGGGTCCCTTCTGTTCTCAACGCCACACTATGCAAGTGAAGTGCCCAGAAATTACTAACTCCTGGAATGCTGCAACAAGAAACACTACCTTTCCCTTCCGTGGGATGACCCATCTGCCTCTTTGCTCCGTGTCTTGGCTGGAAAGAACCTGTAGGATAAGACAGTTTAAGCGGTGGGACCTGTGTTCATACCTAGATATGTTAGCTCTGCTATCTCCTAGGTAGGTAGCCTTTGCAAAATTATTTTAATTCTGTAAGCTCAATTTTGCTGGTTTACGTGGAAGTGTGATCCATTGCCAGGCAATGGCGTGGCCCTTAGGAGACTGGAGCGTCAGGGCCTGTAAGTGCCTTTCCCCAAGGCTCCTTGGACCATGGAGATTTGTCATTTGTGTCGGGCTGCTGGCTGCTGCCAACCAACGAGGGTCATGAAGGAGACCTTGGGAAGGAGTGCTTGCTCAGCAGTCCAACCTCAGTCACATCCTCGTGGTGCTCAATAAAGCTATGGAGCAGAACAGATCACTGTCCTTGAGCTGTATGTCCATCCAGAACCCAGCCGCTACCTTGGAAATACCTCTTTACGCCACCAGCGCTCCATCTGCCTGAAAGGCCTGTCTCTCTTGACGTGTCCTTTTCACCTCCCTGTCTTACCTTATTTTTCCAGCAACTAAACTACATATTAAACTTTAGTGAAATATACCAAAAGTAAAACTGAATAAAGATATTTAGTGATAACACACCCCTCTACTGTTCATTGTTAAACCTGTTTAGAAAATGCACCTGGGTAGTTCTTTGCCCCCGGACAATTCAGGTCCTTTCTGAAGGCCTTGGTTCAGAATATTGTGTGTGTGTGTGTGTGTGTGTGTGTGTATGTGTGTGTGTGTGTAACAGCCCCCTGCCCCTTCATCCCCACCTCAGATCAAGTATTGCTGTTTATAACATAATCTCAAGGAATCTTTACTTCCAGAACCTCGGATCTAATCATCCTTTGGCACTTTCATTCGTGGGCACACAGCTCACAGAGGATAATATGAACGGATTTGAGAAGAATGTGCTATTATTTTCCTGTTCTACTGTGAATGTTAATTAGGAAAAAACAAACACCTCTTTTTCCTTGGGCCTCCCATTATACTTTCTGTGACCTGAAGACAGGAATTCTGTTCTGGCATCCAGACCAACGCCAGGCTCATTGTAAGATGGCGGTAAAGTCATTATTTAATGGGTAAACAGATGAATAAGTGAATGAGTGGTTGCTGTTTTTCTAAGCCTTCTTTTCCTTAACGTGCATGAAAACGCTGAACATTAAAAATAATAGTGTCTAAATCCAGATATGATATGCCCACATTTCTTTCTCTGTAATCGTATCTTGATTTAAACATTTTTCCCCCTCTTCTAAATAAAGTTCTCTGTCATAGCCAAATCTGACTAAAGGAGACTTTGCAAAACTCAGGGTATATGCAGGCTCAATGCGAGCTAAAATGTCAATATTCATACTGCTCCACGGCATTAAATCCACCTTCCTTGTAACCTGAACTGAATAGAATTTCTTTCTTTCTTTCTTTTTTTATTTTTTTTTAAGTCGGGAAATTGTGCTCCTGTCAGCGACGCCCCACCTGTTAGTCATCATGGACCCAGTTCACCTTTGGAAGCTACTGCTCAGCATCCTGACAGGCAATGTTTGTGGCAGGCTAGCTGAAGGGGAAGAGGAGGGAGGTACCCACCGCGGCATACAGCTGAGCACCCCCCTCTGCCAGTCTGTGCACGCGAGGCTCCGAGCGTGTGAGGTCACGGCTGCCAACAGCCACGATGCGAGAGCGGGGCCCTTAATTGGGTGCGCCCTGATTAGCAGCGCGTGGGCCGGTCGGCACCAGCCCGGAGCACAGCGCTGGCAGGGGCAGAGCAGGTGGGAAATGCAGATGTTCCACGGGGTGGCTTCCCCCCACGTGCAGCCAGCCACCTTCCTTGAAGAATTATCATATCCTAGCTTGAGTAAGTACGTGCAGAAAGGAACTGCATGGAAGCACTGAGAAAGAGCCTGAGACTCTTCCTGTTCGGACACTCCCTACTCGGTCCTCCCATTAGACACTAGGACTTCAAAGTACGTGTCCTTGAGGCACACAAACGTTTTTCCCTGTTCTGTGACCGAAAGAGAAGAAACAGTATTCCGTATCAGAGATAGATCATCAAAGATTCTCCCATGACAGGTAGAACCGAAGCAAGCCAAATGTTACCAGGTCATATAATTTATCAATATCCCTCATTACAGTATTATTTATTCATATATTAATTAAACACGTTTAGGAAGCACCTAAAGTAGACCAGAAACGTTGAAGGGATAACGGACCAAGGCATGCAGAAAAATGAAGGCCAAGTAAAGAAATTCATTTACTTACAAAGGACACAATGTGGCATGGTGAAATGTCAATTAGATGACAGCTAAGTAATTAGTGCCAGTTCTTCCAACAATTAGCTGTGCTCCCCCGGCCTGTGTTTTCTCACTCAGAGCTAATCATGTTCAACTAAATGACTACTAATGTCCTAGGCCTTTTAGGCCTTTCAGGCCTAAAATGTTATGAATGTACATCCTTTATCTTCCTTATCATGTAGTGAATTTATTCTTTATTTTTTTTTTCTCCATTCCAGAATCTCAGAGCCTAATCTCTTCTAGGCACAGATGTCTCCAGATGGTGGAGACACTCAAGCTTAAGACACATGAGCTCACATTCTTGTGTGGTGAGACAAATTTTAACAGGCAAGTGTATGAACAATGTACTATGAAAGACTCATCAGGACTGTGAAGAAAAGTAAAAGAAGGAAATAAAAATAAAACAAGGGAAAAAAGTAGGTATTTAATTTAGTATGGACGATCAAAGTAGTTACTTCTATCACACTCTCGTGGGAAGATACCAAGAAAACACATGAACACTAACCAATTAACAAACGAATTTTAAATAGTGATTTTTTTTTAAAGGAATATGATAGTGCATGAAAGAAGTGAGCCATAGGTCATGTTGGGTCTTAAAACCATCTTGGAGAGTTAGGATCATCATGTCAAGTTCAAGAGGAATGACGGGAAAATTTTACCTTGCGTGAAATGCACTCTGGTTGTTGTGTTTAGAGAATGGATTGCAAGATGGGGTGAGGTTAGAAGTGGGAGATCGTGGGTGGTTCTGCGAGAGAGACCGGGTAGGAGACAGCAGTGGCTTGCACTACAGTGAAAGCAGGTGGAAATGAAGTGAAGTGAGTACGTTCATGACAGATAGGATGTGAGGGCAGAGAAAGAGAGAACATAAAGGTCAATTCCAAATTTTCACTGGAGTGACAAAGACGATTGAGGTATTATTTACCAAATGGAAGAGGACTTGGGGAGATTCAAATCTGTGTTGCAGGATCTCGACAGGTTGCCATGAATTGGAGGAGCAGAAACTAGACTGAGTCAGGGCACCTGAGGCAGGAAGAAAACCAGAAGAGTTTGCATAATGCATATGCAAACTTAATAAAGGGTAGCATAGAGGGCACCTGGGTGGCTCAGTCAGGTAAGCGTCTGACTTCAGTTCAGGTCATGATCTTACAGTTGGTGAGTTCGAGCCCCCATCAGGCTCTCTGCTGTCAGCACGGAGCTGGCTTCAGAGTCTCTGTCCCCTCTCTCTGTCTCTCCAAATAAATAAATAAATAAACCTTTAAAAAAATAATAAAGAACAAAAGGTAGCATAGAATGCCAGGCAGTGTTCAATACCTGTTAGAGATTTTAGTGATTAAAGGGAAATTAGTCAGTAGGATTGTGTGATTTTTTTTTAAGCTGGGTGTACCTGTACTCAGCATCAGTCTTGAGGACAATTGATGGCTTTACTGGTGGCTGGACTTTCGCCTCATGAGCAGAACAGAGGGCAAAGAGGGCAACACCAGCACAGGAATGAAGCGACTTTGCAAGAAGTGGTTGTAATGAGGACTCATTTGCCACAGTCCTCAAATGGCAAAGGGTTGGGCCACACATCTGAAAACTGCCATGCAGCAGGGTAGCAGAAACTCTTTCCTGGACACAGCTCTTGCTCCATGGGGCACAGCCTATGTGAGTCATAAGGAAGACAGCAAAGGGAGGAATGGAATCATTAAACAAACGAATGAATGAACAAAATGGATAATGAAGGAGTAAGAATGTTTAAAAGAGAGTGAATAAGTAAGTAGTAGAGTCAGCAGACTGGGGGTATCTATGTGCTTGTACAACTTTCAGAAAGAGGATACTAGAGCTTTTTTTTTTAAGTTTATTTTTATGTATTTATTTTGAGAGAGAGAGGGTGTGTGTGTGCACATGACCAAATGGGGGAGGGGCAGAGAGAGGGAGAGAGAGAACCCCAAGCAGGCTCCACACTGCCAGCACGAAGCCCGACGCAGGGCTCGACCTCACAAACCGGGAGATCATGACCTGAGCCGAAATCAAGAGTTGGACACTTACCTGAGCCACCCAAGCGCCCCTAGGATACTAGAGTTTAAAAGAAAGAAGAAGGAAAGCTGGTTGTGGGACAGTGAAATGCTTGAAACGTTGGAATGGACGTCAGAGATTTTAGGATTATTGACCCCTCTCCTCACCTCCTGTTCCGGGATATGGAAGGCCTTGGTATACCTGCTGGGGAGACAGAGACGCAAACGATGCCTGTGTTTTCCGGTCCTTTCTACCCCAGGATGTTTAACATAGTATTCACACATTCTAGATGTACAAAAAGCCATGGCTAAACCCCTAGCACCTTAGTTAGGAGATTTATAATTTTCTACTTGGAAGATTTAGCAGGCTCCAATTTATTTTACGTTGGCCAGATGAATCCTGCTTATAAAAGCCATCTTGCCTCTTCATTTCCAAAAAAGGTCACTGAACATTTACTTTTCTTTTCTACCAAGACCACAACTTGCAAGAACATCTAGAACTTAATTCTATCTGTTGAATCTACTTTGGCATTGAAGTTGACAACATGACATAATAGGAAAGAAGACGGGTTTTGACGTTACCCAGTTCTGTCTCTTCCTCTCCTATATTCTAAGTCACCTTAAGCAAGTTTCAGGTTTCTGGTACATATATTAAAAAATAACAATAATTACAGTTTTTACTTTGGTGGGTTAATAATTTGCTTTATGACTGGGGCACCTGTGTGGCTCAGTCAGTTGAGCGTCCAACTTCGGCTCAGGTCATGATCTCACAGTTTGTGGATTCGAGCCCCACATCAGGCTCTGTTTTGACGGCTTGCTCAGAGCCTGGAGCCTGCTTCAGATTCTGTGTCTCCTTCTCCCTCTGCCCCTCCCCAATCACGCTTTGTCTCACTCTGTTTCTCAAAAATAAATAAATGTGAAAAAAATTTAAAAAAATAATTTGCTTTATGGTTTATAATAAACCTTTATTTTTCTCTAACAACTAGTATGTTCTAGTGAACAATAGCCATTACTTTGGAAATAGTTGTTTTTATTTTATCGAGTCTGCATTTTAGGCAAGTCACTTAATATTTCATTCTAAACCCAATGGAGATAATAATACCTAGCTTGAAGGATTGTGTGAGGCTTGATATGCATGTAAAGTACCAAGCATAGTGCTTGGCACATAAACATACACTAAATCACTCTAATTATATTTCTGCAGAATTAGCTAAAAGTTGGACAGAACAATCAAGTTGAAGGTGAGTTAGCAGGACACACACACATACACACACACACACACACACAGGCACACACACAAATATGATTAAATGAATGCACCAGATTTTTCTAATTATAATTTTATATCAATCAAGATTTTTGAATAACTACCTAACACCTGGGCAGAAGAATCAAGTTGCTAGCTAGTTAGTGGGACACATATATATACAAATGTATACACATGATTAAATGTTAATTTTTTTCATTTACCATGTGTAAGCATCATCTCTAAAATTGCTTTTTCTTTAAACACTTTTATTTATTTATATACTTGAGAGAGGGAGAATGTGCATGTGTCCACAGGAGAAAAGGAGGGGCAGAGGAAGAGGGAGAGAGAGAATCCCAAGCAGTCCCCATGCTTAGCACTTAGTACAGAGCCTGAACTGGGGCTCAATTCCGCGACCCTGGGACCCTGTACATCTAGATTGTGACCTGAGCTGAAATCAAGTGTTCGACATTCAACTGACTGAACCACCCAGGCTCCCTTCTAAAACTGCTCCTAACATCCTTTCACGATGAGTATTAAGCTCTCATTTCCTTCCTATCATTTTCCCAAAGTAATTGTAACACATTTTTTATTTTGCTGAAACCATATACTTTTTTTTCTGTCAGTGTTTCATTACTATGGCCACATAAATGCTTTCAATGGTAGCCACTCAGTGCACTACGATTATATCTCCTCTTAACACTTTTGGGTTTTTCTAGTTTATATTGTGCGTCAGCTTGCTCAGGCAGCCACAACAAAATGCCACAGACGAGGAGGCTTCAGCAGAATCTATTTTCTCACAGTGAGATGCTGGAATTCTCACATCAAGGTGCCAGCAGAGTCGGGGTTTTCCTGAGGTCTCTCTGTGGCTTGCAAATGGCTGTGTCCTCACATGGCCTTTTCTCTGTGTAACCTGTCCCTGGGGTCTCTTCCTCTTCAAAAAAAGACACCGGTCTTATGGAGTCAGGGCTGCCATCCTAATTGACTCATTTTAACAAAATCACCTACTTAAAGACCTTATCTCCAAACACCATTACATTCTGAGGTAGAGCTTCAACACATGAATTGGAAGGTAACACAAGTCAGCCCACCGCGTGCTGCAAAACGAACAACGTCATCACCTCACTGGCCTATCACATTTATTTCTCACTTATATTACAGAGATGCTATCAGTTGGCTTCAAGAATGTTCTGCGTACCTTTTTCAGACTGTGGTCTATGCTGAAAGGGAGGGCCTAATATGGGACCTGCCATATTCCTGAGGTTAAAAAAAGGAGGGGGGGAGCATTGAACTGAAATACATTATTTCATTTAAGCTTTCTGTTTGAGGTGGTATGTTGCCCCATATTCTACTGGTCAAAGCAAGCTAAACAGAATACACCTCCCTTTGAAAGGAAGACAAGAAGTATATATTATCTGTACAATAACAAATGCTACCGAAAATTTTACTTTTTTTTCTTAATTATCCATGTACCTATTGCCAATTTTGCTAACATTTCAGGAGATTTGTCAAATACCTAACTGGTCAAATTTATCCATCGAGTCTATCTGGTTTTCCCCTGGAGATCGTCCTTCTAGATATTTCCATCTGCCTACTTCATTCTAAACTGTTGACCAAGGCTGTGGCACAGCAGTGATTATAGGAGTCCTCGGCGATGTATCTGATTTGGGATTATGTTTCCAGAGTTCTGTGTCTTCTCTTAAAGGAATCTTGTTCACCGTGCGGATTACAAGATGTGTTACATTTTTGTTTTCACTATTGCAACTCCAAAATAGTCCAGCCATTCTAATTGTATCCACACACAAGATGCCTATGCTCACTGTACAGATAACAGAAAACTGTGTTTGAAAGTGGAAAAGGGAAATTACAGATAATTTAAAACAGGTGTTTTTGGAAGAAACGTATTAGTTCAAAACTTTTTTTTTTAACTAATGGCTTATTTAAAATTAAAATGTCTCTGAGCTGCATTTTTAAATGTTTTCTAATTCCTAAAACATTGGTTTCTTGCTGATTCTGGAAGTATTATCAGCCAAATCAAAACACCTGAACTTATTATGTCATATTTCCTATTTAAAGCATGATGGTAAAGTGTTTTTGCACACACGCACAAATCTATAATTATAGTTCTTTAATACGGAATTCTTGATTAAAAATTACAAAATAAAAATAAATATTTGCATACCCTTCCTTAAGTGACTATAATTATTCTGAGCTAACAAAAATAGAAGCTGTTGGTTTCTTCTATAGTTTGCACAAGTAACCTTCACGGGCCATACCCTGCAACTTGTCGCCCATTGAGCAGATGAACCCAAGGGACCCACACTCACGCTTGCTAAAGGAGTCACTATATCTGTTAAAATGAAAGTATTTTTTAGTGAATATGTTTTCAATGCAAGACAATTACAAATTATTATATTATTCTACATTTTTGAAGCAAAACAATTATTAACATCAATTATTTTTTTTTAATTTTTATGATGTTTATTCAGTTTTGACAAAGAGACAGAGAACAAGCAGGGGAGGGGCAAGAGAGAGAGGGAGACACAGAATCTGTAGCAGGCTCCAGGCTCTCAGCTGTCAGCACAAAGCCCAACACGGGGCTTGAACCCACAAGCCATGAGATCATGACCTGAGCCGAAGTCAGACACTCAACCGACTGAGCCACCCAGGCACCCCTATTAACACCAATTATTAAGGGATAGTTTCTTTCACATCCTCTGTAAAAGGTATAGCCACACAGAGAGCTTTGCTTTAGAATGCATTAGAACTTGGAAGAAGCTTAAATTTAGAAAATAATCACCGATATTTTCAAGTTATGGATGCCAGAAATCATCCCAATTGAAAAATATATAATTAGGTCTCAAATATTTAACATGCAATTTCCTAAATTAATGACACTTTAAGAAATATGTCTATGTGTTTATGTTTGTTTATATTGATTCTTTGAACATGCAAAATCTCTAGGAAGAGCAGGTGATTAGGAAAATATTACCTGGTAAACTAGTTAGCATATTACGAATAGTTAGTAAGATTTCCCTCCCTCTCGTTGCGCCCAAGGTCTCTTATTTAATGTTCTTAGTTCTCTCTAAAGTCTTCTTACTCTTTAGTCTAGGAACTTTATCTTCTTTACCCTCAGATGAGTTGAACACAAGGGAATAGAAAAATGCGTGTAGGGGGAAGCTACGTGCCCTGTCTCTGAGAGTTCCTAAATAAGAGTTCTACACTTGATCTTAGCCAAAAGGCCGAGAAGCGATCCTAAATAAGAGTTCTTACAAGGTATGCCAAGAATTTAAGACCCTCATTCTCTTTCTCTGGGCTATTCTTAGGGCTACCTTTGCAGCTGGCAACCTTGAGTGATGAGGTAATGTCCGTCATTGGCAAAGAGCTGCCTTGTGTCCTTGACTTTGGGACCCATATGATGTTAAGATTCTGGGGGTTTTTCGTCTGTTTTTTGTTTTGTTTTGTTTTTTGCTTAGAAAGAGAGAGAGAGAGAAAGAGTGCAAGCCAGGGGGAGAGGAGCACAGGGAGGGAGAGGGGGAGGAAGAGAGAGCAAGAGCAATAGCGACAGCGAGAGCAAGAGAGAGAGAGAGAGAGAGAGAGAGAGAGAATCCCAAGCAGGCTCCACGCTCAGCACAGAGCCCGATACAGAACTTGATCCAGAACCCTGGGATCATAACATGAGCTGAAATCAAGGGTCAGACACTCAACTGACTGAGCCACCCAGATACCCCAAGATTCTAGGTTCTTATATTCTTCTGAAGAATGTTGCACTGTTTTCGCTGGTGTTATTTTAGCAGGCACTTACTATAGCTAAAGTCAAACTGAAAAATCTGTTGGCACAGTGATGGTGGGGGTTCAAATATCAGTTTGGTTTTCAGCCTTAGTTTAATTACTTAGATTCTTCACCATGCATGTGGTCCAGGGACCAGCCAGAGACTTGGATAGAGTTTATATACAGAACATGGGGTTCCTCTCCACTCTCTGGATCTTTCTTTTCTGGGATTCCTCCTACTCATTTCTAGTGGCTGTGATTGACCCAAAGACTGTTCTCTAGTTCTTCAACCCAGCAAAGGTGAAATATTTTATCCAAATGTTAACTACCTTACAAGGTGCTCAGACTAAAAGCCAATGACACGCAAATAACACTCTATTTCAATGCTATTCCCTTCCTCCACAAGTCAACTCTTGTCCAGTATCTGCCTGTTGTGTGTGTGTGGGGGGGGGGGGGGGTACTCAAATGCATTAGATAGTCATTTTCCATATTTTGTCTAGAGTTTATTATCTGTGAAAGGATAACATCAATAAGAGATAGTCTGGAGTATCTCCAATGAGAGACAATTTTTTTTTTAAATGCTAAATTTTTAATGTTTATTTATTTTTGTTTTTTTTTTGTTTTTCTTTTTTTGTTTTTTTTTTCAATATATGAAATTTATTGTCAAATTGGTTTCCATACAACACCCAGTGCTCATCCCAAAAGGTGCCCTCCTCAATACCCATCACCCACCCTCCCCTCCCTCCCACCCCCCATCAACCCTCAGTTTGTTCTCAGTTTTTAACAGTCTCTTATGCTTTGGCTCTCTCCCACTCTAACCTCTTTTTTTTTTTTCTTCCCCTCCCCCATGGGTTTCTGTTAAGTTTCTCAGGATCCACATAAGAGTGAAACCATATGGTATCTGTCTTTCTCTGTATGGCTTATTTCACTTAGCATCACACTCTCCAGTTCCATCCACGTTGCTACAAAAGGCCATATTTCATTCTTTCTCACTGCCACGTAGTATTCCATTGTGTATATAAACCACAATTTCTTTATCCATTCATCAGTTGATGGACATTTAGGCTCTTTCCATAATTTGGCTATTGTTGAGAGTGCTGCTATAAACATTGGGGTACAGGTGCCCCTATGCATCAGTCCTCCTGTATCCCTTGGGTAAATTCCTAGCAGTGCTATTGCTGGGTCATAGGGTAGGTCTATTTTTAATTTTCTGAGGAAACTCCACACTGCTTTCCAGAGCGGTTGCACCAATTTGCATTCCCACCAGCAGTGCAAGAGGGTTCCTATTTCTCCACATCCTCAATGAGAGACAGATTTTAAAAAATATTACTTATTTTATACAGGAATACTGCAACTTGATGCCATTAATATTCTGGGGGGGGCATTTAAAATTATTTTTACAGATACATATAGTAAAATATCACTTCATATGATTAATCGATTTAACCCATCTGAGTCAGTAAAGGTATAGAACTAGGAAATACATGCAAAGACATAGAGTTTTAATTTTTTTTTCAAGAGTATGCAATAAACAGACCTAGGATAACAAAGTTATGCCATGTAGGAGTCCTCAAGGAGCATCCTGGAAGAATATAAATTGTTTAGAATGTTATTTTAAATGTACTCAGGGATGATTTGAAGGCATTTAATCTCTTCCCCATGTCTCACATACCTCTTGGTTTGTCTAGAAAATCCTTTCTTTAGAGAATAAATCAAAAATAAACTTTCCTTGGCCCAATATTAATGCAGTTCCATTGTACTCTGTATGATTTGCTACTAATTTAACAAAATTCTTTCTCTTTGGAACTTCCTACGAGAAAAACAGAGTCCAGGAAAATTACTGTAAAATGTAAACAGTCAAAATTATGATGTGGCAGCTAACAGAGGCACAGTTAATAAGCAACAGTTACTTGGTGGCTTATACTGTCCCTCACCTATAGGGATAATTTTGCATAGCAGTCAAAAAGGTAGACTACATAATAATTTCTTACATGCAGAAAAAGTTATATTAGAAAGCTGCAATATTAAGTTTGACAAAATAATTCAGGAACTCTACTAACAAATCATTTGGCTATAATTTAAGTTTTATTACCATGAAAAAGTAGCCCAATTTATGCCTTCATGACCGTCAATGATCTTCTAGAATCTCTTTTAAAGTGCAGACCCCTTTAATGCACTTCAACTTTTGCCACAGCTGTACTGTCTTCATTATTCTGAAGTGACTTTGAATATTTCTTTTCCAAAGATTTAAATTATTTTTACACACACAGTGCTTCACAGAAGCCCAGCAAAACCAGTATGCATGACTGGTTATTACTGTCATAATTTGAAAGACATCCAGAACAAGACTTAAGTGAGGTCATGGGACATTTCTACTGGAAATTGAGTCATTAGTATTATTTAAATTTAACTTCCTGTAATTTCTCTCTAAGAAGAATTTTCACCGCTTCATCTTACTTATTTCATTTCATGCCTAAGACTTATAGTTGAGGGTTGCCTTGACTCAAGATTTGTACTTCTCTATATATTAAAAAAAAAAAAACAACTTGATTCCCTGAAATTATTTTATTTTCCATTATTCTAATATTTTATTCCGGTCCTCATATAATAACTCAGGCTTTCAACAATGACTCAGATTTTCTACAATTTTGGACACCCCTTTAAGTTTCTGTCCTATGTTTTCTCTCTACCTACTTCCCAAATTTCAGTGTTCTCCAAAATTGTTCACTCTGGAAATTATTTTCTTTCCTTATTTTACTCAAGTGTAACTTCATTTGTGGCCATGGCATCACCCACTGTATACTTCTGTGCTCCAAACTCATGAATTCAAATGCTTACTGGACATAGCTATTTATATGTCTCAGAAGCCCCAAACCACAAATATCTGGAGAATCATCACTTACCCATTAGGCCTCAATCATTCCATATCCCTAGGAATGACGTCATCATTTTCTGATACTTAACCCAAACACTAAGCCATTCTCATTTTTTCCTGCTCCTTTCCTGCACATGTATTGTCTAGTCATGCCCTATTGACTCTTTTTTGCTCATTTTCGTCACTATGTCCACTTCAACTTCAGTCTCCCATTCACACCAGTCTCCTATTTTCCCTGTACTATTTCAAAGGACGTCATTGTCTCCATGTGTTTAGGCTTAATTTTCCTAAATTAATCCACAGGTCACCATTAAGGGGACTTCCAAATGCACAAATCTGATGTCAGCCCTTTAAAATCTGGGCCTGATCTTCCTCTGGTCTCCCTTCTTGCCCACCCACACCCATATATTCTCCAACCATAAAGAACTGCTTGCTCTAAGTGCTGCCTATTCTTCTGTGCCTTGTCACTTGCTCTGACCTGTATTCCAAATTCCATGTTCCCCCACCTCTTCCTTTACACACACACACACACACACACACACACACACTTTGGTATTCTTCCCTTATTTTCAAGACAACATTTAAACATTCCTTCCTGGTAAGACTTCTTTCTCCTGCCCAAGGAGGTCTTGTTAGGACTCTGTGCTTACTGCTGTTGTTTCTACAGCACCACTTATCACATGCTATTATAATTGCTGAGTGTCTGATGCAATTCGCTGAGCAAGCTATGCAATTCTTAGGGTCACTAAATCTATTTCCGTAAGCCCAGAACTTGACGGCATGTGCTGAGCACATGGTAGGACCTTAATTTGAAGGGCAAAAATGTATTTTTGAATGACTGGATCCTTGTTTCATACTTTTCTGTTATCCTGTTCCTATCTTAACTCAATTACTACTAGCAACTTTGTTCTTGTATTTGTACTAGCAAACTTAGAAATCGATCTTGCTTTTTTTTTCATTCTTTGGTCATGTTGGGGTTATGTTTAGGAGCTTATTTCCATTCTGTGGGGGTATTATGGCAACGGTTCTGATAGTTTAAACATAGTTTTTATATCTATAAAGGTAATATACTCCCCGAGTTTTACAGTTGGATTTTTTTCCAGATTTCTTTCACTTCATACTTTTAAGATTTTCATAATCAACTTTTATGATATTTTGTACCTCTGACATATTGTTTCACCTCAAAATATTCTACCAACGTATTCAATTACTTCCACTTCTTCCATTTTTAAACAATCTCTGTACATTGAATATATTACTTTTTTCTTTCTTTTGGGAACGTGCATCAGTAGGCTTTTAGACCGGCTTATTTCCATTCCATAACTCAAATTCTGCCACCCAGTCTCTCACTATGAGATTTTTATTCACAGAACATTTTTGACACCTGGCCCAATACATTATCATGGAGGAATATATAGTTGGGAAGCAAGAAGATTTCTCTGTATATGAAAAATGGCCTGAACCGACAAGCAAATACAATCTTTCTCAAAAGTAATATCTTCATACAAATCATCTGTATTCATTGAGGTTTTCATATGATATGAATAATCAATAACTAGGGAGATAAAAATGCTTCTAAAACTGAAATAACCATGAACTATATCTGAATATGTGGTTACATATGTAACAGTCTGTATCTTTTAAATGAAAAAGTAGATTGTATGTCAATATCCATAGTTTTTAACCTGAAATGGTTATGTCTGAAACTGAAATGATTAGTTAAAATTCGTAACTTTGTATAATTTTCATTTATTTCTGTAAAAAAATCTTTTTAATGTTTATTCATTTTTGAGAGACAGAGACAGAGCACGAGTGGGGGAGGAGGAGAGTGAGAAGGAGACACAGAATCCAAAGCAGGCTCCAGGCTCTGAGCTGTCAGCACAGAGCCCAATGCGGGTCTCAAACTCACTGACCCCGAGATCATGACCTGAGCCGAAGTTGGACCCGTAACCAACTGAGCCACCCAGGCGCCTCCAGTCATTTATTTCTATAGGTGATCTTACTTCATTTCAGAAACCCTGCTTATATGTATACACACATACACACACACAAAGTTCTCACAGTGATTATTTTTTAAATATTCATGCTGACAATTTTATATTACAAATTTCACAGTTGATCTGAAGAATCTTGTGTCTGACAGCTAGAAGAGACCTCAAGGAATTATTCAGCCTCTTGCATTTAAATATATAATTCTTATTATCTCTACTCTGTAGATAAATTTACTATAGCCAAAGAAGTTTAGTGACCTTACAAAGGTCATCTGGTGAGTAGTGGCTATAAATGTCTGAGAACAAATTCTTTTAATCCTATTCCCTCCTGCGTTGACAATGCTTATGTAAATACCTCTGATTGCAATCCACTGACTTTACTAAGACTTCTTTTGAAATACTTTATGCTTAATTTGTATCACATCTTAGTTTTCTGAACTTGGTAAAATGATTTCATATGAGTTTCTTTGATTATACTTATACTTACCACCATCAACCTCAAAATTCATTCATCTCATCCCTTCTTTCATCCATAAATATTTATTGGTCTCCTTTTCTAGGCTATGTACTGTGCAAGGTAAAGAAGAAAAATGTAAGCCATCATCACAGAACTCACAGTCTAGTGAAAGATACAAATAAGCACTGCGGTTTGAAAAGCATCACCATGCCTCCTACGCCATGCTATATAGAAGCACGTTAGAGAGACACCTAATGGAAATGCAGATGGGGAGAAGAGCATGATCCAAAATAAGACATATGAGTCACAATAGCCAATTGCCCCGAAAAAAAATCATTTTCTAGGCATAGCAAATACCATGCACAGAGGGCAGGGCATAACTTGGTGACCAAAAGCAGTTTAGAGTATCTGGGTCATAAAGTATAAAACCATTATCATAAAAGATGCAAATGACGATATGAACAGGCATCAAATCAATGTGAACTCTGAAATCCTTGTAAGAGAAGTTAGATTTTGTCCTAAAGGCAATAAGGAGTAGAGACGTAACCTGTCATTCTAATGTCCCATTATGTGGTGACTAAACCATTTAGCATCACTGTGACATTTATCTTTGGATTCCAATCCTATCCCGGGTTCCAATCCCATATCTTTAGGGTGATTACCCTACTCAGCAGTTTCCAAATCAATATCTATCCCCACGTCTGTCCACTCTCTGGCCCTATGGTGACAATTTAGGTTTGAGTGCTAGAACACGTAATAACTACCACAATTTATTGAGTGCTCAATAGTATCAGGGACTGTGCTAAGTGTTTTGCATTTTTTATCTTGATTTGCTACCATTAAAAATTACACTATAGGCCTTTTTTCCCCCAAATTACAAATGAGAATACGGATGATCAGATAAGTTAATGAATTTTCAAAAATCACATAGCTAGTAACTTGTAGTGTCAGTTCTATACCTATGGTCTTCTTGTTCCCATAGTTGTTTTACATACATAGTGTTCTTGCAAAGAATACTGAAAGTCTAATATGAAAAACTTGAAAACAATAACTTTATAAGACCCTCTTTTGCTACAATTTTCCAAGATATAGATATTCCCCTAATTTAATATATACATTTTTAAAAAATACTTCTTCGTCACTTCACACATGGTCAACTGAACTAAACCCAACAAATCACAGAGTGAATTTAAATATCTGTTGAATTCTTTAGGTCCAATTTTTCTCTATAGTATCAGGTTTACAGGCTTTGTGCTCCAAATGCTAGTGTCAGCACTTTTATTTTTCCTGCTTTATATTAATTTTTATGGAACGAGAAGAATGAAATACAATGAGATCTAATATTCAAAAAATTAACCTTCTTGGACAGAAAGGGATTACTTACTGCTGAAACGGAAGCATTGGCTGATAGGTAGTACCATTACTCAATATTCCAAAAAGTTGTTTATTCATTTGATGATCAAAGACCATACTCTGAGTATCTAAATGCAGCCGCATAGATTTCATCCCGTAATTTAGGACAGTGCAGAGTTTTAAAGAATACTGTACAAGTCTAGAATCACTTATTATTTACAAGTCTATTATGAATATCACAGAAATTCATATAAGTGTTAGTATTTTCCATGTGTGTATATCTCAAGATTTTATATTGGGGTAGAATTTGCCTTCACAGTTTTTCTAAAGTTCTTTGTGGATAAGCCCACCCAGCAGTATATTAGTCCAATTTGTTTGGGAACAGTAACCTACAGGGGTTTCCCCCTCCCAGATTTCATTGTTAATTTCACTTTTTTTCTCATCCTATTAGTACAGTTCTGATCATTGCCTCCTAGATGTATTGCCTTACTTTTGCTCACTGTGGAATTCATGTATTAATTTATTTCACACCCTTGATCCTAACACATGTCATTTTTTTTTTGGTCATCTTGGCATATCAAACACCTGAAGAACTTAATATCATCTGCAAAGCCAAACAATGCATTTCCCACATCCTCTTCCAGATCACTGATCACAATATTAAACAAAGCACATACATCTTGAAATCTGTCACTCTTCTTTAAAAAATTTTTTTTAATGTTTTTATTTTTGACAGAGAGAGAGACAGAGCATCAGTGTGGGAGGGGCAGAGAGAGAGGGAGGCACAGAATCCGAAGCAGGCTCCAGGCTCTGAGCCGTCAGCACAGAGCCTGATGTGGGGCTCGAACCCACAGACTATGAGATCATGACCTGAGCGGAAGTCGGACGCTCAACCAACTGAGCCACCCAGGCACCCCAAAATCTGCCACTCTTCGTATTTCTCACCTGCTTTGAAACCTACGCTCTGTTCTTTATAAGCTATACATGTGTATGCATATGTATTTCATTTTACGTGTTTGTCAGGCCTAGGCATGGATGCACACAAACACACACCTCCAGAAGAGGTGGAAGATGTGGCAGCTAAGCTTAGAAATATGTGAACTTAGAGGAGACTTTGGCACTCCCCACGAAGCAAAATCATCACTGTTAAATAAAAATTCTTCCACTGTGAACAGCGCATTATTTTTTCCTCTGCTACATGCCGTTTCCACACAAACCAAAAGAAACACACCTGAAATTTTGATGATTATATTAGCTGTTCTAACAAGCTGCAAAGTCTTCCTCTGATCACCATAATAACAATTTGAGAGGACTGCAATACGTCAATAATTGCATTCAGAAAATGATAAACACTAGATCTACTTGCATATTATCATGAGCTCAGTTTTAAAGGTCATCATCTCTGAAGGCTTTCCTATACAAGCACAACTGGAAAATCTCCCTGTATCAACATGTTTTATTTCATTATTTTGCTACCGATAATATGCAGCGGACACTTTCAGTATGTACAGTGTCACGGGTTTTTTTTTTTTTTTTTTTTTTTGGTAACAGACATTTATGCACATAAAATGAAAATGAACAGGTAGTAATTGACTGGGACTTGAGTTTAAGGTAATAGACTAAACCCCTCTAACAATGAATTTCTAAGCACTCAGAGGAAAGAATGTAAGGCGTACAAATTGCATAGGGCCCATGGGCTTTCCAGAAAGACTTTGAAATCCTTTAGCTTGCATATGAAAATTTACTGCAAATGGATTTTTACAGCACAGGGATGTTACTTAAAGAGTAATTCAAGGCTCAGTGTGATATTTAGATTTAATATTTTACAAGCTTTATAGTTAACTTCTTTTAACTCCTTGGAAATGCAAACATGGCGTAGTCTTCTAGCTGAACAAATGTGTTAGCCTTTTCATTCTTTATGATTTTAGAGACCAGTCCAGTAGAGTATGGCGGAAGAAGCATAGGATTTGCCGTTAAATCACCGAGGTTTTCATCCTCGATCTGCCACTCAGCCAAGGGTCCCTGTCGTTACTACAATGCTTAAGAAAATGGAGGAATAACAATGCATCTCTCTTAGTGGAGTTAAGATAATATGTACATTGTAAGTGTGCAATAAATGTTAAGTAACTCCCATCCTAGGGAATACCTAAGAAGATTCTGACTTCCTATAAATGCTTTTTCATTTTTCAAGGAAAGGAAAAACAATTATTTTTTAAAACTCTGAGTTTTGGGGCACCTGGGCGGCTCAAGTTATGATCCCGAGGTTCATAGGTTCAAGCCCCACGTCAGGCTCTGTGCTGACAGCTCGGAGCCTGGAGCCTGCTTCAGATTCCATGTCGTCCTCTCTGTCTGTTCCTCCCCTGGTCATTCTCTGTCTCTCTGTGTCTCTCAAAAATAAATAAACATTAATTTTTTTTTAATCTGAGTTTTAAAGTAATAATCATTCACTTAAGCAAAGTTCTTTCATCAATTTATAGTCTTTAGTAATAATGTTTATATTTTATAATTTTTAAGTACCTAGAGCAGCAACTTGATGAGTTGGCATAAAATGAGAGATGACCAGATTCTTCCTACTAAGTTTCGCAGGAAGAGTTTTTCTATTAATTTCTTTAACCTGAATAATTAGCATATAATTCCATGAGTTATTTTAAAGGGTAACTACGTTTCTTTGAGGAGTCCTTAAAACTGAATGAGATATGATAAAAGAAACAAAGATTGGACTTGAAAAACCTAAACTCTACTCACAAATTTTCTATTTACTATCCATATAATTTTAAGCAAGAGATTTACGATTTTATGTCTTACTGGATCAAACTACTTGCCACATCTAATTCACAGGGGTATAAGGAATAAATTAAATAACATAGATATTCTTTATAGCAGTCTGAAAAAGCTTTGAAACTTTCCTCATTTTACCTATTCATGAAATTTCTTTGAATTCAGGAAAATCGCCATTCAAAAATTCACATAACTACTAAAATGTAATAATATTATTTGGGTCTTAACCTCAACATCAAAACAAAGACCAGCTTTGGTGGCTTTCCATGGGTGGTATATTTGGATGGGTAGTTTGTCAGCTCTAACTTACCCTTTACAGGAGAGGGGCTTAGGAGAATGGTTTGAAAAAGTGAATATGAAGAAGGAAAAGTGAATGAAATAGAGGTGAGTCCACTGAAAGCTCTCTACCTCCTCTGGGTCTCCCACAGGACACAGAGTGGTGACCTATAATGATCAGAGGTAGACATTTCTTTTTGGGAAATTGCTCAGGACTGCTCTCACTGATCAGGGATCTGTCTCCACAGATCTCTGGTCCCATACCACAAACTCCAGCAGCCATAACAGCTTCTTTCTTCTCAGTTGTGCTCACTCATTGAAATTCTCTTCTCCATTTTACAGCAAAGATATGGCTTTAGGTGAGATACTCTCTCTACCTGCCTTGACTTTATTTTCTGGTCAGCTTGTCCATGCTGCACATATCAAATCCCTAGGTACAGGAGGACAATTCAGACACAGTCTGGAGTCTGGCTTTCCAGGAAGTGTGCCTTTACATAAGAAACTCTTCTATGTGAACCTCAAATCTCATCAGGGTAGGGCTGAACCTCAAAGAAATTGAAATTTATGGTTGAAGTTATTTATATATCTTTTTTAGAAGAGTGTCAAAAATAAAACAACAAAACCCATCACCCTCTGTCAGATTTCTTTGAAACTCCAAATTCCTCCCATTAATTTTACCTCAGTGGTTAAAGCCTTTTATTTACAGATAGCCTGTTAAAATACTTACATACTCCTTTAAACATAAGGCACATCAGCCCATCCTGACCTACTCCATAACCTATTGCCACCCACTAATTTTGTTGCTTTTTTAGCTAAGCTGTGCAGAAATCGGATATAGAACATTAAATATGGGATGGAAGCCAGCAGTTTAGGACAGGGATGCACCCAGGAAGGTCAAGGTTGAGTAAGGGATCACAGCTGGGAGGCATGAAGAAAATACACACCTCCAAAGGGAAGATGAAAACTTCCTATTTCATACACTTAATAATTATACTCAAATAATTTAATTTTTACTGAAATTTAACAAAATAATTTAATAAACACGTTCTGCCCCCCTAATTGAAAAACTCATTTCTAGAAAGCAACATATGCCTTTTAGAATGATGTTCCAGAAAGATCTTCACATCTAGGCTTGCAAAGATTGTCGACAAAGCTGTGGTATTTCTCATGCTGGGAGTGATTTTCGGAGCCTTTAAAGAGTTAAATGAATTCAATTAAGAGCTACTATAGAAAAGCAAGGTGGCTGTGAACATGTATCATCATGGCATCTTTTTGTTGTTGTTTTTCAGTCAAAGAGGTGACCACTTTCACTGTTTTAATAACCAGATTAGCTTCACAACTGCAGATAACAACCTGTGAGAATATTACTTGGCTATAATTTCATTTTGTATTTTCTAGTGTTATATTGACTTTATTTTCTAACTTAGTATGAAGGAGGAAAAGAAAGAATGAATCACACCATCTGCAAATCCTGTGTAATGATTCACAATGAAATTTATACACAAGATTAATGAAAATGCCAAGCTGCAATGGTTAATTTTATATGACAACTTGGCTAGGCTATGGTGCTCAGTTGTTTGATCAAACATAGATTTAGCTGTTGCTATGAAGGTATTTTTAGATGTGATTTACATTTAAATCAGTTGCCTTTAGGTAAAGCAGACTACCCTCCATAATGTGGGCCTCATCCAATCAGTTGAAGACCTTAAGAACAAAGGAGGAGATTTCCTAAAGAAATCTGGTCTCAAGACAACAGACCACATAGAAACCCTGCCTGTGGGGCGCCTGGGTGGCTCAGTCAGTTAAGCATCTCTCTTGGGCTCAGGTCATGATCTTGGTCCTTGAGTTGCACCCCACATGGGTCTCTGTGCTGACAGCTCGGAGCCTGGAACCTACTTCGGATTCTGTGTGTGTCTCTCTCTCTGCCCTTCCCTGTTCTCTCTCTCTCTTTCTCTCTCAAAAATAAATAAATATAGGGGCGCCTGGGTGGCGCAGTCGGTTGAGCGTCCGACTTCAGCCAGGTCACAATCTCGCGGTCCGGGAGTTCGAGCCCCGCGTCAGGCTCTGGGCTGATGGCTCAGAGCCTGGAGCCTGTTTCCGACTCTGTGTCTTCCTCTCTCTCTGCCCCTCCCCCGTTCATGCTCTGTCTCTCTCTGTCCCAAAAATAAATAAACGTTGAAAAAAAAAATTTAAAAAAAAAAAATAATAAATAAATAAATAAATAAATAAACATTAAAAAAAAAAAAAGGAAACCCTGCCTGAATTTTTAGCCTACTTGCCTCACAGATTACAGTCACAAGACTGAAATATCAACTTTTATCTGAAATTCTGACCTATGGAAATTGCTCTATAAATCTCAGACTTGCTGGTCCCCACAATCGCACGAGTCAATTCTTTAAAATCTTTTGTACATTGGTCTGTTTCTCTGGAGAACCCTAATACACGGGTCAGAGCTCCCGATTGGTATCCCGGTCTCTTGTTTCCATTTCACCTGCTTATCTTTCTTACTATTTTAAAAATACTTCTAAAAGGTATCTTCATTCATAAAGTTCTCTTTTCATTCTTTGGTGCATAATGGTAAATTCTAAGGTTCCTTAATATAGGATGCAAGGTATTAGTCTTGTATCCCCTTGCTTGCTTCCTTCCCTCTTCTCTGGCTATTGAAACTTTCTCTGCCTTTTATTCCTCAGCCGTATAAAACCACTATGCTTCTCCAAACTTTTGATATTGCTCTCACAGCTGATCCTTTGCCCATGCTCTGGCATCTGCATGCCGTGACCGCTCCTTTGGCCCTACCTCCTTCATCTATGTGGAACACACTTCTTCATCTTTCCTAACTGAACAAAGACATCAGCTTATGTAGTAGCTCAGCCTGGTACATAGGCTTGACCCTCTGGGCAATCTCTGAATCTGCACATCTGATTGGATAGCCCTTATCACAGCATGTCAGTCTCCTTGGCTAGACTCTGCAACTGCCACCTTCTTCTCTGTACCCTTAGCACCTAACACCCCAGCTGTCACAACCCATGCCACATTGAATGATTGGTAGTCCTACTCTCTTATGGTTCAGCTACTTTAAATTTCATAATACTGTACACAAGTTAATATCTTTCTTTAGATAGCTCGTCTTTAGAGTTCAAGCAATGCAAAGATACCATTTTTTTTTATATTCACTCTGGAAAATATAGTCACGATATGTGGTGTCCAGACAAAAATAAGAAATATCATTTCTCCACAAGGGATAGGTGTTTCCAGACTAAGAAATGCACTTCCTGAACTTAGAGTGTATCTAAATAATTTAGACATATTTGAATTCCAAGATGGCATTCATTTTTAAAATGCCCTGACATTTTCTGGGGTCATTTCCTTTTCAAAGCATACTGAACTTTAAGAAGGAAATGAGTATGATGATAACTTTTAAAGTATCTCTTATAAAGGATCGTGGTGGTATAGAGCTAGAAGGGGCATTGCAGTTCTAGCACAGCAAACTCCATTTTTTTTTGCAAATGAGGAAGCTGAAGACCAGGAATTTTGAGTGATGTGACAGAAGGCACAAAGCTAGTTAGTGGCAGAGTCTGGACTACCACTCTGCCCTGAAGACTGTCACATCAGGTACCTGTCTTTTACTCCAGGCACTGTCATAAACTGCTTACATTCAAAGGAGCAATTACACAAAATACCTTTAGCATCACATGCAAAAATAGACAATTGTTTTTAATTTTTTTGCATATACTGGCATTTTGAGATAATATATTGTTGCTGCAGGGGCACCTGGGTGGCTCAGTCAGTTAAGCATCTGACTTCGGCTCAGGTCATGATCTCATGGTTTGTGAGTTCAAGCCCCGCATTGGGCTCTGTACTGACAGCTCGGAACCTGGAGCCTACTTTGGATTCTGTGTCTCCCTCTCTCTCTGCCCTTCCCCTGCTCATGCTCTGTCTCTCTCTCTCTCTCAAAAATAAATAAATATTAAAAAAAAATTTTTTTAAATATTTTGTTGCTGCAAAGTCTAATTCACCAAAAAAAAAAAAAAAAAAGTGTGCTTGCCTATCAATTTTTTTAAAGCAATTTAAGCACCAGGGGATAACTGATATAAATACAAATCATTTGAAATACACCCCCCCTAAAAATCAGCATCTTATGACCTTACCAAGCATTCACTTCTCAGGAAACTAATACTGTACACAAACAAAATGAAAATATATGACCCTCTTTGCTGTACTATTATGACTTCAAATAGATACTTCAAAGATAAAGCCAGGAGATATAATGGATGTTCTTCCCTTTTGCAAAGTGTAAGGAAATGAAGGAACACATCCAAATATACTTGGGTATTTTGTGAGTTTTTATATTTTTGGCCTCTCTCTGAAAATTTTCAAGAGTTTTCGGGAAGGGATGCTTAGAACAGAAGTGAGAACGACAGTGTACCGATTAGAAGGAATATGGCTGACTACGGAGGCCAGCGGGCATTTGGAGGGAGAAAGACATAGGGGAGACGAGGGGTGTAGAGACTGAGAGGGAGGGAAGACAGCGATTGCAGCAGAAGAGTTACATACAGGTGAGCGGGAGACGCAATGAGGAAAAAGGAAGACAAGGAGATGGATCTCTTCAAAGTTCCCAAACATGGCTCAGGATTCACTTTTCTCGCATAATCCACTTCAGCGTAAACATGTCTTCAATTCCTGTCCTTTTAGCAATGACATAAAGTATTCGTTTTAGCTTCCTCACCTTTATTATTCGCTACACTGTATATGCTCTGTTGGCTGCCCCCTTTGTCTCCTGCCACCCCCATCCCTACTCCAGTCCCAGCCCAGCCAGAAGAGGCTGCACCCAGTCTGTGTTCACTGTTCCTACACTCTTGAAAGCCGCAAAGCACAATGTGGAAGTCAAATACATGTCTTTTCTACTTCCTTCCTCTTTGCCTCCCTCCACACGGGTCCACTCTTCTCTGTGCCCCGTGCGTCTCCTCTTTTACAACTGTATGCTTCCTCTGTCTAAAAGGCAAAAAAAAAAAAAAAAAACAAAAAGGGATCTTTCCTTAGAGTGCCATCTCTCAACAAGAAACATCATTTTGGCAAAGACTTTCATGGAATGTGCTTCCTTTCAATTGACTGGGAGTTTAAAATCTATGATATTTGACAAGTCGTGCATTTCTACATAATTACAGCGTGCCTTGGGTGGCGTTCTAAGTTATGAAGCCAAAAGGAAAGTGATTTTAACAACTCGAAATGCTAAATTACTCGGGTGGAATGTTCCTTATGGAGACTCACTGCTATAATGAAATGGAATTTTTTTTTTTTTGTCACAAATAATAGGAAAAGTGAGTTCAGTTGGACTATTTGGAGGATATATTTGACTTAACTCTATTGTATCATGAATAGGCATGACAATGGCTTCAGTGTTAAGAACCATTACAGAATCATTTCAAAATATGAATATGACAAGAAATAAATTAGAGAAATTGAGCGATTAACATTAAAGAAACCCATGCAGTAGAACACAAGTGTGTTCCATGTATTTACAACAGTTATTGCTGTAATTTAGAATGCTGTGTTTGGCAGATTTTCCACTGTATTATAATAGAAATAAGATCTTGCTGTGAGAATTAGATTATCATAAGCATTAGAAAATTCTTAACTTATTAGCATATTAAAAAATCAACATATGTCACAATATATGTCAACCAAAGAAACTCAATCTTCTATATGAGGAGGAAAAATGAGATTGCTTTTCCCTTTCATTTGCTATCACCATCATAACATTACCCTCCTTCTAAGCCAGACTCCAGGAAGAGTCCTAAATTTCATTTTTGTCTTTAATATGTAGCTCACAGATCAGATATGAACTTTTTTTCTACTCCTTCTACTGGCAAAAATTCCAAATTAGTATCTTTTTTCTATACCTGCCCACTGAGGCTTAGATTACTGTGGATACTCCACGCCTAGCAAATCTACTTAGGTGGGCTATAGACCCATCCAACTCAAGAGTTAGAATAGAAATGGACCATCTTTCTTTAAAAAACCCTTATCCCTCTGATATTGTCTCAGTTGATAGTGGTCCCATGAGAACCCTCTCTCTCAGTACCACATCCAGTCAATAACAAATTCTTCTGCTTATTAATCCTCCTGATTCCCTAAATCCACTCTGTTTCAGGTCAAGTCTCCATCATTTCTCCTGTGGAAAACTGTGGTAGCTTTTGGACTGGTCTCCCCATTTGCAGACTTGGTTCTTTCAAATCCATCTCCCACAAAACCATCAGAAGGACCCAATATTTCTTGTATACAGCATATGTTGGGTTTTGTTTCCTGATCCAATTCCTGAGTCCTTTGGTTTAATAGGATGTTTGTTCCACTGAATTTATCTACATTTATTGATGTGGCACATACTTTGATCTTAGTTCTACCATCACAAGTTATGTTCTTTTCTTTCTGTGCATTTCTTCTGATAATTTAGAAGTATTTTTGTTCTCATGGTTACACTTATGACTATAATTTTATATAATATCCTAACCCTCTTTTCTCTCTAGTTTCTCTATGATAAGCAAGAATTGAAGTAATATGTTTTCTTTCCCCTATCAATTTTATTGAAAGTCCTATTTTCTTAATATTGATGTTTATTCAATTTAAGTATATTAATGCTTACATTATAGGATTTATAGCTTTTAAATTGCATCTTTCAACTCTCAACTTTATAAATCTACATCCTTATACTATTTCCCCCTTTTCTTCTTTTCCCTCCTCCCAAGCTCAGCCTTTAAAGATATGCAATTTTTACATTGTCAAGCCTTTCAACTTTCACATTCTGTTTTAAAACTGTAATTCTCACATGTATTTTAGTCTTTTACCGTACATTTAATTGGATTTAATGCTTACTGCCAGTCTTTATTAAATTTATTATTGGCTGGATTTTAATATCATGATCTTATCAAAGACCATGGAAACTATCTATATTCATTGATTTCTTACATGTTCAAAAAATGTTTATCTGCTGCCTTTATAGATACTTTCTTTGCTTTGGTCTAAAGAGACACACTTTTTTTAAAATTATTTTTTTAATAACTTCATAGATTCCATTTTCTTTTAGTCCTGACTCTTGCTATGGGTAAATATAAAACTAAATTAATTTTATTACCTTGAACTTGAATTTCACATGTCTGCTTAGGCAAAATATCTTTGTCTTTAGAATTTAGTAATTTTACTAGGCTACGTCTCAACTACAATTATTCTCTGTTAATTTCTTGAGGATATGTTTGGTCCATCATTATGTAGATTCAACTTTTCTTTTTTTTTTTTTTTCCTACAAAAGTTCCTTCAACTGTATTGTTCAAAGGTTTTCTACTCTTTATTTTGGTTCTTTTTTTTTTTAATTTTTTTAATGTTTATTTATTTTTGACAGAGAGACAGAGCATGAGCGGGGGATAGGCAGAGACAGAGGGAGACCCAGAATCCGAAGCAGAGTCCAGGCTCTGAGCTGTCAGCACACAGCCTGACGCGGGGCTCAAACTCACAGACCAGAGATCATGACCGGAGCTGAAGTCAGACGCTCAACCGAACTGAGCCATCCAGGCGCCCCATATTTTGGTTCCTTTATTCAGAGATAACAACAAAGTGCACTTCAGATTTCTCACTTATTCTTTCTAATCCTCTTTAACTCTTAATTTCTGTCTCATTTCTTCTCTAGCCTGTTCTCTAGTGATTTTATTTTTCATTTGCCTTTTATTTCTATTGCTCTTTTTTTCTAACTTTTATTTTCTTGTGGCATCTCTATTAAGATACCTTGCTGGTTCTTATAGTTATTTCTCATTTTTGAGTGCTGGACAAGATATTTATGAAGAAAGCAGAGATGAGGTGGCTCTGGGCCATGCTCCAGGCTGATTTTCAATAAAATCTTGTAACATTTGATTTCCAGTATGAGTTTTGTTTGTAGCCTTTATTTTTTTATAGCCAGTTTCTCAGATGCAATCATACCATTCACAATGCCTGGTCACTCGCCTCCATCCATATTGGTTAACTGAAGGACTCTTCATGTAAACTTGCCCTCACCATCTACTCAGAGTCAAATAGATCCCAGGAAAGTTTTCAGCACCTGCCTGGAATCCTGCCCTCCTTCTCCAAAGAGTAGGTTGATGATATGTGTTATGGATTGAATTATATCTCCACAAAGTTCATATGTTGAAGCCGTGGCCTTCAGTCCCCCAGCCTGGGACTATATTTTTAAGGAATTGATTGTAATGAAGGAAAAGGAAAGTGATGATAAATGAGAAAAAAACACGAAAATGTCAAAGTTGCCTGATAGATTGAGGGATTGTACTCTCTTGCATAGTTCTTTAGACTTGTTACTTTTATTAATCTTGGTACTTTAGTTAAATAAGTTTAAGTTTAAGTAAGAATGTGATTTTCTTGATAAGAGCCATGTGTCATATATTATATATATTTTATAGAGACAAAATGGTTTGACTTCTTTTGAATCCTCAAGACCCACTCACCCCTTCCACTACATGATGTTTAGTCTATATTAAGTAGTTAATAAACAAATCTTGGATAGTTAACAAATATGCACCCACAGAGAGAGAAAAAGAGAAAGAGAGAGGCAGTGTAAGAGAGGGATTAGGGGAATGGGAGGCGGGAGGGGGGAGGTAATTTCCAAAACACAAAGTGATTTACGGAAATTACTGAATCCATGTGAAAATCAGGAAAAGTATTATTTCTATCTTTATTCTTGTAAACTGGGACATATGGCACAGAATACATAAATGTCCAATGCAAAGTCGTTACCAAGTGACCTGGAAGTAGGAACGACGTTTCAATGCTTATTTGTCTATAATTGTTATCTATTATCCCTGAGAGGACCTTTGTTACTTTGGGGTTGTTTCCCTTTCCACCTTCTGATCAAGTCAATATGACATTAAGAACCATTAACGGGACTCTAATTGAATAAAGCAGCAATTGTTTCATATTGCTCGGTTGACTTTCTGTCATTTCTGAAAATGACCTTACTCAGAAAGGTTGACTTTGAAGATTGTTTATGTACAAAAGGTTTATTCAGCCAGTACTTAACTTCCTGGCTTTTTTTTTCCCCTCTAAACTGCAACCAAAGTACTGGATTTCACAGTTGTATTTACTTTATTTATTCATTTGATTTACTTCTACAATTTTCTATTTGAAAACAGGAATGCTTTCTTATATCTGTAGCTTATGAACTAATAGTCATATTCAGAGGAAATATCTACTCTTAAAAGGAGACAGACAGACAGATAGATAGACAGATAGATCTTAACACAAACAAAAAAATGTAAACTGAATTACAAAGATGTCCAAGGCAAATTGAAACTGTACCATAAATACAAAGAAACCATGGATTGTAAACATTCACACCAATTTCCCACCTTTCTTTTGTCAGTTATAAATGAGTAAATTTCCCAGTTGCTATCAAAGCTAAATAAGATGATAAACCTTGTAATCACTGGAAAATCAGCATATAACCGACCATCTTTTCTTAGAAAAGATGAATATTTTCTTAGAAAATATTTTCTATTTTACATATATAATTCATATAATCTAAACTTCCCTCATTAAAAAAAAAAAAAAAAAAACCTTAGGTAAATTATCTAGCATATTAAAATGTCTTTTACTTCCCATTCAACTAAAATTGCCCTTTAAAACACGATTTTCTGAGATAAACTGTTCTATGAGAACTGATAAATTAATTCAGTAAAGTCTCAGGATACAAAATTGATATACAGGAATCAGTTGCATTTCTATGCACTAACAGTGAAGTACCAGAGAAATTAGGAAAACAATCTCATTTATAGTTGCACCAAAAAGAATAAAATACTTAGGAATAAACTTAAGCTAGGGGGTAAAAAAATCTATACTATGAAAACCATAAAACATTGATGAAAGAAATTAAGACAACACAAACAAATGGAAAAATATTCCATGCTCATACATTAGAAGAACCAGTAATGTTAAAATGTCCATACTGCCCAAAGCAATCAGTAGATCTAGTGCAATCCCTGTCAGAATAGCAACATCTTCCACAGAACTAGAATAAATAACACTAAAATTTTTATGGAACCAAAAAAGACCCCAAAAAGACAAAGCAATCTTGAAGAAGAAGAACAAAGCTGGAGGTTATCACAACCCCAGATTTCAAGATGTACTGCAAAGCTGCAGTGATCAAAACAGTATGGTAATGTCACAAAAACAGACACATACACCAATGAACAGAATAGAAAGCCCAGAAAAAAACCCACCCTTATATGGGCATTTAATCTACAAGAAACAAGGCACGAATACAAAATGGGGAAAAGACTGTCTCTTCAACAAATGATGTGGGAAAAGTGGACAGCTACATGCAAAAGAATGATATTGGTCCACTTTCTTACATCGTACACAAAAATAAACTCATAATGGGTTAAGGACCTAAATGTGAGCCCTGAAACCATAAAATTCCTAGAACAAAACATAGGCATTAGTTTCTTTGATATTGGCTGTAGAAACATTTTTCTAGATATGTCTCCTCAGGCAAGGGAAACCAAAAGCAAAAATAAACAATTAGAACTATATCAAAATAAAAAGCTTTTGCACAGCAAAGCAAACCATCAACAAACTGACAAGGGAACGTACTGAATGGTAGAAGATACTTACAAATGATATATTTGATAAGGGGTTAATATCCAAAAAAAATGTAAAGAACTTAAACAAGTCAAAACCAAAAAATCCTAAAAATCTGACTACACATAGACCGAGGATCTGAATAGACTTTTTTTTTTTCCCAAAGAAGACAAACAAATGGCCAACAGACACATGAATAGATGCTCAATAACACTAATCATCAGGGAAATGCAAATCAAAACCATAATGAGATATCCTCTCACACCTGTTAGAATTCAAGGAATAAAAAAGACAAGAAATAACAAGTATTGACAAAGATGTGGAGAGAAAGGAACCCTCATACACCGCTGGTGGAATGAAAATTGGTGCATCTACTAGGAAAAACAGTCTAGAGGTTTCTCAAAAAATTCAAAATAGAATTACCATAGGATCCAGTAATTCTTTATTTTTTTTTATTTTTTTTAATGTTTATTTATTTTTAAGGAGAGAGAGAGACAGAGCATGAGCAGGGAGGGGCAGAGACAGAGGGAGACACAGAATCCGATGTAGGCTCCAGGCTCTGAGCTGTCAGCACAGAGCCTGACTTGGGGATTGAACTCACAGACTGTGAGATCATGACCTGAGCCAAAGTCGAATGCTCAACCGACTGAGCCACCCAGGTGCCCCAGGATCCAGTAATTCTACAACTGTGTATAAACAAAAACCCTAATTCAAAAAGATATATGCTCCCTATGTTTATTGCAGCATTACTGATTTTAATTTTTTTTAATGTTTATTTATTTTTGAGAGAGACAGAGACAGAATGCAAGTGGGTTGGGGCAGAGAGAGAGGGAGGCACAGGATCTGAAGCAGGCTCCAGGCTCTGAGCTGTCAGCACAGAGCCTGACACGGGGCTCGAACTCACAAGCTGTGAGATCATGACCTGAGCCGAAGTCAGACATTCAACTGACTGAGCCACCCAGGCGCCCCTGCAGCATTGTTTATAATAGTAAATATACGGAAGCAATCCAAAAGTTCATCAAAAGATGAATGGATAAAGACGATGCGGAATAGATACACAATGGAATATTACTCAGCCAGAAGAGGAATGATGGACCTAGAAGGTATAATGCGAAATGAAGTGAGTTAGTCAAGAAAGATAAATACCATATGACTTCACTCATATGTGGAATTTAAGAAACAAAACAAACAAACAAAAAGAGATAAAAAGAAAAACAGACTCTTTAATATCGAGAACAAATGGGTAGTTACCAGAAGGGAAGTGGTGGGGGGATGAGTGAAATAGGTGAAGGGGATTAAAAGTACACTTATCTTGATGAACACTGAGTAATACATAGAATTGTTGAATCATATATTGTACATCTGAAACTAATATAACACTGTATGTTAATTATACTTCAATAAAAAATAAAGAACAACAAAAAAATTTCTCATTAATAAATGGATTTACTACTTCATGAAATCCATGATACCTTTCTGTCATTTCTCCCTATAAGAAATGAATTTTTTTAAGAGTTACATTCTTTTTTATGTTTCATAGTCGTTGGCTTTTTAAAAATTAATATGGCATAGCTCTTTAAATTCAGTGATCGTTTAAAAAAAATTAGTGAAGTAATCACAAAATATCCTTATGGCCATGAGAACATAGTTGAAAAGATTTACCATGTCTTCTGAAAACTTTTAAGAAGTGATTGCCTGGCACCATGGCAAATCTCCCAATGAGCACTTTTGTTTTCAAGAAGGTGGAACTCCCTTGGCACATGGTCAATAATGTTCTTTAGATCAAGAGTGCCCAACGTCACTGTTCTATGTTGTTTATAGATAACCACACATAACTTCTTTTGATAAGCATGTCTGTGATGCTTTTCGAAACAACAAAGGAGTTCAGCCTACATTGATATATTAATCATTTTAGGTCTGCTATGAATTATAAGGCACCCCAAAGATTATTGATTATATGTCATTGCTTATTCTGATGAGCAAAATAAATACGTGAAGACATTAAATAAATTGTTCAAAGCAACAAAGCTGGCAGCGTGAGAAGATTTTCCAAAGAAATCAGGATCTTAGCACATCCTGATGTCTAATGTAATATATTTTTGGTTATTAATCTCTAATAGAATGTGAGTTTCATTTCATCTCAAATATAATGCAAGTTTCACACTGAAGATTTTTTTATAAAGCCTTATCTTATAAACCCATACTTAGTATACCTCCTCTTTCTCTCAGCTACATTAGCAACAGTCAGTATAATTCAGTGATAATTATGATTATGTGCTCAATCTACTACTTGCCAAGTGACCAAGTAATTTGATAGATGCACATTATCTAATCTTATCCTGAAAATAACCCCAGGAGATCTACGCAATCAGCTATACTGGTTTTGATGAAGGCAACAGGCTTCAGAAGGTTAAATAACTTAAATAAATGTAAACAGCTAAAATGAGGTGGGGCCAGTATTCGACCTCTGATTACTTAACTCCAATATCCAAACTCTGCCTGTGGCTATTTAATTTTCTTGTCCTTAAACTGTATATTCTCATTTGGATATTGAGTTTCTTGAAGATATCAATCCTATTTGTACTTCTTTTTACTACATATAATGCCTAGAACCTTAAATGATAGATAATCCTTGATTTACAAAAGGAGCGGTGATCAGTAAAGGTGACTATAAGGACCTTTAGACACACCGTGGAAACCTAAGACTACAAATGAATGATGGTTCCATTTATTAGAAAAATAAAAATTAAAAAAACAAACTTGTTTTCAGTTTCAAACCAAAAGACATTAATTCCTAGGTAGTGACATTATCAATTTCACTAAAATGGAAGGACGTGGAATGTGACATGTGTTGGTGCTTCTTTTCATCCAGCACTTTTAAGGAACAGGATACCTTGCCTGAGGCAAGAAAATAACACCTGACACATAACCCCATTTTACAAATTAGTTCCAGAACATCCTGAGCCACCACGAACATTTTATTTTGCTTTAAGTCTCACTTAAAGCAAAAAAAAAAAAAAAAAAAAAAAAAAAAAAACACCACCTTCGCTACTCCTGTCCACACATCTCCCCTGGTTAGGAATTAACCGTCTTCTGAGGTTCATCTCCGAATTTCACCAACACGTCAACACACTTTCTCCTGTTGCTTCCAAACAGCCCCTGGCTCTCTTGCTTGCTTGCTCCTCAGCTGTCTCTCCCACCCAGCCTCATGTACCCTCCCACTTGGGATTGGACCCACAAAAGGTCCAAAGTGTGAGTTTTTGATGTTCCATTTACTTGAGGTTCTAGAATGAGATTTTATTCTTCTGTGGTTAAGAAAATACAATGTGCGTACATGCATGTGTTCTTGTATCTGTTTCTGGATTTAGAACTTGGTGATTTTGTGAAATGTAATTAATTTCCATGGATATTGAATAATAAAATCTAAACTTAATAAGCATTCTTCCAAAAAAAAATCCTACTATTTAAAACTATTTAAAAAGGGTACATCCAGGGGCACCTCGGTGGCTCAGTCAGTTAAGCATCCGACTTCAGCTCAGGTCATAATCTCATGGTCTGCATGTTGGAGCCCCGCATCAGGCTCTGTGCTGACAGCTCAGAGCCTGGAACCTGCTTTGAATTCTGTGTCTCCCTCTCTCTCTGCCTCTCCCCCACTTGCACTCTCGCCCTCTCTCTCTCTCCCTCTCTCTCTCTCTCTCTCTCTCTCTCGGATAAATAAACATTAAAAAAAATTTTAAAAAGAGTACATCCAAATGAAATATTAAAATCTGAGGGGAACATGAAAGATTGTTATTACAACAATGTTTGAATTATATATCAATTTCTCCTTAAATCTCTGTGTTAAGAAATGAGAAAAATATTTTACATAAGCCTAAAAATACACTGTGGTTGCTAAAGACACATGCAAGCTTAGGTTTGAAAAAGACCACTCACGTTCCTTAGTCCAGTCATCTCTAAGATGTTTGTGCATCTCCATAAATTCAGCACCTATTGAAAAATACTTAGTATATGAACAATAAATGTGCTGTAGAGTTTTAATCAGATTAATCCTTCCTTTATCTTCCCTTCTACAGCACAAATAACTGTTTGTTTGTTTTTTTTAATTTTTTTTTTAACATTTATTTATTTCTGAGACAGAGAGAGACAGAGAATGAACAGGGAAGGGGCAGAGAGAGAGAGGGAGACACAGAATCTGAAACAGGCTCCAGGCTCTGAGCTGTCAGCACAGAGCCCGACGCGGGGCTCGAACTCACGGACCGTGAGATCATGACCTGAGCTGAAGTTGGACGCTTAACCAACCAAGCCACCCAGGCGCCCCACTGTTTGGTTTTTTTTAATGACATCCTTCCCACAAATCTTTAGTTATTTCTCAGCTAGCTTTGTAGCCCTTGAATATTTTCAAATATAAGGATTCTTTACAACTCACTGGAAAAAAAAAATGCTTTTTCCTCTACATTTTCTTCCTTAAGTAACCTTGACCCATTTTCTCCAGCCAGATGGAACCTTTAGTCAAGGGAGATTTCAACTGTGTCAGTGAGTTTCTGAATATCTTACCTTGCATATTTCCTAGTAAGAAGCCATCTATTACATTGTCTGAGGGCAAGTGTTTGGTGAAATGATTAATTAGCTTATCTTATAAGAAGACAACATGACATAGAAGGACATGAGATTTGTACTCACACATGGGACTTAGTTCCTATTTGTACTAAGGTTCCTGCGACGAGTACAAAATAGAGTGGATCGCTTAACCTCTCTGTTCTGGTTTCCTCATCTGTAAATGAGTGCAGTAAGACACGCTTTATAGAACTATTGTGGGGATTAAAAGCATCCAACACATACTCAGTGTTACAAAATTATTAACTCAGAATGCTTTGCTGGATATAATGAATTTCGACCAGAAGCTGCTATGTACAGCAAGAGGCTCATGGGGCTTTTGTACTGTCTTCCTGTATGTTTCACAGCACAATCCTATGCACGTGCTGGGACATCTACATATGGAATGTCATTATTAACATCCCTGCTGCAAAGACAGAAGGGAGACATATTCTCAACAACTCAAAGACTGGTTCTACTCCCCTTGTTAGTTTTGGGCAGCCCCAAAAATTTCAGTGGCTTATTGCATTTCTGCCAAAAGACAAGTCTGAAGGATCTCAAAATATTTTCACATACCGTTGTGATCAGTGAATTGCCATTCAGAATAAACCTTATCCACACGGGTATACTAAATAACTCACCAGAAAAGTTGACAGTGTTTATTTCATGAGATTGATTTTAATTTCAGATACTATAATTAATTATTCATTAATGTAAATCTTCCTTTTTATCTGGGTTCAGCTAAGTTAGAGTTAGCATATTAAAGCTTCAAAGGCTTAGAGAAAACAAGGGTAAAAGAAGAGGGTCAAAACCCTTAAATTTACTCAGAGTATTAAGTCATTTTCTGCAAACAAGCTAGTGTACCTATCACAACATTCAACTTAGAAAATATAATGCATGGGATGCATTTATCAACCTAGATTTCTTACTAATTACCATGTAAATTAAAATGATGTTTTATTTTTATTTATATTATGACATTCAACTAAAAGGTTATTATTATGCAGTTACCATCATCATTGCATGCCTCATAATGGCATTTCTCTCATCCCCTGGTGTTAACCCAGAAGCAAGGAAATGATATAAATGCCCAGCAGTGAAAGTATGTGTCAAATCACCTATCTCACTGAACAGAAAAAGAATCTGAAAGTAGGAAACTACCATTTGCTGAGTATTCATGTGCCGTGCAATACACACAGTAATTTATATAACTTGGTGTTGGACCAAATTATTTATCGCTCATGTTTTATAGAGGTGACCATGTTTAGGGATGACTAAATTCACATATGCAGTAAGGGTTGGAGCTGAGATTTATGCTATCTCCTCAGTCTATGGTTTTTCTTCTATTGCATGAGAATCTGTCCTTCACAAGAAGCTTACGATGACTTTGCCGCTGTCCGGTTACATTAATAACGTATTTTTAAAATAGGAATAAATTTTTCTGTAACTACTTCCAGAAATTTCCCTCTGTTTCTCTGCTATAAAAACAACTTGGCCTCGACTTTTCCCAAAAAGCAAAACTTCAATGCATTTATCTTACATAAATGGAGATATTAATTATCCAGAATCTAAAATGTGTTTACATACAATGAATAACGTCTTCACGAACCAGACATTCACGATCTAAAATTAGGGAAAATACGAGTTCCTCCTTGTGAAGAATAGATCCCAGTTGATAACATGGCTGTATCTTACTGGTGGGATATCTTTTCCTCCTTGCCCTCACATAAGACTCTTTCACTTGCGTGCCATCAAGCACAGATACCATTATGACCAGATGTCATTGCCTAAACTATCAATGCACCATATAATATACACGGTCGTCCAGGAAACGATCAGAGAAATAGACATAATTCACACGGCTTTTACACCATACTTGCAAGCAACTGCCATTTTGCTTTCACCTTTCCTTCTGGAAATCACAGGCGAAGGTGAACCAGTATTTTAAATTTCTCTTCTTGCTTAGAATTTAACAGCATTCATGGGTGCCCCTAATTGTCAGAAGATAAACACCATCCTTTGTCTAAACCTATATGCATGTAAGATATTCTTTGTGATACATTTCATTTCTGCTAATAGTGGAAACGAATGTCTTCAACCTATTGAAAATTTGACATTAAAATGTTGGGTTATTGCCATAGTTTTATGATGTAATTATCTCATCTAATTTTACGAACAGTTATATATGACTCATCTGGATAGACTTCAGTTTAGTAATTTAATATAAAAGTCACATAGCAAACACTGAGTAGATAGTATTCATTTCTTTGATTTCTCTGTTGTGTTTGTTTCAGTTGCTATGACATTAAGTTGACGAGAAATGAGTTGGTTTTAACATGTCCAAATGAGCATGATACTAATTTCAACATTTCTCTTGCCTATCTGAGACTGGGACAATTAAAGCACTTGTTAAATTTAAATTAATGTAAATTTCTTAAAACCCTACCTCTAAACATGTAAAGCCTAAGCTGGCATATAACTGTTTCCCTTCTGTCCTCTTTTAAGATTTACCAAATATATATACATATATATATATTTTTTTCCCAGTACAGTAACAGTAACACTCTTCACATAAAGAATCTGGACAGAAACCTAACTTTCATCAAGTTTATATTCAAGATTGACAAGTAAAATGCACAGAATCAAGACCCCGGGCTCCAGGCCACTCATGACCTGGGCCTGGCCACTTCTTCCCTCTTTGATCCTGAGTGCGTTACTTAACTTCTGTGTGTCACAGTTTTACAGTCGCAGTGCTCCTCTCATAAGTGCATGGTGGAGACTGAGAACATAAACAGAAAGTGTCTACAACAGTGTTGTGAGCATACTGAGCACTCAATAAATCTTAGCTATTGTTGTGGGTCATATTTTATCAGTACAGCTGTCAAAATGTAATAATGCGATTTTAATTTATGGATGAAGTCATTGCTGAGTGAGTTAATAATGTGTTCAGAGAAGGACGAGTGAGGAAAGAACAATCGAGCATGTAGGCATGATTCTACAAAATGTGGGTCAGACATATTGTATAAGATTATACTGTTATCAGACCATTTAAATTCAAAATCTGTGGCCTAATCAAAACAGTAAACATGTTTGAGGCTTTAGTATAGACTTGTTCTATATAATTAATCAACAGGTTCTTTGGCAAATTTTCAGTTACAGATTGCATTAAAAATGGAAATTTGTCTCTCGGAGGGAAAAAATGGTTGAATTTTAATGTTTGCAGACAAAGGTCGTAATAACCCTAAGAAATAAATTGAATCAATCACTATTTGCCATTTACCTACACACTGACCCCAAGGTTTAAGTTCAAAAGTTGTAAGAAGTACAGTAAATGCAAACAAAAAATACCATACAGTTTGGCCAAACCATACTGCTTAGTCTTTAAAATTAATACTTGAGGTGTGACATACATACCCCTGAATATAGTTTCCCAAGACCATTATCTATACATTTTTCTGGATCTGAGCATCGTGTCAATAGACGGCAACATTGCTAAGTGTGGAAGCTCAGAAAACACTAGAGACACATTACTTCCAAAGAGACAGCTCATTGGGGGAAGTACACAGATGGTATTAGATCCCAATCAAAGGTCTCCGTCTCCAGAAGTACAATTCAAATGTAAGCACATTCCTGAAAGGAAGAGATATGCTCTCATTTTAGGAATTAAGTGGAAGATTAAGAACCAGAGAAACTGATTAATTAGAACTTTGTCTGCAAGAGCTCCAGCAGGTGGGAAGAAGGAAGATACAGCCAGGGTTGACAGGAAACAAACAGACGGTTAATGACTTGTGGGTCGATAAAAGGGCTGGTTTGGGACTAATCGCACAATCACCATCTCTTCTTACCCTTTTTGTCTTCATGCCAAACAGGTGTTCGAAAATCTGAATAGTGAAAGGTTGAATAGTTAATTTAGGAGGCTGGAAAATTAAAATAGCAAATTAACATGGGAAATGCTAAATAGCCCAAATAAAATCTGGACATCTTTCTTCATCTAGGTTGATAGGTGACCTGATTTTTTCCTGGAAAAATTGAGACTGATTACTTTGATTCTGCACGTTAATTTTGTGGCATCTATTTGATTGACAGTTACATACATATTTAGAATAGAAAATACAGTCATCTAATAAGCTGTTTTCATATTAAAATAAATGTTTTGATTTATTACTATAGACATATTTGAACCAATAAGGTAATTACTCTTTTCATATAGACACTTTTTTCTTCACCAATTTTGACCAGAATGGATGGTGGATGAGTCTAAGCCATCAACCAATTTTTTGATTGACATAATTCAATTAAATAAAATCCCTACTGAAACTTGAAAAGAAAGTTATGTTTTTTTCCAATACTTTTTACATTCACTTGTATCTTTAGAAATCCTCATCATTCTGGAAGATAAAATCATCCATACCATATAGAGATCCTATGCTTTTGCTCTACACATTTCAGATTACATTCTACCTATGCACCTTATGCCTGAATGTAAAGATTAAAATAAGTCAAAGGGCGCCTGGGTGTCTCTGTCGGTAAAGTCCGACTTCCTCTCATGTCATGATCTCACGGTCCGTGAGTTTGAGCCCCACATCGGGCTCTATGTTGACAGCTCAGAGCCTGGAGCCTGCTTCAGATTCTGTGTCTCCCTGCCCCTGCCCCCTCTGCCCCTCTCCCACTCTCGCTCTGTCTCTGTCTGTCTCAAAAATAAATACAGATTAAATAACAAAAAACAAATCTTTAAAAAAAGTCACAATGTTGGGACCTCCTGGGTGCCTCGGTCAGTTAAGTATCTGACTCTTGTTTTGGCTCAGGTCATGATCTCATGGGTTCATGAGTCTGATCTCCTCCTCAGGCTCTGTGCTGACGGTGCAGAGCTGACAGTGCGGAGACTACTTGGGATTCTGTCTCCCTCTCTCTCTGTCCCTCCCCTGCTCCTTCTCTCCCCCTCTCTCAAAAATAAATAAATAAATAAATAAATAAATAAATAAATAAATATTTTTTTAAAAATTAAAAAAAAAAAATAAGTCAAAATGTTTACCAAATTAATCAGATTCACCAGACAGCCTGGCTCAAAATGAGGATCCAGATTCTACCACAGATCATCTCACAGACCTGCTGGAGATGGGACTCAAAAATCTTTATTTTAAATATTCATCTGATAGGGGGGAGAGGGAAGATGGCGGCGTAGGAGGATGCTGGGCTCACCGCGCGTCCTGCTGATCACTTAGATTCCACCTACACCTGCCTAAATAACCCAGAAAACCGCCAGAGGATTAGCAGAACGGAGTCGCCGGAGCCAAGCGCGGACGAGAGGCCCACAGAAGAGGGTAGGAAGGGCGGCGAGGCGGTGCGCGCTCCACGGACTGGCGGGAGGGAGCCGGGGCGGAGGGGCGGCTCGCCGGCCAAGCAGAGCCCCCGAGTCTGGCTTGCAAAAAGCGGAGGGGCCTGACGGACTGTGTTCCGACAGCAAGCGCGACTTAGCGTCTGGGAAGTCATAAGTTAACAGCTCTGCTCAGAAAGCGGGAAGGCTGGAGGACAAAGGGAAGGAGAGCTGCTGAGCCCCCTGACGACAGAGCTCAGTTTGGTGGGGAACAAAGGCGCTCGCCAGCGCCATCTCCCCCGCCCATCCCCCAGCCAAAATCCCAAAGAGAACCAGTTCCTGCCAGGGAACTTGCTCGCTCCGCGCAAACACCCAACTCTGCGCTTCTGCGGAGCCAAACCTCCGGCAGCGGATCTGACTCCCTCCTGCTGCCACAGGGCCCCTCCTGAAGTGGATCACCTAAGGAGAAGCAAGCTAAGCCTGCCCCTCCTGCCCCTGTGCACCTTGCCTACCCACCCCAGCTAAGACGCCAGATCCCCAGCATCACAAGCCTGGCAGTGTGCAAGTAGCCCAGACAGGCCACCCCACCCCACAGTGAATCCCGCCCCTAGGAGAGGGGAAGAGAAGGCACGCACCAGTCTGACTGTGGCCCCAGCGGTGGGCTGGGGGCAGACATCAGGTCTCACTGCGGCTCCGCCCACCAACTCCAGTTATACACCACAGCACAGGGGAAGTGCCCTGCAGGTCCTCACCACGCCAGGGACTATCCAAAATGACCAAGCGGAAGAATTCCCCTCAGAAGAATCTCCAGGAAATAACAACAGCTAATGAGCTGATCAAAAAGGATTTAAATAATATAACAGAAAGTGAATTTAGAATAATAGTCATAAAATTAATTGCTGGGCTTGAAAACAGTATAGCTGACAGCAGAGAATCTCTTGCTACAGAGATCAAGGGACTAAGGAACAGTCACGAGGAGCTGAAAAACGCTTTAAACGAAATGCATAACAAAATGGAAACCACCACGGCTCGGATTGAAGAGGCAGAGGAGAGAATAGGTGAACTAGAAGATAAAGTTATGGAAAAAGAGGAAGCTGAGAAAAAGAGAGATAAAAAAATCCAGGAGTATGAGGGGAAAATTAGAGAACTAAGTGATACACTAAAAAGAAATAATATACGCATAATTGGTATCCGAGAGGAGGAAGAGAAAGGGAAAGGTGCTGAAGGGGTACTTGAAGAAATAATAGCTGAGAACTTCCCTGAAGTGGGGAAGGAAAAAGGCATTGAAATCCAAGAGGCACAGAGAACTCCCTTCAGACGTAACTTGAATCGATCTTCTGCACGACATATCATACTGAAACTGGCAAAATACAAGGATAAAGAGAAAATTCTGAAAGCAGCAAGGGGTAAACGTGCCCTCACATATAAAGGGAGACCTATAAGACTCGTGACCGATCTCTCTTTTGAAACTTGGCAGGCCAGAAAGAATTGGCATGAGATTTTCAGTGTGCTAGACAGAAAAAAAATGCAGCCGAGAATCCTTTATCCAGCAAGTATGTCATTTAGAATAGAAGGAGAGATAAAGGTCTTCCCAAACAAACAAAAACTGAAGGAATTTGTCACCACTAAACCAGCCCTCCAAGAGATCCTAAGGGGGACCCTGTGAGACAAAGTACCAGAGACATCACTACCAGCATAAAACATACAGACATCACAATGACTCTAAACCCATATCTTTCTATAATAACACTGAATGTAAATGGATTAAATGCGCCAACCAAAAGACATAAGGTATCAGAATGGATAAAAAAACAAGACCCATCTATTTGCTGTCTACAAGAGACTCATTTTAGACCTGAGGACACCTTTAGATTGAGAGTGAGGGGATGGAGAACTATTTATCATGCTACTGGAAGCCAAAAGAAAGCTGGAGTAGCCATACTTATATCAGACAAACTAGACTTTAAATTAAAGGCTGTAACAAGAGATGAAGAAGGACATTATATAATAGTGACAGGGTCTATCCATCAGGAAGAGCTAACAATTATAAATGTCTATGCGCTGAATACCGGAGCGCCCAAATATATAAAACAATTACTCATAAACATAAGCAACCTTATTGAGAAGAATGTGGTAATTGCAGGGGACTTTAACACCCCACTTACAGAAATGGATAGATCATCTAGACACACGGTCAATAAAGAAACAAGGGCCCTGAATGAGACATTGGATCAGATGGACTTGACAGATATATTTAGAACTCTGCATCCCAAAGCAACAGAATATACTTTCTTCTCGAGTGCACATGGAACATTCTCCAAGATAGATCATATACTGGGTCACAAAACAGCCCTTCATAAGTTTACAAGAATTGAAATCATACCATGCATACTTTCAGACCACAATGCTATGAAGCTTGAAATCAACCACAGAAAAAAGTCTGGAAAACCTCCAAAAGCATGGAGGTTAAAGAACACCCTACTAATGAATGAGTTGATCAACCAGGCAATTAGAGAAGAAATTAAAAAATATATGGAAACAAACGAAAATACAACAATCCAAACGCTTTGGGACGCAGCGAAGGCAGTCCTGAGAGGAAAATACATTGCAATCCAGGCCTATCTCAAGAAACAAGAAAAATCCCAAATACAAAATCTAACAGCACACCTAAAGGAAATAGAAGCAGAACAGCAAAGGCAGCCTAAACCCAGCAGAAGAAGAGAAATAATAAAGATCAGAGCAGAAATAAACAATATAGAATCTAAAAAAACTGTAGAGCAGATCAACGAAACCAAGAGTTGGTTTTTTGAAAAAATAAACAAAATTGACAAACCTCTAGCCAGGCTTCTCAAAAAGAAAAGGGAGATGACCCAAATAGATAAAATCTAGAAAATAGAATGAAAATGGAATTATTACAACCAATCCCTCAGAGATACAAACAATTATCAGGGAATACTATGAAAAATTATATGCCAACAAATTGGACAACCTGGAAGAAATGGACAAATTCCTGAACACCCACACTCTTCCAAAACTCAATCAGGAGGAAATAGAAAGCTTGAACAGACCCATAACCAGCGAAGAAATTGAATCGGTTATCAAAAATCTCCCAACAAATAAGAGTCCAGGACCAGATGGCTTCCCAGGGGAGTTCTACCAGACGTTTAAAGCAGAGATAATACCTATCCTTCTCAAGCTATTCCAAGAAATAGAAAGGGAAGGAAAACTTCCAGACTCATTCTATGAAGCCAGTAGTACTTTGATTCCTAAACCAGACAGAGACCCAGTAAGAAAAGAGAACTACAGGCCAATATCCCTGATGAATATGGATGCAAAAATTCTCAATAAGATACTAGCAAATCGAATTCAACGGCATATAAAAAGAATTATTCACCATGATCAAGTGGGATTCATTCCTGGGATGCAGGGCTGGTTCAACATTCGCAAATCAATCAACGTGATACATCACATTAACAAAAAAAAAGAGAAGAACCATGTGATCCTGTCAATCGATGCAGAAAAGGCCTTTGACAAAATCCAGCACCCTTTCTTAATAAAAACCCTTGAGAAAGTCGGGATAGAAGGAACATACTTAAAGATCATAAAAGCCATTTATGAAAAGCCCACAGCTAACATCATCCTCAACAGGGAAAAACTGAGAGCTTTTTCCCTGAGATCAGGAACACGACAGGGATGCCCACTCTCACCGCTGTTGTTTAACATAGTGCTGGAAGTTCTAGCATCAGCAATCAGACAACAAAAGGAAATCAAAGGCATCAAAATTGGCAAAGATGAAGTCAAGCTTTCGCTTTTTGCAGATGACATGATATACATGGAAAATCCGATAGACTCCACCAAAAGTCTGCTAGAACTGATACATGAATTCAGCAAAGTTGCAGGATACAAAATCAATGTACAGAAATCAGTTGCATTCTTATACACTAACAATGAAGCAACAGAAAGACAAATAAAGAAACTGATCCCATTCACAATTGCACCAAGAAGCATAAAATGCCTAGGAATAAATCTAACCAAAGATGTAAAGGATCTGTATGCTGAAAACTATAGAAAGCTTAGAAGGTAATTGAAGAAGATTTAAAGAAATGGAAAGACATTCCCTGCTCATGGATTGGAAGAATAAATATTGTCAAAATGTCAATACTACCCAAAGCTATCTACACATTCAATGCAATCCCAATCAAAATTGCACCAGCATTCTTCTCGAAACTAGAACAAGCAATCCTAAAATTCATATGGAACCACAAAAGGCCCCGAATAGCCAAAGTAATTTTGAAGAAGAAGACCAAAGAAGGAGGCATCACAATCCCAGACTTTAGCCTCTACTCCAAAGCTGTCATCATCAAGACAGCATGGTATTGGCACAAAAACAGACACATAGACCAATGGAATAGAATAGAAACCCCAGAACTAGACCCACAAACGTATGGCCAACTCATCTTTGACAAAGCAGGAAAGAACATCCAATGGAAAAAAGACAGTCTCTTTAACAAATGGTGCTGGGAGAACTGGACAGCAACATGCAGAAGGTTGAAACTAGACCACTTTCTCACACCATTCACAAAAATAAACTCAAAATGGATAAAGGACCTGAATGTGAGACAGGAAACCATCAAAACCTTAGAGGAGAAAGCAGGAAAAGACCTCTCTGACCTCAGCCATAGCAATCTCTTACTCGACACGTCCCCAAAGGCAAGGGAATTAAAAGCAAAAATGAATTACTGGGACCTTATGAAGATAAAAAGCTTCTGCACAGCAAAGGAAACAACCAACAAAACTAAAAGGCAACCACCGGAATGGGAAAAGATATTTGCAAATGACATATCAGACAAAGGGCTAGTATCCAAAATCTATAAAGAGCTCACCAAACTCCACACCCGAAAAGCAAATAACCCAGTGAAGAAATGGGCAGAAAACATGAATAGACACTTCTCTCAAGAAGACATCCGGATGGCCAACAGGCACATGAAAAGATGTTCAGCGTCGCTCCTTATCAGGGAAATACAAATCAAAACCACACTCAGGTATCACCTCACGCCAGTCAGAGTGGCCAAAATGAACAAATCAGGAGACTATAGATGCTGGAGAGGATGTGGAGAAACGGGAACCCTCTTGCACTGTTGGTGGGAATGCAAATTGGTGCAGCCGCTCTGGACAGCAGTGTGGAGGTTCCTCAGAAAATTAAAAATAGACCTACCCTATGACCCAGCAATAGCACTGCTAGGAATTTATCCAAGGGATACAGGAGTACTGATGCATAGGGGCACTTGTACCCCAATGTTCATAGCAGCACTCTCAACAATAGCCAAATTATGGAAAAAGCCTAAATGTCCATCAACTGATGAATGGATAAAGAAATTGTGGTTTATATACACAATGGAATACTACGTGGCAATGAGAAAAAATGAAATATGGCCTTTTGTAGCAACGTGGATGGAACTGGAGAGTGTGATGCTAAGTGAAATAAGCCATACAGAGAAAGACAGATACCATATGGTTTCACTCTTATGTGGATCCTGAGAAACTTAACAGGAACCCATGGGGGAGGGGAAGAAAAAAAAAAAAAAAGAGGTTAGAGTGGGAGAGAGCCAAAGCATAAGAGACTGTTGAGAACTGAGAACAAACTAAGGGTTGATGGGGGGTGGGAGGGAGGAGAGGGTGGGTAATGGGTATTGAGGAGGGCACCTTTTGGGATGAGCACTGGGTGTTGTATGGAAACCAATTTGACAATAAATTTCATATATAAATAAAAAAAATAAATAAATATTCATCTGATATATTTCTGATGCATACCCTTAAAGTCTAAGGCTCATTGCTATAGACCTTATAGCAAGGATTCACTAAGAGTACTCTAAATTTTATTTTTTAAATTTATTTGTTAATGTTTATTTATTTTGAGAGAGAGAGAGAGAGAAAGAGAGAGAGAGCAAGTTAGGGAGTGGCAGAGAAAGAGGAAGAATCCCAAAGGGGCTCCACTCCATCAGTGCAGATCCTGACATGGGGCTCAAACCCACACACTGTGAGATCACGGCCTGAGCCTAAATCAGAGTTGGATGCTTAACTGACTGAGCTACCCAGGCGCCCCACTAAGAGGACTCTACATTTTAAATCATTGCTGTTATACACACTACTTTAAGAAGATCTACATATAAAGCCCATGATATGGTCAGTGAGAACACTGGTCTTAGTTAGGATCACCAAAATAAACCTGTGACTTGGTAGCTCTGTAACCTTTGACAAGGCTTTTAACGTCCCTAATCTCTGGCTTAACTGTCTGTACCATTGAGTGGCTAAGGACTGTTCTCTCTCAGTCCTACCAAGCCATAATTCTAAAATTGATACTACACTGATTCACTCGTATCATAAATCCTTAGAACTCTATAATTAATATTAGATACAGATAACTAATGTTTTAATTTTTAATAGTTGCATGTAAATGTGTATTTATTGCTACCACTAAACTATTTCAAAATGCTTACTTTGTGTTTATAATAATTTGAAAGTGGGAAAGAAATTCTCTAACAAAATATATCTAGGCTGAATATTAAATCAGAAAAGTAATGGGAGAATAATTCTAATTTACATATATTAAATGAATACTCATCGCTTTGTATTCACAGAAAGGAAATAAATTCTTAAAAAGCTGTTTTGTATTTTAACATCTAGATATCTAAGTTCTAAAAGAAACCAGACAGTTGTAAAATCTCCTTGGTGATCTTTGGAATATAACTTTTAATATTTTACATTTCAAAAGAACCCAAAAAGCCATATTTTAATATCTCTCTATTATATACTGATCAAGCCCTGTGAAATTCATCCTGATAGAAAAGAATTGAGATCATCACCATGTGTGTTATCAGGACTTCTCAATAACAGAAAAAATTTCAAATATTTAAAGTAGGCACATTTAAAGCTATTTGATAATACCGCTAACAAGAGAGCAGATGTACAGGTATCCAACAAAAGCTGGGAGATACAGAAAGTCATTTGGAAATTGTTTGTAGATTTCTGTTGGCCACATATGACAAATGCATGCTCTTAGTATCATATCCCCAGGGGGTTGTTAGAAATTTTTTGAGGTTGACTTGGCCATTACTATAAAAACACAAAGTTCAACCCTGGCTCAACCCTGGCTCTGTTCCTTAGTAGTTCATCAACCTCAACAAAAATGAAAAACCAATGAAATAATTTTCTCAGTGAAAAAGGTAATGTTAGGTTTTTGTTTTTGTTTTGTTTTGTTTTGTTTTGTTTTGTTTAGGTATAGGTAACATGCTAAAGAATGTTTGGATAGATTTTCAGAATCGATAAGCTGGATGCCTGATTGATTCCCCTGGAAGGTCACTTACTTGCCACTCTACCAACTTCTCTGAATAGTCCAAATTTCTCATCAGGAAGTGAGGCTGAATTATCCTAACTCAACACAGAGTATCTTGATATAGAGATTAAAAGTTGCTACTTCATATTCTGTTCATCATGATGACAATCGGGTGCCTCATTTCTAATATTTTTGCAGTATAATTAGCACAATAATTGCTGAGAAATATGTTTCAGCCCCCTCCCCATTTATGCCAACATGGATAAGATTCATTTAGGAAAACAAGCATACATTGTGTGAACTGAGGTACAAAATTTTCTAATTCTGTATTTGGTTTAAGTAGTGGATTGTTGTACCTCTTCACGTAAAAATGTTATTAGAACATTAGCACTTGTTTATTATGCCTCAAAGTGAAAAGCTGTGTTTTATTGTATTATCTTGCCCCCAAGGTTAATTGATTTGTGATGATTTGACGCGTGAGGCACAATTTAATTTGCAAAATTGAGACCAGAAGTTCTAACAATGTACACAATAATCTGCTCGTTAAACAATCTATATGTGTGCTCAATAATTTGACAGGAGTGTCCACTTATAGAAATAATAGCAATATAATTTGCTCATAAATATTTGAGTACATTCGGCATGCCAGGTTCTTTTGCGGGCCCATGGGACATAGCAATATACAAAACAAACAAGAGCTTTGTGGTGATCCTGACCTGCTGGTGAGGGGAAAAGAAACTACATAAATTAAAAAGTAAATCAAAACAGGGTCCCATGGCTACAATAAAGGAGGAGAATGGGATAGAAAATGATAGGGCAACTCGTTTAGATTGGAGAGTTTCTGAGGAGACATCTGAGCTAGGAATTAAATGACACAAAGGAGCTATCCTTACGAGAAGCACTTCTAAATTAAAGAATGGTAATACAAAAGCCCCAAGTTGTTGAGACACATTCCAGGACCAAGGAGGGGGCAGTGCAACCGGAACAGAGTCAACAAGACGCGGACAGGCATGAGCTGAGCCAACATTACCTTCCTTCTTCCCAAAAACAACGAGCCCTGTACTGTGAAGTCAGAAAAATTATAATACCTCTCTTTGAAATATGTTTTGAAAAAAGCATCTTGGGGCGCCTAGGTGGCTCGGTCGGTTGGGCATCCGACTTCGGCTCAGGTCACGATCTCACGGTCCGTGAGTTCGAGCCCCGCGTCGGGCTCTGTGCTGACAGCTCAGAGCCTGGAGCCTGTTTCAGATTCTGTGTCTCCCTCTCTCTCTGCTCCTCCCCTGTTCATGCTCTGTCTCTCTCTGTCTCAAGAATGAATAAACGTTAAAAAAAAAAAAATTAAAAAGAAAAAAGCATCTTAATTATAAGACTAAAATTTGACCTATTCAATTCAGTCCCTTACTAGATTTTCACTTTCATACTTTCCTCATAATGGTAAAGTATCCCCTATCATTTGCATGCAGCTGAGTTAGCAGTTTTCCTTTAAAGTGAAATTAATTTAGATCCCCCCTGCCTCCCCTAACACAGGAGGACTACAGACTTCTGGAAAAGAAATGTACACTCTCCCAAATGTTTTCTGTTACCAAGCATACATCATTCAGCCAAGAAGGCCCACTCATTGTCAAATCGATAACGCTTTCTTTTGCATAATCGTCCGATGGAAGCGAGCAGTCGCGAAAGCAGGGTGCACGCAGTCACAGCTCACAGTTTCAAAACTTCACGGTTTTCAATAATTGTAATTGAAGAGCTGATAAATAAAACAAAATGTGTCTTTATTTCTGCAAATTCAACAATTTTATGTTCCCAAGCAAACTCGGCGGAAAGTTCTCCTCTTCGCTAAATCAGACTGATTTTCAACAAGGATCAAGCCTTTTCAAGAAGCCATTCACTTTGTCTACTAACTCTCACACTGATGAACTGGTTCATCAAAGTGAGCAATTCAATATTTTGAACCAATCATGAAGGTCTCAAGATCCGCTGTGAGAAACAGAAAAGGCTCTGAAGGCTCTGTGCCGTCTCTCAGCGCAGTCGACTCACCAGCAGGGCCTTTGCAGGGATGAGAAAAACCAAACTGTGCCTTATCTACTGCATACAAGAAATAGCTCCTTCGGTTTCCTGATGGTCTATGAATAGAGGGACCATATAATTTATCTTCCAAACTGGGACACTTTTGAGATTAAAAGGAGGTTCTATTAACAGCTGCAGGGGGACCACAAGCACTAGCCAGGACTGTCCCAGGCAAACTGTGACATGTGGCCTCTGTATCTATGAAGCACAGTCCCCAGGAGCCTTTAGAAAATTATACCTTATCTCTTCATAGAGAAATATGAAGCATAATAAATTGTAAACATTTCTGATGAGGGAAAAGACTGTTTGGGCCATTTTATCTAAAACCTCTGAGGGCTAGAACTTCCCTTCAGTTTCACTGACTTGGTAATGTGTGTAAATAGTGAGCACACTGATAGAAAGGGGCTCTGAGCTTCTCGGAGAAAAGCACCGCCCTCTTCAGCCACAGCAGTTTGTGCATGGAAACATTATCACTGTGACAGAGACAAGACTGACCGAAATGCAGCAAAAGTCACAACGTACCCCCACTTAGCCTATTTAATCCCATGTTTGGAAAAAATTCCTAGCGCTAGAGGAACAGGTGCAGGGGGTTTCCCTAGAAAGAGTGGCAGGTAAATCTCTCCTCTCTATACCTGGCTACCCTCCGCACTTAAAGTGGTACTGGCCTTATTACCACTAAGCTTTAACTCATGGCTTAGCAATCTCTCCTGCCTTGAACGTGAGCTGCTGATTCTAGAAGTATAAACTTGCCATTGCAAGCAGAGCAAGAGGGAGAAAAGTGGTAAGAAAAGAGATGTTACGGAAGAAAATTAAGAGAGCAGGGAGGAAGAATGGATTGAGGGGAAGGAGGAGTCAAAAAGAGACAGAAGGAAGAAAAGGAAGGCAGTGAAGAAGTGGACACAGAAAATGAAAACAAGATTGAAGCTTACGTGGTACATATTCCTCCTCACATATGTATACTTTTTTCTTTTCTAACCTGTGTGGTAGTTCAGTGGACCAGTCTCAGAGCACTGAAAGAAAACCGTACAGACAGATCATCCACAGTATCTCAGACCCAAACCAACTGTGACCTGCCCATTATCACACGGCCAGTCGGTGGCAAAGTGAATTCCAAAACCCGTGTCTCCTGACTCTTTAGCCCAGTGTTTGATTTACAAAAGTGCTTTGCTTTTCTAACATGCTGATCAGTTTGTCTTATAAAACATCAGAGGGGAGTTTTTCTATTAAATTCTGGTTTCATCAGTTTAGAAATGCTGTTTTTGTTTTAAAGATCCCAAACATACCTGTACCTGAAATACTTACCTGCTTCTCATTTTCCCCCAGCTTTTCATTTAATATATCTTTTACTTCTCTTTACATAATATAAATTTTGGTATGCAATAAAATTTGATGGAATAACTGTATGGATAGAAGGCAGTAGCCCTGTAGGCTTTATTCACCTGTGATTTTCCAAATAAAAATTATGTACAGAAAATACAAGGTCCCAGTCACAACAGATAATGACAAATAAGAGAGAAATAAAGTGTGTACCTGTGTGATATCTTCAATAAAACTGCTTTAATTGGCAACAGCCTGAAAATTCTTACTTTTGCATTGCTTGCCTATAACAACTGAGAACTTCTAAATTAAATGGAGTGATCAAATGCCTTCTTTCTTCAGCTTATCTGGATAGACTCTGTAGAACCAAAATGCTAATAAATAAATAAGGCTCTTTCTGACTATGTGTGATTGGTTATACCTATATAATGAAACTCTTCAATTTAAAATATAGCTGTTATTTATAATTTTATTTGTTTGCTTTTTCCTCTACACTTTTAATATGTAATGTGCCATATATGTATTCACTTGGAGAACCAGACTTTATGAGCTGTACATGAATCATCATGGTAAATTCTATTCTAAGTCTTCTTCATAATCTGTTAAGACATCTGGACATAAACATAGAACAATTAAATACAAATGTAAAAGCTCCCAAAATACAAATTACTAACAGCAGAAATGAAAGAGGGGTCATCACTATTGATCTCATGGAGTGAAGAATATAATAAAGAAATACTCTGAACAACTCTATAAAACACAAATTTGAAATTAAGATGAAATGAGCCAGTTCCTTGAAAGATAAAATTTATCATAACCCACACATGGAAAGACACATAATCTGAATTAAAAAATGGGATCAATAATTAACTACTTTCCAAAACAGAAAGCACCAAGCCCAGATGGTTTCACTGGTGAACTCTACCAAACATTTAAGGGAAAATGATACCAATTCTCTACAACTTCTGCCAAAGAGAGAGAGAGAGAGAGAGAGAGAGAGAGAGAGAGAATGAGATACTTTCTAACTCATTCTGTGAAGCCATCATCACCTTAATACCAAAACCAGATAAAGACATTATACATCAATACCTCTCTAAAAATCATCAACAAAATATTAGCTAATTGAATCCATTTATGCAACTTGGAACAGAGGAGAACTTCCTCAATGTGATAAAATACACACACACACACACACACACACACACACACACACATCTACAAAAAATGTAGGGCCAACATCATACTTAACGTAAAAACAAATAAATAAAAGAAACAAACTTGATGCTTCCTCCCTAAGATCAGGAATAAGACAAAAATATCCCACCTCACTATGCCTATTCAACATTGTACTGGAACTGCTAGCTCTAATGCAATAAGACAAGAAAAGAAAAATGTATACAGATTGGTAGGAAGAAATAAAATTGTATTTGTTTGAAGAGAGCATGGTTTTCTGTATAAAAAAATCCCAAAGAATCAACAACAAAACCTCTTGGAACTATAAAGTAATTACTGCAAGATTATACGTTTCAAGATTAATATACAAGTCTATTACATTTCTATATTCCAACAACAAACAATTGAAATATGTAATTAAAAACATAAAACTATTTACATTAGCACTAAAAATATACTTAGGTACACATCTAATGAAATGTGTATAGGATCTATATGAGGAAAACTACAAAATTCTGATGAAAAACTTTAAATAAGATCTAAATGAATGAGCGATTTCATGTTCATGGGTAAGAAGACAAAATATGAAGATGTCAGCTATGTCCATTTTGAACGCTAGATTCAACATAATCCCCATCAAAATCGAGCAATTTGTTTGTAGTTGTCCACAAAGGGATTCTGATTTTTACACGGAGAGACAAAGACCCAGGACAGTTAATACTAAAGAAGAACAAAGTTGGAGAACTGATACTAGCTAACTTCAAGACTTATTATAAAGCTACAGTACTCAACAAAGTGTGGTTTTGGCAAAAGAGTAGAAAAACAGTCTGTTGCAACCAAATAGCCCAGAAATAGAACCACACAAACGTCAGTCGATGTTTGACACAGAAGCAAAGGCAATTCGATGGAGAAAGAAGTCATTTCAACAAATGGTGCTAAAAGAGTGGGACATCCACAGGCTAAACACTGAATCTAGACACAAACCTTACACCTTTCACAAAATTTCATTCAAAATGAATTACAGGTCTTAATGTTAAATTCAAGGTGATAAAACATCTACAAAATAACGCAGGAGAAAATCTAGGTGTCCTTGACATTGGTTATGACTTTTTAGACACAACACCAAAAACATGAGCCAAGAAATAAAAAAGAAATTTTTTAATTAAAACCTAAGATGTCTACTCTGTAAATGGTCCCCATAAGAAAATGAAAAGACAAGCTATAGACTGGGAGAAAACATTTCAAAATACACAGGTTATAAAAAGACTCCAAAACATACAGCTCAACTTAAAATGTCAAAACTCAACAATTAAAAAAATCAAATAACATAATTAAAAAATAGGCAGAAGATCTGAACAGACACATCACCAAAAAAATGTAAAGATGTCAAATAAGCATATATGAAAAACACGTGCTCCATCACATGCCATTAGGGAAGTAAAAATTAAACCAAAATGAGATACTACTAAACATCTATTAGAGTACTAAAATCCAAAACACTGACAACATCAAATGATGGCGAGTATGCTAAGCAACAGAAACTCTCATTCATGGGGCACCTGGATGGCTCAGTTGGTTGAGTGTCCGACTTCGGCTCAGGTCACGATCTCACAGTTCATGAATTTGAGCCCCGCGTTGGGCTCTGTGCTGACAGGTCAGAGCCTGGAGCCTGCTTCGGATTCTGTGTCCCGCTCTCTCCCCGCCCCACCCCCGCTTGTGCTTTGTCTCTCTCTGTCTTTCAAAAACGAATAAACATAAAAAAAAATTTTTTTTTTAAAGAAACTCTCATTCATTACTGGGGGGGAATGAAAATTGGTACAGCCACGTGAGAAGAAAGTTAGATAGTTTTTTACAAAGTTAAACACAGGTTTACCACCTACCCCAGGAATCATACTCCAATGTATTTACCAAACTGAGTTGAAAATTTGCATTCACACTAAAGTCTGTACAAATATATCTATAGCAGCATTATTCATAATTGCCAAAACTTGGAAGCAACCCAGATGTCCTTCAATAGGTATGGAAAACAAACTGTGGTACGTTGATACAACTGAATAATATTCCATGCTAAAAACAAATGAGTGATCAAGCCATGACAGGTCAGTGAGGAAACTTAAATGCGCATCACTAAGTGAAAAAAGCCAATATGAAAAGGCTGCGTTATGTAGGATTCCAACTACCTGACATTCTGGAAAGGCAAAACTATGGAGAAAATGAAAAGATCAGTGATTTCAAGGGGTTCAGGGTTGGAGAGAAAGAGGACGAGGTGGAACAGAGAGGATTGCTAAGTCAGGGAAACTAATCTGCATCATACTGAATGTAATACATGATATTGTACATTTGTCAAAATCCACAGACCTGTGCAATACAAAGAGTGAGTCCTAATGTAAACTATAGACCTTGATTTATAAAAAAAATTAGCAATATTGCCTCATTAATGATAACAAACATGCCATACTAATGCAAGATGACAATAACAGGAGAAATTTGGGGAACTGGGGGCAAGGAGAATATATGGGAACTCTTTGTATTTACTGTACAACTTTTCAGTAAATCTATTAATGGTTTTCAAAAGTCTATAAAAAGAAAATCCTAAAATGGTTAGATTGGCAAAGAAGGACAAATTTGTGGATGCAGGTTTTAAAACTTTAAAGTAAACATGATTTGTGTGGAATACCATTTTAGAGAATCTCTACTTTGTTTAATCTGGTATTTCTAGTGAATCATATTATCTCATTTAAACCACGGTTAATGTAGTAACATTTACCAAGGGCTATTTTTGTTCAAGACTCTACGTATATGCTACGAACACCAAAAATATAAATGTTGCCCCTCCCCCTCAAGGAATGTTTTCTCTCTCTGTGCAAATAGAACACAGGTATATTACATACAATACAATGCAGTATAAATAGAACACAGACATAGTATATTAAATAAAATATAATGTAATATACGCTGAATATCAAATAAGAAATGAAGGAGTCCAAATGGAAAAATGAAAGTCAATCTGCACAAAAACTGGATTTAAGGGAGAACAATATTGAGGGAGAAATGGACAAATGCATGTTCAAAGGACCGTGGCCAAACCAGTTTGGTTGCAGTGAAATCCTTTGTAGAAAACGATTTAGGGACAGTTAGACAGATAATTGGGGATGTGTGGTGAGACAGTAAGAACTCATGATTTTCATGTGGATTTTTACCTCTTAAATAATAAGAAGCAAATAAAGGAGTCTAACCCAAGAAGAGCTAGGGGAAAATTAATTTGATTCGAGTATGACTATAAGGGCACAGCTGAGGTAGTTGAGTGGAAATTAAGGAAGAGGAATCAGAAAGAGGGTCAAAGGCTAAAATGCATGAAATCTAAGGCTAACAAAGAGATGAACTCAAGAAAGTTTGTTAGCATTAAACACCCAATACAGTCTTAGTAAAATAGGGAAAAAGAGACATAAAAGGAAACATCCTCCATTACAAGAAGATACTAAATCTAATTGGGCTACAAAACATACAAATACGGAGCAAATAGAAAAAGTGTCAAAGCCAGGCAAATAAAGTGTTGGATACAAGAAACTGTAAATGACCAAGCAAAACAGACAATGGAATTACCCTTTCAAGCTGCAGTACTCTGGGTAAGAGGTAACAGACAGTGACTTGCATTTTCCTGATCCTGAAACTCAGGACAACCTTATTTCGTGTCCCAACTGACCTTTCTCGTGTTTCCCTAAAACAGACTGCCTACTTTCACTTCTCAATTAGGAAATTGTCAGGGGTGAAATCTGGGTCTGCCCCCACTTGTCAAACCCTTCAGGTTTTAATGCTCTATTTTTTGAGGTCATCTACCAAACAATCGCTCGCCCAGGATTCTGACCTTTTCTATCTAAGCCACCAGAAGCCAATTATATAATACAGCCTCTTATACAGAGGTCAATTTAGGGTGGGAACACGTGCCTGAAGTGATTGCAAAGTATTACATGAAGGCAGGCAGCAAGGGAGTGTTTATGGTCATGCATCCTCTGCAGCAGCAAAGGAGGGAAACGACACAAGGAAATACATTTCTTTATTTATATACATGGGTGGCTATTTTTTAACCTGTTAAAACTAAAGTAATAACTCAGATATTACAAAAGTTTAAGAAGTAGAAAGTAAAATTCTCTTCCTTGCAATCAACAGAAAAGAGCCATGCAGTTTCCCGTATGTTCTTCCAAAAGTGTTTCTATGCATAACCTAGAAGTATGTATACGTCAATATTATTTTGCACCACTTGTATAACCATACATACTCCCAATTTCCAAATCAGTATAAGCAACATTTGTTGTCACTGATGTGGTTGTTGAAATACTGTCAACTGTCGCCCAGAGTTTATACACTTCTCTCTGTGCCCCAACACCATGGAAAAGTCCATCTCACTAAACTATGGCTGACTTAATCTTGTCGTTTTTTTTTTTTTTAAGTCTTTGCTAACGTGTAAGATGTTTTAGTGATTTTTGCTGTGAAATTAAACATTTTTAAAGTTATTTGCTACTTGAATTCTTAATTCCTTTTATAATATGTGGTCTATTCAGGACCTGAATATTTTTCTATTAATTAGTTTTTTATATTTGCTACAATTGTTTTTGGTATATATAAGAAAATCAGCTTCACGTTTGTTTTGACTCCGTTCATGAATTTTTCTCCCTACAGTTGTTTCTAATTATGATCAAATCATCAATCTTCAATTATGGTTTCTGAGTTTACTGTGATGCATCAGAAGGCATGCATCATGCAATATACCAAATTTCACCGGTTATTTTCTATAATTCAGTGACATTATTTTTTTCAGATCCTTTATTTACCTACAATTTAGTTGACAGTGGGAGATGGGTAGAATCTCAACTTTTGCAAGAGTTAACCAGTGCCTTCCCAATAATTACTGAATATTGCATCGTAAATTCCTTTCATTTGACTGTGAAATTTGGTGTTTAATTGAATTGATTCCTCAACCATCTTGAATAGCTCCAGTTGCACTTATCTGCTTATACCAATCCCAAACTGTTTACGACATTATGATATTGTAACATGTCTTAGTATACGTACAGACATCCCTCTTTCATGACTCTTCTTTTTTAGATCTTCGTTGGCAGATCTCATATTCTTATTTTTCCACATGAACATTAGTAGTATCTGTCAATTTTACAAGAGTTCTTGATATTTTCAAACATGTTCATTGCATTTAAAAAATTGATTTGGGGGGAACTGACATATTAACACTATTGAGTATTGCTATATATGAATAAGATGTGTCTTCCCATTGATTAAAATCTCATTTCTATAAAGTCACCTCATTTAATTTTAAATTTCTCTTTTGTAAACCTTCTTCTCCATTTGTGTCCAAATGAGCTAAATGTTTATGCCTAGATAGTTGAGATAGATTTGCTATTGTAAATGAAACCTTTCCATCCATTATATTTTATAGCCTATTATTACATACAGACTACTAATTTTTATGTTTTCATCTTTTATGACCCACCACTTTATTGAATTCTCTTGCTACTTCCATTCGCAGCTATATTTCTTAGACTCTCTCTATGTAGCATATTATATGCAAATAATTCCAATTGTTTCTCTTGACTCCTAGTTTTAAATACCTTTTATTTCTTCCTTTTACCTAATCATGGAGTTAAAAATTCCTAGTAATTTTAAGTAGTAACAATGGTAAGTGGTTATCATTCCTGTTTCTAACGTTACTGAGAAATCTTTTGTTTCACAATTAATCATCAATTTTTTTTGAGGTCCATATCAGAGAAGGAAATTGTTCTCCATTTCTATTACATTCATATATATTTTTTTAAATTCAAAATTTTGTTTGAATGTTACCAGATTAATTTATGCACGAGCAATATTTTTTCCTTCTAGCTATTAATAAGGTTAATCGCATCGATAAATAACCTAACACAAATCTACATTTGCATGCCTAACATAATCCCCTTCATTTCATGATCATGGTATATCACTTGTTAATGCACTGCTAATTCTGATTCATATTCTTATGATTCTATAGATATTCATAAATGAGATTAGCACACTTAATTTTACATATAGTTTTCACGGTTTTATTTTCATCTCCTGATTTGTAAAAATATTTTGGAATTATTACTTTTTTCAGTTGCCTAGAACAATGAAAATAGCATTGAAGTTCTCTATGCCTCAAAGCTTTTTTAGAGAATTCATTTCTGAAACTATTGACCTAGCATATTTTGGAGGCTTATTATTTGAAAATGCTCCCCATTTCTTCCATGGTCATGGATCTCTGAGATCAATCTCAGAGATTTTTATTCTCTCAGAAGTCTTCAATTTCATTGACGTTGTATATTTATTTGCATAAGCTCAGGCAAATTACTGCCTTGCAAACCCTTTAATTCACTTTATACCTGTGATCATTCTGTCATGTCACCTCTCTCTTTTTCCTTTTTTCTTCGTTAATTTATTCTTTCTGTTTTCCAAAGATTCATCTGGTTGATGCTCCAAGAAGTTCTTCACTGGAATTTTAATCAGCTCCATATTTTTTTTTGTAATATGTATCTTAAACATGTGATTTTTAGTTTTGATTTTCAGAGGATGGCACACTCAGAAAGTGATAATATTTTGATAGCACACAGGGGTAAATGTGACGTTGTTCGCGACTCAACACCCTGCATCCTGCTGTAGGTCCTGAGGACTGAAGGGAATAAAGATCTCCATACATACACCTGTAAACCACTTGCTACACACCAGTTGGGAAGTTCTATTAATAAAATCAAATGGATCTTGAATGCCATGTGGCATGTAATCATATATTTAGTACACAACCTATGAACAACCACACCAGGAGCTCAAAGTACAAAATGGGTCAGGGAAGATTTCCAGGAATTTTGATATTTAAAATGACCAGTGCGACCTCACCAATTTTGAGAAAGTATGCAGGACTGCTCAGGTACCTTAGCTTCTAATACCAGTGCTCCCTATATTTATTGTATGCGTGATTCACATCTTTGCCTCAGTCTCCTTAATCTTCCTATAAATACTGATGATATTTGGGAATTAACATGACAAATGCAAATTATTATTAACATGTATTGAAAGGGCCTTCGGTAATAGTCTGTGTATTTCTATGCTATTATGTGCTCAATAAATAAATGCTTATTGGAACACATTTTACATTTCCTATGCTAATGGAACAAAAAAATAAGCCAACCGACTATCGTTAATTATTATGGAATCACAGATACAGGCTTTCCTCAGTCTGAGTGAAAGTATCATAAATGATTATTGAGAAAACCACTACTGCAGAAGGATGAAACTTGGCTTGCATTTTCTCCACTTTGGAGTTTGATTGTCTGACAGAAATTTTTAACAAGTAAATTGAAAAAAACCTGGCTAATGTTGTCCATAATTAGAAAGGATAAAAAACAAAAAATCAGGTGTTCCTGGGTGGCTCAGTCTGCTAAGCAACCGACTCAGGTCATGATCCTGTTCGGGTTACAATCTCATGGTTTGTGAGATGAACCCCTGCATCAGGCTCTGTGCGTGCTGACATCATGGAGCCTGCTTGGGTTCTCTCTCTCCCTCTCTCTCTGTCCCTTGCACGCACACATGCTCTCTCTCTCTCTCTCTCTCTCTCTCTCTCTCAAAATAAATAAACAAACTTAAAAAAAAATCAAACAAAAAACCTCACAAAGGTAATTGAGTCCTTAAGCACACAGCTGGTAAAATCACAAAGAGTTTTCTTGGTGAGGAAATGGATGGTCATGCAGAATGCACAACAGAGAGGAGGGCGTCTCCTTTCTTCCAGTGCTTACAGACATGTGAGTCCAATGGTTTAGAATCACTTTTCATTTCCTGCTAATAGGTCATGAGATACACAATTCAGCTAAGAAATCAATTAAAATTTACATTTTGTATATGACACTGGGGATGAGCTTTACAATTTGAGAAGAAATAGTGCCCTATAGAAAATGGGTACTTATTTCAAGTATAGCAGATTATAAAGAAAAAAAATCTTCATACTAGATGATCAAAGAATAATAAGATATTGGTGAGCATAGCTATTTATTCGGAATGAAGTATACGGGATATTTAATATCAAATTTGAGGGGCACCTGGGTGGCTCAGTAAGTTGAGCATCTGACTCTTGATTTCAGCCCAGGTCATGATCCCAGGGTCATGAGATCAATCCCCATATCAAGCTCTGTGCTGAGCATGGAACCTGGTTAAGATTCTCTCTCTCTCTTTCTCTCTCTCTCTCTCTCTCTCTCTCTCTCTGTTTCCCTTTGCCTCTCTCCCTGACTTGCTTGCTCTCTCTCTCAATAAACAAACAATCAAACAAATAAATCCTCTACAAAAATTTGAGTAACGATGCAAGATGTCTGTATCTTAATGCATTTCTATGAGGTAATCAACTAAAAAATGGGAGCTCGTATGAGCTAATTGAGAATGGTGCAGTAATAGGTAGGCAAAAAATCCACCATTTATCACCCACCATCAGCTAAGTGCTCACACAGTTGCTGGGTAGATTAGGTGAGTTAATATATGTGAAACATTTAGGGCACACAGTAAGTGCTATGAACATGTCAGCCATTATTATTGTTGTTGTTCTTAGTGACATTTGGGGAACAGTTATGATTATTCTTATGAGAGCACTACAATTTAAGTAGACCATAAAAACAATAAAGAAGTATCTTCGTGAACAGATTTTTACTGTAATGTAACCAAAATAACAGAAACATGTTTTTTCAAAAAAACATTTAATATTAAATGTTACCAAATGAAATAATCTTAAAGATAGACATTATAGTGTTATATAGGGCGTTTTACAAATACATAAGCACCTTGTGAGCACTCTCTCTTTTCTTTCTGTCTCCTTTCATCTCTCTTGAGGACACAGTGACATTTTCATGAGTTAATTATTTAGAGTCATTTTATGGTTTTTGAAAAATCTAGCATGAGCTGAGAAATCTAGAGCGAATTCATAAAACAAATGGCACATCAGTGAGAATAGTGCATGAAGTTAAATTATTACCTTGACGTGCAAGAATGTATTCCTGTTATTTTGGTCTTTGGAGAGGGAGGTAGGAGGCAGGCCAATTAAATAATCCTGGAGCTATCTCAGAATTCCAGGGTTGTTTCAAAAGACTTGTGGAGTGTCAGTATTATCCACAGATTATTAAGAAGAAACATTAGGCTTTAGGGATTTTAGGAGAAATTGTAGGCTCATAAAATTATGTTCAAGATGATCACCTGGTAGTTTCTATAAGCTCCATGAGTAGAGCTGACCCAGCTGAATGCTGCGTGAGAGTCATTATTTAAAATACATGGCTTTATGGGGCGCCTGGGTGGCGCAGTCGGTTAAGCGTCCGACTTCAGCCAGGTCACGATCTCGCGGTCCGGGAGTTCGAGCCCCGCGTCGGGCTCTGGGCTGATGGCTCAGAGCCTGGAGCCTGTTTCTGATTCCGTGTCTCCCTCTCTCTCTGCCCCTCCCCCGTTCATGCTCTGTCTCTCTCTGTCCCAAAAATAAATAAACGTTGAAAAAAAAAATTAAAAAAAATAAATAAATAAAATACATGGCTTTCTAACAAGACAGCCACAGAGGCTTCAGTTGCTTGCGTTTCATCACAGAATTATAGGCCTCTTGTCCACACAGTGTAGGCAACAGGCTTCATCAAAGAAGGTGTGCACATCATGCTCCACAGGACATTTGAGTCAGCTGCCTCCTCTGTCCCCAAGGCACAGTGAGCAGAGAAGCATGTCACCAGCCATCACCTTGGTGAGAAAGGTTTGCAAGGGCCAACCAGTTCTATGGTCTCTTTGCTCTCTCGCTCTCTCTCTCTCTCTTTCTCTGGGGGTTTGGGGGATGGGGGAGAGGTTAGGTTTGAGTATTTCAGAGACGAATCAAATGTTCACATCTATTTTACAACATTAATGATAGGACATAGCTGTGAATCTTGACCTGGAGAAGATGGTTAGAACATAAAACAAACAAAAACCTAAATAAGAAGCAAATAATCCACTGCAACTACTGCCTTGTCATCTTTTCCATTTCAAGTAATGTTTCTATATTTTTTTTACTGCCACCATGTTTCCTCACTAATTCATCGAATGTAAATAAAATGATAGTTCGTTTTGGCCCTTCTGCTCTTGCCTTGCTCCAGTCTCTCTATAGTCACCCATTCCACTTGCTTCAGATCTTCCTTCTAGAACAATGTCCTGTTCAAATCAGTTTTGACCTTGATGCTTGAGCTCTGATTCATGACGGTGTAAAAACACAGGCCAAAATTATTTCTCAGTCTTCCAATTGGGACGTAAACGCCCCCTCACTCTGAATCTGGGCTCTGTGAGTGCTCGACAAATAGATACTGTGCCAGTTTGGGGGCCCAGGCCTTGAAAACAGACAATTTCACTTCCTATCCCTTTTTGCTCTTGAAACCCAACCATCATGCCATGAGGAAGCCCACACAACCTTTAGGGAGGAAATAGGGTTCCTGGCTCACAGTCCCAAGTGAGCTCCCAGGTATCAGCCAGCACCTACTTACCAGCCATGTGAGGAAGTCACCCTGAGGGTGGGTGCCCCAAGTAATGCTGTGAGTAGCAGAAATGAGCCGTCCCTGATAAGACCTGCTTCACTTGCTGATTCAGGAACAAAATAATAATTGTTTTTATTTGATGCCATAAGTTTGGGGGTAGTTTGTTACAAAGTAAAATATAAATGAAATGAGTTCTCACCTGTGAAGTCCCTAACTTAACACTATCTCAAAATCCTTGTCAAATGTTCCTATCAATCTATGTATTCCATCTTCTCCCAACATGCCAAGTTTTCTCTCCCAAATCCTCATTTCAAGTAATGATAGCAACTGGTCCGCCTTCATACTTGGCTGTAAATTTCTTTCATCTTCTCCCTCCCTCACTCTTGCCCAATGGCTAATCAATATTCAAATCCAACATCCTCCTCAAAGCATCTCTGATTTCAATGTTTTTCTTCTCATTGCTACTCTAATCATCCAAGTGGTGTTCTTCCCATTTGAACCAGCACTGTGAGATACAGGCGGATCCAGCTGTGTCCCTGTTTCTGGCCTTTCCCTCTTAGATTCCTCCTCCAGCCTGCCAAAGAGTCACCTTCCAAAACCACTGCTTAACATTGTGCAAAGGTTCCCACCAGCTCATTTATTAAGGTCTGGACTTGTTAGCTTGACCTTCCATAATCCACCTCCAGTCGCCTTTCTTCCACCATATTCTCCCTCTGCTTTCATCGACTTTTCCCAAAGCCCCATCTTCTTGCTCTGCCATGGAGTCCACATCGCTCCAGTGCACCTCTGTCAAATAGTCCTATTTTCCCACCTTTCTCCAGGGTTGTATGTACAGTGTTTTTTGCAACTACTCAATCTGACTTTTGTAGCATGAAAGTAGTCCTAAGAGCATGTAAGTAAATGAGAGTGGCTATGTTCCAACAAAGCTTTATAAACAAAAAAATAGTGTGGCTAGATTTGGTCTACAGGCAATAGTTTGACAAGCCCTGATCTACAGTTCTGAATCGGTGCTAGATACTATGTTTCTAATTGTTTCAAAATATTGTTCTAGGCAAAAAATAGGGACATAAATTAATTGGAACCAGAATAATATACATTTGGCCATACCAAATATGACAATTAATTGAGATCAAACGGGTTATTATATACTTTTTGCCCCTAATCTTACTGAATAAAACAGTCCAGTGATATCTTTGGATAAAAGAATCCTTCAAATTATTACTTTAAACTCAAACAAGGGGCGCCTGGGTGGCGCAGTCGGTTAAGCGTCCGACTTCAGCCAGGTCACGATCTCGCGGTCCGGGAGTTCGAGCCCCGCGTCGGGCTCTGGGCTGATGGCTCAGAGCCTGGAGCGTTTCCGATTCTGTGTCTCCCTCTCTCTCTGCCCCTCCCCCGTTCATGCTCTGTCTCTCTCTGTCCCAAAAATAAATAAACGTTAAAAAAAAAAAAATAAAAATAAGCTCAAACAAAAATTTACTTCATACACAATATATTCCAACAAGAACTGGGTGAAAATTTCAGTATATTGGATAAAAATTACTATTAAATTTAAAAATTGAAATTTGTAGAATTTAAAAATAAAATTTGCAGATTTAAAATTTTTAATTTAAATTTTCAAATGTTGAGTAGATATTATTAAGGTTTAGGCTGAATGACAAGTCTATCTTTAATTAAACCACATTCAACCACTGCTGCTCAATGATGCTGGTACAAGAGAAGGCTTATGGTAAGAAAAAAGAATGTGTCACATGAAATGAAATATACATAATAAATACACAAGAAAAGTAAAGGATAAAGGAAAAGTACTAAACTTCACACAAAAGCCAGTGGAAACAGCTTCCTTATTACTCCTTAAAATATTTTTGTTTGGTACTTTATCATTTTCCTCATTCCTAAAGTACCAGCAACTCATTATGTAGTAGTTCAGAACTGCAGCTAACTTAGTAATATATAAATGCTATCATCAAGTAACATTAGAGTACATTTTTCTAGAAATGCAACTGCAATGATACATATACACTCTCTAGATGATTGCAATTTTAGGAGTTAAGATTGTCTGATTTTTCTTCTAGATTAGTAGTTCTCAGATAGCCGTGCTCATGAATTTTCATGCCATCACTCAATCTATCCAGTACAATAACAGTTAGATTACTACTAAAATGCTATTTCTTCCAGTTACTCTGCTATAACAATTCATTTAAATTATTTCACTTGTAAGAGTACTGTATTATTTGTTCAAAATATACCAGGCATTGATTACTTCCTGTTTTTGTTGTTATTTACTTATTTTTGAGAGAGGGGTCCGGGGGCAGAGAGAAAAGAAAGAATACCAAACAGCCTCTGCACTGTCAGTACAGAACCCAGTGCAGGGCTCGAACCCACAAACCGTGAGATCATGATCTGAGCCGAAATGAAGAGTCAGACACTTAACCTACTGAGCCTCGGGCACCCCAGCACTGATTATTTCTCGAAGCCAATATTATCTCCACTCAAATGTTATTAATTTATAAATCAATCATAGCACAATGGAAAGAACAGAAGACAGGGTCAGAAGATGAGACTTCAAGCTTGAGTCTGACACTAGCTGTGATGTTGATCAAGTCATAACTCCTCTGAAATTCTGTCTTATCATCTGGAAAATATAGGAAGAACACTTATTCTACCTACTTCTCATTACATTGTGAGGATTTCATCAGATAATGTAAACAATTTGCATTGTTGGATGCTGAAAATGCTATGCAAATGTTATTGTCATTGTTTCTCCAATTCTCCTTGGAGATGAGAAAAGCCATTTACTAAATCGACAATTTAACCACTCAAGAAGTAAATGACTGCTTTATCACATCCATAAACAATAACATGTAACCAATCAGTTGTGCTCAAAGGCCAAGATCTCCATATATTAGAACAAATGCGTGCTCAGTATGTTAGGACAAATGGACAAACTCAATATATATTACCCAGATATACCTTAGGTATCAGGTGCTTTGCTCAACACATACGTGTGGATTTTATCCTTGAAGAAATACTTGTTTATACCTAGTATTCATTTGGCTACAATGAAATGATCAAATTTGTGCTGGATTTTCATGAGAGATCGGAATTCCCCTCTAGTTTGTCTCTTTGCTTCAGTATATTTTCCTGGAGCATTTTGATACTTAGGAGGGAAAAAGTCTTCAAACCTCAATGTCCTCTAAGTTTTATAAATCATATGCCAGGCTTTATTTATACAATAGATCAACTAATTCAGAAAAGGTCTGATATTCAATCAATATAGTCGGGTTTTGTTTTTTGTTGCTATGGTTATGTTTTGTTTGTTTGTTTGTTTGTAGAGATTTCCTAATTTCTGAATAGGGCAAAGAAAGTGGTGAAACGTCTTCAAGAGAATTTTTTTTTTTTAAACACCAAAAAGATTAGGGGCTTCAAGTTCATCCTTGGTTTAGCTGGATTCTCAGAGGTTTCGCATTCTCTGAAGCGGCTTCCAGACAGCAAAGGAAGAAAGGGTAGGAAGGAGGTATGACACACATTGGGAGGCCCCCAACCTGCCCCCCTCTGGCCCAGGCTGAGAGAGTCCTCTGTGGTTGAGCGCTCCTCTGCCCAGGTTTTTTTCTCTGGCCCTCTGGGTAGCAGTTTATGTACATCTCTCTGTGTGCATGTGTATGTGAGAGAGATGTCAAATATAAGCCACTTGAATGGGTGGCCCACAGGGTCTTTTCTTCACTAGTGTAGTTAATAGGTCAATCAAAAGTACGGTGAAGAATCCCGGATCAGAAGTAGCTTAGATCATACGGGAACACAATCTCTATTTTGTCCGATCTGGGGTATCTAGAAAAATTTCAAAAAGGACCCTAGGAAACCAAGCTTTCCATATTATGACAGATTATTATCCCTGGTGACAGCCTGCAGATCAGCTCCAAATAGTTATAAATTCATGTCATTAAGTAATAAGGTGTCTGTGGCTATGGTATTGGCTTTTGAAAGGAGTGTAGATACGTTCCAGTTAAAATCATATACATTGTACCCAGAAAATCTCTGAGATTGTATTCTGAACATATTACCAAGTGGGCCTTTTCTCCCAGTTCATTGCTATTTGAGTACTAGGCACTCCGTCAGAAAATTACACTAGGCAATAAATTATGATTTGATCTTTTTTTCAAAAGTACATTTTATTTATGCTTTAGTCCTTACCCTCTTTTGAGGATGTAATGAACCATTTAACACTCTAAATATAACACAACTGATAGAAATAGCAAGGGACATTAAAAATATTTATACGGTAGCAAACAGCTTAAAATAGCAAATACTTCCTTTAAAAATCCTTTGTTTTTCTAGTATGAAATGTCCATGCATGATAAAATTGGGTCAGAGTATTTTTAGGTTAGATGACAGCTTAATCCCCCTCCCAGCTGGCTCTGTCTTTAGTAATAGGGCTCCTCTTGCATTTTTGTCGGTTACCATCCATTCTGTCTCCCGCAGAAATTTCTTCTTTCCCTAACCTTTATTTTAGTTCCTTCACTCTCCATCACTGCTGTGCTCTCATAGTCTCTCAATTTGGCCTTATATTCTTTTTTTTTTTTTTTAATTTTTTTTTTCAACGTTTATTTATTTTTGGGACAGAGAGAGACAGAGCATGAACGGGGGAGGGGCAGAGAGAGAGGGAGACACAGAATCGGAAACAGGCTCCAGGCTCTGAGCCGTCAGCCCAGAGCCTGACGCGGGGCTCGAACTCACGGACCGCGAGATCGTGACCTGGCTGAAGTCGGACGCTTAACCGACTGCGCCACCCAGGCGCCCCTGGCCTTATATTCTTCTAACAATGCCTCATGATTCTGAGGAAGAACTATTAAATAAACAAATAAATAAATAATAAATAAATAAAAATGAGAGCTTATAGATTTTTTTTTTTTTCTAATCCTACGGTTTTTGTTTAGGATTGTCATTTTGGAAAAACTGTATTCAAGCATATTTAAATTGTGAGGCAATTTTCCTGGAATTCTACTTGAGCCTTCTTTCCTAAGACTAGTCTCTTCAAATGTTTTCTATCCAAATCTTTTATGTATAGCATTTAACCTCAACACCGTCAAATACATTTCAACTCGAGGCTATATTTTCCTCACTTTTCCAACTAGATTTATTGATTGCTTTAAGTGGTTTAATACCCACTGTTATCAAAGATTTTCTTTTAAAGTGGCACTAACTTCCAGATTTAAGAAAAAAAAAAGCTTATCTTTTCTTTTCAATTTACCAGATGTTACAGTCGCTACAGTGATAATGTTAGCAATCTGGCATTAAGGTTTAAAAATCTCGTCTTGTGATGTAATAGATAGGGGCTTTTAGAAAGACTCCATTATCCCCCCTGAGAAAATAAATTGACATGCGAGGCCCATCACCCATGCTTTTGGTCTACCTCACAAAACTGTTATCTCTTTCATTTCAACTAGATAGTAACAAAATTTTCAAAGAACGGTTTTGTTGATTTTCCCAATTCTCTCAAACTTTGCAATATTAAATCACTGTCCCATTTGCATATGAATACCTTGCAACAGTATTTCTTTTTAAAGATACTGTGGTAGCTATCAGCCCTGGGAATTAATCCAAATAACAGCCTCTGGGCTGGCCTTCTTTGGTATCTAATCAAAAGCATCAATGCCACGACAGCGGTCCCACTGGGAATCCTGTCAGATGTCATTTCTATGAACACGTTGGAGAAGGGAGTCACTGGATGGTGGTTTCAAATAACCACTTTCTCTGCTTTTTCATTGGGTTGCCACAATGATTTTGTAACGGGAATATACACCGGTTAATAAGTATTTACGCTGAACGTATGATGCAATTTAATTTCACCCTCTAAGTAACTGCGGGCCTTTTGCTCAAAGGACTGTTTGAAGTTATATTTCGTAGCTTTAGAAACCAGTATTGTCTAAAAAAAGATTTCCATTCACCCTTATCACACTCGCCCATACCATGCACTCTCCGTGCCTGCCATGTCTTTCCAGTTTGGTCTAATAAGCTACAACAAATGACATTTCTTGTACACCCAGATGATATATTGCCTCTGAGCACAAGACTTTCAACACATTCTAGAGAACTTCTCATCTGAACTTCAGAGTTTACAAAATGTGGCACACAGCCAGTTGTTCTCCCCAGTACCAAGAAGACACTTTCAACACTCACTGGACACACACAAGGGGACCTCACTGGGTAAAAACTCCACCCATAAGATGGTTACATTGACCCAGTTTTTAGAGTATGGCATAAGTGTATGAAATGACAATCAACAAATCTATACATGTATAATAATTTGGGAATCTGTGACATAGGAAAGAAATGCATAAAAAAGTAGAGAAGATCGCATGGTAGAGTAAATCAGAAAGCTTCAGTGAAGTCATTCTCAAGCAGGACTTTGGGCCCTAAACAATACATGGGCTGGTAAGATAAATAAATAGAAATCATTTCAATTGATTGGACAAATAAAGTCCAATAAGCAAAGTTTCAAAAATGGTGCCAACAGCTGGGGGGAAGAAAATAACATTCTAGAAAAGTAAGAACAAAACCTACAACCCTTGACCTGAACAGAGAAGTTTTCTTTGGAACAGCTGCAGAAAATAAACATCATTTGAATATGTAAGAATTTTAGACAGCCTTTCAAACCAGATAGAATTGCTCAAAGCAGTGGATATATCAATGTGCCAGGAGATAACGTAAATGCAATACAAAAATCTGATAAATTGTATATACATATAAACAGTGACTAATTTACCAATCTCTCTGGGACTACTTCTGTATCTTTTAAATTTAGAGGTAGTATAAAGTAACAACAACTTCCCTCCCAGCTCCAACTTTTATGGACTTCCTTAACCAAAAAAACTCTGCAATTTAGAGAGATAATCTGAAATGGGAGTGGAGAAAAAGATCCATTTCTTCCAAGTGAGAAACACAGGAAAAGCTTAATGAGAACTGAGGCATATTGAATAGGATTTTAAATGATGAAAGCAAGTTGGAAAAGTGAAATGGAAAACAAGGGCATTCAACACTTAGAAACAGTGAAACTTTGATAAATAAGATTTTCATTTTTTCCTCCATTCTAGAAAATCAACTTCTAGGATTTGAACATCTTATTTCCTGGGAGCTGAAATAGCTTGCATTTTGTAGGACATCTTCCTGGATAAGAAAGTCATGGGTAAGAAAGGATAATCACAAACAATTGAGGGTTGAAGATACATACATTTTAAGGGCCGAACCTCTTTTCTTTTAAGTTTTATGTTTTTAAATTTTTTTTTTAATCTTTATTTATTTTTGAAGGAGAGAGAGAGACAGAGTGCGAGCAGGGGAGGGGCAGAGAGAGAGGGAGACGCAGAATCTAAAGCAGGCTCCAGGCTCCAAGCTGTCAGCACAGAGCCCAACGCAGGGCTCAAACCCACGAGCTGTGAGGTCATGACCTGAGCTGTGAGTTCATGCCCTGAGCCAAAGTTGGACGCTCAACCGACTGAGCCACCCAGGCGCACCTTAAGGGTCCAACCTCTTAATCAGCAAGGCAGAGACCAAGGAATGATAAAAAGTAACGGAGTGGCTGGCATATGTCTCTCTCTGTCTTAGGTGCTTACTTTATCTTACTTCATTTAACAATCAAGACCAATGATAAATGTTTCCACATTTCCTGTCTTGATCCCTTACACTAAAAAAAGCCAGAAACCAAAAAACAAAAACAAAAACAAACAAAAACCCCTCTTACAAATAAGCTTAGTTAAGAATATCAGTCAGAACAGTTTCTGTTTGTTAAAGTTTATCTGTAAAGTTACCACCGGATTCAGGTGATCTGGAAAAACTACGTTTGTCCACTGCAGACAGGAAAAACCCAAATGCACAGATGTGCTATATTGCTCTAAATGGTACACCGTGCAAAGAAAGAGTGGTTTGTACACAGAAACCTGGTGCTTTCAATGTGAGTAGTATTGAGTGGATGTCAATAGCTACAGTGTAAGTAAATTGACCCAAAATGTTCTCTAAAAAAGCCTACTTACAGATATCTGTCACCCGATAGGACTCTGGTATTGCTCTGTAACTAGAAAATCCCATTTTGTGAAGCTTTAATGCTCTTCTGCTGGTATAAAGGGCTCAGGGCCGTGACATTGATATCATTTTCACACTACCTCCTCACTTTAAGGTACTTTTTGGCTTTATGTAGCATCCTCAGTTATTTCCAAGAACATTTCTCAAACTAAAACCAACCAATGCTGCCACTTTTTGGTTCCCTTTCCTTGACAACTGTAATGATTTACACATTTTATAAAGATTTATGCCCTTTATTCTTGTTATTTATCATATCCAGACCTTAGTTCTCCAACTAGATTATTAGCTTCTTTCTCTCACATCACTTGCATTGGATCTTATGTACAATACTCTGTAGGAAAACATGGTATTCAGTAATTTTTGGTTTCATTATAAAGTAGAGTCACAGGATTTTAGACCAGATGGGATTTGGAGTTCATGTTGTCCAGACACCTTATATTACAGCTCAGGAAATGGGGACAGGCTCAGAGAGATTAAGATAATTTGATCAAGATGTGTCAGCTGGTTGATGACAAGAACTTTCTCACATTTCTCATCCATTTAATAAATATTTACTACGTACCTCCTAAGTGGCAAGAATGACACAAGAAAAAGGAATTAACAAAGCACCTACACTCATAGCCTCTGCCTAATGTATAGAAATAGAGAAGAAATAGGAAATATAATGGTACATGCATAGCATTATGGTAAGGACACTAGACCAACATCTGTCCTAGGCTCAGAGGAACAAACAAGGCTTTCTAGAGAAAACTATGTGCCACGTGAGGACAAAAAGATAAGTGAAGAAAGGGGAAGGTTAGGGTACAGAAGGCAACCCACAAGAAAGGAAGGGGGTAGACTGGAAGAAGGTTAGAAAGAGAGGAGACTGCACATGTAGGTGGGGGCAGAGTATAAATGGCCTTGACCTTACTAACTTTTCCATTTCTATTATGAAATCCATTAGCAGTTTTTAAGTAGGAAGGATACTTCATCGAAATTGCCCTTTAAAAGATAATTCTTGTTGTGATCTAGGAGATGAATGGAAATGGGGTAGAGGGTGCTGAGGCAGAAGACCAAAAAACTGGTCAGAAGACTATTGTAATAAGCCACTCAAAAGACAGGGAGTGCTTTGATTTCAATGTGAAAAGGAACGAAGCCGCTCTAAGTATGTTGAAAGTAGGCCTTTCTCGTTGCATCTGTTATTACCAGGATGGGACGAAAAAAGAATGTTTATCTTTGAAGAGTAAATAAACCTTGGCAGGGAAGAATTTCATATTGTGGCAATGGAGCTTATGAAGCTTAATTATTGAAATGGTTCACTGCAAGCCACCGATGGGGCACAAATGTTTCAGTTCTGAAGACGTCAGTTCTGAACTAGATGGATAATGTTTGCAATGCCAGGGCAGATTTTCCGGCCACGGATGGCCATGGCTTAATTCAGAATGGGAAAGAATTTCAAAATAAGCATTCTCAAAACCCCCAATACTGGAATAGTCTATTTACTTGAAGAGTTCCTCTTCAATTGAAGAAGCGAGTGCCAAAATACCATCCAAGCTCCTGATTCCTCTGCCAATTCTGCCTAGTTTTGTGGCTGTGCAGTCGCTCCCGTGCCAACCTAATTTTTAAAATTATGATGAGGTCTGAACACTGGAAATGCCAGAGGGGGAAAATAAGATCAAACAATGTGATTGCATTTTAGTTCAAATTCGTTCATTACCTAGGCAAGACAAGGCAATTAAAGTCTTGAAGAAGAAGAAGAAGAAGAAGAAGAAGAAGAAGAAGAAAAAGAACTTTTTATATGCTTTTAGAACTTTCTTATAAGCATTTATATGAAAGAAATTCTTAAGTTTTGCTTCTAAAAGAAACCAATACCAAATTTCATTCCATGATGTAATACATTATGCCAATAAATTCTGAAAAAAAACAGTATAGGTCTAAAGATAGAGGAAATATTAAGTATCATACATAGGAATAGTTGCTTTAAAGAAGCACACTCAAACTTAGTATTTTATGCAAGTTATGAAAAATGAAGAATATACAGAGATTTATATTCATTCTATGGATGTTGATTCTTTATTTTAACATCTTTCTTGTTTGGAAAGATCCCCCCCCTTTTGTAACTCAATTAAGTCTTTAGAAATCCCTATCAATAAAATGAATAGATGATCCACTTACAAAGGAAAAATAACATTTTCTTTTGAGTGAATAGGAAAGACTATCTGCATATTATTGCTGGGTTTTGTTGTAAGATTTTGAAACAACTGATTTCTCTCTGCCTCTCCACATTTATCCTCCCTTTTATACACTGAGACCCCAACCCCTCTGCCCAGAGCCCCAGGGTTCCCAACATACCCAGCATGTTCAGGCCACTTTTCTGTTGTTTGTGCTATTTTTCTGAGTAAAATGGTGCCTTCCATTTGGAAAAATCTTAGTCGTCACAAAAACAGATTAAAAATTAACTCCATGTAAACCTTCCTGATCTCACCAAGAAGAATCATTACTTTCTTCTTTATGTTCCCACCAACCTTCCTCCTGTATTCTAGATTTACAAGGTTCATAAATAGATAAGCGCAAAATACCATGTTTTACTTTGCTATATATTCTTATATTCTCCAATACACTCTTACAGGATCTCAAGGAAATAGATGATAGAAAATAGAGATATAGATAGGGAATATATAATAACATTGATATTTGTTACACACACATATAAACTCACATTTAATTCATAATAGATGATTATTCATTACCATCATGTGCCATTTCCATATTGTTTGTACTATAATCGGTTACTGAAAAAATAGATGATGATTGAGTAAAGTAGATGAATTAACATAGTGCTAGTGTTATCAAAATATCTTAAGATTTTACATGCCTAATAGCTAAAAGTATCAAATTCATAGGATTTTTTTCTCTGCACAGATCTGATATTTAGGAACAAGTTCCAAATGCATCGATTTACTAAAGTCTATCCTATTTATTATTTCATAGAAGAAAAAAATATGTTGAAAAGCAACTTTTCTGTTCATGAATCTACTGCCCTCACTGATCATCGATCGGTAGGTCGCTGAGCAGGGCAAAGCAGTGGGAACGCGAACAGGAGTAAGACTAGATCCCCTGCCCTCAAAGAGTTGTTGGCACATGGCGCAGACAGGAACAAGAACAGATAAATGCAGTAAACAGGATTTGACATTAAAACGGAGGTTAAGTACAGAGTATAATGAGAGTGCAAGGGTGACAATGGCAAATTCCACCTGAGAATCATAGAAAAGTTCCAGTGTGGAATTGACCAGGAAAATGGGACAAGAAGGGCTTGGCAGGAAGAGGAAGCAATGTACAAAGGCTGAGAGCCTTGACAATCAAGACTTATTCAGGAACCTGCCTGAGCTTAAGGATGGTTGAAGCATAAGGCGTAAGTGGGAGGAAACCAGGAAGGACATAGGGTTGGAAAAGGAGACAGAGGCCAGATCTCCATAGGCTCCAGCTATTTGGACTGTGTCATGTGGGGCGGAAATGGAGACTGAGACATGGAGCAGAGTCCAGAGGTGGGGCTAGGATTAGGAGCTGAAGGAGAGATCCCGTCAGTAGTTCTTTGGCATCCCATTCACATCTCTGGACACATTTTAATCCTATGCGTAATTCAAAATTCCACACATTATGTCATTTTAAAGATTGATTGGAATGCACAGGACTAAAAGGATAGCACTCCATTTTAAGACTAACTTTTTTATTTACATCACCACATATACTAAATGCTGACCATGAATCAGACCCCATTTTAAGAAGTTTGTAGGGTTGTCAAAGATGTACAAAGCACAGCCACCGTCCTCTGAAACCTCTTTCACCTTACACAAATGGAGAGGGAGAAATGTACACACACACACATATATATATATATATATATATATATATGATTTGCTATATATAAAATCAAAATAAAGCATGTCAGGATAGGTGTTATAGCACAGTTACAATTGGTATGAGACAGCAGTTGGCAGAGAAATCTTGTTAAGTACCACTCTGTACCCTGAATAAACATTTGGAATTTGAATAAATAACCCTGGGCTTACTAGACCAGATGTGGAGAGCAGTTCTGAAGCAATTGCTAAATCTGAATTCTTCCTTGGGAATTGTGTTATACGGGGTCAGAGAAATGATATGTTTTCTTCCCACACATAGAACTTTCACAAATATTCTTATGAATTGATAAAATAAAACAGGCTTTTGCTATCATGCAATATTTGTATTTATATATTATCTGCACTTCTTGGCTATTTAAATAAGTTTAAGATAACCGAAAGAAAGGAAATGGTAAACCACATGCAATTCATTTATAAAAGCCTCACATACTGCATATAGAAACGATACTCAATATTTGGAAGAGAATTCAATATTCAATGTTAATGTTATCAACAGAGGAAAAAAATAGAAATTTAAAAATAGAGAAACCCAAAAGAATCCAACTTATACATTCTCAATTTTGACATGTAGTGTTTCAAACTTTACAATTCTTTAATACAGCTATTTATATTCTGTTTCCTTCCTAAATTTAACTAAGCTCTTCCCATGTGACACTCAGGATGTTGACCTATAAAACAAAAAGAAATTCCTAAGTATATAGTATGGAAATGATAGAGATTCATGACACAATAGGCCATTATCCAGGCTGAAAATAAATTGGTTTTCTTTAAGAAAAAAAAAAAAAAACACCTTTTTTAAAGATATTATGTGCTGGGTTCTGCCTGCTGTCTTTCCTCCATCAATCCCTTTAGAGTTAAACTAAGTTCCAGAGTTTGGAATCCATCTCATCTATTGATAAAAGAAGTTATTTTCAATAACCTCCAACCTACCTCTGATCTAGTTCAGCTAGGTTGAGGCCTTGCTTGCTCTCAAAATGGAAAATGCCTTCCTTTTCCAAAAGCCAGGAGCCATTTCACATACTTTGAGACTGGGAGCCCCATCGTACTCCCAATACCTTCCCTGTGAGGAATTAAATTTTGCTTCTGATCTCCAGTCCTGTGCCCGAGACCCTACTGCCGGAGATACATATTCCTTCCACAGATGTTTTTCAGACCTGCCTGTCTGGATCTCTCCACACCATCTGTCCCAGGATTCCCCATCACTATGCTCTGACCATCTCTCCAGATGCTCTCATCTGTCCTCGGAGCTCTGACACCAACCACTTTTCTGCACTCCCTCTCACTGCCAATGCCAATACTGAATTTTATCTGAGCCCTGTGATCCTGAAAAACAGTGGAAAAAAAAAAAAAATCCTCCTATCCTTTGTGTTCTGAGAAATGGCTCCCGGCAAAAACAAATAAACAAAAGAAAAACAAACACCTTTCCAGATATAACTTAGATAAAACTCATGGGTACCCTTGTTCACCTGTGTCAAGACCAGACACATACCCTGCATAATATCCATTCTTTGCCCCATGAATGACTAGCTATCAATCAGAACAAAATGCTTGTTAACCAAATGTTTGCTAAGATTCTCTCTCTCCCCTAACCCCCTAAACTTTGGGCCACTCTCAGTGTGAGCCAGCAGACAACCTTCTTTCACAGCCGTTCTGGAAAATAAGCTTGACCTCAGAGTAAAGCACACACCACCATCTCTCACTCACATTCCCAAACCTCATTCTTTCAAGGTTTGCTTCCTTCTCTCTATAAAAGAAAACCCCTTTCGGCCTAACGCTTGAGACACTAGAAGACCTTGTTGGAGCAGCCTCCCAACTGCCATATCCCTCCCTGCTCTCTGGAGTAATCCTTTTGAAGTCTTGCCTTAGTTAAGTCCAAACTTTTTTTTTCTTTTTAATTTAAATTCAAGTTAGTTAAGACACAGTGTAGTATTGGTTTCAGGATTAGAACCCAGTGATTCATCACTTACATATAACACCCAGTGCTCATCCCAACAAGTACCCTCCCTAATGCCTGTCACCCATTTAGCCCATCCCCCCCCACCTCCCCTCCAGCAACCCTTAGTTTGTTCTCTGTATTTAAGAATTTCTTATTGTTAGCCTCCCTGTTTTTATCTTATTTTTCCTTCCCTTCCCCTACGTTCATCTGTTGTGTTTACCAAATTCCATATAGGAGTAAAATCATGATATCTGTCTCTGACTTACTTATTTTGCTTAGCATCCATCCACATTGTTGCAAATGGCAAGACTTCATTCTTTTTGATTGCTAGGTAGTATTCCATTGTGTGTGTGTGTGTGTGTGTGTGTGTATACACACAACATCTTCTTTATCCATTCATCAGACTTTTTTTTTAATTCATTACAGACCAGTGAGCTTTCTGCCTGCATAACTCAAATAGCTGGACTTCTTCCTCTTGCCTAGAGCAGTTCTTGTCTCCCCTCCCACATTTAGGCACATTCTCTCATGACCACACCCAACTTCAAGTCCCTAGATGCTTCCACTCTTTCTTGCAAAGCTTACAGACAACACAAATATGCAATGGTTTTCTTATCTTCAAATTCATTCATTTATTTTTTTAAATTTTTTCAATGTTTATTTATTTTTGAGAGAGAGAGAGAGACAGAGCACGAGCAGTGGAGGGGCAGAGAGAGAGGGAGACACAGAATCCCAATCAGGCTCCAGGGTCTGAGCTGTCAGCACAGAGTCCCATGTACCAAACTCACGTACCATGAGATCACGACCTGAGTTGAAGTCGGATGCTTAACCGACTGAGCCACCCAGGCTCCCCATAAAATTCATTTAATTCATAATATCTTTCAGTAGTTAAAAACCTAAAAGCAACATCTAGATTGTTTTTTATCTAATATTCTTCCAAGATGCCCAAATACCATTGCCAACAAATGTCCTCTCATATCTCACACATCCAAAATGGAAGCCTTGAAGACTTAAAGGAATTTGTCAAAAGCTCACAAGGAAAGAAACAATATGATTTACAAAGTGTTTATTACTTGAGACGTGTGCTTGATCACAAGCTGTGCATAAGGACAGCATCATTTAAAGACTTTTAAAGCATTAAGGTCACAGTACTCAATTCTGGTAAATTCAGAGATGTGTTTTTTTTTTAAATATTACAGTTCTTTGAAATTTTTTGTAGAAACGCATAGATTGTGTCATTCTCTTTGCAGGAAGTTGCTATGCTTCACCGCGCACAGGAAAGAAACTGAGGGGCACTGTGACCTGTATCTGCTGTGTCCTCAGCCACAATGGAGGCCTGTTTTAGGGAGTTGGGTAAATTATACTCCCATGCATTCATATATACATACATACATGCATATATTTAGTAATGTCAGTATTTTAAAAAAAAAATTTAACGCTTATTTATTTTTGAGAGACAGAGAGAGACATAGAGTGCAAGCGGGGTAGGAGCTGAGAGAGAGGGAGACACAGAATCTGAAGCAGGCTCCAGTCTCTGGGTCTAGGCTGTCAGCACAGAGCCCAACACGGGGCTGGAACCCACCAACCGTCAGATCCTTGATCTGAGCCAAAGTCATAGGCTTAACGGACTGAGCCATCCGGGCGCCCCTAGTAATCTCAGTATTTTGAAATGACACTAGTTATGCATCCTGTATGACTAATTAGGCCAAAAGCGTGAGTCCTTCTGTCCTCTCCTAATCATCCATGCGACATACTTTGGTCAATTTGGGTATTATCTGAAATGGTATTTGAGGCCTTTCTTTACAAGGAGATTTTAGCAATTCCCAAAGGAATGTGTTGCATCTCTCCCTCCACTTTTTCCTGCTTTTAAAGGCCCCTGCGGTGCTGCAAACACTAAGCCGGCACAATCATGGCCCTGGAGTGGTGGGGGAGTGGCCAAGCAGCCACTCATCATCATCAGGATTACAATTTAGAGTAAGCGCCCTGTCCCGAAGGACCCCTGGAAACACTAGGTTGTAGCTTCAGCGCTTTGAACCAAGCTCCACATGCCCAGGGTACTCAAATTCCAGCAGGTGCAAATCGTAAAGATTAATAAATGCACAGTTACTAAGACAGTGTTCCAATTCTGTAGCAAACACGAAGCACTAATGTTGGGCATCAGCGGTAAACCTACCAATTACAGTGAGCTGCACCGCACTAAATAAACTAAACAGGTTTTGACAATGCTCCTCATCTCAGCAGGTGGACATTCACCTCTTAAAAGAAGTATTTACCTTCAGTTAAAAGATATCTCTGGTTAATTTATTGCAATCGGTTTCCATGATTGTTACTTTAAAAATAAACGATAGAATGTGGTTATGGCAACTCTGATGCAAATATGGAATTCCACTATGGAATACTGTAAATAACTGTAAGCATTATAAGCGGTGAATACGTTCCAGAATTATGCGTGCTGTCTTATGTTTTTGGAATGTTCATCACCTGGATCTACAGCAAGGATCTGAATGACAAAATTATTACTAAATCTGTCAAGCTGAAGGCACTGTATTATTGCTACTTCTTAATACACTCTACAATTATTCACTGAGCACTCACTATGTGCTAACTGTTGGGCTAGACGTGGGGTTCACCGAGATGAATGACCCTTACAGGGTCACAACCAAGTTACCAATTCTTCCTCAAAATGTGATGTGTAATCAAGTTTAGGAAACCCCAAGGTTTTATATCCAAATACTTGAAAATTTATTCCTAAATAATAGCGATGCATTAAATTATTTCTTAATGCCCTCAGGAAGTTCCAAATACATGTACAAGCAGAAGATATCCACTTATTTGTCTGAATCCGATAAAATCAGGACTACTTAAGGTCTTTTTCACATTTAACCAAAAGAAATACCAGGGCGGCTGGGTGGCACACTCAGTTAAGCATCGGACTTCAGCTCAGATCATGATCTCACAGCTCGTGGGTTTGAGCCCCGTGTCAGGCTCTGTGCTGACAGTTCAGAGCCTGGAGCCTGCTTCGGATTCTGTGTCTCCCTCTCTCTCTGCCCCTCCCCCACTTTCTCTCTCTTTCAAAAAATAAGATAAAAACATTAAAAAAATTTTTTTAAATAAATACTGGTTTCTGGGAAACTGGAATTTGCATATAAGCATTGCACTCTCTTTAATTTTTATTGACCAACTGAATAAATACAAGACACTTTCTTTAACTGAAAGCAAATTTTTCATCAATGAATGGTTTCTTCCCAGTTGAAGAACAGTTACATGAACTCCCATTTTAAGACAATCATTTTCGTTAAAAAAAAAAAAAAAAGGCAAAAATAAAACACAGATCTAGAAAATGCCATTAAACAAATAACATAGCTTACTGAATTATTTTAAGGCAACGACCTTTGTAACCATCACCCAGGACCAAGAAATATAAGTTTGCCAGCCATCCTGAAAAACCTTTCATTTGGCCCATCCCAATCACCCCTCCTCTTCCCCTCACAAGTAACCACTATCCCAACTTTCATAACAATCCTTTGTGTTTCTTTATACTGTTATCCCCCAAATGTCCCCAGGTACTACAATATAGTATTGTCCATTAAAAAATATATATTTTTCAAGGGGCGCGTGGGTGGCTCAGTTGGTTGAACGTCTGGCTTCGGCTCAGGTCATGATCTCACAGTTTGTGAGTTTGAGCCCCACGTTGGGCTCTGTGCTGACAGCTCAGAGCCTGGAGCCCATTTTGGATTCTGTGTCTCCCTCTCTCTCTGCTCCTCCCCTGCTTGTGCTCTCTCTCTCTCTCTCAAAAATAAATAAATACTAAAAAATTTTAAATATATATATCTATATATATAGATATATATATCTTTTTTTTTTAATTTTTTTTTCCAACGTTTATTTATTTTTGGGACAGAGAGAGACAGAGCATGAACGGGCGAGGGGCAGAGAGAGAGGGAGACACAGAATCGGAAACAGGCTCCAGGCTCTGAGCCATCAGCCCAGAGCCCGACGCGGGGCTCGAACTCACGGACCGCGAGATCGTGACCCGGTTGAAGTCGGACGCTTAACCGACTGTGCCACCCAGGCGCCCCTATATCTTTCAATATATATATCTATATATATAGATATATATATCTTTCAAGTCTCTTTTAGTCTATGGGTTTCCCTCACCACCCCCTCATACACATCACCAAAGGCCAAACGCCTGCTTATTCCACAAAGTGAGCCATGAAACTGCCATAGTGAATGGCTGAAACCATCTTGAGAAGAATAAAAATAGTTTCGGTGGGGGTGAAAGACATTTCTCAGCCTGAAAGAGCTGTTAGCCCTACATCTTTTCCATTTTTAATCTTTTCTATTTTATGACAAGACATTAACTAATACCCTTTTATGAAATGAATGGCTTGATGCTAATTACTAGGCAAATCTTTTCATTTGTAATAGAGCTGAGCAATTTAACACCTTCCAGCCACTTCCTAGAACAAATGTATAATCGTAATTCTTTCCATGCATTGGTGGAAGTACATAAAAGCCCCTGGAAATTGTTCATTTTGCTTACATGAAGCTGTTAACTCAGTTAATTACAAGTCATTGTCTCGCTATTATTTTTTTATACAGTTTCTTTCAACTCAGCCATAATACTTAGCGAGAACCATGCACACTTGGGTGCAGTTAAAGAAAAGAAGAGACTCAAGAATAATTACAGCTGGGATAGGGCATAGTAGAGACCCCATGGTCCTCAAACCCACAGCACCACCTTTTATTTGCCTGTAGATACTGTGTACATAACACCTGCCTTGCGTGGCACACTGTTCTATATTGCCCAAGAAGACATACACCAGCACCCTCTGGAGTTCTGCAATTTGCTTCCCTCTCCAACCAAGTCTTCCCGTTCCTACAGCCCACATCACATGCCACATGGTGGTGTAATAGGGACTGACTGTATGAATGAATGAATGAATGAATGAAAACCAAATGAAGAATTTATATAGACTTTTAAATGACCATTTTAATCCAATTATGCTAATTCAGGAGGGTGGTGTGGGTTTCTCTCCCAATGGTGGCTCAGACTAATGGTCTAACCAGAAGAGTCTAACAATGGCTTTGTTCATAGCCTTTGTAAGTTGGCATAAGTGGTATATTTGAGGGGTTGTGGGGACTATTTGTTAAATATTCACAAACGTTTGAAGCAGTTGTTAAATTATTGGTAGCTTGAAATCAATCATGGTGGATATTTACATCATGGAAATCAGCAAGTACAAACAAGTGACCAATTGGGGCCGTTTTTTGTTTTTTTGGTTTTGTTGTTGTTGTTGTTGTTGTTGTTGTTGTTTGAGAGCCTGTTTACCAGAATGCTATCACAAGGCTCTCCTAAAGCTCTGACACAAAATACAAGAAAAGGATTCCTGGGGCACCAGAGTGGCTCAATCGGTTGAGCATCGGACTCTTGATTTTGGCTCAGGTCATGATCCCAGTTTATGAGATGAAGCCCCACATAGGGCTCCTCACAGAGGGTGAAATCTACTTAAGATTCTCTCTCTCCTGCCAACTCACATTCTCTCTCTTTGTGTCTCTCTAAACTAAAAACAAAAAAATTAAAAAAGAAAGAAAAGTATTCCCAGTGTTCCCAACTTCGTAGTCATCTACTCATTACATGCCATTCATTCACGTCTTCCTTCCACACTCTTTTTGTAGATATGTTTTCATCAAGTCTACTTCTTTATCAATTTAATGAGAGTATTAGCCATTTTGTAAATAAGTACTTCTTTTAATAAGTCAAAAATGATTTTCTTAAAATGTCAGTGGATTTGGTCAACAAGCCATGTCCTCCCCGTCTATGCACTTGGTGATTTTATAGCCTTTGGTGAAATCCCTTCTCAGCCTTGGGCTTTTCAGGCTGCAAAAGCCTATTTATTCAGACTCTCCGCATTTTGCTCTTCTTCCTCTCAGCTCTTTTCTGGACAGATTTCAGCGCAGTCTTTTCTCAAATGCTGCAATCAGAGCCATTTGTGGTATCTCACTTGTAGGAGAAAAATTCTACAACTTTCCCACAACAGCATGATGCCTTTCACTCTTTTGTCCTGATTTATGAGTAATGCCCATTCATTTTAACAAGAACAGCACAGCCAAACAACAGCTCCACAATAAAGATAATAAAATCAGACCATGTCCAAAGGGATGAAGTTTTATGTGGATATATATGAAGCCATATATAGATAACCATATGGTTGAAGTTTCTATTTACTCAGAGTAAGAAAAGAATCTAATTAGATTCTTAATTTCAGACTTATAGAAAAAATGTCCATATCAACGTGTGGAAACCTCTTAATGATGTCACTTTTCTAATATTCCAGCAAAGTTTATTTTTTCTAATAAGCCTACTCTCTGACAGTTGTTTCGATTTTGTTATTTAACATTACCAATGACAATAAAAGCATTCTAGAAAATTAATATCAAGAATATCACGGGGTGCCTGGGTGGCTCAGTTGGTTAAGCATTCAACTTTTGGTTTCGGCTCAGGTCATGATCTCAAAGTGTGTGGGTTTGAGCCCTGCATTGGGCTCCACGCTGCTTGAGATTCTCTCTCTCCCCCTTTCTCTCTCTGCCTTTCTCCTGCTCTCTCTCTCTCTCTCTCTCTCTCTCAAAATAAAACTAAATAAACTTAAAAAAAAAAAAAAGAAAAGAATATCAGGGGCACCTGGGTGGCTCAGTCTGTTAAGTGTCCAACTCTTGGTTTTGGCTCAAGTCATGATCTCACAGTTCAGAGATCAAGCCCACCATCGGGCTCTGGGCTGCCAATGTGCAGCCTGTCTGGAAATTTCTATCTCTAGTCTCTCTCTCTGCCTCTCCCCCGCTCTCTTTCACTCTCTCAAAATAAATAATAAAACTTAAGAAAAAAAATATCAGATTCGTCAGCTCATCTTTTAAGTATATGCTGATTAACATCTATATTATACTTGATTGAGGCAAACTACCGAGGCCAATTAATTATGTGTTTTGCCTTTGTAAAACTATTTCACAAATACTTACACATCTTTTTAAAATCAAGCTTTATTATCTATGTTTATGCTGCCTTTCCCTTTAGTGTTTATAAAAAAGAAAAAGAAAATCTTTCTGGTATCAGTTAGAAAACCTTTACTTCCATTTGTAACATCAACTCATAAACATGCCCATGGTATTTAAAGAGAACTGGGTAGTAAGAATATTAGGTCCTGTTTTTGGTTTTGTTTTTTTTTTTTTAACTTCTAATAATTCGTTGATTTTAAATCTCCAAACACAAACTAACTTACATGGCCAAGAAACTACCAGAAAATCTAATTTAGACTACATACAGTAAGACATGTTCATGAATAGTCACAATCTGCAAACAGAAGGTCTTACTCAACAAAGCAGTGAGAAGGTGTCTGTACTGAAAATCAGGTGGTTTTTTTTTCCTTCTGTATAAATAAACACTTTCAATTTTAGCATAGACGTTAAGTAAAAAAAAAAACAACTTAATACAAACTTTAAAGAATTCTCCATCTACCATGTACTCCTTACATAAAATGTGCAAGATCTAAGCACATGCAGTGAATTCTACATAATATAGGCACGGGCACCAAAAAGTCCAAATCAGAGTTCACAAGTTATTTTCTATGAAACACTTGGGCTTCACAAAAAGTTACAGATATTCTAAAGACGATGTAAGGAGCAAAATCAGAAAACTCTGTGTAACAGAAAGGAAAACAAGTATCTTAGAGTTTTTAATATACAAATACACCTTTGAAACTTTGGTGGGGGATGGGATGCAGTGGGCAAATTCTCCAAAATCTCCGAATATAAACTTTGTTCCGAACATCTTCTCTTTGTTTTTGGAAAAGCAATTGTTTCTCAAGGAATACAGTTTTGATTTTTTTTTTTTTTTAATGTTTATTTTTGAGAGACCGAGGGAGACAGAGCATGAGCGGGGGAAGGGCAGAGACAAAGGGAGACACAGAATCCGAAGCAGGCTCCAGGCTCTGAGCTGTCAGCACAGAGCCCCACGCGGGGTTCGAAACCACAAACCGTGAGATCATGGCCTGAGCTGAAGCTGGATGCTCAACCGACTGAGCCCCCCGGGCATATTTAAACTATATTTAAATATAGGAATATGGTTTTGAAATGTGGTCTTTGCAGGAGCTTGTTATTGGTTTGCTAGCAGTTTTGCTCTTCAACTTCTAACTTCGAGTGACTTGGGTTCATTTAGGTATCTTAATATCCAATATGCTCCCCCACATCTAGCTCCCCACAGCTTGCAAGCAAAGAAATAAATCATGTGTAAGTTTACTTCTTGATTTTTGACGCTTTCCAAATTGTAGATGAATTAGGGTTCTCAGCATTCAATTTACCATTTTGTGTGTGTGCACCATTAAGTGGATCAATATATTCCCCTAAAGGCATATGTCCTATTTCTAATAATATTTTCTACCTAAAATATTGCTGAACACTTTCAGATAAATAAACAAGTCAGAAAAAGCAGAGTTGCTTAAATTGGATCATTTTAGCTGGTTTTGTATTTTAGTCTAGCTTTTCACTTGAAAAGAGAGCAAAAGAATGATGTAAAATAAAAGATGACATTCTATAATTCTTCCATTCACATTTTCCTAGCACATGAAGGAAACAAAGTAGCCTTGTCAAAAAGATTCAATACCTTATTAAAATGTGTAGACATATGTATACGCTGTTTCTAAATATTTATCAGCTCTAACATATGAAGGAATATTTGGGGCAAAAAAAATGCTTTTTTTGTCTTTAGAGTACATGTGATGGGCCTCTATAAATTCTGATGGCTCTGACGAATTGTGGCACTGTATTTCCATCAGGGAGGGTGAACATGTCAGATAATGTTTAGATTGGGTACACTACCCTACTTCAGATCACAGACCACGATTATTGAAACATTCGTTCCTTCAGTTGTCTACCTCTAACTACTAGCAAGTTGACTGTATGATTCAGTGCTTTAAAGCCATTTGAGAGAGTATCACAGCAACCGGGGGGCTCCACGTGCCCTCCTCTACATATCAGGTCATCACTCTAGCACATTCGGTAACCACAACCATCTCACACACACCTGATTTGTGATGTGGGGTAGGGGGGCGTGGTAGCCAGAGAAGGTTAGAAACGTTTTATACCCTGTGTCTCAGGAGGGAGAACCAAAATGAAGGCTTGCTGAACTTAAAGCATGGAGAATGGAGTTCTAAAGAGAAAAGAAAGTCTAAATCGTGTGATAAGCACATTCCAAGTGGATGAAGCAAATAGTTTTGTATCAGCTCTATTGATTCATCTATTTTTAAACAGATACTTAATGCTGAGTTTAAGCATGACCTAGGCTAAGCATTTTGCTTTTTCTATATATTTCCCTGAGTTTTCCTTTCCTCCTTGACAAATAGGGCAAATTAATATCAATATACACAGGCCAGAACATGATGGCCTTTGCTGAGCTTGGCGGCTCTCCAGTTCCTGCTGCTAAACATTATCAGAGAATAAGCATCAAAACCAAATTCCTCTAGTAATTTTAGTAATAAAATTTCCTGAACACAGTTCATATCCTTAATGCTTTCCAAATTCTCAAAAGAAAGGGCTATGGACAACAACATTTATCAAATACGAGAGAGAGAGGAGTATGTCTAGGGGATGTTTTTGAAGCTATGTTTGCACATCAAGCACGCTGTTTTTCTAGAGTGTATGTTTGAGCTCAACACACACTCTGAATGTTCCTAATGATGTTATAGTTCATACAATTTATAAGGTCAATTATCCACAACAAAAGTATCTTTGGTATTGTTATGGCTATCGCTTTATAATTTGACATAGCCTGGAAATGACAGTGTGGTAGTCACTGAAGTTTCCTCATGTCCTGTCACTTCTTAAGAGCCACTATCAAAGTCATTACTACTTTACATCTAATTCTGTGCTACAGTAAGTTATAAAGTGTCTATCTCTCTACTCAGTGCATTAAACGTGGGTGGGCAGACACTTGTTGTAGAGCTTATTTAGGGCTCATAAATAACGTAATGGCTAAGAGTCAGTTTAAAAGCATTCTTAGGCTTGAATCCTGTTTTATGTTGAGCAAATTTAACCTCAATACCTGTATCTATCAGAGGATGACAAATGCTTTCACCCAAGGATTAAGCAAGCTAACACACATTAAGAATTTAGCTTATTAACTATTCAACAAAAACTGGTTGCCAGTTAATAATAATAATAATGATAATGATAACACCAAGAGAAACAAAAATCATCCAAATGATGACTGTGGCATCTTCCTCTCCCATAATGATAATTATGAATATTTACACTTTTTATGAGTAATCACATAATGTATTTCTCCACTGATATTGTTTGGTTCTATAAGTGGGTTCAGAGAGCTTTTTTCTAGTTTAGACAGCACTTCATCTATTATCCAACAGGACAGCTCACTTATCCTGATCAATCCATCCTTATTTCAAAATCCATTCATCTCTATCTTCCCATGATAACCTCAATGGAAATGAAAACCAGAGTGTAAAATGGAAACAGATACATCGCTGCGGTCTATGCAGTGACAAACTATAGAGACCTTCAATAATGATGGCCACCATGTAATTAATGAGCAACTATTAGATGTCAGGGACTCATAGGTCCACCCCTGCAATGACAAAACTGTGATGACATACACTGTGTGTAGTCAAATTAACTCTGGATGTATCTTAGGTTTTTGTTGGCATCTTTCTTTTGCCCTTACTTCTTGATGTATTTAATTTTCACCCTACTGTACAATCTTGCTTCTAAAATCTTTCCCTTACATGTATTTTAGGCCAAACATTGAAGAATGAATCATGAATGAACTAATTTGAGTTATTACTTACTGATTTATTAAATTAACAAATATTTGAGTGACTTGTCTTTTCCACATGGCCCACACAGTGCCAGGGAACGGAACGAGGGGTTGTGGATTCGAACCCAGTTCAGTCTATCTCCCAGCTCATGTCCTTCTTGATAGGGCCTATTGCTTCCACACTGAGTTAGTATTGTAGTCAGTTGACTTAGATAATTCTTGGGGCTTGGGCTATATTACATGTGTGACCTGGAGTTTTGAAAGCACAGAGCACTTGCCCTGATTCATACCTGAAAAAAAATGTCTACATGTCAGGGGTCAGCTGAAGTTTCCTACAGTTGAGGAATAAGGACAGCTTTTTGGAAATCACTGCACTCCCGATGATGACAGATAAAAGAGTGTGATTTTGGTGCTTATTTCTTTAAAAGATGATGTCTAAGAAGGCTTTCTTCAAAGTGAGTACCTCAGTGAAAACCACTGAGGAATGTTGAGCTGGGGACATGCATCATCAGCGCCAGCCCCAGGAGACGCATTGACCACCTCAGGAAAGCTCAGCAGCAAGGACCCTGCAACTGAGTTTCTCAGGAGCTCAGAAATGCTCCCACAAGAACAAGAGTCAGCCTCCGATCTCTGCCAAATTTGGAGGAAAGGAGAACTCCAACGCTGAAGTTTTCGCGGGGTATCACACTGGAATGGACATAGCTATTACAATTACATGAGATGATTCTTTTGACAAGATGACTGGAAGACTTCTGACTGTCTAAGAGTAAGCTGATGGGTCTTGGGATCCAAGATTTTATCCAGGTGTAGGGAAAGAATTTACTCCAGAGCGTCTGGGTAGGTGGGAGGCAGGGGTAATGTTGCTTCTCATTATACTTTGAGAAATCCTGCTCTTTCAACCTAATACTTGAGTCATTTTATGTTACATTTAATATCGGGTATGGTACATTATTACATTTGTGTTTTTTTAAAGTCTACTTATTTGTTTTGAGAGAGAGAAAGAGAGGAAGAGAGAAAGAGAGTGCAAATGGGGAAAAGACAGAGAGGGAGAGAGAGAATCCCAAGCAGTTACCACATTCAGCATGGAGCGCCACACAGAACTTGATCTCACGACCTTGAGATCATGACCTGAGCCAAAATCAAGAGTCAGGAGCTCAACCAACTGGCCACCTAGGCGCCCCTATATTTGATATATTGTGGGGTGGAACCTCTAAAATTGGGAGCCCCTAGAGCCTAAAGAATTTTCCTTTCAGATCATTTTAATTCAGAGTGAATGTGACACTAGAATAGAAGACGGCGAATCTGGAAATTGGCCCCATTCCTGCACTGCTCACAGCACACTACATACCCTGGGCAAGAGATTTCAGATACCCCACCATCTTGTCTAGTCTTATTAAGCAATAATGGTGACTTCCAACATTAAGAAATCACCACACAAAAAAAAATGCCATTTTAAATTAGGCTCTTTTACCTAAAATTTTTTTCACTGCATACTAAAAAAATAATATATTGCCAGTTAACCTACAGTGTTTGATAAGGACTTGCTGTCCAAGAGGATTTCATGACAATTTCTTTGCCTTTCCAAGGTACATTTGCAGTTGCTAAGGAACCACATTTCACAGCCATGGCTATCTAGTAATACCATATGTGTATAATGTCAGAATAATTATGTGATAGCTATTGTGAAAACCATAAATCATGAGCATTAGAAATAAGAAAAAAAATTTAATTAGATTGCCTGCTACAACCATAATATAAAGTCTAGTTCTCCAATGAAATAAACGTTCCAGTATAACAGGGACCTTCTGTGTTAGTTTAGCTTTCTACCCCCGGCCAGGCACAACTCCGGCACAATAGAAGGTATGCAGAAATATCTACTGAAGGAATAAAGGTGTTTCTTCTCACTAGTACTCAAAAGAGAAAAATTATACAAGGCTCAAGCAAGATCATTCTCCTAGGAAAGAAATGACATGCTTTTATGAGAATCATAAGTGGAGATTTTGCAATCATAATGTTCTCATTCACCAATTTTCCAAAGTGTATAGATAATAGCCATATCTTTGGAAATTAGTTAACAGTGCCATTTTAAACTTGTTTTTGATAAATTACTCCTTTCTGAAAACCGTATCTTATTAAAATAAGGGTACACAGAAAATCTGATTTCTTTAATAACTTAACCACTATGCTTGAGAGGAGAAGAATCAACTCACCTCCATCTCTAGCATAAGGTTGTATTTCCTTATAACCTAGTCACTGTGACTGTTTGTCTATCTGTGGTCACCCGTGTGTTTATAGATCTGCGGTCATTTTCTTGACTTATCCAAATATCTGTTTCATTTCGGCTTTCTAAATGAGGTAAAACATCAGTTGCTGGCATTTTAAAGTTGGTGTACTAAAAGGTGATATATAATCAGGCAAATTGAACTCCACAAATGTTGATGTCACAGTTTTTGGCAGAAGCCTAGACTTAAAGTATGCATTTTTATGAATTTGCTCATATATCTTTTTGTTATATACTGCACATCTTCAACAAAATTTGAAAGCTCCTTTTGCTCCTTTTATATCTCAGAGTCACGAATAATTGCTTCATATCCTCAAATATTAACTTCTTACTCAAAATAATGAAGGTACTCCATGGAGCATACTTAAAAGGGGTCCTACAATTTGTTTTTGGAAGTGTTTTTCACTTCAGCAGTGAAGATACATCTAACTTCATCTTTTAAAAGATATATCTAACTTCCCTTAATTTTCAGCGAAGCCAACAATGCTTAGAAAGACACTAATTTTGGTTAAATTTTTACCTAATGTTTTCTGGTCTGCTGTAGCAAGTGTTACCTTAAAGCCCTGATACATTCCATCTGCTGTTTACATTCTCTTCAGTCACTATGTAATTTTACAAAATAATAGAAATCAAGTTTGTCTAGCATAATAAACCCCTGTGATTTTAGCCCAACTAAATTTTTTTCCTCTGAGTACTTGAAGATGTCTTTATCCCTTTATTTCCAAATGATTGCACAGGGTCACTAGACATCTTTTCATCAGAGGGCACTATTCCTCAAGTCTGGCCATATTTCCTCAGTTCTTTCTGTCTTCTCTCTGAACATTTTCACTCACTCTTTAATATTCCAGAGTTCAGCCATGTTCCTTATATATCCTACATCTAACCAATTATTAAATTAGTTGGATCAGTAATGAAACTAATCTAAAACATCACAGAAATTAAATGTTATTCTGATGAGAAACTTTTCACAGAGTTCCAGTGTTATCAGTACCCTCACATTAAAGAGACATTCTGTGATGGTGGACTGAGGAAGACATGGGTTTGGGAGGCTACTGACTGCTTTGAAATCCCAGATCTACCATTGAACAAATTTGAACAATCAAGCCACTTAATATTTCTGAACTCCTCTTTACATATAGAATGGAGGACACTAACACCAACCTTTCAGACTGATATGAAGACTAGGTAAAATATTTTTAAAAACATGGCACAGAAATTTCTCTTAATCATAGATGATTAAGGGGCGCCTGGGTGGCGCAGTCGGTTGGACGTCCGACTTCAGCCAGGTCACGATCTCGCGGTCCGTGAGTTCGAGCCCCGCGTCAGGCTCTGGGCTGATGGCTCGGAGCCTGGAGCCTGTTTCCGATTCTGTGTCTCCCTCTCTCTCTGCCCCTCCCCCGTTCATGCTCTGTCTCTCTCTGTCTCAAAAATAAAAATAAAAAAAAAACGTTGAAAGAAAAAGAAAAAAAAAATCATAGATGATTAAACACATTTTAATTCTCTCTGCCTCCCCTAAACCCAAATAAGATGAGAAGAAGGAGAATAAAACTGTAGAAACCCCACAGGGGCAAAGACCATGGGCAAGGGGAAAACACCTGACAAGAAATGTCAGATGACAGGACTGGAGGAGTGATAGAAAAGAGAAAAGATTAATTCTGAGTGACTCAAAATAAATCAATAAGAAGGCTACAGAAAACTAAGCAATTGAAAAAACAGAAACAATCACTAACTCCAGGGAAAATAAAAAGTTGTATAAAAATGAAATGCAATCCAAATACAAAATAATGCAAACTTATGCAATGTTTACATATATATAATGATGTAAATGCTTACTAAAGAGTTTAGCTGAAAGAATGTAAAATTACACATGGAAGTTACGAATGTAAGAGAAGTAAGTGCTAACCAATTATTTTGGGAAGTCAGTTTTTAAAAAAATCAAGAACTAGTTCTGTAAGTAGTTTATTTTGTTTGTTTGTAGCTGTAGTTCCGTAGTTTTGTTTGCTTGTTTTGTTTTCCGTATATGAAGACAATACTAAAAGAAATATCTAATAAGGTTGAAAATAATCTCTGGGATGAGGAGTAGAACAAGTGTTCTACAAGTGCATTAAAACCTTGTAGTACTATTTTTCTCTTAAATTACGTATGAATTATTTTTAAAAATACATAAAGAAGCATCCAAAAAATGTATGATAGTCTCTCTGACTTATTGCTCAATATTTTTTTATTAGCATTCTAATACATATCATTTGTCAGGTTACCATTAAGTTCATATAATTAAGCAAAACCATATAGCAGTATAAAGAAATGCAATTAATCATTTCCTAAATCAAGCCCTAACACAGATTCTCTTGAAAATAAAATGCCAAGTGTCTCTCAAGGATAACTTACATTTTAGGTGTTGAAAACTAGAATGGATATTCAGTGTACTTGGTCTAGATCATCTTGAAGTTGTCTTCTAATACTTAGATCTAAGGTAGTATAAGTCATTCAAAATACACATTTATTATTAATAAGCAAAACAGTATGGCTACTACATTAATACTGTTGGTAGAGAAATAATGTAAAACCTAAATCATCTAAAACCCTTGAGAACCAGATTTCACCACCAACACACCCTATCTTCCTCATCCCCTGACTTATCTCATCCTTCACAAAAGAGACAGAGAGAGAGAGAGCTTTCACTGGTTTAATTTTGTGACATTCCACTTGAGTTTGGTCATGGTAAATCTCTCCAGGAGAACACGTAAGGAGACGCTTCCACGGGAGGCTGGCTCACCTCCAGATGTGGTTGAAGGGAACAGGAAAACTGGGGCCCAGAGTAGAATCCGTGGAAGGATCTTCAGAGGGATGGAGCTCATGCTCTCAGGGAGATACTTTAGTGTGGAGGGCATAGATGCTGAAGAATATTGTTTCTCTTTTCTCCATGTATTATACAATGCAAACACTTGTCTCTGAATTCTTGGGACAAAATTTATGAAATGTACATTACTCATTTATTCATGGTGGAATCAGGCATGCTTTCCTGGGATTGTGGCAGAGTGCTGAACCTAGCTTCTTATGTAGGAAAACCAAAACCCCCAGTTTGGTTCAGCGGTCCAAATTTGCTGTCTTAATGTCAGTATGAATTGGGCTGCCCTCCATTCCCAATAGGGTACAGAACGGATGATGAATTATAAAGTCACTTAACCTTCAAAGGTAGAGATAAGGCAGCATATAAAGGCTATGTGAAAAAAGTATTTTATACTTAGCCAATTTCTTTACAATATGAGATTTTCTAAAGCAAAATATGGCATATTGATGCCGTTTTAATACAGTGAACCAAACAGTTTGCCTTCTCCTTGATGAATTGAGTCAATAATTAGGGCATTATTGTTAGGGTATGATGAGAATTTGATGAGCATTAAGTTGATACAGGATACCAGGCTGAATAGCTCATCGATGGTTAATGAACTTCATTTTGAAAAAAAAAAAAAAAAGCTGCCTGTTGTCAGCTTGAATTTTGTTCATCTGCTTCCTTCACAGAAAAGGGAGCTAGGTGTGCAGTGTCTGACCTCCTGGGTATTAGAGTATGACTGCATTTCTCCATAATTAATTAGCAAATCAAAGGTTGCAGCGGTCTTCTCCAGAGTGAAAGGAATAGCATGCAGGTATGTTCCCTGTTGTTCTCACTATCTTGTGTCTGATAACCATCAATTATTTTTGCTCGATTAATGTAAATTACTGTATTCTTGAGTCTCACTTATACTATACTTAATAGGTGTGAAGACAGAAGATGCTTCCCCATTTTGAGAATTTATCAGGTGACACTGATACTGTTCTCCAAGCAAGCTGGGATGCGTGGCTTATAACTGAATTTCAGACACAAGCTAATATAAAAATTGGATGTCGGATGTCATGACAAGATTATATTCCAACAGGTTAACTTCCAGGAAAGAGACTGGCTAAAAAAAAATCATATTACCACTTGTTCCACACGCTGTCAAAGTCATCAAAAAGCTGACTGAGTAGGCCAAAGAGAAGCAAGAACAGTGAATAAAATTGCACCAGCATTGAAACCCGGAATACTACCAACCACATATCACAGACGCGCTGCAGTGTGAACCAAAGCAAAGAAAATCACAGGACACTTCACAAAATTTGCTTTCCTCAGAAACCTGGCATGATGCTGCAGAAAGCAACGGAGAAGATTCTCAAAGTCTCTTAAAATTCTCTCTTTTGAAGAATCAAGTGCTGGCTGCTATGGGCCCCTTTCCCAGCTGTGGGTCAGAGGCTCTTGAGGCCAGACTGGAATCAGAAGGAACAATTCTTTTTCTTCCTTCCTTCCTTCCTTCCTTCCTTCCTTCCTTCCTTCCTTCCTTTCTTTTCATTGTTAACTAACAACTAATGAATCGTGGTGAGGTTTGAAGGATAATTCCTGCTTGTGTAAGTGATGAGGTCTGGAAGGGAAAATGAATCCCAGAGACAGAACCCAAATGTACCAACTAACCTGTCACCAAATTAGCCTAATTTAAGAGCAGAGGAGAGGTTCCAAGATATAAAAGGCATAGGACGAGACAGACAGGCAAACTAGACTTCTCACCAGTATCCCCACCAGCCAAGACAACACACTTTTTGTGGACCTACTATTAATGCAGCGGTTGCAAATTACTTGAACAAAAAGCACAGAAAATTCTCCAATAGCCCGGCATTTCACACTGTCCTGGGCCCCGGAGGCTGGCTCTGGCTAGCCCTTCCGCTTTAAGGATAAGATTTTAAAAGCAAATTAAAACAACAATGAAATATCACTTTTCACTCACATCACTGCTAAGATTAAAAACATTGATAATAGCCACTTTTAATGAGGCTGAGGGAAGCAGGCACCGTTAAAGACTGCTGGTAGAACCATCAACTACAAAAAGTCTTCCTGGAGGGTAATTTGGCAATCTGCTTCAAAATTCAAATGCATATTCACTGACCCAGCAATTCCACTTCTAAAAATACACACTAATAATCAGATGAGTGTTCAAAGATAGAGTACAAGGATATTCTATTGATAATAGAGAATAATTAGAAACCAAAAAAAATGTACATCAACAGGGATCTGGAAACATTATGGAACATTATACAAAGGAATACAGTGTCGTCATTAAAAATAATTGTGTGTGTCTATATTTAGTTATATGGGAAAATCTGCGAGGTGTTGGCAAGGGAAAAAAGCAAGCTACAAAAACGGCTGTCTGTGGAAAATATTCATTGAGAAAAACTCTGAAACAGAGGCTCTACACCAAAATGCATGGGGTAGTTCTCCTGGCTTGTGGATTTATGAATGATTTTCACACCCTTCTTTACAAAAGTATGTATTGTCCAGATATTTTATAAGGAAGATGTATTGCTTTTATAATCTAAAAATATAGATAATATTCACATTTCATACATTGCTTGTAAACCACCTGCATTTTCCTTCATTGGGTAGTGACATATCCCAAAAAAGCTTTTGTCCACCAAAATCTGATTTTGGTACATCATTTAGAGAATGTCCCTTCTCAAATGCTTGGATCCATAACTCTTGCTGAACATGGGGAAAGTCTTGCGCCCTCATTCCCATCTCCCCTTTCCACTCCCACACCCCACCCATGAATGCACACAGAGTTGATTGGAACCAGATTCAGTTGGGCTAATGAGAGTCTTTTTACCAAGGATCTGAATCAGAACAAAGAAATTGAAGTTGGTGCTTAAGTCGAAAAAATATGCTGGGATTTTGGAGGTCCATTTCCACGTAACCCCCAAAGGAGAAGCAGAGGTAAGAAAAATTTGTATCCACAGAAAGGGTGAAGCTGATTTGTTTTTACATGTTTTCACCAGGAATAACTATACTCCCTGCTTGGTTTCTGGAAGATACCATAAATTCTCATTTTGGCTTAAGCTAAATTTGTGTGGCTCTCTACTATTTGCAGATGACTAATTTCTGGTGGAAGCCTAAAATGGTCCTCAGTGATCCTCACCTTCTGGTATTCATACCCTGTGTGCACTGGACTTAACTTGGCTTGTTTCTAACTACTAGAATATGGAGGAAGTGATGAGCTCTAAGTAACGGGCTATCCTGGTTTCTGTCTTAGACTCTCTCTATCTCTGTCTTGTAACTCGACTTCTACTGATGAAGGATGCCAAGCTGTTAGGAATGTGGTTCGGCACTGCAGAATCACCAAAAACCATGATGCCTTGCTAAGACTGGAAAAATAAAGCAAAGTAAGAATACGTGAACAATGGTGAGCTAAGTATCAGAACAGATCTGTTTAAAAAAAGTAGAAATTTCAGACTTAGAAGAGCAGTGGCAGTGGCAGTGGAACACGGCACCTGGAAAGCTATCAACAGGACATAAACAAATGTCCTGGAGAAAGAGAGCAGCCAACACCTTGTGGTAGAATATGCAGACACAGTAAAAGCAGATCTTTGCAACCTCTAAGCCACAGACGTCAAAACAGATAATAGCAACCGATACAAAACATGACAGAAGAGCAATGAAAAGTTACCTTATCATCAATTTGAGAAAATGAGAAGGCGTTGAGGGGACTGGAGAGAATATAAATCACACTCATTTGTTTTGTAGTATGTTTAAATTACTAGTGCAAGCATTTTATTGAGGCTGTGCCATAGTAGATGTTATTTGCACACACAAAAAATTGTTTAATGTCTCAATTAAGAACACTAGTGTATTTTCTAGAGTGAAAGGACCTGAACTCTAATATTTCTGCCTGACCTCCTGACTGCTATCTATAGTGACTCCTAGGCAAAAGCAGTTCAGACTAGATGATATCAACTCCATTATCCCCAGCCTGCCTGGTTGAGGAAAGGAGATTATATGCGTTTGGAGTCCTTCCTTCCTTGTATTCTGTAGCCCCCAAATAAATGAATATATGAACTATAGAATAGTACAGAGGTTTTGCTCATTACACACCAATAACTTACCAAAGGTTTTTCATCTAAACCAGAGAACACATAAAATTATTTGAGACACTATCTTCTCAAAACCCCCAGGGGATATATACAGTTAGTATCATTCTAAATATATAAGTAAGGAAATAAGCAATCCATTACATACAGTGGATAGTTCCGGCCACGAGGGGCTCATTCTCCAAACCCAGTTGCATGGCTGGATTGAAAATAAACATTAAACTTTTGAGCTGCTGCAACTGAATGAATTATCTAATATATAATATTCATAAGAAACATATTGAAAGCTATGATGTCGCCAAAGTGAAATTTGCAACTCATATTGAAAACCAGCATATTGTGAAACAAACTCTATCACCCCCATAACGGCAGAAGACCAAAGTACGTTGTCAGATATAGAGACACAGCTCAGAGTCTGTATTAGTCAGCTCTCATTAGTCTTGCTAATAAAATCCAAATGGCTAAAAACAACAAAGGTGTATTTCTTAGTCACAGCACCTGTTGGCTGTAGATCAGCTGCTTCTTGGTTCTGTGTGTCCCTTCACTGGGAGAGTCATGTTAAAGAAAGACACACACACACACACACACACACACACACACACACACACCTGGCATATGCCATTCGCTGGAGAGAAGGAGCAAAACTAAGACTACACAACTTTTGTTCAGTCTCAGCATGCATTGGCCACAATGTCACATCCACAAGGTTCACATGGAGGGGTGGGAAATATGGCCCTCTTAGAGAGGGCCACCAGAGCATGGATATATGGGGACAGGCCCCAGGACTAACAGCAGCAAATATGTTGAGCAAATAATACAATCCAACATCCCTGAATCGGGAAGAGCAGGATACTGTAACATCTGCCCTTGTCTGAATTATGAGTACAAGGTTGTCAAAAATTTGTAAACAAAACTGGAAGAAAAAAAATCATTCTTCAGAAACTATTGAATAAGGTTTTACATTTAACGGTGAACTTTAAGAAATGACATACAGGGGTGCCTGGGTGGCGCAGTCGGTTAAGCGTCCGACTTCAGCCAGGTCACGATCTCGCGGTCCGGGAGTTCGAGCCCCGCGTCAGGCTCTGGGCTGATGGCTCAGAGCCTGGAGCCTGTTTCTGATTCTGTGTCTCCCTCTCTGTCTGCCCCTCCCCCGTTCATGCTCTGTCTCTGTCCCAAAAATAAATAAATGTTGAAAAAAAAAAAAAAAGAAATGACATACAAAAATGGGGGATATTTTGTAATTCAATGGACTCCTTTCGTCAAGACTCTGGGGCCCGTTCACAGCCTGCCAGCATTTGGATAAATACATCTATTAAGGAAAATTTGGTAAAGCTTGTAAAACACCATAAACATATTATCGTGGCCCAGAAATTCCAATTTTTATAATTTACCCTAATTATATAATCCTAAAGTAGCATAAAAGATATATTCCCAAGTATGTTCAACACAGCAGTATACATAAAACCAACCAACTGGAAACATTGTCATAATTGAGCCATAAGATCAGTTTAAAAAAATTATGGGGCACTCATGATAATAGAATGTTCCACAGACATAAAAATAATACACAGGAATACATATGCCTTTTAAATGTACTGATGATAAAGGATATAACTGATCATGATACAGAATTGAATATACACTATAAACTTGGTTTGAAGGAAAATGTGTGTATTTTTAAGCATAAAGAAAAGGCTGTGAAGATAGATGCCAAAATCTAATAGCGACTATTTCCAGATGGCACATGTAGAGGTAACTATGATTTTCTTCTAGACGTTCTATTCTATCTTTCAGGAAAAATAAATTAATAATTTAAAAATAAATTTATTAAATTTTTAATAAATTAAAAATGACTAACGTCCAAAAACGTAGACTGTAGCAGCCCTTCTTTCTGAGGCCTTATTTCTGGGTGGGGGTCTACATTTGCACTCAGTGAAAAATGATCACCCTAACCTTGAGAGATCTGATTGCCTGTCATCAGTCGTAAGAGAATTCACCAAGTGCAGCCAGGAAAAGACCCATTGTTTCTGCATCGTGAAATTATTCTCGATACAGAATGTCCTCACAAAGAACGTATCTTAAAAAGCTACACAAGGGGCGCCTGGGTGGCGCAGTCGGTTAAGCGTCCGACTTCAGCCAGGTCACGATCTCGCGGTCCGGGAGTTCGAGCCCCGCGTCGGGCTCTGGGCTGATGGCTCAGAGCCTGGAGCCTGTTTCCGATTCTGTGTCTCCCTCTCTCTCTGCCCCTCCCCCGTTCATGCTCTGTCTCTCTCTGTCCCAAAAATAAATAAACGTTGAAAAAAAAAAATTTTAAAAAAAAGCTACACAATTCTTGATTGTCACGGTTTGCTATTTCTCACTAACTTTTTATCACCTTCCCAGCCAAAATGACAAAACCATATTTTAAAACATGTACATATCTCAGCTGAAGGCATTTGCTCAAAACCCTTTGACTCTACAATAAGTATTAATTTACAGAAAGGAGCTCTCAAACACTTTCTTTTCTCTGAGAAACATAAAGAACATGAGCAGAGGAGCTCGAATTTGGGTGAGCATATACACCTGCTGCTGATTTATCCCTTGAGATAATACAGAAGCAGAAAAAATAATTAAACAGCTCTGTCAGCTAAAACCTCACACTATAGAGCTAGACGATTTATTTCATTTTATACTTCTCCAAGAATGTTTTTTTTTTTCTGCTCACAATGTGATTTTCTTCTTATAAAAGTAGCACATTTTTTTCCTTGCTTTTCACAAAGAAATGAAAATTAAAAGCAAATAAAAAAGACCTTCGGGGTTGATACCAAGGGATGCATTCTACATTTGCAGAATTCGTGCCTTATGCCTTCTTGGCTTACGGTGCACTGGCCCAAAAGGCTGCCACTGCAGACCGATGTCCTGGGTCTCCTAGGCTTACAATCCTGAAACACATTTCTATTGCTTGTCTCCTTCTCCAAAACAATATGCGCGTGCACACACACACATGCATGCATGCTCACACGCACGCACACACCCAAACACGCATCCCGAATGAAACCTTTAAATTACACGGAGACCGTGCAACCTTGTTGCTCCTTCTCCTCAGGGCCCTTCGCCTTCCATCCAGACCTGCCCCCGCCCAGCGACTCACAGAGCTCTCCCACTTTTCTTTCTCTGGAGCTGGTTTTCTTTTCCTTCCTTTGCCTATGAACCTACCGCTTGCCTCTCTCTTCACAGACATCATCTCTGACCCCTGCCACTTTCTTTTTCCTCTTCGCTGGGTACTTATTTCTTTTCTTCCCCATCTCTTATCACAACTTTCCGACTTGCCTGCAAAAACACAAATAAATACATTGTGAGAGTTGATAGTCCTCACTCATCAGGGCACCCCTTTCTTCGACCACATCACCACATGCCTTTCTGCCAGATCCTGCCACAAATCCTTCCCTTTTTGCTAGCTGTTTGCGGAATCTGAGGTCCCAGAGAGGCTGTTCCCCACACAGCTGATATATTCAAGCACTTTCTTATATGCATACAGCAATAAATACAAAATTATAGCTGTAGCATTTGATATATACTTGGGTTAAAAAGACTTTCTCAATATTTAATCTACAAGGTGCATAGTGTGATTTAATATTTTCCAGGAGTAGTATGAAGAAAAAATATTACTACTTTATGCTAAAACCCACTGAAGCATATCCAGAATACTAAGGAAGGGTAATAATTCTTCTCATTTAGAAATTCATTTGGAACTTATAATTCATTTGGAATTCATAATTCATGTGGAAAATACCTGGATAGACTCTTTGAATATAAATGGTGAGGCCTCCAGGATATGGTCTACAAAGTAAAGGTAGGGGAGTTCAGAATATCGCAAGGGCCGTTTTGCTTTGGAGATGAAAGGTGACCAAGAGTAATGAGCCACGATATAGGGAAAGAGAAAGACCCTAGAATATGATGTAAAGTCCAAGGAAGATTATATCAGTCTGTGTTAGGTAATAGCAGATAATCTGAGAGGACCGGAGATATCTGACACTGAATTTGAGTTTGGTTCCTGCCCTTTGAGGTCTGCCTGTCTCTACCCGCAAACCTCGCAGGCTATAGAATGTGAGTCTGCTACAATCTTGCACTGGTGGGGACCGAGGCCAATGAAGAAAGAAGGTGCCCAGCATGGACCAGTAAGAGGGAACAGCAGCATCAAAGATATCTGATGTTTTAAAACCTTTAACATCATATAAAATGTATCATCTTAGCCTGTTTAAAGCATACCATGCAGTAGTCTTAAGTACATTCCTACTGTTGTACAACCAATCTCCAGAACTCTCTTCATTTTGCAAAAGTCAAACTCTATACCCCTTAAACATTCTGTCTGTATGAATCTGACTATTCTAGATACCTCATACATGTGGAATAAAACAGCATTTGCCTGTTCATGACTGGCTTGTTTCCCTTAGCATACTATTCTCAAGGTTCACTCATGTTAGAGCATAGGTCAGAATTTCCTTCTTTTTAAAAACTGAGTAATATTCTGTAGGTTGCATACACCACATTTTGTTTATCTTTTCACCTGTCGGATGCTTGGGTTGCTTCCACATTCTGTCTGTTGTGAATGTTGCTGCTACGTACATGGGTAGAAGGTGAGAGTGTTGAATAGGTGTCAGTCCATCAGCACAGACTGACCAGCAATATAGCCCAATGTCCCGAAAGGGTCAGCTTCGAAAGGCGAAAAAGCAGGTACGTGAGTTTATACATGCAAATATTTTTGTTACGCAAGCTTAGACTTGTCTAAGCTTTGTAAAAAACCATCTCCCTATGAAAACTATACATTAAAGCTAACATCTTCACTTACTTTTCCAACAGGCATCCCAAACTTAAGCTGTCAAAACTAACCGTCTGATCTTCCCCTCAAAATAGCTGCTAGTCTCTTTTCAGTTAAGGGCGATGGGATCCTTCTACTAGCAGCTCAGGCCAAAGTCAGCATGTTACCCTTTACTCCTCTCTTGATTGCTGCCTTGGCCAACCTGACGTACCGCACCTTGAAATTATATCCTCATCCGAGCCATTTCCCACCACCTCTAGCCCAAGTATCGTCTCTCACTTGGGTCCAAGTAAGGCATCCTCATGGTCTGCCTTTCGTTGCTCACATTCTGTCCATTCTCTACATGACAGACAGAGGGATCCTTTGAAGACGTAAGTCAAATCATGAGGCTCTCCTGATCGATCGTTCAACAGCCTCCCTGTCTAAGATCCTAAGACCTTGCAATTACCTCTCGATAGTTAGAGCATCTGGTCTCCTGTTCCCTCTATGGCCTCACCTCTGCTACTCTCCACTCTCTTCTACAGGGCTCCAGACACAATGACCTCTCTGCTACCCCTCACACGTGCCAGCCGTCCCCAGCCTGACAACATTCACCTTAAATGCTCTCCCCCCGTCCATCCTTGGCTCCCGTTTTCTCCTCACTTAATGTCACTTTCCTTGTAGGTCTTTCCCAGGCAACCATATTTAAAATTGCAATTTCCTCCCTCCCTGAAACACTCGCCATCCCACTTCCCTGTTTCATTTTTTTCTATAGCATTTGCCACCTCTCAATATCCTATACATTGTATTTATTTTTCTTATCTATGATGTATCTTCCACCATCAAAATGCCTGCTTCATGAGAGGCAGGATTCGCCTTATTGCAGTATTCTCAAATACTGCAAATACACTAGTCAGTTGTTGATAGAGGTTTGTTAAATACAAGAATGCATGAATGAATTACATGGATGAAAGCAAAGAGTGAAGTCTCAGGAAAAACGAGATCAGCAAGAAAGGTAAACAGTGGAAACCAACAAATGTCAACTAAGATTCGTGCATTTTATTTAGTTGACAAAATATAAATGCCAAATAGATGGCAATTAAGAAACTGTGAAGACAGAAGACAGACAGCAGCTTTGACTTTATGATTGTAGAGATTCGCTACAGCAGAACCAATTTATCTTAAAGAGTTTTAATCTTACACTCTGAACAAAATTTGTGTAGAATGAAGACACCAGTGACATTTTGAAAGTCTCATTTTATCAACTCACAAGAGCAAAAGCTTTCTTACACCTGGTAGGATGGTGGAGAAACTCCCCCAGATGTGCTCAGAGCTTTACCTTACTCAGCAGACTATAGACAAATGAAGAAATAATTCAGAATTTTTCTAACTAGCCAGAAGTCTTCTAGGCAATACCTGTCCCAGATCTCAGCAGAAGGAACCTTTTAAATGGGGTCATTGGAGGAAATGGTATTCAAGTTTTACTAAGTGGATCCTTTTCTTTATCACAAATTATATGTAAATTACTTTCAGCGATAGCCGTATCTCCTTCAGCTTCAAAGCACATGGACAGATATTCTTTTATGACTCAGTTCTGTGTTTCTAAATTGTTTTGATGCTCAGACAACATTAATGCAAGAAGACAGCTTTCCCTCTCCAACTTTTCACAAGCCATATCTTAAAAGCACCAGCCTTTGAAATCACACTCAGTCTAGAATTGCATTGCATTTTTAATGAGAGTGAGGATAATCCTGTCTCTCTGGAATGGATTACACCCAGGAATCCTTATTGTCATCTTGGAGGCACACCACTTCTATACATTTCTCTTCTTGTTGTCTCTTCCATCTTTTAATTATTTATTAGATTTTTACAGCATCTTACCTGGAAAGAGTTCAGATCCTATATGGAGAGTTTCTAGCAGCAAAAATTTTTAAAACATGTCTTAAGCACTATGCTGCCATAGTAAAGCAACAATGAAACCACAGAAAAAGTCTAAATGATGGAGAGGAAGAAATGAGGAAAGCCTGCTGAGGAGCAAGGAAACTGGAGACAATAGGTAGCAATACCTTTGCATAAGAAATCTAATCCTTTAAAGCACTACCCCCAAATGCCTTCAAGCTCACTTCTACCTCCTAGGCATGCTGTGGCTGGGCTGCAGAAAGATGAACAAGAACTTGGGCCCTTGTTCCATGCTGCAGTTACCTAGCCCTGTCTATAGAACAGCTCTTGCTCAAGAGTTATCTGTGAAGAGTTCCATCCATATTTATCGGCATGCACTGCCATAACATTTACCATGTGCTGGCCACTGTTCTAAGCACATTGTAAGCACTGACACATTTAATCCTATAAACACCATTAGCGGCCTCACTTCAGAGCTGAGGAAACTGAGGCACAACTACGAAATGGGAGATCCAAGGTTGGGCCCCAAGGCTGTCCCCACAGAAACCACGCTGGAGATCATCACTAAGCTGCATTTATATATGCTACTACTCTAGAAAATACTAATACTGGAGGCTTCCTTTTACTGTATTTTCTTTGACTTTGTGGTTTCTTTGCCTTTCAATGTTCAAGTAATAATAAGAATACATAATGATTTTATTTATATTATTTCTTGAAGAGAAAGGTTTACTTTCCATCGCCTAGAGATAGTAAGTAAATTACTATGCAGTTTGATGTTGATTTCTTTGCTGAGGGTTTAATTGCCTATTTTTGTTACATTGTTCTTGAGTACTCTTTTAACTCTAAAATTCTATTAGGGAAGTTTGTCCTTTCTTAAGCCAAACATGAGTAAAACATTTGTAGGTAGAGGTTTAGGGGAATAAGAAACTAAGTTTCACTGTCAAGTGGAACACTAAACTTCCTATCCCATCGTTCACTATTTCTATGATTGAAAGACAGTAAAACCTTGGATTGCAAGTAACTTGTTCTGTGAATGTTCCGCAAGATGCGCCAACATTTCTCATAAATTTTAACTTGATAAACGAGCGATGTCTTGCAATAGGAGTGCTGCATACTCATGATGCCGAATGTCACATGATCACAACCGAGCCAATGGTTCTTCTGTTTCTCTCTCTCTCTCTCTGATATACTGTGGGTGATCATCTCCTTTGCTCAGACACTCAGTCTCAGGCTGTGGTGTTTGGCAGAAATAGGTAATTTTTCAGAACGTTGGAAGGTGCCCACAACTGGCACTAGTGTATTTTTTTGTCACCTCAAAGCACCCATGGACAGCCCTTTGCTTTTCCATACAAGAGGAAGCTTGGGAATGCTTTGCTTCCTTCTAGGTCAGTCTGCCTACAGATACAGACCCTTTCCTCTGCTGTGTTATTGGCAGTTACATTCAATATAGTATGTAACTAGAGGTTATTAATACTGTACTGTAGGAGGTTTTCAAAGACAAGTACATGTTAATTTCTTAATTTTTCTTTATCTTTTGCATTTTCTTTATTATTTTGTATTACGGTATAGTATTTTAATCATTTTTATATGAATACGTTTGCGTGGTGGAATGAATCATCTGAGTTTCTGTTATTTCTTTTTTTATTTTTTTTTAATTTTTTTTTTTCAACGTTTATTTATTTTTGGGACAGGGAGAGACAGAGCATGAACGGGGGAGGGTCAGAGAGAGAGGGAGACAGAGAATCGGAAACAGGCTCCAGGCTCTGAGCCATCAGCCCAGAGCCTGACGCGGGGCTCGAACTCACGGACCGCAAGATCGTGACCTGGCTGAAGTCGGACGCTTAACCGACTGTGCCACCCAGGCGCCCCTCTGTTATTTCTTAAGGGGAAATTCGCTTTGATATACGAGTGCTTTGGATTACAAGGATGTTTCCGGAACGAATTATGCTCGCAAACCAAGGTTTCACTAGATCTCATCTCACATTGTGTTAGCAAAAAATAAGCTATTTAATTCAATCACAGATACTGGCTTCCAATAATGTATATTGTATCTAAGTATTTAAACTATTGCAGTCAGAGGAAACAGCTAAATGAGAAAGTCCAGATAGAGCTGGATAACCAAGAGATTACTCATTCATAATAAGTTTTAGGTGACAACTGAAAAACTCTGTCGATGTAAGTACTTGAAAATCAGTAACCAAATTTCTCCCCATGTAAACTGAAGTCAACTGGCCCCAAAGTAATAATATAGACCTACTCTCTGACACGCCTTCTCTGTGCCTGCTCAACAGCTGAAATTTGCTGGTCACTGAGACTTCTGTGCACGTATGGAAATCATAAAATCCTGACTGGCCCACTCCTGCCCAGTGACAGCCACTTACAGTTTGTTATTGTTCTGCTGCCAGTTGTAAGTTTCATCTGTCATTTTTATTCTTATTTATTTGAGTTCTCTCTCTCTCTTTTTTTCTTTTTGAAGACTCTGACTAAAAGTTTATCCATTTTACTTGTCTTTTCAAAGAGCCAGTGCCTGGTGTTATTGATCTTTTCTATTTTTTTTAACCTATATTTCATAAAACTCCACTCTGATTTTTATGATTTCCTTTAGATTTTGCATGTTCTTCTTTTTCTGATTTTTTAGGTGTAAGCTTAGATTATTTAACATGCTTCTTGTTTCTTGAGGTAGACCTGTCTCACTGTCAACTTCCCTCTTAGAAATGCTTTTGCAGCTGTGTTTTCATTTTCATTTGCCTCCATGTAGTTTTTTGGTTTTTTTCCTATTTCTTCATGTATTTTTGATCTCTTTGATTTCTTCATTGACCCACTGGTTGTCCAGTAGCATGTTGTTTAGCCTACTCGTGTTTATGTTTTGTTTTGTTTCAAGTTTTTTTCTTATAACTGATTTCTAGTTTCATACTGTTGTGGTTAGGGAAGAAATGCTTGATAAGATTTCATTATTCTTAAACACACTGAGAATTGTTTTGTGGCCTAATATGTGATCTGGCCTGGAGAATGTTGCATGTGCACTTAAAATGAATATTTATTCTGCTTTTAGGGATGGAATATACTGTATATATCTAAGTTCATCTGGTCTAATGTGTCATTCAAAGCCACTCTTTCCTTATTGTTTTTCTGTCTGGATAATCTATCTATTAATTTAAGTTGGGTATTAATGTCCTCTATTATTGTATTGTCTGTTTCTCACTTTATGTCTGTTAATACTTGTTTTATATATTTAGGTTCTCTTATGTTGGGTGCATAGATATTTGTTAATTATTGTATCCTCTTGTTGGATTGAACCCTTCTTCATTATGTAACGTCTTCTTTAGTCTCTTTTTATATCTTTGTTCTAAAGTCTATTTTGTCTAAATATTGCTTCCCAAAGTTTTATTTTTGACTCCCATTTGCACGGAATATCTCTTTCCATCAGGCACCCTTTTCAACCTTCCTATAAGCTCCTTTCCAAAAGCCACTGGAAAACTGCTTTATACAGAATATATTTTCAATAGTTCTTTAATTTGATAACCTTTAATTTGATAATTTGTTTTTTTTTTTTAATTTTTAATGTTTGTTTTTGAAAGAGAGAGAGAGAGAGAAAGCAGGGGATGGGCAGAGAGGGAGATACAGAATCTGAAGCAGGCTCCAGGCTCCGAGCTGTCAGCACACAGCCTGATGTGGAGCTTGAACTCACAAACCGTGAGGTCATGACCTGAGCCAAAGTTGGTCACTTAACTGACTGAGCCACCCAGGTGCCCCATTAATTGATAATCTGTAACTTTTAAATATCTCAGTACATGGTTTACTGGGTATCCATATACCTGTATGTATATGTTCTAAGTTCTCCACAAGAAAAAAAATATCACCTAGAGTTTTGAAAGAACTTTACAACATGGAGAAAAGGGTAAAAAACTGTAATATATCTATGACTTTTTTTTTTTTTTTTGAGAGGAGAGAGCAGAGGTTGGAGAGAGGGAGAGAGAGAGAGAGCATCCCAAGCAGGCTCCATGCTCAGCACAGAGCCCAAGTGAGGCTCGATCCCACGACGCTGGGATCACGATCTGAGCCAATGTCAAGAGTTGTATGCTCAACAGACTGAGCCACACAGGTGCGCCACACGTATGATGCATTTAATCCAACAAAGAGATGTGCTATTATGTCATCCTATGAAATGTTTTAGGGAAGTGGAAACGACAAAATTTCAATTATTTGGAGCAGCCTATATTCAAAGTGTTGAACTGATTACACAGCTGATGGTTAGACCATCAAATAAAATATTATAAGGTTCTTTGAAATACAAAAAAAGGTAAGAATAATGATTTTAAACAATACCAATAACACCAGAACCAATTTTACCTAGAAGAAAGATAAGGAGAATGACTCTCAGGATTCAGGCGTTATCAGCTACTTACTCTTAATTAGAAAAGATAAAGTAAGCTTTCAGGTAGTTAACTTTCCTGCATTATAATAATCAGAGAAGTATATTTTAAAGGCTTAAAGTAAACAAAGAGATTTTGCAGGTAAGAGAACCTACTATCAATTTCCAACAGAGGCACTCAGCCTTAAGAAGGAATGCCTCATGCTTGAGCAGCTGAAAACAGATCTAGAAACTTAAAAACCCTTTACATCTAAAGTGTTTTACTGCATTTCATTTAATTTTATCAGGCAGATGGGATAACAGGTTGGTCTCATTATAATGGAGGAGGTACCAACTGAAAGGACCCTAGCCCTTCAGGGCCTTTGTACTCTGATACTTAGTCAACATGTGACAACTATTTCTTTTTTTAGTTGGAGATCCAATTCGGTATCATGCAAAAGTCCTATTAAGTTCAAATTTCTCTATGACCAAAAAATACTCCTGATGAGGGACCATAAGGCAAGCTGAGGGCCAAGCACAAGCTAGTGCGTGCACGCGCGTGCACGGGCGCACCGACGCACACACATACATACACACACACACAGATACACACACACCAACCAGTTGGGATATGTGTGATGTTCCTCAGGTACCCGGATGCCCAAGGACTAAGGAAAGGGAAAGAAATAAATGGTTAACTGATAGAAGTCACAGTCATGCAGGACAGGAGTCCATCAGTTTACAAATATCTTAGTAAATTACAAAGACGCAATCTTATCCATAGCCTAATCTCCAGGAACTCCCTACTGTCTTAATGATAATGCTTTGCTAGAAGGTAAAACAACCTTAGCCTGACAATAGCTAGGCCTCCAGTAATCTGTGAATCTTCTTTAGCAAGTGGAAATCTCTTTAAGAAACTTCCTCTTGACTTTATCTCCCCCCAACTCCAGAGTATATAACCAGTCACTCTTCTCTCAGCTTTTTCTGCCCAGGGGTCCTGTCCCCCGTGCTTTAATAAAAAATCACCCTTTTGCACCTAAGACTTCTTCAAGAATTCTTTCTTGGCTCGAGACCCCCATCACTTCAAACCCTTTCATTCCTACCAGTTAGAAGTTCTTCCGATTTCAGTTTGAGTAATTTTTCTCTTTTAATCTTGTTAGTGTTTGAGCCCTCGATCATCTTTCTTTATGACTAAAGGCAAATAAATACAAGGCTGCTGTAGGTGGTTTATCTGCGATCTGCTATGGTGTACCACCATATCTGTAGCGATTAAAATATCATTATTTTGGTCTCAGCTGTAGGCACTCCTTTATTCAATTCCATCTGTGTTCAGAGAGGTCCCTGACAGCCAAATCAATTGAACAGTGGGTTTTCTGACTCCAGTGAAAAAGAAAAGGAGATCTTGATTCTTTGCATATTCTTTGTTGCAGGGAAAAGAACTCGTGTCCTCAAAATGGACATGTCTGTGTTAGAAAAGCCACTTGCTATATACGAAACAAATTGCTGAAGCCAGTTAATCAAAATAGAATTATTCAACATCAACTTCTGTTCAGTGTAATGGGAAAAACCTTTTTTTTACTGTACCCTTTCTTTTTCCATAAAGTAGAAACTAAACGTTTTATGTATATGATTAGTAGAAAGTACACTAGGTTGGGAGTCAGGAGATTGAGCAAACCATTAAATTTCTTTAAGTCTCAGGATAATTTATAAAATATCAAAATAAAATCTAAAGATTTCCCCCAACTTACCTGCACAACCCATTTGTATGTGTAGCTAATGAAACATCAAAGAACTCCCTACCAAATCTCAAAAGGAGTGCCCATCCCTGATGAATACACTCAGTGTTGGAAGATTTTTTTTAATCTTCCTAGAATAAAATTTTACCTTTCCTGAAATGCGTTGAAGCATCTTAAGTGCGTGCTTTATCTCTTCATAACATTTGGCGAAACTGGATACTCTTTTAAATCTTACAGTATTCACAGACACAGATTTTACTTGAATTTTTTTCAGACCAGTAAATAGATGAATAGTTTTATTGGTAAGGTGTGTACAGAAAAAGTAAAGGAATTGCTTACTACTGAACACTGACTATTAGCACTTGAAGTCAAAGAAGACATTATTTTGATGGGGATAAAAATATTGTATGATTTACTCATTACAACATTCAAATATAGAAATGGTCAACTACTTTCTTCTCATTAGAATGTAAGAGATTGCATGCAGCCTCAAGAAGGCAGTAAATTTAGGACTTAAAAGCCTAGGCTTGCTGCCATAAGCCTCACTTCCTATTTGTGTGACCTTGAGCAAATATTTTAACGTATCTAAGTCTCAGGGTTTTTATCTATGAAACAGAAGATGATAGTATCAGTAAACTTTCTGTAGCGATTAAATGAGACATTCTCTATGAAGCACACAACACAGTGCCTGGCACACAAGTAGGACTCTCTAAGTGTCAGGGAATGTAACATGATCTCTTTCATTGTGTGATAAATACAGAAGTGTCTTATGTATTGTCATATGCAGTATGTATTCACAAAACAGTGTATAAACGAAAGCTCTTAAAATGCAATGGAACAGAATACAGAGCGCAAAAATAAAGCCATGCACATACATATACAGCCAACTCATTTTCAATAAGGTAGCCAACACACAATAGGAAAGGACAGTGTCTTCAATGAATTGTGTTGAGAGAACTAGATTTCCACATGCAAAATAATAAAATTGGACCCTTATATTACAATTCAAATTGAATTAAAAACTTAAGCATAATATCTGAAACCTGAAAATTCCTAAAAGAAAACATAGGAGGAAACTCCTTGGCATTGGTCTTGGCAGCAATTTTTTGGATTTGACACCAAAAACACAGGCCACAAAAGCAGTGGGCCTATAACAAACTGAAAAGGAAACAAGTAACAAAATGAAAATGCAAACTACAGAATGGGAGAAAATATTTGCAAATCATTTTTTCTGATAATGAATTAATATCCAAAATATATAAGGAACTTATACAATTCAACAGGAAAAAATAAAAATAACCTAATGAAAAAATAAGCCAAGTACCTAATTAGACATGTTTCCAAAGTAGACATACAAATGTCCAACAGGTATATAAAATGAAACTCAACATCAGTAATCAGGGAAATGAAAATCAAAAGCACAGTGAGATAATCACTTTACACTTGTTAGGATGGTTATTACCAAAAACTGAAGAGATAACAAATGTTGCAAGGTGTAAAGAAAAGGGAATTCTTATATACTCTTGTTGGGGATGTAAATTGGTACAGACAATGGTGTGGGAAACAGGATAGATCTTCCTCAAAAACTGGAAAGCAGAACCACCATATCATCCAGTAATCTCACTTCTGGGTATATATCCCAAGGAAATAAAATCACGATCTCAAAGAGGTACCTCTACTCTGATGTTCGCTGCAGCATTATTCATAGTAGCCAAGATATGGAAACAATCTAACTGCTTCTCAACAGGTGAATGGATAAAGAAAAGGTAATAAAGAAAGAGAGAGAGAGAGAGAACAAAATAGCATTCAGCCTTTGAAAAGAAGGAAATCCTGCCATTTGCAACAACACGGATGAACCCAGAGGGCATTATGCTACCTGAAATAAGTCAGACACAGAAAGACGAATGCTGCATGTATCACTTCTATGTGGGATCTTAAAAAGTCAAACGTAGAGTAATGCAGAGTAGAATGGTGCTTACCAGGGGCTGGGGAATGGAGGAAAAGGGGAGACAGTAGTCACAGGATATAAACTTTCAGGTATAAGGTGAATAAAATCTGGAGAGAGCATGGTGACTCTAGTTAATAATAATGTAATGTATACTTGAAATCTGCCGAGAGTAGGTCTCAAGTGTTTTCAACATGTACAAAAACTGGTAACAAGTCAAGTGACAGATACGTTAATTAGCCTGATGGTGGTGACCATTTCACTATATATATATATATATATATATATATATATACACATATATGTATATATATGTATATATATATATGTATATACACACACACACACATATACACCTCAATATCACATTATATACCTTAAATATATACAATTTTTGTTTGTCAACCATACCTCCATAAAGCTGGAAGAAAATAAAATTTTAAGATACATATTTTTTTAACTCTTCTTTTTTTATATTCTTGGAGATTCATTTGAAAATAACCGTTCAATATTCATTGAAAATAACACAGAAGCATTCCCTAATTTTCGTGTCTTATAAATTTAGAAGGATGACTAGACAATTATTAGGTGGCATGTTTATTTTTTCCTCAGACGTAATTTCCTCATGAATAGACATTTTATTTAAATATTCCTTTCACTCTGCACTTCAAGTACAGGCCACCATTAGTCATGCTGCATATTTTACAAACAGATCTAATTCAATGCATAAATGTGCAGAACACTATGTGAGTGCCGTGGTAGTCACAGTTGAGTCAGATATTGTCCTCGTCCTAAAGTCTCCAGCAGTGGGATTAGCAAAGCTCATCAATAACCACACTGCTGGGTCAGGCACAGTAGGTGTGGTAAGAGAATACAAAGTTAACATTCTGTCTAGATCGGGCTTCAAGGTTATCTATAGCCTATTAAATAAGGTTGATGCACAGGCAGAATTTAGATAAAAAGAGAAAGGAAAGGACTTCTAAGTGAGCAAGACTGCAAAACCAAGGAACAAAGTTAAAAAGGAGGAGAGCCATGGCAGGAACAGAAAGTAGGAAGTCTGTAAGAAGATGGGCTAATTGCAGGTAACAATAGAAAGATCATTTGAGGCTTTTTTTTGTGGACAGCATTAAATACCAAGATGAAGAGTGTGAACTTACTGAAATTTACTGTCCATATGATTTTTGAACATTATTTCAAATGAATAATTAAAAGGAAGAAATTTTATAATTACACATTAAACATTTTCTTACTATCCACACTGTAATGAATATACTATCAAATTTTCACTTAAGTGAATGTACTTACACATCAAGTTCAAAGCTTCATTTAAAAGGTATGCTAATTGAAAAGACAGACACTTTACGTCGGCCCACCTTCAGCATTGTACCATGAAAATTCCTCTCTAGTGATGTGTTCATGGAATCCACAGCCGTAGGTTACCTCTTCTTTAGCCATCAAATTTAATCATCTTTCTTTTTTTTCTTATTTTGTGTACAATATGTTCTATTTTCAACTTCAAAGACATTGGTTTCTTACATACCTCACACCTATAAATATTTGGCATTTGGTACCAAAACAGCATAATTGAAATGTCTCAAAAAAAAAAAAAAGCTGTGTTTTTTAAAAAAACATATGAATATACCAAATTTCTAAAGATTAACTTTGAACATATTAGATTTATGCTAAAAGCATCCAGAAATTCCAAAGTCGTATTTCATAGAAGAATTACTATGCGATCTAACTAAACTATTAATCAACAATTTAAGGCAAATGATTGAAGAATATGCTTTGAAAGATCTACAAATATAAAACATTTTTCTCTTTACAAGACAATAAAATAACTTCCTCAGGTAAACATTATCAAAAGAAACTGTATTAACAGCTGTTTAAGATGTGTGAGGCTTGGGGCGCCTGGGTGACTCAGTCTTTAACAGTCTTTGACTCTGGGGGCACCTGGGTGGCTCAGTCGGTTGAGCGTCTGACTTTGGCTCAGGTCATGATCTCGCAGTTAGTGGGTTTATGCCCCACGTCGGACTCTGTGCTGACAGCTCAGAGCCTGGAGCCTGCTTCAGATTCTGTGTCTCCCTCTCTCTCTGGCCCTCCCCCATTCATGCTCTGTCTCTCTCTGTCTCAAAAATGAATAAACATTAAAAAAAATTTTAAAAAAAAGAGTCTTTGACTCTGGCTCAGGTCATGATCTCGTGGTTTGTGAGTTCAAGCCCCCCCATCCGGCTCTGTGCTGACAGCTCAGAGCCTAGAGCCTTCAGATTCTGTGTCTCCCTCTCTCTCTGCCCCTCCCCTGTGCACTCTCTCTCTCAAAGAAATAAACACATACACACAAATATATACACATATAATATATACACATATAAATTACACATATATATGTGTATTAAATATATACACATATAAAAAAGAGGCTTGACTCTAGGGAATAATTTAGAGGTAATTATTTTCTTTTCCACAGATAACGAATTAAAAGTTCTTTAAAAACTTTATTAAATAAAAGCTATAGTTGAAATCAAATAGCAACACAGAATCACGAGCATACCTGTAGAAGGAAATCCAACATGGCAAATAAAGGGCATGTCAGTATGCCCTGATGGTTATAGTTATGCCGTGAGTGGGCAGGTAGGGGGATAGTTCCTCTCACAGCAGCTGATGGATAAGGGAAGAGGAGCCCATGTAGCAAGTGGGCTCCAACACGTTCGAGAAGGAGTTGCTGAAGCCTGACCTCACCTGATATGGCTGAGAGACTAATCAACAAGTAATCCAGAGATTTTCCAAGACCAATACCATTCCAGACTCTGAGGCCTTGTTTTGTTTTATCGATAAATATTGACAATATCAGCTACTTATGTCATTGGCCTGTCATAGTTATTCAGGACATCTTAGTATCAGACTATGTGCACACTTTGGGGTAGGCTCTCTGACTTTCATGCCACATACTTGTGGAGCCTGTTTAAGGAAAGATTGACTTTTTAATTGTTTTTTTTTTTTTAATTTTCTTTGTTTTGAGAGAGGGAGAGGCACAGAGATAGAGGGAGAGAAAGAATCCCAAGCAGGCTCCATGCTGTCAGCACAGAGCCTGACACAGGGCTCGAACTCACAAACCATGAGATCCTGACCTGAGGCAAATCTAGAGTTTGATGCTTAACCTACTAAGCTATCCAGGTACCTCAGGAAAGATAATTTTAATTTATTAATCTGAAGACCAAGTTAATAAAATAATGAAAGGTAATCCGAGTTGTTGTTGTTGTTGTTGTTGTTGTTGTTGTTTTTCAGATAGAGGGAATGAGGAATGTGTGTGAATAGTGAATTATCTCTTCATTAAACCTCTTTGCCCTAACTCATTTGCTCAACTGAAACAGAACTGTAAAGGAGGGGGAAAAAACTTAGATGGCAGATTTTATATCTTCTGGTATTATTCCATAGTACTTCACAGTTTTAGCAAAAATATTATATATAATGTATGAGAAACAATCATCCCAAAGCAAGCATTAAAGACTTCTCAATATCTCAAGATGTTCTAGTAACTGCAAACCAGGAAACCAAAAGTGACAAGTAATTAATTGTTTCAGTAATGTGAACAGTTCACAACCCATGCTGAGAAATACATTATTCCACATTCTAAATGATGCAAAGTGTATATAGTCATTGCTTTTGTAAGTAACTTATGACTGAAAAAGACAATGAGTATTGTTTGGGTATAGACCTAAAGAAAAAAAAAGGACATCCTGAACAACATAATGCTACATTATTAATCCAAGAAGTATGGCAAAAATATCAAGGATAATTGCCAAAATAAAAACGATTAGAAAAGCGCATCATCTGATCATTAGCAGGACCAAGTAAAGGTACTTTTCTCAAACAAAATGAGACAAAGGAGAAAGAAGGTAAGGGTAAGATTGTACCCTATACTACAGCAGCCCTGAGAAGTTGTAAAGCAACTGGTCTATTTCATACCAGACCATATAGGCCATCGGACATGCCAACTCCCATCCAGTACTGAAATTAGATCAAAATACTCTGTTTAATATGCTGACTACATCATACACACATTTTTTCCTACATGGTATAAAATAATTAAAAGTGATTACAGAAGATCACTTTTTCAAATCTCTCTTATCAGTTCTACATTTAAGCTGGTCTTTATGCAAGTCATTTCAAGAAAAATAACCCTGGTCATGATCACAAGGAAAAACGATTAGCCTCTAGTCCAGCAGAACAAAATTATTATGTCGCTAAAAACAGGGAAGTCGGGTCGGTCACCTGGGTGGCTCGGTCGGTTAAGTGTCCACTTCGGCACAGGTCATGATCTCACGGTTTGTGAGTTCAAGCCCCGCCTCAGGCTCTGTGCTGACAGCTCAGAGCCTGGAGCCTGCTTCAGATTCTATGTCTCCCTCTTCCTCTGCCTCTTCCCCACTTGTGCTCTGTCTCTCTCTCTCTCTCTCAAAAATAAATCAAATATAAAGAAAAAAAATTAAAACAAAACAAAAGCAGGGAAATAGTCTACACCATTCTTCCCGGTTTATTTTAGTAATTCAAAGCAGCAGAAAGCTATTGTCTTATATAAGTATATCAATAACTTTTGATTTCTCTTTCTCACTGGCTATTCCAAAACTATGTTACACTATTGGAGATGTTTCAGTTAAACTAACAAATGAAATTCATAAGCTACTTTCTGAAATTATATTTGCAGTAATACATGCTTTGGGGCTCAAAAACATGTCCTGAAAGTAAAACTTAGTCCAAAAATCACTTGACATCTGCACTTTCATTCTGCTCTGTTTGTTATCTTTGACCAAAAGCAACACTCACTCAGATTAGGTATGAAAGTGGTAAGAAATTTAGCATAGATGCCAAAGGGCATGTTGACAAATAGACCAAAACAGAAGACCAGCGTATGAACCTTGGTTCATAGCAAACGAAAACAATAAAAGATTAGGTAGTATGGATACTCCAAAGAAGATAAATTCACATTCTCATACATACACATCTATCTCTCAATTAGCAATACTGATTTATTCCTAAAAATAATGCCACTTAATAAAAAGTCATCAAATAAAAAAAATGTTTCCCATTAATTTTAATGGGGAAAAATGTGTTTCATTTCAATCCAAAAAAAAAAAAAAATCAGTTTTCCCAGAGAAAAACATGTCCATTGAATAATGAAAACAAGTGATAAATAATAATTTGAAAGTAAATAGTTTTTATATAAAATAGAATGAAGCTTTATTATATTCATTCTTTTTGCTTCTTGTTTTTTTCCTTCACCAATTTTCTAATTATCTTGCATTCAAACTGTACTTAAGAATAAAGATAGAGTAGAGAAAAATACCAAAAGGCCAAATTAAGACTAAATATGAGAAAGCTGAAATATTCAAAGAAAATAGTGCCTGTGCCCATCAGAGTGAGGGGGTTTTTCAGCATATACTCTACAAAACAAAATGCTTTGGTTCATACAAATAGTGTGAAAGTCAGATTTGTTTCATATGATTATTTCTAATTAAAAACTGTACTGTTGAGGGGTATCTGGGTGGCTCAGTGAGTTAAGTGTCCAACTCTTGATTTCGGCTCAGGTCATGATCTCGGGGTTCATGAGATTAAGGACCCACTGGGCTCTGAGCTAACAGCATGGAACCTGCTTGGGATTCTCTCTCTTCCTCTCTCTCTGCCCCTCTCCCACTCACATGCATGCACTTTCGTTCTCTCTTTCAAAATAAATAAACTTTTTTTTTAAAGAAACTGTAGTGTTGAAAATTGGCCTTTGCCTACCACCATAATGTTACTTCTTAAAATGTACTTGTCTAAAATATGTTTATTTAAAGTATATTGTAGGAAAAATTTTGATAAGCTGAAAATAAGATGTCATTCAAAAAGCAGGTAACTTTTCAAGAACTGTTAGGACACAAAGTCATTCAGTAAACAGCTACTACGTGAGGTAAGTATCTACATATATATATATATATATGTTTCTGTGTGTATAATTCGCAACTGCGTTAAATAAAGGATGGACAAAGCCTGTAAGATAAAAAGTTATGTTTGGATCTGGAAGAAAAAAATAAGAAAGGATTATTTGAAAAGCTGCCCTTTGTTTCTTCACTCTCCTGATAACTATCTCTGATGCTTCCAATTTTTAACTTCCAATTTTTGAACCTCCAGAATAACCCATGCAGTGGCCAAAATAGTAGGCAAGTCACAGCATGGTACACAACTTATTGATTCACTGTTCTGAGAACAATTTGGGGCCGGGGGGGGAGGGGGGGAGGGTAATACTTTTTTCTTTTTAAGTGATTCCACTCTATCCATTACTTCATTCCCTGTGCTGTACCTTTCATCCCTCCCACTTATTCATTCCATAACTGGAAGCCTGTACCTCCCACTCTCCTTCTCCTATTTAGCCCATCCTTCCAACCCCTCCCCTCTGGCAACCGTCGGTTTGCTCTTTGCGTTTATGAGTCTATGTTTGCATTTATTTATTTATTTATGTATTTATTTATTTATTTATTTACATCCAAATTAGTTAGCATATAGTGCAACACTGATTTCAGAAGTAGATTCCTTAATGCCCCTTACCCATTTAACTCATCCCTCCTCCCACAACCCCTGCAGTAACCCTCAGTTTGTTCTCCATATTTCAGAGTCTCTTCTGTTTTGTCCCCCTCCCTGTTGTTATATTATTTTTGCTTCCCTTCCCTTGTGTTCATCTGTTTCGTCTCTTAAAGCCCTCATATGAGTGAAGTCATATGAAATTTGTCTTTCTCTGACTGACTAATTTCACTCAGGATGATACCCTCTAGTTCCATCCACGTAGTTGCAAATGGCAAGATTTCCTTCTTGATTGCCAAGTAACACTCCATTGTATACATATACCACATCTTCTTTATCCATTCATCCATTGATGGACATTTGGGCTCTTTCCATACTTTGGCTATTGTTGATAGGGCTTCTATAAACATGGGGGTGCATGTGTCCCTTCAGAACAGCATACTTGTACCCTTGGATAAATACCTAGTTATGCAATTGCTGGGTCGTAGGGTAGTTCTATTTTTAGTTTTTTGAGGAACCTCCGTACTGTTTTCCAGAGTGGCTGCACCAGCTTGCATCCCCACCAACAATGCAAAAGAGATTCTCTTTCTCTACATCCTTGCCAACATCTGTTGTTGCCTGAATTGTTAATGTTAGCCATTCTGACAGGTGTAAGGTGGTATCTCATTGTGGTTTTGGTTTCTATTTCCCTGATGATGAGTGATGTGAAGCACTTTTTCATGTGTCGGTTGGCCATCTGGATGTCTTCTTTGGAGAAGTGTCTATTCATGTCTTTTGTCCATTTCTTCACTGGATGATTTGTTTTTTGGGTGTTGAGTTTGATAAGTTCTTTATAGATTTTGGATGCTAACCCTTTATCTGACATGTCATTTGCAAATATCTTCTCCCATTCTGTCAGTTGCTTTTTAGTTTTGCTGATTGTTTCCTTTGCTGTGCAGAAGCTTTTTATTTTTTTTTATTTTTTTTTTATTTTTTTTATTTTTTTATTTTTTTTTTCAACGTTTTTTTTTATTTTATTTTTGGGACAGAGAGAAACAGAGCATGAACGGGGGAGGGGCAGAGAGAGAGGGAGATACAGCATCGGAAACAGGCTCCAAGCTCCGAGCCATCAGCCCAGAGCCTGACGCGGGGCTCGAACTCAGGGACCGCGAGATCGTGACCTGGCTGAAGTCGGACACTTAACCGACTGCGCCACCCAGGCGCCCCAGAAGCTTTTTATTTTGATGAGGTCCCAGTAGTTCGTTTTTGCTTTTGTTTCCCTTGCCCCTGGAGACATGTTGAGTAAGAAGTTGCCACAATCAAAGTCAAAGAGGTTTTAGCCTGCTTTCTCCTCTAGGATTTTGGTGGTTTCCTGTCTTACATTTAGGTCTTTCATCCATTTTGAGTTTATTTTTGTGTATGGTGTAAGAAAGTGGTCCAGGTTAATTCTTCCGCATGTCGCTGTCCAGTTTTCCCAGCACCACTTGCTGAAGAGACTGCCTTTATTCCATTGGATATTCTTTCCTGCTTTGTCAAAGATTAGTTGGCCTTACGTTTGTGGGTCCATTTCTGGGTTCTCTAATCTGTTCCCGTGATCTGAGTGTCTGTTTTTGTGCCAAATTTCTGCATTTTTAATTTGGTTATTGATTTGTTTTTTAGATTCCACATAGAAGTGAGATCATATGGTATTTGTATTTCTCTATCTTATTTTCACTTAGCATTTTACCACCCTCTATGCCCATCCATGTTGTCACAAATGGCAAGATTTCATTCTTTTCACAGCCAAATAATAATCTAATGGGCACATATACTGCATCTTCTTTCCAAGCATCTAACAATGGACACTTAGGTTGCCTCCATAGCTTAGCCATTGTAAATAATGCTGCAGTAAACAAAGAAGTGCATATTTCTTTTTAAACTAGTGTTTTCATATTCTTTGGGTAACACTCAGAAGTGGAATGGCTAAATCATATGGTATTTTTGAATTTTTGAAGAACTTCCATACTATTTCTCACTGTGGCTGCACCAATTTACATCCCTGCCAACAGCGCACAAGGGTCTCTTTTCCCCACATCCTCGCCAACCCTTGTTATTTTTTGTCTTTTTGATAAAAGCCATTCTGAAAGATTAAGTTGTTTTGATTTGTGATTTCCTGATGATTAGTGATGTTGAGCATCTTTTCATGTTGACCAGTTGCATGTCATCCTTGGAAAACTTATTCAGTTCCTCTCCCCATTATAATCAGATTATTATAATGATCATCATTACTACTTGAAGTTGAATTGTAGAAGTTTATATGTCTTTATATGTTTTGGATATTAACCCTTTATTGGATATATCATTTGCAAATATCTTCTAACACTCAACAGGATGCCTTTTCATTTTGTTGACAGCATCCTTTGCTGGGCAAAAGCTTGTTATTTTGGTATAGTCCCAATAGGTTATCTTTGCTTTTTTTCCCCTGTTGCCTGAGGTGACATATCTAGAATATTCTGTGTATATTTCTTAAAGAAATAGTGAGGAAACCACTTTATTCATTCTAAAATGATGGAACAGCAAAATCTCATCAAAGTAGACCCCTCTATCTACAAAATAATCATTTTTCATTATCAAATGAAACTAGATATATGTACCTCATATTTCATAAACGGTTATCCAAATGTGATTAACATCCTTAATTTAATTTTTAGATTAGTTGACAAAGAATTATACGAAACTATGTCATCAAACCATAGAAAAATACACTGTAATAGAAATAATTATAATAAGTTAATATACTATATTCTTGAAAATGCAGAAATGCCACATGGTTTTATACTATCTTTGGATCATTTCATATGTTAGTGACTAGTGGGCTCTAATTTTATGAAAAAGTTTTAGAGGATTGATTTTAATCCAAAATGATCCTATGGCACATTCTTTAAATTGCCATTTAGGGAAGAAAAATCACTTACATTTGCTTGTTTAGTTTTCATCTATGTTTCTTATGAAAATACAGAGTAAAACATGCCAAGATATGGTCCTACTTATATTTACTAGTCATTACGAATCTAAATAAAGGAGAGCTTGCTTAAATGGACATTATGATGCTACTTAGTTACAAAATATGGTCTATTCTCCCCAAATCTACCCATACATCATGAAAATTAACTTTACTAGGTAGCATTTATTATTTGAAAATATTTCCTGGGATCAAGTATAATTACTGTATACTGCACAGAGTAATAAAGGTCCATGTAAAGCAAACAGAACAAATTGCTATGAGAAGGAATGATGAACAGAATCTATTTAGATGCTTAAAATTCGAGTGAATACACAGTTAGCTTTTATAGTGCTAAAAATATACGTATTTTATTTATTTTCATCCTCCATTTCAGTTGCACATTCCAATTACACATTTTATGTATTTTGTGAGGGACAATCATCCTCAAACTGTCTCATTCTTTTTAGCACGCTTGTTCTCAAAAGGAACTGCAACTCTTCATCATTCCAGTTAAATGATATGCCTTCATCTGGATGACTTTTGGTCAGAACCCAAACCCCTTTCAAAATAGATCATCTGACCTTTTAAAAAATGTTAATCACATTTAAAACTTAAACATAAGCAAACTAAGTGTCATTTCTAGTTATGCCACAAGTGTGTTAAGTATCAGAATCAAATTCACAAGTTTGAAAGCTAATCCAAGTGCATCTATATCTCTTCAAAGTAATAAAGGCAAGGCCACCTAATTAAAAAGTCATTCATCTTTAGTGGTGGGATCAAAGGTGGGAGTTGTGCTAGGAATTCAATGGCTGGTTATTCTTCATTGCCATCCTCCATCCACTTTTTGCCTTTTTATGTTCCTCCCTCTTTCTTTCTTTCTTTCTTTCTTTCTTTCTTTCTTTCTTTCTTTCCTTCCTTCCTTCCTTCTGGTTCATGTTGCAGGAGGTTGGGTCCCAGGATTCCATCACCCTACCCCTCTTTGTTAGATTCAGGCAATGAGGGTCATGAGATTGGGGAATAAGAGAAGAGAGAGAGCAGACCATGCCTTCACCCATTCTCCTCCTGCTCTGGTGTTCTGGAAGCAGCAGCCATGGATCCAGTCTTCATCAAACTTCGGTAATCTTAGTTCTTCCTCAGGGCCAAACATCCCTCATTGGTCCCCTTTAAGTGGTCTCTTTATTAAGTTTTTATCAAAAGCCCTGATGTGTGTGTTATCTCTTTCCTTCCTGGCCCCTAACAAGGAGAGACTAAAACTTGGCGAATCTAAGGGGAGGTAGGTCTAAATTGACCTTGCCCTGGCAAGGTCCCCTTTATCTCCCAGAGTGCCTTGATTTAGGTCCACATTCAAATGTCACCCTGCTACATATAAAACAGAAAGTGAACTCAGCGTTTGGCAGCAATACAGGCATAGTGGCAATCTTAAGCAGGGACTAGATAAATCTCTCCACATACTCTCTGAAACAAAATTATATATCTGAAATATCAGAATTAGGAGAATGAAATAGGGGAAGGACAGAACTTGAGATCAGCTTCCTGCTGGATACTTCTAGAGGCTTCCCCCAAAGGAGGAGCAACGGCAATGGATTTCATATTCTAAAGAGCCCACCAGAACTCCTGGGTTTCACTTTAAATGTGTGAGAATTATACAACGCGTTGGTTTTTAAGGCGGAACAACTAGTTGCATCAATATAAGTAAATTGTTGCTTCAGAAAAATACACCATACTTAGCATAAAGCTTTAAGTCCTCGTTAGGATACCACCACATTATCTGGTTTGATATGCATACATGTGCCCACTTGTTTAAACTACTCTTTTACGTATTACTCACATGAAATACAAGGAATCTAGCTAGCTGTCATAGCTACAGCTATGGAGATGGCTATCTATCTAATCAGCTATACCTTCTCAGGAAAATGGCAAATGAGAAAGAACCAAACAGAAAGGAGAAGGTACATGTGGTAGAAGAAGACAGAGAAGGGGCCAAAACTTCTGCTTATGTTGCTTACAGATGTTCTCAGCACACCTTCCCTACTGTGAAATCTTCCACTATCCAGATCTGTGCTGTCTTACATGGGAGCCACTAGCTGTATGTGGTCATTAAAATGCAAACTAATTAAAACTAAATAAAATTTCAAATTCGTTTCTTCAGTCCCATTAGCCCCATTTCAAGGGCTAGGGGGTTATCATATTGGACAACACAGACTAGATCCCTTTAGATCATCATAACCAACACTATGATACTGCACTACTTGGGACATTCCGATGAATGCACGTCTCAAATAAAAGTATAATTGCATGCATCTATAAATTATGGATATTTAGAGTTATTTATGATAAAATGAAACAATCTAAATCCTTAAGATATGCAACTTGGTTAATGATAGTTTCTGACTACAAGAACTTCATATGCAAACATACATGCTTTTATAAATTAATTAAAACCATCAGTAGTTTTTAGCTTTTCCTTCAGTTAAAATAAGACCAAGGCCAAAATAATTGAAGCAACAGAGAAGTTAATTGTCTCACACGAAATAACCCAAAGAAAAACAGTCCCCAAGGTCTGATATGGTGGCTCCAGTGTAGGATTAAGTACCTCCCCTTCTTGAATCAGGCTTCCACTAATGATCGAAGTAGGATTGTCAGAAGGAAGAAGAGAAAGAAAATGGGGCATGCAGACTCTAACAGTTACATCTACCAATTCAGTTAACATCCTATTGTTCAGAGCCAAATAGCATTACCCGCTTTGGGCGCCCGGAAGACTGACAGACTTACTCTTTAGTTAGCTGGACACAGACTCGACCAACACTTCTCCTTCCAAGACAAGACAGCAAGAGACACTGGGGGGACGACTACAAGTATTGCCTCATTGCTCTGTCCATTTTCGTTTTCCACTCTAACTTTTCCTTTCACTAATTACTATTCCCCTACCTGTTAACTAGAACATGAGACCAGTGACTTCAGGCTGAAATTTCACTAAACATATAGAATTAGCAGAACTACAGGGGCCTCCTTTCAATTGGTGGATATTACTTCTGTATGTAGTGCTGATGGGCTCCTAAACTTTAAAGAGCTACTTAAGGAAATGTCATGGATCGTGGTAAGAGAAGCCAGTAAAAATAACAGACTAAACTATTTATTTTGTTTGCAAGGGAAAAAATAAGGAGAAAAATCTCCCAAGTCAGATGTATAACATGTTTTCCTAAGTATACAGCCTCTAAAACAGTAGCTGTTGATCATTTCTGAAGTCTAAAGAGCAGTCGTTGGTCTAATCAGCTCTAGTGAGTAAGGATTTGTCCATTGATCAAGCGAATGCTGACTTTCTACATTTGAAAATCAAAATACCTGCTTAGACAATAGAATGTTGATAGATACGTGTTTGGGTTGGAAAATTTGAAAAAGGGCAGTGATCTATTTAAGAATTGGATAGATGGGGCGCCTGGGTGGCTCAGTCGGTTAAGCGACCGACTTCGGCTCAGGTCATGAACTCACGGTCTGGGAGTTCGAGCCCCGCGTCGGGCTCTGTGCTGACAGCTCAGAGCCTGGAGCCTGTTTCAGATTCTGTGTCTCCCTCTCTCTGACCCTCCCCCATTCATGCTCTCTCTCTCTCTCTGTCTCAAAAATAAATAAACGTTAAAAAAATTTTTTTTAAAGAATTGGATAGAGGGGCGCCTGGGTGGCGCAGTCGGTTGGACGTCCGACTTCAGCCAGGTCACGATCTCGCGGTCCGTGAGTTCGAGCCCCGCGTCAGGCTCTGGGCTGATGGCTCGGAGCCTGGAACCTGCTTCCGATTCTGTGTCTCCCTCTCTCTCTGCCCCTCCCCCGTTCATGCTCTGTCTCTCTCTGTCCCAAAAATAAATAAATGTTGAAAAAAAAATTTTTTTAAAAAAGAATTGGATAGAAACATAATACACTGTAAAACAATGTTACTTCATTATTCTTCTATTACATTTTTCCTAATGGAAATTATTCCTTATTGAGGCCAGATTCAGTTCCCTCACATTCATTTCTTAATGTTCTTAACTTCTCTTTCTTATCTCCATTTTCTACATATAAGTCATCTGTTCTTTAACAATATTAAGCATCTCACGGTAAAAATATTAATTATTTTATGAAGTTACTAGTAAAGGGAGATAATTTTTAAACTATTTGAAAGACAAATTTTACACAGCATTCCTTTCTTTTCAGGTCTGGAGTTAGATAATTCATTCACTTACTTTCTTACTGAAGAAATATTTGCTTAGTTAATAGCTTGTACTAGACTTCATGTTGAGGAAAGTAAGGATTCTTCATGTAGCTTTTGGCTTTTATTTATACACAGGCTCCTAGCATCTATTGCCAAGCAGTGAAAAAGTAAATTTGGGGTATTTACAATACACCTAGAATCTTTATATTTATTGAGAGTTAGTTTTGCACCAACAGCATAGCAATAAGACTAAAGAGAACGGGAAAAAATTAAGTAATTTATGTTAAGCATGAGAGGTAACAGTAAAAGACTAACAAAAACGTTGCTAATTACAAATGTTAGGTTCCCTACCCAGGGTGATAGAAAGCCACAACGTTCTTAGTATTGGAGGCAAAAACTTTATTCAATATTTTTTTCTAAATTAAAAGGTAAAAAGGTTTATCTTTAGAGGGACACACCTCTTTCTAAATGTAAATAAACTTGATTGATTGATTGATAGATAATAGATACAATTTCAAAACCCCGAGTAAAACTTTATATAGAAAGTCTTGAAATAATATCAGTTATTGATTCAAAGTTATCGTACAATTTATCTTTAGAAGAAAGACCTGGGGCACCTGGATGGATCAGTCAGTTAAGTGTCTGACTTCAGCTCAGGTCGTGATTTCTCAGTTCATGAGTTCGAGCCCTGCACTGTCAGTGCAGAGCCTGCTTGGAATTCTCTCTCTCCGTCTCTCTCTGCCCCTCCCTCACTCATGCTCTCTCTCTCAAAATAGATAAGTTTAAACTTAAAAAAATTTTAAATAAATAAATTAAAAACAAAAAAGACGGACCATAAAATTCCACTCCAAATATGAAACAATCGGTACTTCTTCAAGTTACACAACAGGCAATCAATAAATATTTATTGAGTGAATAAAAGGTATTTCACTTAATTTGAATACTACCTGATTTCAATCAGCACTTAACAAACTATTTATGACTTCTGTCTATAATTAGTGAGATAAAAAAAAGTCTACAACATTGATTTTGCCCAAAATATTAACTTTGAAAACTCACTTTTTATCTAGCAGGGTTTATAAGCATTTAAGCAGATTATATTGGCTCTATTGCCTAGTTTCAACTGCCAATGACTTCAAATTTCAAGAGATAGATATTATACTGTGCAAGTTTGGAGATAGTTTAAGGGAAGCTATGATTACATTTCCACTACAATGCTTTACGAATGGGGCCCATTTTATGGGGCACCTGAGTGGCTCAGGCAGTTAAGCCTCTGACTTCAGCTCAGGTCATGATCCCAAGGTTTGTGAGTTCAAGCCCTGTGTGGGACTCTGTGTTAGCTAGGAGCCTGGAGCCTGCTTCAGATTTTATGTCTCCCTCTCTCTCTGCCCCTCCCTGCTCCCCTGCTCACACTCTGTCTCTCTCTCTCTCTCTCTCTCTCAAATAAAGATTAAAAAAAAGAAAGAATGGGGCCTATTTTATTTCAGGACCTATAATAGGTATGAAAAATCAATGAGATGTGATACCTGAGGTATCAGCATCCTTCTCAAGTGAAAAAGAATCTCCTGATTAAATATAAAAGAACTAGATAAAAATCAACTTAAAATACATTTTTGTATTTATTTATGATATTTTCTCTAATAAATTTTATTTCCTGGGGTGCCTGGGTGGCTCAGTCGGTTAAGCCCCTGACTTTGGCTCAGGTCATGATCTCATGGTTCATGGGTTGGAGCCCTACATTGGGCTCTGCGTTGACAGTTCAGAGCCTGGAGCCTGCTTCTGATTCTGTGTCTCCCTCTCTCTCTGCCCCTCCCCTGTTCACGCTCTGTCTCTTAATAATAAATAAACGTTAAAATTTTTTTTTAATTTCATTTCCTTACTTTTCCTTTGTAATAACTATAAATTTTACCTAAAGTAATCTCAATTCCTATTCTGTGCAAATATCTATGCACAGGCATTATTCGGTAAATGTTTTTGAAATCTCTTGGAATTCAATTATTCCCCTTCTAAATTTTTAGCATCAGCAAATAAATGCAAAATCAAATATTTCCTTTTCTGTTAAAGATATGCTTCTTTATTTATTTTCTCTTTTAACTTTTTTAAAAGAAGAACGAAGCAGACACTCTTCATTGCCTTCCCAAGAGCCAATTCCATTTGTCCCTTTATCTTACATGGTAGAATTCCACTTTTGTTTGTTTCTACCTAATTAGATGTGCATCCTGAGGGTCTGATATAGGAAGAAAGGTAGGTGTGACTTATTACTGAAAAACAAAGCTTGAAGGAAGGTTTGGGGCTTAAGGATAAAGTTTCCTCCTTATTACAAAGAAACAGAAGAAACGAAGGCTCTCTTCACCCAATGGATACATCAAACCTGGAGAGAGTCAAGGGAGCCTCTCTGTGGCGATGAGGAGAGAGAAAGGAAATAACAGGATATCTGAAAACTTGATCACATTGCTGAGCCACCAGATTAACTAACCATGGAATGACCCTGCCTATGTACAATATTTCGCATGAGATAATCACTTTTTTCAAGGCTTAATGCCTGTTAAGTAGAGATTTTTCTATTTTTTATAGCAGAAATTATTCTAACAGATATAAAACACTATGAACAATGAATTCCAATAAGTGGCATACATCAACCGGCAAGCAGTTTTACATTTATTCAAAAGAAGAAAACGCAAATTTGTTGATTTAGTTCTACTAGCTGATTCTTGAATTAAGTCCAATTATTCCTTATCATTCATTTAAGTAAATGAAGTCAGTGATGTTCATTGTATAATATTTTCTTAGTGCCTTTTTCTCCTATTTTTACATCATATTCCAAATCAATCCATATTCACGTTTAATATAATGCTTCTAACATAAAGACACTATATGCTCTAAATTAAAAAATGGCAGATTTCTTAAGAATTGGTATTTTTCATCTATTTCCCCAAATATTGAATAGATACATAAGGTAATGCACGTGTTAGAAGAGGGGAGATATTTTCAGAGCAGCATAGTTATAAAAAGAATAGAGAATAACCTCAGGATATATAGGTATAATATAAAATCAAATTTGGTGTGATTTTAGGATATTCAATTTTAGTGAAGTGTTTATTTTTTACGACATGAGTTAATTTCTTACAAACAATATTTATTGCAGTGCTAATACAGGAAGGAAACAGAATCAAAATCACCAAGAGAACTTTTTAACATCATAGTAATAACTTTTAGGCACATTCTTTCTTCTCCTAGCCCCCACTCCTCAAGTTCAAAACCAGCAATTTATTGACTGAAAGCAAAAATACCATTTCTATTTCTTTTTTTTTTAATTTTTTTAATGTTTATTTATTTTGGGGACAGAGAGAGACAGAGCATGAATGGGGGAGGGGCAGAGAGAGAGGGAGACACAGAATCGGAAACAGGCTCCAGGCTCTGAGCCATCAGCCCAGAGCCTGACGTGGGGCTCGAACTCACGGACCGCGAGATCGTGACCTGAGCTGAAGTCGGACGCTTAACCGACTGAGCCACCTAGGCGCCCCACCATTTCTATTTCTTAACACCAGTCTACTATAACCAGAAGGTTTTGAAAATGTATGTAAGCTCTTGGTGAGTTTAATCAGTCATGACATTTTATTAGAGGGAAAATAAAAATATTTTTTAAATGCACATGATCTCTCCAAATATAGAACTTCAAATCTAAAAAAAAAAAAGTGTGAGTTCATTTATTATATGAAACAAAAATAGGCTCACCAAATATTATTAATGAAAATGATTAGGGATTAGGAGAAAACATGTATCTGGGTAAGTATATGTATGTACCACGCACCATGAACTTCTGTGTGATATATTGTAATTGCAAATGATTTATAATTTTATATAACATCTTATTATACCTTTGAGTATAAATATTACTTTATGCATATGTAATGCTAACCATATCTACGTTATAAGAATTTCCAGTTCCCATGGATTTGGATATTCTTTAAAGAAACTGACAGCAGCATACCTCTCAAACATAATTCATTAATGTGAGTTTTAAATGAAGTAGGACTTCTACAAGTCAAATAAAATAAATTAAGGAGAACAGGCCCAAAGAAAATTAGTGTGATCAGTAGATTACATGTCTGCTTTTCTATTCCTATGAGCTTTTAAATTGAATTAGCTCTTAGAGCATATGTTACTAGAGAAATTGTCCTGCACAGACATATTCTCTAGTATATTTTAAAATGTCCTTCTTAGCATATCTAGAGATCTAAATTAGCAGAAGATGTAAACATAGAATTGGCATATGCCAGTGTAAGAAATTAATTCACGAGGGAAAATTTTTGTCTTTGTCTTTCTACTTGGTAGTCGTGAAATGTGTTGGGATTGTTTGTTTTGTTTTCACTCCTTGGCATGACTCATTTAGCATTTCCTACAAAGAATAGCTCTAAATACTAAAAAACATTTTCCAAGTAAAAGTCCTGTTGTGCTTGTTTTAATAAACAGATAAGGATCATTTGTACTTAGCAGAATTTATTTGCATATAAACAATTAATGTGTTAAAGTTGTTCAATCTGCCATTTTCACATGAGGAATGATAAGTATACATTCTGCAATTTTATTGTCGGTACTGTTTTCGTTTCTGTTAAGGCATTCTTTGTCATATTCTTTCAGGAAGTATTTGAAAAGGAAAGAAACGGGAAAGAAAGGAAGAAAGAGGGAGAAGGAGGAAGAAGAAGCCAGAAAAGAACACAGTAATACCCTCCCTTCTCTTTTGCAATAGTACCACTTTGACACTTATCCCCCCTTTGTTGAAATGCTCACTAAACATCCAGAAAATGGCATAAAATGAAAGCAGTTCAGGAAGCTGGCCCTACTTTCACGAAAACGGAGTTTGTTTTCGCTTTCATATAGATCAATGTGCATTTCCTTCAGTTTAGAAATAAGAATTCTGCAAGGGAAATGTTCTAGGTTACATTTTTAAGAGAAATAAATTTGGAAAGTCAATTCTGCCAGGGAGTAAAGAAAATTAAAAGCAAAGGATTTGACTCAGGTCTACACAGGGACTTTTATTTATTCATTGCATTAACACGCTCCTTTATACAAAAGCAAACACATGTTTCACCAGTGGATTCCCGACCTCCTGAGGGAACGTTTTCTTGCAACACCTGCTTCAAACGATCATTCTCAGTTTTTGTAAGGAAAGCTTTCTGTCCACAAGTTGAAAGTTGACTTGGGACAAGTCTTGGCATAGATCTCCTGTTAAGTATAAAGAACTCTTCACGTACAATTGCCATTTCAAAATACGTTATGAGTATGGTGATGCATTTTCCCAAGCAAAACCTCCTGTATCTTTAGGATGCTCTGTATTTCAGGGGTGCCTGGGAGGCTCAGTTGGTTAAGCATCTGACCTCAGCTCAGGTCACCATCTCACAGTTTGTGACTTCAAGCTCCGTGTTGGGCTCTTGTGCTGACAGCTAGAGCCTGAACCCTTCTTCAGATTCTGTGTCTTCCTCTCTCTGACCCTCCCCTGCTTGTCCTCTGTCTCTCTCGCACGTGCACAAAAATAAATAAACATTAAAAATTTTAAATAAAAAAAATAAAAAGGATACTCTCTATTTCATTTCCTCCTTGACTTTCCACCGACTTCCTGGATTCTGTAGTCCCAAAACTTCACCTTGGCATCCCAGGCCTGTAACAACCTGGTCACAACCTACCTACCTTCATTTCCTGCCACTCTCTGCAAAACTGCCTGTGTTTACACCTCAGCTGAACTTCTCATCCAACTCTGCACATGCCAGGCCCTTTCGGAAACCCATGACCGGATGCCTGCTCTGCCTGAAATTCTCTTCTCTACACGTAGTGCCTACTCCCCACCATCATACCACCAAGGGCAAGATCCTTGGCTCATTTATTTTTGTAGCCCATGTGCCATAAGCTTGCTCAGATTTTAAGCCACCCCAATAGCAGCGTATGCTCACCTCCACAGAATGGCCTAGGTATAGTATTTGTGAGCAAATCAAAAGAAGGAGAGAAGAAGGGACAGTTCATTCACTTATTCACTCATTTATTCATCCAATATGTATTAGGCAGCTACCGTGCCCTAGGGATGAGCAGGTGGGAGAAGACAGTGGTAAACAAGATGGAACCCTACCTGGAACTGACAGTCTAATCAGAGAAACATATTAGGAATACAAAACTTAAAAGCAGACACTTCCTGGTTACAGTCAGGCTCTCTTCAAAGAGTGGCCCTGCTTTCCTGAGAAGTCAGAATCCTCTTTGCACAAAGCAGTATACAAATATACATGCGGATACTATTCAGATACTTTTCAGATTGTTGCAAAACCATCCAAGTATTTGCCTAAACTCTTATTTAAAATTGTGTGTGTGTATTAGTTTTTAGCAAACAAACTATCAACGAGGATTAGCAATTTTATGAAAGGTCTTCTTAAGTAACAATAGCATGAGAAATACTATTTCTAAAACAGATCTGTTGCAGATAAATGACTACTATTCTTTTAATTCAATCACAGTTGGAAAAGGTGTACAATTAACTTGTTTCAAATTTTCAGTTGGTTGGAAAATAATAATTTTATTTTCTCAGTATGGAATGAGGTGTCCAATGACCTAATTTGATCCTCATCTTTTTGTTCTGTTATAAACTTCTTATAAATAGCAAGAATACAGTGTCACAAAAATAAAAACTTCCAAATATACTTTGATTACAATGATAACTATAATTAAAATGAATTCAAGAGCTTAATAATTATATAATACATACAAGCAATCTAACAAGAAGCCTTTGATTTTTTTTTCAGGATGGTTATTGGCATATAATTCATTCCATGAATTAAAAGGGGCCTAGGGGTGCCTGGGTGGCACAGTCGGTTAAGCGTCCGACTTCAGCCAGGTCACGATCTCGCGCTCCGTGAGTTCGAGCCCCGCGTCAGGCTCTGGGCTGATGGCTCAGAGCCTGGAGCCTGTTTCCGATTCTGTGTCTCCCTCTCTCTCTGCCCCTCCCCCGTTCATGCTCTGTCTCTCTCTGTCCCAAAAATAAATAAACGTTGAAAAAAAAAATTAAAAAAAAAAAAATAAAAGGGGCCTAAACTTCAATGTATACATTGTTCAAGAATGAAAAATTCTGAATTTTGTTGTGTTCTGGTCTGTATTCGTTTCACTCATTCTCCAAAAGAAAATATTTTATATTCATTTCATATTTGCAAACATACCTAGCCCAGGCAGGTAAACTTATCATAACAAATGGTGTGGAAAATATGTTTGACCAAGTTGAATGTCACTGCTTAAGGGATTTAAACTAAACTATAAATTTGAGAATATGAATCATATTTAACCTTGAAAACAACTTGAGTTAAGCTTTTAAAGCTTTTATTTGAACCGTTCATATTTTTAAACTAGATATAAGGACTTCAAACTCTCCTACATAACATTTCTATTTATTCATATTGTTTTCAAAAACATTTATTTAATTCTCTACTATATATGTAAGTAGGTAACCCATGACTTAGGAACAACAGAACAGGGATATAAAAATAACTAATATTTGGCAAATGCCTCATATGAGCTTTATCTATAGTAATAAGGCACATGCACAAATTATACCATAAGGACAAAAGCAGTTGAAAAAGTATTACTGCATTCGGAAGAGGAGAAAAGCCTTAGTTTAAAGATCTCAGCAGCAATGGGTTCTACTCATTTAATTATACAAAATGATTCTGCAATATTCAAGAGGAAATAGTCCAGGGGAAAAAAAATATTACACTTTTACCTCCCACCCCCATGGCACGATCCTGAAGGGGCCAGACTGCTGGCTGGGATTCAGCTCGAGTTACATAACCCTAGGCAAAACTGTGCCTCAGTTTTCTCATCTGAAAATGGCATAAAAGTAGTACCTATATTAAAGGACTGTGAAGATTAAAAAAAATGTGTCTAAGGCACTTGGAATCATATACAATCCAGCAGCTCTGGAACTGGAACTATTATCATAGGTCAGTGCTCTTAACTTGCCATGATAACACCTCTACCAATAACAGCAATGTACCTACACTGAAATGTTACTGATTTTGGTACTATTTCTTCATCAGCATGACACTTTATTCCTGACTCGCCCTGCCTGTTTAGATAATGGACATCCTCTGATTATTTTCAAAGGCCAAAATTCCTGGAGAAGATGTTCCCATGGTTTAGCTACATGAAGTTTAGCTACTTCAGAGCATTGTTTTAATGGCCAATGTGGGGCAAAAATTTGAAGCGTGAACACTAATATATCTTACAATACACCTGAATTGCAAAATCTATTCTTTTTTTAATTTTTTTTTAACATTTATTTAATTTTGAGAGAGAGAGAGAGAGAGAGAGAAACAGAGTGCGAGCAGGGGAGGGGCAGAGAGAGATGGAGACACATAATCCACAGCAGGCTCCAGGTTCTGAGCCATTAGCACAGAGCCCGAAGCGGGGCCCAAACTCACAGACTGTGAGATCATGACCTAAGCCGAAGTCGGACACTTAAATGACTGAGCCACCCAGGCACCACTGCAAAATCTATTCTAAAAAGGCTGAAACATAACAGTTCATTAAATGTATAATAAATATGCTAAAAAATATTTTTAAAGGAGAATCACATCACTCCATTTAAATATGTTATTGTGACTAAACAATAATAGGAAAGTTTTTTTATTTTTTTTAACTCTCTTCTACAACTTTGAAATTTGGAGTTCTAAATCTTTACTTTGCAGAGGAAGAGTTGCTAACAACTAATCCAAAGCCTCAAGTCAATGTCAAACACATCAAGGGATCCCACATACCATCAGTAAAACAAACCAGCTTCACAACCATGAAGTTCTATGATTTTTTTTCTTATTTCAGAGCTGCACAGCTCCTAAAATTATCATTTCCGTTCAAGTCTTCTGCTCCCTAGCAGTTAACTTCAGAGAGAATTTTGAGCTGCTTTGAGGAAATTCTGCTGGGTTCTGTATCTTTGTGGTTTCTCATTCCAATAAAGCAAAAACAGCCTGAACTGGGTTTATTTTAAGCTAGATATACAGAGGAAAGATGACTCAAAAAAAAAAAATGTGTTGCAATAAGAATTCCCAGATAAAGAAATAGATTCACACCAAAAAGTGTTTTAAAGTGGCATTACAACCGGCACACTTCGTCCTTTTAGTGGAGATTATTTAATGCCTGCCACGGAAGTTTGCCACGTAAAATGATAAATACTGGGAGTAGAGATGGAACTTGAGGGGTGTGTGGCTGTCTGGAACCTAAATTAGACAAGGAGGTCCGAATGAAGCATTTGACATCAAAGCCTAATATCTTCCAGGCAAGTCACCTTGATTCCAATAATATAGTACATTTCTTCTCTGAAGTTTCCGGTGTGACTGGGAAGAGAAACCATCATAGCATTCACGGAAGACATTCAGAATGAAGACAATTATCAGAAATATGGAAGAGTGTTTGAATACATTTTAATATAATTTTATGCGTAGACAGGCACCCTAAAGTAGTTAGATCCAAAACACTAGTGATGACACCTTCGTAACTGCCACCCTTTGGATTTTTGACAAATCGGGACTGACTTGCTTTTTATTTTACCATCTATTAGAGTATTTTCAATGTGTTAAGCAACGTTTTAAGCACTTCCATTAACTCATCTCAAACCGTATAACAATCCTATGTACTATCAAACAGTACTTGGCAAATAATGAAGCAATACAAACAAAAATAAAACACTGACACACAACATAGTCAAATAACTTGTGCAACACTCACGACTAGGAAATGCCAGCATAAAAATTTTAAACTCAGCTAGTCTACACATGAGGCCCATATCTACAAGCATCATTTTCTTTAAAGTTTATTTATTTTTGACAGAGGTGAGCCCATCCTTTTTTTTTTTTAAGTTTATTTTTGACAGAGAGTGCAAGTGTGAGCTAGGGAGGGGCTAGAGAGAGAGGGAGACACAGAATCCCAAGCAGGCTGCAGGCTCCGAGCTGTTAGCACAGGGCCTGACACAGGGCTCGAACTCACGAACCGTGAGATCATGACCTGGACCAAAGTCGGATGCTTAACCGACTGAGCCACCCAGGTGCCCCTACAAGCATTATTTTCTTATAATTGCTCTCAGGATTTTTCATAATCTCACCTTAGGCAAAATATGAGAAGCTAGTGCAGAATTGTGGTGAATGCATAGAATGCTTATCTATAAAAATAATATTTTCTGCTGATGGCACGACTTGGCCATATATAATCAACCATTTCCCTAACACAGAGAACAAACAGAGGCCTAGTTATCTTTGACATTTATAACCATGGACCTTATTTTAACACACAATATAAGCAGTTATCTTAAAATTGCTACTTCTCAAACATGTTTCTATCTTAATACTCTAGCAGCTAAAAAATTGGACCAAAATTCTCACTGGCAGCCTTCTACTTTACAACTAGGCAATATAAGTTGTTATAATATACATTTTTCTACTTATAAACTTGATAAAGCTATTTTTCACTTTGCCTAAAATAAAATCGGGCCTGTTAACGTTTAATGTTTGCAGAGTTGACTTGTATGCAAAAACATTTTTCTCCTTGCTTAAATAAACATAGTTACCACATTATTTTAGCATTTATCTTTCTCCAGTAAGCTTTTGACCTGAAATATTCCCCATGAACCCTCCCCCTGGTCTCCTGGGTCTCTGACCCACCCTGCCCTGCCTTCTTCCCTTTGGTATAACTCACCCAGAATGAAGTCAGTATTGTTAGTAAAGCATTTTCTGAGAGGTGGTGTCTACCCAAGTTTACTCATGGTGGGCCTCAGAGCATGTTAAAGGTCAGATAGGTTCTAACTTCAAACAGACATGGGTATCTAACACAGTGATAGGCACAATAATTCACCCCTTGCCCCCAAAAGATATCCACATCCTAATCCCAGGACCTGTAAATATGTCACTGAACTTAGCAAAAAGAACTCTGCCAATGTCACTGAATTAATGGTAATGATATAGGGAGAGTATTCTAGGTTATCAGAGTGGCCATAATGTAATCACGAGGGTCCTTATAAGATGGATGCAGGGGGATCAGAGTCAGGGCAAGAAGCTGTGAGGATGCAAGAACAGAAGGGAAGGGATTTGAAGATGCTACACTTTTGGCTTTTGAAGACGGAAGGGGGCCAAGAAGTGAACCCAGGAGTATGGCAATCTTTGGAAGCTGGAAAAGGTAAGGGAGCCTTCAGAAGCAGACAGCTCTCCTGACTTTATTTTAGCCAACTGAAACCCATTTTAGATTTCTGCCCTCTCAAACTGTGAGGAACCAAATTTGCATTGTTATAAGCAATAAGTTTGCGAGAATTTGTTAGAGTAGGAAAATAAGAAAAGTATCTATAACCTGGAACATAGTTTCAAGGAAAAAGCAAAAGAAAATGCAAAAGGCAATGTTAAAAATGACTGACCATTTCCTTTAGAATACAATTCTCACCTTTTTATCTTAAGCACCTCGTGTCTGCCCAATAAATCGTGAATATTATATAGTGAGGTCCAGGGATGAACACTCAGCTTCTCCTGATGAGGGAACTAATGAGAATGTTTACATCATGAAAAGCAGAATACAGTCTTCCTACGAGTCTGATCCAGATTCCCCGTCTCACGCTGTCCTGAAAACCATTCTCTGAGCACCTGCAGTTTTCCTGACCCAGGTATCCTGTACTGGGGACAGCTGGGCCCTCCTGCCAGAGCCCTTTAATATTAACCTCTGAAGATTATATGGTTCCTCGTTCAGGATGTCTGACGGTTGATTTCGCTGAAGGTTCACCTTCTCATTGCGAGTGCTTGCCAGTGGCTCTGTCTGTTGACACAGGCTGGCTTTTGTTTGTGGTCTTGGCCCTTGAGGCACACATTGTCCTGTCCCGCCCTCAGCTCTACAACCTGTGCATCTTTCTGTCTCTCACGTCTTTGTTTCTTGCTGTCATCAGCCTCCTTTCTGTCCATGCTCAAATAATGGCAAAGGTTTTCGTTTTATCCTTTCTGTGACAAGAGGCCAGGCCTGATTGGGGATCTAATTCCATCACTTGCCAAGCCAGTGAAATTCTGCTGTAAGGCAATCAGACAACTCTGTAAACTTAGCTTTGAATGTTACTAGTTCGTATGCTCTAGAACAGTACTGAAACCCTGTGGCTGCAATCTATTTGTCATCCTGAACCTTCTGTTTCCCACATTTCACTGTAAGTTCGTAATAAATAACTTAAACTGTATGTTTATGTTAAATGAGACTGAACACTAGAAACTGATAACTATTCCTTAAAGAAGAATCACATCACTCCATTTAAATATCTTCTAGTTATATATACTTACTAGTTTATATACTTACAATGGATTTTATACATTTATACTTTCTTAGGCTTAGTTTTTTTTTTTAAATGCAAGAATTCTCTCCAAATTCTACATTATAAATTAGATGCCTCTCTCCTAAATACAAAGGTCTAGTTCCTTTTTTTTTTTTTTTTTTTGGTCTAGTTCTTTCAATGCAAAATATATTTCGCTCAAAATTAGGTTTGAAAATATCTCATTGTCTCCATTTGGCTCCAGAGATATTCCCCAAAATTTAATAAAAACAAGTTACAAATTATTTTAAATATTAATCTACTGTTTAATAATTTTAAATATTTTACACTTAAATATATATATCATACAGCATTATGAAGAATGAGTGGATGAAGAGAGCAGACCTGTATCAAAATGCCCTGTTGGAAATGTATAGGCATTCAAAGTCCAGTAAGTTTAGAAATCATTTTATAAAGGCCATAATACATGAGGTATGGCCATCGTGCAAATGAGTGATGAATGAACGTCACCATTTAGGGTCATTCATTTTCTCCACCGTTTTATCTTTTTTCCAGCTTTCTTGAAGTATGGTTGACAAAAAAAAGTTGTATATATTTAGATAGTATAACAAAATTTTTAAGGGGTACAGGGTGATTTGATATATAGTGTGAAATGACAGTCCCAATATTTTAGAACCAAGATTTTATTAGATTTGGAGCATCACGAATTGACAAAGTTTTTCAGTTCATTCTTGCTACACAAAAACCAGCCCCAAATTAACTAAGTACAAACAACTACAATGTCTTATTTCTGAGAATTCTGTGAGCTGCAGGGTGGGTACTGTGCGGCTGGCACCTGGGCTCCCTCGTGTTACACTCAGCTGTGAGGTCAGATGGGCTAGACGGTCCATGCCCGCCACCTTTGCTTTTGCCCCCTGCGACCTCTCAATCTCTAGTAGGATCTAGTAGGACACATCGGATTCCTGACATGGTAGCCTCAGGATGCTGTTCCAAGAAAGCACAGGAAGAAACTGCAAGGATTCTTGAGGCCAAGACTCAGAACTGACTATGTCATTTTTACCCTATTGTGTTGCTCCAAGCAATCAGAAAGTCAGCCCAGATTCACAAAGTGTGGAAAGAGACCCCACTTCTTGGCAGGAAAAGCTGCAATATATTGAGTCTTGAGGCCAAGACTCAGAACTGACTATGTCATTTTTACCCTATCGTGTTGGTCAAAGCAATCAGAAAGTCAGCCCAGATTCACAAAGTGTGGAAAGAGACCCCACTTCTTGGCAGGAAAAGCTGAAAAATATTATAGCTATGTTGTTCCATCTACCACACATGGGGAACTCCCACCCTTGTGAAGTGTGATTATTTTTATAACAGCCTGTTTATTATTTTTAGCACATAGTAAAAGACAAACATCAAGTTTAGCAGTTGAGTTTGTGTCTGATCTTTTGTTTTCTGTTCCCTGGAATGGATATGAAGAAATAAACATGGGGGGAAAAAGAGAGCAGACATACTATCTTCACATAAAAAGAAGTTCTACTTCACAATATTGCAGGAAAATAATTTAGAAGTTACTATTTGTTTAAAACAAAAATTGAAAGTATAGTTTCCTGGAGAGAGAACAAGGCATTGTTATCTTCTCAAATTGAATTATTGGTTGCAAATAATAGAAATGACACAGAAATGGATAATTGGTTGGAGGGAATTAGCTCACAGAAAATTCTGGGGAACCAAAGCTGAAAGCCAGTCAGGAACCAAGAAATGATAGGCAGCCAAGTTCACACCAGAGCAGTCAATTTAGGACCTAGTGGTCTCATCATGGTGTAGACTCAGAGAGCCTTGTCCCAAAGAGAAAAGCTAGCCTAAAAGTAACAACCGACTATTACAGTATCCTTCAATATAAGTATAACACCTTGGGTAAATCTGTCAAGTCTCAGTTCATCTGGTCCTTTATGTAGGAGATTATACATACATATACATACACATTTACATACACATACATATATACATATATGTAGTGAGCCACATGTGTGTGTATATAATATATATAATGATACATATGCATTCTTATATATATATAATGGCATACAAGTAATGATATATATGCATGTGTACAAGAAAACCAGAGAAAGAGACTATGTATATTATTTAAACTATAAATGTTTTAACATTGCTGACTAGGCTAAATAAAAATGTACAACTAAGTAAATTTGGTTCAAAAGCTTAACCTATTTGCATTTTTTACACCAAAATATGATTCCATGTTTGTATCAGTCTGCTCAACCTAATATAACAAAATGCCATAGACTAAATGGCTTAAACAAGAGATAGACATTTTTCACGGTTCTGGGAGCTGAAAAGTCCAAGATCAAGGTGCCAGCAGGTTTGATTCCTAGTGAGGTCTTTCTTCCTGGCTTGCAAACAACTGCCTTTTCCCTGTGTCCTCACATGGTGGAGGGAGACAGAGCCCAGGTCTCTCTTCCTCACCTTATAAGGACACTAAACCCATGTGTGAGGCACAACTTCATGGCATCATCTAAGCCTAATTGCCCCCCAAAGACCCCATCTCCAAAAACCATTACATTGGGGGATAGACTGTCAGTGTGTGAATTTGAGGTGGCAGGGGCAGGGGGGAGCTCAAACGTTCCATCCATAACAAAGTTAAACCGGGAAAGAAGAAATGGTTATATATTTTTCATTGAACTCGTATTTTATGTCTCAACAAGTAAGGGAAAACTTGAAATTAGGAGTTTCTCATAATTCTTCTATAATAAATATAGATATTAAACTTCACCAGTCCTTCAAGGCACCTTTGTCCTAATCTATCATATTCTTCTCACTCTGATGGGAAGCTACTGAAAATCTGCCAAGAAATGAAAGTTTTAAAAATATGATATTAATTTGGAGTAGTTTATACATGTAAAAATCTTATGAAAAAAATTATTACAGGGCGCCTGGGTGGCTCAGTTGGTTGGGCGTCCGACTTCGGCTCAGGTCATGATCTCACCGTTTGTGGGTTCGAGTCCCACGTTGGGCTCTGTGCTGAGAGCTCACAGCTAGAGCCTACTTTGGATTCTGTGTCTCCCTCTCTCTCTGACCCTCCCTGGCTCACACTCTGTCTCTCTGTCTCTCTCTCTCTGTCTCTCTCTCTCAAAAATGAATAAACATTAAAAAAAAATTTTAAAGAATTATTATACTGTAGAATAAAATAATTCAAATAAATGCATACCAATAGCAGATATCTATAACTTCCCCTTATATATTATTAAATTTGTTCCCTAAAAAGAATTATTAAAACACACGCCTTCATAATAACAGCAACAACCACTACTTGAAGAATGGCTACTATTTACTAAGAGGCTATAAGTGTCCATCTCTCTGCAGTTAAACATAACTAGCACAGAATACTGAGCATGAAAGAAGCATCTAGCTCAACAGTGTGCAGCTAAATTAGTCTCAAAACCAGTGAGTCTGACTCTGTGACTCCTGTTCTTTTTTTTTTTTTTAATAATTTTCTTTTTTTTTAATTTCTTTTTTTTTAACATTTATTTATTTTTGAGACAGAGAGAGACAGAGCATGAACAGGGGAGGCGCAGAGAGAGAGGGAGACACAGAATCGGAAGCAGGCTCCAGGCTCTGAGCCATCAGCCCAGAGCCCGACGCGGGGCTCAAACCCACTGACCGCGAATTCGTGACCTGAGCTGAAGTCGGACGCTCAACCGACTGAGCCACCCAGGCGCCCCTGTGACTCCTGTTCTTTATCCTCCACTGTGCCTTCTTGCCAGGGGACTAGATCTAGAGTCAGATTTGGGTATTAGGGAAAAGCATAGGTTAGCAGGCTAGTGGAATCTCTACCCAACGTGCAATTCACCTTTAATAGAACTTTAAACACAAAAAATAACTTTTTATATGTTACAAAAATAACTTTTATAATATAATGATTAGTTTAAAAGATAGCTTATGACCTTCCTCTGCTCATCCCAGCTCACATACAAAGATCTGTGTAAATCTTTAGAAACGAATTTGCAGACAGAAAGAATGCCCCAACTTTTGTAATTTTCACAGAACTTGGGACGGCATTTCATATTCATTCATTTATCCATTCGTTTACCAAGTGTTTCTTGAATGACTGCCATATGTCACCAACCACAATGTTAGGTTTTGTTTTTTTAATCTGCGTCTCTTTAGGTAGCGCTAGAGATAACAGCAAAAATCTGAAGCTCACTTTTAGTCTAGAACATAAATGCAATTCTCTCAACCACTAAAGTGACTTAATCCCTATTAAAGGCAGAATTTATTTCTGTCTAATGTTCCATTTTTTTAACTTTGAAATCTGTGTCATAAAATTGAGCGACGCCATCGTTCATGCAATTGGAATGAATGATCCATGCGTTCTCAAAACCACTGTCACTCTGCAATGCTTCGTGTTATAACTAATTGTGATTGTTCAGCCAGGACGAAAGCAGGAAGGAAATTATGGCTTCCATTTAGGATTAAAAAGTAACTTAACAGATCATCTTCATAAATAAAAATAAAACAGGTGATCACCCTCTACGTTCAGTAACCTATAAATCCAAGATTGCTGATGCCTGCCAATAATACTAAAGTAGAAATTAGTAATTACCATAAAAACTATCTCCCAGGAAAACAAAAGATACGCTTTATTAGCTTCAGAAAGAAATCACCCTCAATTAAGAAATAAATGATGGTTATGAAACCTTTGCTGAAAAGTATCAAACCTCTGCGGGCATTTTTTTTCTTTTCACTAGGGTGGAACAGGCAAGCATTTTTAAACGCACAGTACTCTCTTTTTCTCTACCCAACCAGTCACAACATGATGACCATCTAATTGCCAATTAGAAAAACAGATAGGAGGATTTGTAAAGAAGAATGACAGCAACTTTCTGGGTTTTAAAGGACCCAAGTCAAGTTTTCAAATTTCACTTGGGAAAATTATTTAACTGAAAAGGCCACCTCTATAGCTATCAGTTTCTATTTACCCAAGGAAGCCACTCGTGTGTGTGTGTGTGTGTGTGTGTGTGTTTGCGCACACGCGTGCACTTGGTGGGTTTTCACAAGCTCCTGTACCAAATCTTCAAATCCTAAGCCAATTCTGAAGGCATAAATGCCAATTTACATCTGTGGTTTAAGACTGGATAAAGTTCTCAGAATTTAAATAAATTATCTTTTGTTATGGGATCTAAAAATGTGAAAAATGCACGAAGAATCTCACTAGTATTCCACCTGGACTTCCTTAGCCCTTGGGTTTTCTATGCTGCCCCTGGCAATCGCTGTTACCTTCTATGAGGTATCAGAATGTGATCTCACTGCTGCGCTGTGAGCTTAACAAGATAGAAAAGGTTTGAGTCCCATGAATTCTAACGGCAGCGTCTACAGCTACCTGGGGAAGGGGTATCACGGGGGCACATGGATGGTGTGATGTGTGAGAAATAACTATGATACTCAGCATTCATATTACTGCTATGTGCAACCACATCACAAATGTCACAGAAGTCATATCACAGTCATGTGACTGGGAATGAGCCAAGGTGGTTAGAGAGCAAAACATAGTAAGCCAGAAATGGAAATTCTCTCAACAATATTCCTGAGTTCAAGAACTATAAATAGCATTACACATGACAGAAATAAAAAGAACGTGGGCAGGTTCATGGAGCTTGTAAAGAGCTAGGCTGGGACACAAACCCATGTCTCTCTGACACCCAAATGCCTCTAGCCTCTCTTATACCCCATTCCACCTCCCCGCCCCCTCTTCTGGAATTGCGTATCCTGTTCCATTCCCAGAAATAATATTTGCTTATTGTAAAAGTTGTAAGCAAAACTCAAATATAAATGGACATTCAGAAAGTTCCCAAACATACTTTTCCTTCTGTACCTCCACTGTCGTTAGAGACAGTGAACTCTCTACCCTTCCCCACCTCCAATATCAGATCCATTTTAAAGAGGCCGGAACAGAGGAGACCTCATACACCTGCCCATAACTGAAGAGTTTTCTTCATAAGTAGTCAACTATAATTACATTTAAGCTCCACAACAATCCAGCAAGGTAGGACAGGTATTATCAGTTCACTTCATAGGTGAAGCGATACTCCCAGAAAAATGTGACTTGCCAAAGGACACACAATTAATGTTAGTTCAAGGCCAAGCCTGAACTTCTGTCAGTGTTGGAACCACATGAGCCTGAGCCGCCTGAGTTCATGGTCTTCAGTTCTACATCTAGGCTTTCTGACTGGGACCGTTCTGACGGGGAGCCGTGCTGCCGCCCTCAACTCAGAGGGAAAATTAGGCTCAACTATTGCAATTACTCAACGGGAAAGAAATACACACTCCAATCTACAAAATGTGTTTGCTTGTTTTTCCTTTCGCTAACACCTTTGAAAAAGCAGCATGCAGGTACATTTTTCACAGCAGAATCATTTCTCTCTCTCCCCTGATACAGCTCTTGCTTTATCAGTACGAATGACGTTATTAACTGTATATACAAAATATCAAGCCAATTGGGTCAACAATATTCAAAAATGCTCTTTCTATAATTCACTTACTGTGCTTCTAAAAGGTTTATACATTCACACAGTTCCGTTTTTCATTCTTCATACATGATTAAAATAATTAGGGATGTGCTCTCCTCTTGTTCTACAGAAGCAACCCTCCTAAAGCTAATGGGGTCCATGTACAGATCAGAAAGACAACACTCTCATATTAAAATCCCATATAACCAACTGGATAACAACTTCACGATGGAAGATTCTAGATCAAAATCTCAATGCAAAGGAGGACTCCAAACACAGTATTTCATCACTGTTGATAACTGGCAAAATAACGGCATCTCTGATAGAAATATTTAGGTATTTCCTATGGTCAGACATTTCCGTATATTCCTAAGTTGCAGGAGCTAACTGTTAATATCACTTACAGATTAGAGAAATTAAGAAGAACAAGGGTAGGGTCACTGAGCTAGTGAAAAGCTAGACTGAATCACAAAACTCAGGTCTGTGTGACCCTAACCTCTTGTTTCTGTTACACTCTGCCTCAGTCCTCCTTTTGGAAATTTGTATTCCATTCCACTCTCAGAACTAATATTTGCTTACTGCAAGTATTTTAATCAAAAATGAAATATAAATACATATTCAAAAAGTTCCTAAGCAGTCTTTTGCCTTCTATCTCTATTGTCACTGAGGTAACAAAATCTATGGTGATGGGACTTTTATTTGGCTTCTCAACTGTACCAATGCCAAGCTAGAGTGTCAAAACCCCTTGACAGAAGTGCAATTTTGTTATATACATTTTTATCAGGCTCAGCTCATATAGAATACACAGGACTTATACAACATTATCTTGAGTTTGTGGAGGTACGTATACAGCAAGAAGCACACTGATTCTTCCTGCAAATCTCACAGGCTACTTAAAACCTCAATGGGTTTTGTTTTGTTTTGTTTTGTTTTGTTTTGTTTTAAAGAGAGAAATGTGGTATTAGTAAATATCATGTAGTTATAGCAGCAAATGATGAAAGAAGACAGCCAATAAAGGGAGAATAAATGAATTACCAAGATCTTGAAAGGTCTACCATCAGGAGAGTCATTTGCAACACACATGTGATGTAGCTAAAATATCACGTGCAAGATAAACAGTGCTTCAGGATCAATTATTTCCTTTTCCATCTAAGGATCAATAGTTCCTGGGGTGCCTGGGTGGCTCAGTCCATTAAGCATCCAACTCTTTGGTTTCGGCTCAGGTCATGATTTCACAGTTCATGACTTCAAGACCCATATTGGGTTCTGCACTGATAGCAGAGAGCCTGCTTAGGATTCTCTCTCTCCCTCTCTCTCTCTGCCCCTCCCCTACTCTCTCTTTCTCTCTCTCTCAAAATAAACTTAAAAAACTTTTTTTAAATAGCTCCTTTTCCATTTCTTACCCAAGAAATGACAAATGATTTTAAACTAGGAAAAGCAATTAATTTTGCAGTTCATTTACATACTACACAAACAATTCAAACGGATTTGTTTAGTCTACTTTATATGTTACATAGATTTTTCTATGAACTAAAGTTTTTTTATTGAATAAAATCTTTTTGGGACTATATTTGGGTGACTCACAATAAAAATATCATTTTTTGTTGCTTTATCTCTAGATTTATCATATATGAGAAAACAGAAATTTGTGTGGCCATAATTATTAATTTTTCAAACCATGACCAATTCCAGCAGCTACTTACTCCCATGTTTGTTTGTTTGTTTCTTTGTTTGAATTTTTTGTTTTCTATTGAGGTGTAGTTGGCACACAATGTTGCATTAGTTTCAGGTGTACAACATAAGACTCAACAACTCTACTGATTATTCTTTGCACACCTCACATGTGGCTACCATGTATCTATCACCATACAACACTATCACAATATAATCGACTATACGGTAAAACCTTGGATTTCAAGTAACTTGGTCTGCAAGAGTTCTGCAAGACAAGCAACTCTTTCTAATAAATTTGAACTTGATCAACGAGCGATGTCTCGCAATATGAGTAGTACATGAAGCCGAATGTCACGTGATCACAAACTGAGCCAATGGTTCTTGAAATTCGTTTTCATCTACGACCGCTTTGGATGACAATCATGTTCCTGGACTGAATTAGCTCACAAACCAAGGTTTTACCGTACTGCTTATGCTGTACCTTTCATCTCTGTGACTTATTCATTCCATAACTGCAAGCCTGTATCTTGCATCTTTAAACAGCACTGCATCTTATTCTAAATCCCTTCAGTTTCTTGAAACCTGTTGAAGAGAACTTTCTATATCCAAAGGCAATGAAGAGACAACTGGTCGCCTTAAGATTGTTTCACAAAATTACATGAAGTAGGAGCCATCAGGTAGTATTTGCAATTTATGAATTCTAGAAATCCAAAGTCAAGTAATTTTTTCCCCCAACATAAAATTCAAACAATATACCTAAGAGTTTTATCTAAACAGTTGCTTATAGAAGGAAAAACATGAATGAAAGGCACTTTCAGTAGGAATGGGAAAGTAGCATGAATTAAATCTACATTGTCCATAATTATATTATTTGTTACTTTAACTTTTATCACCACCGATAAAACACCAATGCTTCAGTCAAACTGGACAATTCACTTTGTTCTTAAAAATGACTTGAGGGGCACCTGGGTGGCTCAGTCGGTTAAGTGTCTGACTATGGCTCAGGTCATAAACTCATGGTTTGTGAGTTCGAGCCCACGCTGGGCTCTGCACTGACAGTGCAGAGTCTGCTTGGAATTCTCTCTCTTTCTCTCTCTCAAATATAAATAATGAAAACATTAAAAAAAGTGACTTGAACTTTTATGTATTCTTTTTTCATACTTCTTTTAAAGTATAATTAACATGCAATGTTATATTAGTTTAAGGTGTACAATATGACCCAACAATTCTATACATCACTCAGTGCTCATCATGTTCACTGTGCACTTAATCCCCTTTATCGATTTCACCCAGTCCCCCCACCCCCGCTGGCAACCACCTATTCTCTGTATTTAAGAGTCTGGGTTTTTTGTCTCTTGTTTCTTCTTTTGTTCACTTGTTTTGTTTCTTAAATTCCACATATGAGTGAGATCATATGGTATTTGTCTTTCTCTGTCTGACTTATTATTTCACTCAGCATTATACCCTCTAAGTCTATTCCTGTTGTTGCAAATGGCAACATCGTGTTTTGTTTCTGACTAAGTAATCTTCTATTGTACATATCTACCACATCTTCTTTATCCATTCATCAGTGGATAAACACTTGGGTTGCTTCCATAACTTGGCTATTGTAAATAATGCTGCAATAAACATAAAGTAACTTTTTGAATTGTTTTCATTTTCTTTAGGTAAATACTCAGTAGTGGAATTACTGGAAATATCTTACGGGAAAATGTACCTATCAAGGGTTCGCTTTATTGTCATGTATTTCTTCACATACCTGGGGTCTTGGCTTCCTTTGGAATGCTCACAGCACTTTTCGAGAATAGAACATGATATAAAAGAGGGACCCATTTTACATACCCCCCTTTTCAGACTCAACTAGCATAGTGACCTTTCCTAAACACTCCCCAGAGCATTGGTAATCTCTCCTTTTTGTCCTAAGTGTATCCCACACATACTTCAATGACAACATTTCTGACAACCACCAGCAATTGTGTGTTTATCTACCAGTCTGTCCCACCAGAGTTGCGTGATTTCTGGACAGGATCATGTTTGATTCAGTTCCATACTCCTAGACTTCATGTAAAACCGTAGAAGTTGAATGAATGAACATGGATCTTATCTTTAAGATCTTTTATTCTAATTAAGGGAATAGAAACAAGGACATCTATAATAAAATTTAAAACAGACTTAGTTCTTGATAATACATTTCTAGAAACAGTTCAAGGCAACGAAACAGGTTGCTGTGTTAGTGCACATCTCTACAAAATGAATTTATCAGTTAATAAATGCCTTCAAAGTTTATAGAAGCAAAGATTGCTTCATGCCAGGTGGTCAAGGAAGGCTTCGCATGGGAAGAGAGCACTGAGCTCCATGTTATAGGCTGAGTTGGTTGTGCACAGTGTAAAGGGCCTTCTGGGAAGGGTGCCAACAAGAGCAACAGCATTTCATGAAAGTGGTGACTGATCCAATTAGCTGGAGCCAAAGGTCCCTTTGAGAAGAAAGATAAGAATAGGAAGATAAGCTGCTTTTACAAAGGGAAGAGTCTTTAAGGAGTGACTAAAGAGATTTTTTTTTTTCCAGTAGAGGAGCCATCTAAGATTTTGTTTATGATGGCATAATCAGAAGGGTACTTCAGAAAGATGAATTTGCCTTTAGAGGATGGAAGGGATAAGAACTGGAACAAACGATGGGAGGGAGGATGTGACTGAGAGGCTGCTGCAATAAGACAAATATTATCTAATACAGACTCAGAGTAGAATAGCTTGCAGAAAAAAAGGATTGAACGCAATAATATTGTCAAGAAATAATTCACAGAAACCCCAACACTGAAGGAATATAAGGCTTGAGAAGGCAGACAGAGCAAAAGGGTGGTCATTACATTTCAAGCCTTTGTAAAGTGAGAATCTTAGAGTCACTACAAGACACAGGGAAGTCAAGAGGCTAAGGAGTTTTGTAAGGGGCAAAGCTGTTTCATTCCAGCCATGTGAAGGTTGAGTGTATGGCAGGCCATTCAAGCAGAAATGCTAGGCAGGTGATTGGAAAAGTGGACCTTTGAGACAGGAGAGGGATCGTCATTTAGTGGGCATCATTTTCCGGGATGAAGGTTTAAGTCCTGAGAACAAATGAGGTGTCCCAAAAAGAGTGCATCTGGAAAAATTAGGCTAGACTTGAAAGGGATATAGCAGTCATGTTTAAGAGTCAGGATGGGGGAAGAGAACTAGAGAAAAAGGGGACAGAATATGAGAGAGACAACCGAAGGACCAGGAGAGTTGGATGGAAGAGGCAAGGGATGAACAACTGGTCAGGCAGAGGGTAGGGGGAGCAGAGGGCTCAGCGGTGCCCAGAGGATACGGAGACGTGGGATCCAGAAGAAGCCATTGTACGTAACAGTCAGGACGTTAGGAAGCCTAGAGAAAGCACCTTCCAGCAGCAATCAGGAGGAGCTGGGGAAAGACGGGCTGGTGAAAAAGTAGAAGCAAAGCCCTCCCCACTGTTCAATGAGAAAGTTCGGAAGTGAAGAGGAAGTCACTAGAAAGAACAATAAGTAAGACTTAAAGGAAGGGCTGGAGATAGGAGAAACCAGAGCATTTTTATACAGACAGGGGAAGTAGAAAGGCAAAGAGATCCTACAAAATTCTGGATAAGTTTAAAAGAGAGTTTAATATGGAAAGCACACTTGTTCGAAGAGAACATTTATATTCAGTAGTTTGACAATTTTCATGTAACTTATTTCTGAACTCTACAGTCTTTAAGGAATACAAACTGATGAGTGCCTTGCACTTCTTTCGGCTGCCTAATGTGCTTTCAGATTTCAGTTAAGTTAGGAAACTTTAACTTAAATTTCTTAACCTCTGTTGAATAGTTTTATAGGTCTGCTAAATATCGTTTCCCTCTGTTGTTTAAAGAAGAGTTACAAAGCAGCAAAGCCACATTGGAAGATAGACAGCAAAAAAATAATTCCTTTCAGGGTCAAAAGGAGTCCCTTAGAAGAATATGTTAGTAGGTCAAAGGAAGTGATCCCCACCACGTGCAGGAAAAGGGATGAGAGAGGAGTTCAGAGCCAGACCAGTAAAATACCATCAATTATGTCCAACATAAGGTATGACACATTGTAGCAAAAAATCAATTATCACCAGTGACAGGTGTAGTTTAAGACATAATTTCCAACTAACCCATCCAAATAATTTATTTGTAATCTATTCTGATGTTTGTTTTATATTTAATTACTAGCAATTTCCTTCTCATAAATTGAGTGTTTTCCAGAAATGAGTTTACAAATCAGTTGTGAGAAACTCAGAATATATTTTTCACAGATGATTTTCTCAAAGATGATATAGAATATGGTGATTCTGTTAACACAGGAACCTACAAAAACCAACTTATTCTGGAGTATATCCGAAATAAGATGCATTTTTAGTGATAGTTACCTCATTGAAAGCTCTCAAGAATTATGTGAGTTTAGGTATTATTAGTATCTTACATCCGCAAGGGGTCAACGGATGCAGTAGGGGTAAAGTAGCTTGCTCAAGGTCTCACATAACAGTATATAAATACATATATAATATAAACACATGCTTATATATGTAGTACAGTTGACCCTTGAACAACACAGGGTGAACTACATAGGTCGGTTATATACAGATTGTTTTACATATATAAACAGTACAGTACTGTAAATGAATTTTCTCTTCCATTATTTTCTTAACATTTTTTCTCTAACTTACTTTATGGTAAGAATACAGTAAATAATACATCTAAGATACAAAATATGTATTCATTGACTATGGTATTAGTAAGGCTTTCAGCCAATAGTAGGCTATTAGCAGTTAAGTCTGGGGAGAGCCAAAAGTTAATGTGGATTTCTGACCGTGCAGGAGGTCAGTACCCTAACCCTCCCATTGTGCAAGGGTCAACTGTATATATGATATGATATAATATGATATAATATAATGTAATGTAACTTACTACATATACACAAAGAGAAGAGATGCAATTTTTTTTCAATAAAATACTACATTTTTAATGGCAAAAAGTGAGTTTTTCAGAAAGGTATGGTAGAGTGAAAAGGAATCCTTGACTACAAGTTCCAACTTTCATCCTCACCCACGACTCCAAGTGCATGACAATCACTTATAGTTTTTCCATCTGAAAATCAGTGGTTTAGATTAAATGACTTCTAGGGAACATTTTAGAACCAAAATCATATGTTTCTGTGATCAGTTTGTGTAACATTATTCTATGTACTTATCTAGATGTGTAAGGAAAATCATATCCTTGGGTTGTAAACCTCTAAGGTTCTTTGACTTTCATACAGAATATTGAGACTATTTGAAAAGAGTGTTAAAGATTAAGGTCATGGGAACTGGACAGAACCAGACCCAATCTTCACTTTTTATTCTTATAATCTCCTCTTTCATTTATTTTTATAGTCAGACACAGGGACAAAAAAGTTAAACATCAGCATAAAAGTAAAAGAAAAGTGGTGATTTTTTAGCTTATCTTAAAATACCTATTTCAAGCATCAAAAATAAATAAATAAATAAATAAATAAATAAATAAATAAATAAAAAGAAGCAGCAGCAGCTGATATTTAGTGCTTTTTGTGGGCTAGGCGTTTTCCAGAAGTCAAGTCACAATTCTGCAGGTGAGGAGATTATAATTGCTCGAGGCCACAAAGAAAATATGATGCAACAGAGAAATATATGTTGAAAAATACCTTGAAATATTTCAACAGAGAAAAATATGATGCAAATTTATAGGCTTTCAGTTTTCTTATCCTTGGCCACCACCAGTGGCAGGCATTACATTCATTACCTAAATAAATCCACTGCTTTCCTTTCTCATTCAGAGGAGGCTGGATGTCTGGATGTCCAGACACCTCTGGATGTCTTGCTTGTTCCCAGCTAATCATGGTGGTCTCTCTAAACTGGTCAAATTATTATGAGTTTAATCATAAGCATATGATGTAATTCTGACCAATTGTATTTTATTTAGGTGATGCCAGCAATGGAGCTTCTGGGAGGGATTTACCCACCTTTTAAAATAAAAGTCATTTCTTTTACTTTCCACCGACTGCTGTGTTTTGAAAATGTAATGCTTGCCCCCCTCAATCTTATGATCCTAAGGGACAAGACTGGGAAAAAAAGATCCAAGATGAAAAGGATTCCTGTACAGGAAGATGGAAAGAACTTGAACCCTACCATTCTTGAGCTGCTAAAACTGAACAAACTCTGGATGTCTATTTTATGGGATAGTAAATACATTGTTATAGCCACTTTTAGGGGGGATTTGCTGTTATTTTCAGCCATAGTTGATACTCACTACATGGTATGAAGTCATTTGCGGATCTCTCTTCTCCCACTATATTATCCCATAAAAATTCTCTATGATTCCTTTTCTGTAATCCAATTTTCCACAGTGTTCTCCTCTCCTAAGTCTTTCACTATGTCTTTTATAACTCTACTTCATAACAAACTTCCCTATAGTCACAATTTGTCCATCAAACTTACCCTTTGCCTCTTTGCTCTTTGCATGGCTCTTGGCTCTTCACCAAAGAATGACTCTCCCAAGAGCCAACTTTGTAATCACTCACTTTCCCTGTCTTCTAGACCCTGAGTCCTTCCATTCTCCTAGATGATTTACATACGTATGCAAAGCATAAACAATCTAATACTCTCTTACCCCTTCTACTCCTCATATCTAGTACACTTTATTGGCAATGCCCCACCACTCACTCCCATGCCAGACACAGCTGGAACTCCCATAGCTCCTAAAATCTAAACCTACGTCCCCTGCTCTCTGCCAACAATCTCCTATCCCTCCATCTCTCACTCAGTTACTCCCACTGAATTTCTTAATTTTTTCCCCACCAGCTTAAAATCTAATACCTATCACATGAAAAACTTCAACTTTCTTATTCCCCAAGTCTTCCATTGCTTCTGCCTAGATATCTTGGGTCAGTTCAACTGTCCAAATATTCTACAACACCACCCAAGCATCTATTTCTATGAAAAAAAACTTCAAAACCCATGAATGTTCACCATCTTCAACAGAAATCAGGCCCTCTATCCTAACCAATATTCCTTCTGTGTTTCCTAAATTAATTCTTCTTCTCAATATCTAGACAATTATTTCTCGTCATGTGCATCCTTCGTTAAGCCTCACTACACCCCTCCATTGCCAGGAAAACCTTGCCTCCAGTGTAACAGACAAAGGAGAAGCTCTCAGGTAGGAATCCCCTCTTGTTCCTGCCACCACACCTACTAGCAATTCAGCCACACCTCTACCCGTCTTTTCTTCCTCCTCACTGTAAAACAATGCCCTAGCCTTTCCTGTAATGATAATCTCTCTGCTTGTTCTCTAGATCTCACCTTCACCATCTTACTGAAAGGACCGGCTCTTGTGATTATTTCCTGATTTTCTCATATCTTCAGCATTTTCCCTGTGCCAGCTCTTCGTCATCAACACACACACAAAAAAAAAAAAACATGTTCAAGTGCTCTTTTCTTAAGGTAAAAAGTGAAACCTTCGGTGATAGACTGAACAATGACCCTCAAAGATAACCTGGTCCTAACCTCTGGATCCTGGGAATAGCACCTTGTATGACAAAGAAACTTTGCATACATGATTAAGTTAAGGACCTCGGGGTGGGAAAATTAACGTTGAATATCTGGATGGGCATAAATCTAATCAAAAGAGCAAGGTGGGGGTAGATTTTTTGACAGAGGAACAAGGCAATGTGTGACAGAAGCAGGGGGAAAAAATGATTGGATGTGAGAGAGGGGGTCACAAGCCAAAAAATGCAGGTGGCTTCCCAAAGTTAGAAAAGGCAAGGAAATGAATTCTCTCCTAGAACTACCAGAAGAAACCAACCCAGCTAACACCTTCATCTTAACCCCATTAAGATCCATGTCAGACTTCTGGCCTCCAGAACTGTATGAATAAAATTGTGGTACTTTAAACCACTAAGTCTGTGTTCATTTGCAAACTAATACACCATCCTTCAATTCCACATGTCCCTGTAGCTACTCCCTATGTATATAAGTCTACTTGTGAAGAGGTGACCATTACCTCAAAAACACGTATCTTATAAACATAGTAACAGTAATAATAATAATAATAATAATAGTAATTAACATGTACTAAAGAAGATTAGAAGACCTAAGTATTTGCATTTTACTCTCCATCACATCACATTCCAGTTAAAAATTTTAGTAATTGAAAAGTGCGTATTCGGACACTAGGGATATAGAATTGCCAGGTAAGTCACTGGGGAATTTGAGTTGTGTGTTAATTTGAGTTGTGTGTTTCTGTTTCCAATTTAATACTGCTACCACAACTTGAGGCTCAATCAAGCTATCATAGAACAGACTGATTACTCAGAATGGTGGAATATATAAGTATCCAGATTCCATTTCTTTTATTTTTTTATTTTTTATAATGTTTATTTTTGAGAGAGAAAGAGAGAGAGACAGAGTGTGAGCAGGAGAGGGGCAGAGAGAGAGGGAGACACAGAATCCGAAGCAGACTCCAGGCTCTGAGCTGTCAGCACAGAACGCAACGTGGAGCTCGAAACTACAAACCGCAAGATCATGACCTGACCCAAAGTTGGACACTTAGCCAATTGAGCCACCCAGGCGCTCCTCCAGATTCCATTTCTATAAGTAACTAGGATTCTTATCTTCTAATGGAACTGTCTTTGATTAGATTCTGCTTTGGGGATAAAGTTTCTAGTAATGTGAGTCTTCAACTTTAACTTGGATGTTGAGCAAAAGGCAGACTTGTTAGGAAATCAAACAAATGGAAATGGTAAATGGGGTCTTGAAAATGTGTATTAGTCAAGTTGCTCATAATGGTCATATTTCCATGCTGAATCTTCTGAAGAGATTTTTTTAAAAGCTTTAAATTTCTCCTATACCGATCATTGGACCTTAAGAAATGACTTTATGGGCAGCTAAATAATACGTTCAAGATTAGTTTGATGTTTCCTGTTCTCAAGGGATTTCTTAAATCTCTTAAAATCTATCATTCTTAATTAGAGTTGTTCTCATAATGATTTAGCTACTCTATACTGACATCACCACTAGTTAACTTATTTAAAGAGAGGTAAGTTGTATAGAACTATACATGAGAAAAATCCTTTTGTAGACACTTTTTAATGGGTTAGCTATATTTAATCATTTTTATTTTGCAATTAGGCCAACATAAAAAGCATGCTAATACGTAAGCTCAGTATGCTTATACTATTTCAAAGTCATACGATACTTTTAGAATCATTTGGGTATTTTGTTTTTGTTTTTGTTTTTTTATGAAACTCGGGGAGAAATTTCACTGATGTTCTCTTCTTGGGTATAACTTCCCAGCTTCTCACCATTTTAATACATCAACTAGACTGACTGAGAGCCTTGGTCACAGCTCAAAAAAATGTAATTTGCTTATGTGTTTAAAATTACATGGATTTCCCCTAAGAAGAACCGACGGACCTCAAGATAAGAGAACAAAGGTATCTCAGAATCTTAGGAAATAGACATAAATTTCTTAGAGGTGACAGACAGTTTTTGACAGTAAAAACTACTAACATGTTAACACATTAAAAGTGGTGGTTTGAGATTTCTCCAGGGGACTAAACAACCACCTATGGCTGGAACAGGGGAAATATTACAATAAGTTAAAATAATGTCAACATCCTTACCTAAAAAATAGATGCTTTTTAGTTCCCCTCTTTGGGGCAACAGATTATAACTGCCCACAGATCTGTTGGAATAAAAAAACATGGAGATTTGGTTTGGCTATTTGCCTCTTGACACTGATGATCCACATAATAAAAATTAAAATTCTAATGAACGGAATGCAGTAAACTTAACAATTTAAGTGCACAAAACATTCAGTACCTCTTTTCCACCATGGACAGGTAACATGTAAAAAGAGAAGTTGGAAAATAGATTCTACCAGGCAAGCATATTTTTACGCTAAATGCATTTTAAAACAATTCCTTTTTCATTGGAGATAACCTCATATAAATTTTGAGGGAAATTTATATTCATTATTTCTTAAAGTTTTAACCATATAAATGTGACAAGAGTGACTCTACCCATTAAGGCATTTTTAAAGTATCCTCTAGAGGTTTTGAATTTTTTTTTTTTTTGAATGTTGCATCATACAGAAGTAAAATAAACACAAAAGTAAAATACACACTTTTTTCCTTTGGGAAATCATATAGAAAACTGGCAGAAATTTACTGTAGAAAAAGCTCAGTGTTTCTGCATATAAAGCATTTTAAGATCCAAAAATTAATATTTGTGAAAAAAGTGGTTTCCTAATATAGGCTTATTATTAGCAATAATAATTATGCTAAATATTAGTTAAAATGCTCTCTAGTGCTTCTCTAGCATTTGGTTACACAGTATCAGTCTACACATAAAAATATTACAAATTCTAAATGCCCTATTCCTGCAAAGATTTATAAACTTCATTGATATATAGAAATCTCTACATGTTTGATAAATAATTTTTAGAGGATTCCTGTAGCAAAAAATCAAGATGCTTTACATGAACCCCATCTGCTTTCTGTTCTACAAAAAACAGTGATGTTATAGGTGTTGAGCAAATGGTAAATTCAAAATCTGTAATTATTGGGATACTTTTTAACACAAGGAGAAGGTATATTCTACCTTTTCCTGGGGATGAAATTTCTCTGGGAAAAAAATCTAAGCCTTGCAGGTATGAATGGTTAGTAACAATATGAAATTATATATTTGCTGTTGTTGTTCAGCTGTACTCTGCAACCTTTAAGAATACAAATAGTTTTGGGGCACCTGGGTGGTTCAGTCAGTTAAGCATCCAACTTTGGCTCAGGTCATTATCTCGTGGTCCGTGGGTTTGAGCCCCACGTTGGCTTCTGTGCTGATAGCTCAGAGCCTGGAGCCTGCTTCGGATTCTGTGTCTCCCTCTCTCTCTGCCTCTCCCCCACTCACACCCTGTCTGTCTCAAAAATAAATAAACATTAAAAAAAAAGAATACATATACTTTTTAATTTGTATAAGTTCCCACAATTTTGTTTTAAAATGTGTCCCTGTTTAATTCCACTGAGTAAAAGAAGTTTTGCATATTCACGTTACCCTTTCACAACTGTTATTTTAGTATAAATGGCAGGATGCTCAGCCACTTGAAGTCTATTTTTATATATAATAAAATTTAGGCACCAAAAGTGACATTAAAAATCATTCATTATCATATGAATGACCTACAATATAAAATTATTTACCTTTACTTAGTTTTCTTTTTCAAACACGTAAAATATTGTCAATGTTAACTAAAAAGAAAATTTGATGCTTTGTTTTCATCATAAAAGAATAAAACATAAAAATAAAAAAATAACAGTTTAAAAGGCACACATGTTAGCAAAGCGGCTTATAATTTACAACATTTACTTTACTTCGCAGGAAAATCTTAAAAACCCAACACTGCTTCCTTTATTTAATGTTTTGAAAGTTAACATTCTTCGAGGTTTATTGATTGTTTTAATTTTGATTCACCCAACTTTGATGTGTCTGTGTGCATAATCGCAATATACTAGCTAATCAAAATTAGGTTTGAAATCCAAAACCTCTGTACAGTTTCTAATTGTTTCTTGGGTTTTGTCAGAATATTTTGTCATGCTAGACATGCACATCTTCCTGTACAATCTTGGGCCAGTTCCATGAATAGTGGGGTGTTCATGTTTGGATCTGTCTTCCTAAAAAGAGGCATCCTCCTTATAGAGATCCTATTTTTAAAACCTCAGGCACAGATTTCCAACACTTTGACTTAACTTCCCCTTTCCAAGGTAATTGCCTACCCAGGCTGCTGAAGGAGCAATTTTAAGCATGTAATCTGGCAATTGGTCCTTCGAGATGTTACTAAGAGCAAACGAAAACAGCAAACGCAATAAGAAATGAAGAGCAGGTGTTCCTTCAATTAGAAAGAAACAGAGAAGTTTCAGATAATGAGACTGTGATGAAAACTACGGGAAGACACAATACGTAAGACACAATGTTAAGGTTGATATTCTTCCCACACGCTCATCTGCAGGCTTCCTTAATTAAATGAGCACGTTAGTTTGCATCTTTTAACATTTAATCTTGAAACAACTCCCTCTTTTCATCTTTAAATAATGACAATGTAGATTGCTGAATATGTAAAACACTGTAAGAAATTAGTTTATAAGGCTCTTAGTTAACTGAGAGCCTTAGTTAACTAATGATGGTAGCATCTTGTGGCATTAAACTAGATCCACCAGAATCACAATTAAGATAATCCTTGCTCTTCAGGACATTAATATGTGAACACTCTACATTTGCATAAAGCTGTCTACCTTATAAAAGTAGTTTCTGTGTAGACTGCCTAGAACACACTTCTCCTGAAATTCGTTGTAGTGGGTGTCCGCAAGAAGGAACTTCAAACTTTCAGGAAAATTCCATTATCTGAATGTAACATAAACGAGCAAAATCTTGCCAAACTCATTACTTTTGCAGGCACTGTTTTACTTGTTTCAGGGGAAGTCTAGGTTTCAGATTTCTGTCCAGAGTGCTCGCACTCCCGCGTCCATTTCACTAGCAATGACTGTAGGTGGTTACCAGTGCGTTTAGCCACTTACCAGTTACTCAGGATGTTTAGGGCCACCCACATCTGGATGTGAGACTTTCGTGAAGGCTGCCATGGGTCTTCTTGAGCACAGAGGAGCAGTAAACATAAGCTTCCTTGGTCCAAATTACAAAGCTTCATCACCATGACAAGCTGAAACTGAAGCATTTGCTACAGCAGTCTGACCCTACCAAACTCTGTGTAGTTTTGGGGAGCTCTAGAATAGTAATAAACCACTAACAGTCACCCTTGGAAGGACCATATGCATTTTTTATTGATAGAAAACTGATTAAACACATGTTTTCAAAAAAAAAAATACCCTGGGGGTGTCTCTGGGCCAACTAAGAGAGTAACAAGGCAGTGCAAACTTTAAGGCAAAGACAGAAATGTCAATTTGTGTTCTCAGGAATGTAATTTTTCCTTCCTTGCGTTTGACCACTGGAAGTGCATGCTTGCCCATGGCCTGAGCCTGCCCTCATCAACAGCCCACCTTTAAAGTCCTCTTACACTTTAGAAAAGATAGAGTTAATGTAGAGTTAATGTAATTAACTCTCTGTAGCATCCAGAACATCTCATGTATGGCCCCATCTACTCTGATAGCCATTACTACTAACATCTGCCAAGAGCCAGTATTTTCATTCCTGGGGGGTAAGGTTAGAAGCAAAGGCATTTCCAATTTCAAGACTCAGGAAGTTTCTATGTACTATTTTATTCCAAAAGTGTTCTAACATAAGACCCTGTACAAGTTCTGCAAAAATACACAGAATTCCCAGAAAACTGCCAAAAGGGCTGCAGGAATATCACTATTATCAAGTTGTTATGAAAGAAAATATCAAAAACTTCTTGCTACGTTAGATTCCTGGAATTTTCACGTATTTTAAAGAAATAAAGGGATAAAATAGAGTTATAAGAGTTGCACCTATAGTAGAAATAGAGTTACTGACAGAATACTAGAATTGGGAGAAAATAAAATTCACCTTTGCTTGAACGACTTCCTTTTATGCCAAGAAAGCTATAAAAAAGTTGTGGAAAATTTGTGGCCAGGAGGGAAGATCAAAGGGGAAGAATCCTACCACCACACTGAAGACGATCTTTTGGGAGGACTGATAAGAGTCTATCTTTCAGGCATTATGCCCTGCTTATGTTCTTTCCCAAAATCGGTTGGACCAGAAAAGTAACTATTACAACAGCTAATGTTAACCCCACAAAGTAGGGTTAAGAATTGAACTCACTGAACTAACTTCTTGGAAATGTCAGTGGTAGCTTCAGCTTGAGTCCCATCCCCAGCAGGCAGGACTCTCTGTTATGACAAATTATACCAACCCAGACAGGGCTATAACCACGGTGCTTGTCCCCCACTGCCCTGAACCCCACTGGAGACTGTGCAGAAGAACATCACCAGCGATGCCTTCTCTTTTTTCCTGATTTGCAGGCATTCCTTTTCCACTTAGCATTTTTGACATATCAGCATACACAAATCAGCTAGCCTGTCTACTTCTACGAATTAAAGGATGAAATTCTCCTCTATAAAGTCTTCGAGCAAAACTAAGCAACAGCAGTAAGGCTTACAAAACAAGGGCTCTGCATATGGAAGTGCTCTGTGTATCAGAACAAACGAAAGTGTCACTTTAATTTTACCTTGGTAAGCACACATGCAATAAATTCTATGTAAAATATAGACCATTTATTATTCAATATGAATATATTTTAATAATATTTTGCTTTTCCGTTCTGTTAGATTTTGCTTTCCCCAATGGGTTGAGAGATAATTTATTTATAGTGTATAACTTTCCTTAAGTTTCTGATGAAAGCCTTTATATTTTAAAATATCTCAAGGAAACAACATTGCTGAAGGCTTATGTACAAATAAGGAGAATAGTTAGTTAATTCAGGCCTGTATGAGTTTAAACAACCTATGTGATCTATTATAAATAAATAAAATACCCAGACTCTGAGACTAGTTGAGCAAAAAAGTAGTTAAACTTGGTGAGATGTGAAATTAGGTTTTAATGCATGCAAAACACATCCCAATGCATATTTTTAGGTGTAGGCTGATTGACTTTTCTCAGTGTTTAAAATTAAAAGCTGCCTTTAGGCGGTTAAGAACCTTTGGAGAGCTTTTGATATTATTAAACTCAAGCACTTACATTTAGTTCTACCATAGAGCCACGCAAAAACCAACACTTAAGTCTCATCTGAGGATAGATTCTTGCGTGACCATCTGTCAATACTTTCCTATACAGCTAGCTCATCAATTTCTCTCTCCAGGGTGACCCTGTCACCCTACTCAGGGGACTACACTCATTTTTTTTACATCCCAATCATGTTTCACTCACTCTTGCCAGCTGTCACGAACACTGTATTAACAATGATAACGAAATAACAACTGGTACCTAGAAAAATATATCAGTGTCAAGAATTGGTAACTCTCATTCTAATCTCACAACCAATATGGGATAGGTACAATTATTAACCCATTTTAGCGTTGAGGAAACTGACATTTAGTAAAGCGAAATAACCTGGCCAAGTTCACTGAGTTCACAAGTAGAGTTGGAAGTGAATTCATGTCTATGTGGTTCCAAAGCTGAGCAAAGAGGGAGCATGTGCTGTAATTGGCTTCTTGGAGACAGATTACCTTCGTGTTCTCCGTCAATGAGCAGGTGCAACTCACGCTACTCCAACTTCTCCATGATTAGGAAAGTAAGATCTTTTTTTTTTTTTTAACGCTTCTTTATTTTTGACAGAGAGAGAAAGAGAGCACACACATGAGCAGGGGAGGGGTAGAGAGAGGGGGAAAGGGAAAATCCCAAGCAGGCTCCAGGCTGTCAGTGCAGAGCCTACATGGGGCTCGAACTCACGAACCATGAGATCATGACCTGAGCCAAAATCAAGAGTCAGACACTGAACCAACTGAGCCACCAGGGACCCAGGAAAGTAAGAGCTTTTATCCACAAATTAAACTCTGTTCAATAACTATGTACTGACTACTTTTGTACAAGATGCTTAACTAAGTGGTTGGCTATCATGATATGTTTATTTGTCATCATTTAAATTCATTTCTTTTTGAAGTTTAATATTTTATAGATTTAACTCTCTCAGAGATTATACATATGGGTGACTGTCCTAATACTATTTTCCTTAACTATCTCTTGTGTTTCTCCAAAACAGATTTGTTTTGACCATGACACATGTAAATGTGTGATTTGGGCAGAATACAAATGAACAATCTTGACTTCTCTGTGTGGAGTTAAAACACATTGCTTGAGCCAATGTAATCCATTAACACTAGTGCATCTGGTGCAAAACTTCAACTGCAGTTTCTACTTTCATATACTATCATTTATTTCCTATTACTCATGAGTCGAGAGAGAATAGCAAATTCAACAGAATGGTCATTTGAGAAAGACATGCTTTGCTTTTTATGATTGCCAGGCAATGATGGGAATTTTACCCCAGGACGCAATGTGACACTTTTCCTATCTCAGTAATTTTATTACACAATAGTGTGAGTGTCTCAGAGCCTGAGTAGATGACATATTTACCTGAATGCTAACTATCATCCACCTCATCTAAATGAATACTGAATAAAACAGGTGCTTTAACTAAGGTGAAATCTATCCTAAGCATATAGATCATTTCTAACCATATATTCACTTATGTCTCATAATGAATTTGGGGGGGGGGGCAGTAAGACCAGCACTTAGAAAACAACTTTTATTTGAAGTTAACTAATTTAACAAATATTCATTGAGTACCTGCGATGTACTATGTGCTTTTCTAGATGCTGGGGACAAAACCAGATTTTTTTTAATGTAAAAATAATTTGAGGATACTTGTAAAAAGGATATATTGGAAACAGTTATAATCAGAGACAAATCAGATCCCAGGCATCCAGTTTCTGCACTAGTTAGTCTCAACAAGAGTGTAAGCTTTTAGAAAATTGCATGAAGTATAGTACATCGAAATCGTTTTATTTGTTCCAAGGAGAGGTCGATATGAAAAATCCCAAAGTTTCTCTGGATTTGAAAAGAGAAGGGCAGTGTTAAAACTGATTAATTGCAAATAAGGGAAATCAAGCTAAGTCGATATGTGTCTGAGGAGGGGGAAGGTTGAAGAGGAGTAAGAAGCAAAATTTATTTTCAGGGGAATACCACAGGATTCTGGAAAGAATGGAACTATGTTCAGCTTCATCTTTGTTCAGCAGCAGGAGCCTAAGCACTGCACACTACACTTAGTAGACTAAAAGCTTACTTTGCAACATTTTAGAATTCTACCAACACTAAAAAATAGGTCTACTGTATCTCCAACGAATCCAAAAATTCCAACAAGCACAATGCATCCCTCTAGAATGAGTATTTGAAATTTGTTAGGGAGTTTCTTGGTTGTCATGATTTGAGGGGCCATAAAAGCTGAGCACGATGTGAGACACTTGGGCACCACTGAGTCCGGGGCCCAAGTTCACTTTACACTTTATTTCAAAAGGTCATAACATTTTGCACAATTAATAAATTGCCCAGGAATACAACATCCACGTAAATGGCAAGAAATGCTATATTTTATTTTGTTCAAAATTAACTAGGAGATGCTCACCACTTCAAAAAGTATCCTGTCACCACCAGGAAAACCACTTCTGGAATTTGAATGATAAATACAACGCATCCCTGTCAATCTTCAATTGCACCTTGTGCATTCACTATACCCTAGCACTTACATTTTGAAATAAATAGAATCTCATCATAAAATGTTTTCCCCTTATTACCTTTTATTTCTCCTTTGTACTTTAATTAGGTCTTGATATTTCCCAAATCATGTGCAAGTAGGTTAGATCATCAAAGCACTTGACAGAATTCTAAAGGGGGCTTTGTAGAAATTATTTGCAAGTAAGTTATATTATCAAAGCATGTTATATTTTTAACGGAGTCTTTATACAAATAATTTGATATAAAAAGTGGATATTGGATCCGACAGGGTTAAAATCAGGTTATTTCATCCATCTATCAAGGCAAAAGAATCTAACTGTCCCAGCTTGGGTCAGATGTCTCACCACGCCCCTGTTAGTGATGGTTAAGTAGCCAGACTCGAAAAGTAAAAACAAGATTGCCAGAAGTTTACCTTTAATGGTAGTATCACCATCCCAAGAGATGCAGAAAAGACGGCTTAGTATAGTTTTTCCTATAATTATATAGGTCTGGCACAGGAATAATCAGACGATGATATAAATTAAGTCACTTCAACCCCTTCCAGTATCGCTCTTACTTTCCCCATTCCTTTCTCTACATTATAGTTAGGATGTCCTTTCCTGTTTTTTCCTTATGTGGGACCTCATACCAGATTGCCCTACACGCTGATATTCATTCAGTCATCCATTTACTACAATTTCTAAGTATTCACCATGTGTCAGTCATCAATCTAGACGTTGGAAATATAGTGATCAAACAAGACGACTGCCTTCGTGGAGCTTATACTTGACAGGGAGAAAAAATAAACAAATATTATTGTTTTAAGTTTATTTATTTATTTCGAGAGAGACAGAGACAGCACAAGTTGAGGAGGGGCAGAGAGGGGGAGACAGAGGATCCCAGGCAGACTCCTTGCTGCCAACACAGAGGGGCTCGAACCCACGAAACCGTGAGATCATGACCTGAGCCGAAACCAAGAGCCAGATGCTCAACCAAATGTGCCATCCAGAAGCCCCAAACAAAACTCTTTTTTAAAGTTTATTTTGAAATGTGAAACTGTCACCACAAGAAAATGAAACATGATAATATGGTCAGAAATAATTGAGAGGAACTGCTTCCTTTCCTGTAAGGGACAATATCCCGTCCTATGAACAAATGCTCTCTGGGACCTGTCTGGCTAGCAGATCTGATAAACAAGGTTGTGCTGAGAGATTAACGCTCCCAAGTGATTTAAAGCATCGGCTTTCACCAGTAGTTGTCTACTGTCACAGATTTAAAAGGAATTTTTTTTTGCGAGTATTTATTTTAGCACCTTCGTTTTATGTTTGAGGTAAGTATTTCCGCAACTACACTTTTTGTTTGTTTGTATGTGTGTATGTGTATATATGTGTATGTGTGTGTCACACACACACACACACACACACACACATACATACATATATATATTCAGAAAGTTGCACCTATGTCCTTTAACATATCTGCTCCTTGGGGTGCTTGGGCAGCTCAGTCAGTTGAGCGCCTGAATTTGGCTCAGGTCATTATCTCACAGTTCGTGAGTTCGCACCCTGTGTTAGGCTCTGTGATGACAGCTCAGAGCCTCGAGCCTGCTTCGGATTGTGTCTCCGTCTGCCCCTCCTCTACTCATACTCTGTCTCTCTCTCTCTCTCTCTCAAAAATAAATAAATATTAATTTTTTTTTATTTAAAAAAAGGAATGATTTAAATGCTAAAAATCTAAATAAAAATTTCAGACAATTTGGGAAACGCATTTTGTTTCCAGGAGGTAGGGAGATTAAAGAATCTTAAAATCTTTGGATGTTTTCTATCTCACTAAAACTTAGAGCATACTTTATGATGCATAAGAATTCCTAGTGTGTTGCTAATCTGAAATTGAACTGAACCAGGATTACCATCACTAGAACCTGGAACCAGACAACAAAGAGATAAACTGGAAAGAAATTTCTCCCTAGGCTAAGCATTATGGAGAGTAGAAAACTCAAAATCAACCGCATGGTGGGAAATCTACAGTAAGATCTCAACTACAAAAATACAGTTTCTACAAGGTTTTGATGTGTATCGTGTTAAAAGTTGTCCCCAAAATCCAAAGGGAAAATTTTCCCACCTGCCCCCAAGATGACTTCTTGTGTCACCACCACAGGGTAGTGATAAACCTATAAAAATCTCTCCCCGCCCCCCCCAAAAGCAAACAAAACACCATAATCTCACAGACACAGAGAACAGGTTGATAGTTGCCAGAGGTGGGGGGTTGCCAGAGGTAGGAAAAATGGATTAAAGAAGTCAAACAAACTTTCATTTATAAAATAAATGAGTTCTGGAGATGTAATGTACAGCATGGCAACTATAATGAACAATACTGTAAGCCATACTGAGAGAAAAAAATTTTAAGAGTTCTCATCACACACACTAAAATTCTGTTAACTATGTATGGTGACAGATGTTAACTAGATTCATTATATATATTTATTAGTGATAATTTTGAAATATATACAAATATCAAACCAATATGTTGTAAACTTAAAACCAATATAATGCTATATGCTAATTATACCTCAATAATTTAAAAAAAGCCCAGAAATATGTGGTTGATCATTAGTCACAGAAACTGGGTAGTACTTCATCACCTAACTCATGTTTTTATTCACTGTTGGACCAGATAGCAAAACAAAAAACAAACAACAACAACAAAAAACCACAACAACAACAACCAGTAGACTTAAAAAGTGAACACTATTTCCTCCAATATAAAATTTTGGATGGCGCCTGGATGGCTCAGTGAGTTGAGCATCTGACTTGATTTCAGCTCAGGTCATGATACCAGGGCCGAGGGATGGAGCCCTGCATTGGACTCTGTGTTGAGCATGAAAGCCTGATTAAGATTCTCTCTGTCTCTGTCTCTGTCTCTGTCTCTGTCTCTGTCTCTCCCTCTGCCCCTCTCCCCCACTCATGCTCTCTCCTTGTCTCTCTCAAATAAAAAATAATAAAATGAAAATTCTGGTCAACCACCAAATATTGCCAAATATATATCAACAAGGATGTAAGTATCTAACATGTATCAGAGGCATAGTAGACAACATTAGGATGTAAAATATAAAACAATCTATAATCTTCAGTGTTTATACTTATGTGTTTATCCAGATAGCATAGAGTCAGTGCCGAATATATACATATACAAAAATAAGATCTAAAAAGGTATATCATGATCACCATGGTTGATAGTTACCAGGCGAAAGCATCTTAAAGGAGATAACATAGTAGTGTTTGATTAACTCCATTAATAACTGAGTCCATTTGTCTCCTTTTACAAGGAGTCAGGAAACTTATAAAATACCAGCTGGATAAATAAAAAGAAAATCACAAACAGACATGAAATTAAAGAACACAACAGATAAAAAGAAAGTCTTCAAAGTAGCTAAAAAGAACTACTACTTCTATTAAATGGCATTTGGACTAAGATTGGATTTTCAGGGTGCCTGGGTGGCTCAGTTAATTAAGAGTCCGACTTTGGATCAGGTCATGATCTCATAGTTCATGGGTTCAAGCCCCGTGTCAGGCTCTGTGCTGATAGCTCGGGGCCTGCTTCGGATTCTGTGTCTCCCTCTCTCTCTGCCCCTGCCCCCACTCATGCTCTGTCTCTCTCTCAAAATAAATAAACAAACATTGGGAACCAATTAAAAAAAAAAAAGATTTGATTTCTCATTGACAAGAGTGGAAGCAAGAAAATATCTTCAATATCCAGGGAGGAATCCCTATTTAAATAGAGTTGTAACCCAGAAAAAAATATTTCAAACATGAAGGTGAAAAGAAGATCTCTTCAGGCTGTAAGAAAATGGAGTTTACCACCACCAGATGTAGCTCAGACACTAGGAAGGTGATTTCTGGTATGAAATTATTAAATTAAATATAAATAAGTTAAATGTGGTAAATAAGAGACAAAATATTATCCAAATGGATTTCTAAAATCGAGATATGTGCTGTTTGCATGAGATAAATGTAAAACTGAAATATACAAAGAGGTTGAAAACAAAAGGATATCGGAAATATTAATTATAATAAAGTAGGGTAATAGTACAGCAGTACTAGTTAAAGCTGTTGTAGCTATATTAAAATCAGAAAAAAATAAATTTAAGGCAGAAATACTACCAGAGATAAAAAGGTCATTACATAATATTAAAGGTCTCAACTCACCAGAAAAATATAACAATTTAAACTTAAATGTCTCCAATAATAGAGTCTCAAATATATAAGGCAAAATCTGAGAGATCTGTTAGAACACCATTATAACAGAAAATGTTAACATATCTCTGTCATCATTTATAGCTTAAACAAAATAAAAAGACTGTGGGATATAAAAACAATCTGAATAATAAACTTTATCTAATAGGACTTGGTCTCTGAAAATTGGAAAAAAAAATACACATTCTTTCCAAGGAAACTCAGAACATGAATGTTGACTTTACACTGGCACTTAAACAATTTTTGCCAAATCTCAAAAGACTGCTATCACACAGACTATTTTCCTTACCATATACAATTTAGTTAAGAATATATAGTAAAGTGGAGTTAAATGTACAAAGTGTGTAGGAACACAAAGGAAGAAACAACCCTATCGTCCTGGGACTAGGTACTGGTCAACAAATAGGGGTTCTCTCATCAAAGAAGCTGAGACGTATTCTAGACAAGGATATGTGAAATATAAAGGAGCAAAAGAAACTGGCATGATCAAGAAGTGAGTTATTCAGCCAAGTTATGGTAGAACGTGTGTGTGTGTGTGTGTGTGTGTGTGTGTGTGTGCGCTGGCAGGTAGGTAAGAGAATGGTCATACACAGCCTGAAAATGAGCAAGCCCTATATCATATTTTATCTTATTGAGGAGGACAGCTTATACAATAAGCAACAGGGAATCAACAAAGACTTTTTAGCAGGTGAGGAACCAACTACCATTTTATTCTAAAAGGGAAATCTGAAAGTAGAGAATGTAGATTGCTTGTTGAATATGCTGCATAGAGGTAGACCAGTTAGAAAGTGTCACGAAGCTGGCTGGTTCCTTAAAGAGATGAATCTCTCTTTGAAGAAGCATGAACATACCTTGCTTCCTAGAATCCCCCATTCTTGCAAATCACATTTCTTAGGAGATACCTCACGAGCTATGGTTATCATCAGCCAGCTTCAGTTACCTTTTGATCCCCCGTTCCTACCTTGATCTATGAATTTCTACATTACCTTACTATTATTAGCCCACGTTATAAGACCCATACAACAGCTAACACCCATCTATCGTGATCAAGTAAGTTTTACTGATAGAAGTAAAACCAAAGTAAAAAACAAAAACAAGGATAAAATAATTACAAACCCATCTATCCAACAACTTGAAATGTACAGGTCACTAAAAAACCAAATTCATTAGCTATAATGTGCATTTCAGAATATACATTGGCCTGCCTCTGTTGAAATTCCTTCAGATCTGCCTCTCTGTCCAGTTAGGTGGCTTACTTCTTGGGCCACCCAATGGAGACAGAGCTGTCAAATTCTCAGAGGCAGATAATATATTTGACTATAAGAAATCTAATCAAATTGTCAAAAACACAGAAAATCAGCTAACGAAATTGCAAAACATAGTTCATGGTTCTGGTGCAGTGTATGCAAAGGTTTCATCAAGGCAAAAACCAAAATTTATCATTATTATCTTCAAATAATCTGTGGTTTCCTTTCCCCCCAACCAGAACATTTTAGTCATAGCTAATCAGTGGATACTATTAGGCCCAGCTTCAAGAAACCATCTTTTCTTTATTTTTGATGGTAACGTCAGGCATTTCTAGAAAGCTCTAAATCCCTCCCCACCCAGCATCAGGTGCAGGCCTGGTGCCCCAGTTTCTAGCCTTCTCAACTTACTCTGAGATGACTTACTAAGAATAAGAAAGAGAATATATAAATCTTTCCAGAGTGATTCCAACCCCACCCCCAACCCTGGGGCCACAACTGCAACATCGCATTAGAATTCACCAAGTATGTCCAGCAGCACTGCAAGAAATACATGTATACCTCTTGGAATAAGACAGAGAACATTTGACAAAAATTCAGATCAGACATGAGACTTTGACCTAGGGCTTTAACAAAAGATGCGGAGGGGAGGACTCCGACTGTGTGGTATGACGGACTTGATAATCAATTAGACAAGGGGGATGAGTAGGAAAGGATCCCAAGAGCTCCAGCTGGCATGCCTAAGTGAAAGGCGACACTAAACAAGCAGAGAATAAGTTCTACTGGATTTAAGGGACTATGAAATATGCAGGTAAAGATTTCCAAAGGACTGTCAAAAACTGGGGATGAAGCTTAGGTGAGAGGTGTAAGGTGTATGTGCATTACTCTAGACCATCATCTTATAAGCATAAAACATAAGTTATGAGTAGATAAGACTATCTAGGAAGTATGGAGAAAGAGAGAATTCAAATATACCATGGGAAAAAATGTCAAGCAACAAAAACTTTAGAGAAGGCATACACAAAAGAGCTATTAAAAAATTCTGAGAGTGAAAAATCAAATAGGTGAGAGTTCCTACATTGCATTTACATTGAAAAGATTAAAAAGTATAATTCTTGCTAAGAATTCAATAATGTATATACCAAAGACCCATAATGTTTCTATCTACGAATATCATAGTGAGTCACATGCCTTATAATGTAAAATTTAGATATTGGATTATTTTAAAAGAAGGATAGAATATCATTTAAGTCACATTCTTTTGAGAAGGGAGCATAGTGTTTATTGTTTATTGTTGTGTTTACTTGAATTCCTTCTTTCTTTTTCAATGAAACTTTAAACTGTTAACTTTCCCAAACTTTAGTTGATGTTTCTTCTTGTTATTCTTATGCATTTGTACTCCCATACTACATGGCATAAAACAAGACATAGAAACAAATAAGATTTCAATCTTTGGTATTTTAATTACAGTGTGCATGCTGGAAAACAAGGTACAGTTCTACAACTTTGAGCACAGACCTTAAAATGGATAGTTCATCTCACAAAATCTCAGAAATTAAGACAGAGAAGACAAAAAAATTACACTCAGCATATTTGCAGTTAATTTTAACAGTTATGCTAATCTATGAAATCAAGTTAAAGTATAGCATTAACCATTTAATCATTTGAGAGAGCATGATATCACATATAACATTAAATTTTTAGTATGCTTGAATCTTATCTTTCTAAAAGTTTCTGAAATCCACTTCAGGTATGTAAATATGAAACATACCAAAAGAAATAAACAAAAACATTACTAACTGCGAACGTTAAGCACTTTAAATTCAGTTGTATTTTTATTTACTATTAACAGCTATTCATGATTTAGAAAATAAGTAAAATAAATATAGATGTAAAAACATACACATATTTACAAAATGAAAGAAGGTTTGTAGAGTAATTGGCCTCACAAGCAAATGAAAGATCCTCAGTCACACTTGCCACATGCCAAAAATATGTTTAACCTAATCTGGCTATATATTTCACATAATTATTAAATACTTATAATTTCTCCCAAGAATGCTTAATAACAAGGGCCTTTATTATTAAGACACAACACCATCATAGAACTGCGTACTCTTTGGAATATGACTCAAGCATGACCTTTAAGAAACTTGATGAGATGAGATAAAATATCCAAAAGTCTAAACTGCCTTGGCTGCCTAGAGCAATCAACTATCACAACATCAATTTTAAAAAGTGAATCTGAAAAAAATTAAACAAAATGCTGTTAAGATGAGCTCATTTATTTTAACATTTCTTAAATAATGTCTCCACACCAGGTAAAGGTAATAGGCATTAGAAATGCAGATTTAGAAATGTAAATGTGCATTCTGGACAAATGCCAAATTTGAAAACAATAAAAAAATAATAACAATAATTTAACACAGGTTGTCTTAGCACATGTATAGGTTCTGGTAACCTACGTGCTAAATCACAGTCTCTCATTCCAGGCGCTGGTGAGTTTCATTTTGCAGCAAGCAAGCTCCTAAATTGTGCAGCTATCACATGCAATGGAAGTCATGCACACAGCCTAACTGGACAGACAGCGTAATTCACACTTTCTAAACTTCATATCTGTTGACAAATTGAAGTAAATACATCCAGAGGTATGAGCTGTTCAGAAGAGATGCCAAATATAGCGGCATGACTACTGAAACATTATGAAAATAACCAAGTGTCTGAAAAAGGTCTTAATAACCTTTAAGTATATATGTATTTATAACCACTAATTCCTTACGAAAGTATCTAAGAAGAGTAAAGAAAGAAAAAGTATTATGAGGCCAGGAATTAGCTTAAGACACAAGTATACTTGTTAGAGATAGGCCACAAATCTGCCTCTAAGCTTTTTAGCAACTAAAGCAAAATGGGAAATACAATCAGTTTTATCATGGAAAGGATTCCTAAAATTAAATACCAAGCAGGTGCTTAGTTGTAGAACTAAGTCTGGTACTCAGACTAGATAGAATTTCTCTCTCATGAGCCTCATGTTGAGAGGAAGCTGGAAACCTAGGATATAATTCACTAAGACTTTAGGTAAGCAATTTCTCTCCTTGAGTTGGTTAGCTTCTCCTTCTTATTTGGATTTCAAAATCCCTCAAATACTCTGAGTAGATACAGACTTGAGGAATTGCAATGATAACACTATTTTCCCATTCATGACATTGATTTATTATATCATGTTTCACAAAAATGCTCTTGCTCATGGCAGCTGAATTGGTTATTTCTACCCAAGAAAGAATCAAAGGCTCTTTTATCTCAGGTAGATAATATTTATTATTCCAGCCATTCTAAAGAAAGATGGAAGTTCAAAAACCAATATGAAAAGAAGTCAGATAGTGATACTGTGTGGGTTAGTAACTGAAGCATTACATGCCTCCAGCAAAGAGGAAAATAGTAAGCTCTTGGCTCTCATAGATTTAAGGCTTGCATTTTTTTTAACTCTTTAGGAGTAACCCAGAATGTTTGTGGCTGACAGCCATTAATAATTCAGCAGGGACACTGACAAAGCCGGTGTGACTGTGCAAGGCACTAGGCCCCATAAGTCAGTCGGATCCACCATGCTGAAGACAAAGCTCAAATCGCTTGGCTGTGTCCTGTTCTCCATGTCACTTAAACAGTCATTCTGGTGAAGAGACGAGACAATGTTTCTTTGAAGAAAATGGTCTCCAGAAGAATGAAAAACTCTACTTTTGATAGTGAGAGAGAAGAGATCTAAGAAAATGATGGCTCTTAGGCAGGAAATATGTTATCAGATGCATCATCCCCCTGAATGTTGACTTGCAAAGGTTTTGTAAAGCTTTCCTCAAAAAAGTTATTATTCCATATTGACCCTCCTATGAATATAAAAGAAATGTCTTTCCAAAATAATATTGAGCTATCTATATATCTTCATTTGTGATTCCTGGCATAAACATGATTTGGAAAAAAATGACATGAAAAAAAAGCATATCAAGGTGCAAAGCCCCATTTTACATGGCAGTTAACATTTAATTCTGTTAAATCACAAAGATTACCATTAAAAACTTAGGTTTATCATGGATTAAATCATCTGGTATTTATTTCCAGATTTCTGGGATATCATAAAATCTAAGGACTTAATAATTTTAGTGTCAGTATAATCACTCAGATTGATTTTTTAAATTTCATGATTAATACTAGATGTACATCAAGCTGCAATGGCAAAGGAACACTAGAGGTTAAATCCAATTTACAGTCCTAAAAAAATAAACATTATCTGCAGTGACCTGAGAGGCAGAATAATGAAGGAGATGAGTGGACTTGGACAAAATATATAGAGTTTATTTCAAAAGATTGGTATAAAGTCATGGAACTCTTATCTAGTGGTCTCAACCTGTGATTTATCTATCATTTTCTTAGAGGTTTTATTTGCAAATATCAACCATCGGCAATTTGGCCCAAAGTAAAACATTAGGAATAAGCATATTCACAAAAATAAAAATGGATTGCAAATAATTATTCTGTAACAGGCATAAATATATTATGACTATAGGTAAAATACTATCACTTTTATTTGAAACAAGATTAAAGAAATCCAGTGAGAAGTTCCTACTATCAGAAATTCTATGAACTTTCTGAAAATTTGGCCTATATAGACGAGCACAGGATTTAGAAATGGAGGGCACAGATTTAAGTTCTTATTCCATTATTTCTTAATCTTGTGATCCCAGGCATTTCCTTTGATTTTTCTGTCTCCATTTTGGCATCTCTAAAATAAGACTAATATTCAGCAGACAAACTTATAATGACATTCAAACAAGAACATATTTGGGGAATAAAAAGAGCTATATTAACTTTATCAATTTGAAAATAATTTTCTTCTAGGGAGGCACAAAAGTACTTGGAGTATGCAGAGCCCTAGACTCAAACCAGCAGGTTCTTAACCTGTGTTCTTCAGTCTTATAGTTCCAGGCAGGATTCCAGGGTCAACTGCAGGGGCCAAGGAGAAGTAGACTCCATAAAGCCCCCAACCTGTCCTGAACTAGGGCTGTTCTCCTTTTATTGGTATCAGATACTACAAAGATGTTGTTTGAACAAATCCTTCAGCTGTGGCTAAAAATGATTACAGCGAAAACTACTAATGAGATCCAGTTCCCACCCTCCAACACTACTGTCACCTGAGAAGCCTGAGGGGAAGAAGGACAGGGACGCACACCCAAGTTGCCCCCTCTGGTTGACAGCCATCCCAGGGTCTGAACCAGGACTTCTAAGTATTTCTTCACCAAGATGAGAGCCCTTTCCACCACACAAATCAATGACTTTAAAGGCTCCAAGCTGGTAGATGGGGAGTGAGGGTTTTAAGTATTTGGGGGTGCCTCTGACTTCTAACTGCTGGCAAACTCCATTTTGGTGTGGGGTGATTGGTTTGATTAATATCTAAGGCTGAATCTTGGGGTCTTGTTTCACAGATGAACCCTGCCATGGCAATTAAAGCCTCTCCGCCTGGAAAATAAAATCCTTTATTTTTAAAGGTCTCTGATGAGTTGATGTAGAACAGTCTAGAAAACCTATTTCATACCAACAAAGCACTATAAATGTTCTAAAACCTGATCAGGGCTTACAATATTTTTCAGAGTGAATCTATAAAAATATTGTTTAGGAGTGTCAAGAAAACTCTCAAGGTATTTGGCACCATTTTTAATTGTTAGGATGTCAGCCTGTGATTCTCTTGGAGAGATGGTAATCCTTTAATTTTCTCATTCTGGAGTTGACCTAGAAGCCTCTAGTAAGTTTCATTAAGGATATGAGAGCACCACACATTTCTATACTCGCAAAGAAAAAAAAAAGAGACTTCGAGTAAAATAAAAAGTTAGATGGTAGCATATTAAAATCTACATTAATATGAAACGAGATAGCTTACTTTCAGTCATACAGAGATTCAGAAGCTAAGAATTTTATCACAAATTCCCAATAAATCAAGCAAAATTCTCAACTAAACTTATAAACTTTTATTGTGATACATTAACAACTACTCATTTACCTATTAAAATGCATATCCCCAAACATTTCACAGACATTTGAACAAAAATACAAAAATACGTGGTCATTTCCCTTACTAACTTAAAGTTGTAATCTCTGCCAAATTGCATTTTAGCTGAGATTCCAATACAGGATGAGAAACACCTCACTAAATATTATATAAAGGGAATGCCCCAAAAGACACATGCTGATTTATTGCTTTACAGCATTAAGCCATCTTGTGTAGCTGTGATTTTGAGTCCATAAATCCTAAAATATTCTTTTTCACCGGACCTTCAAAATTTGATGTATTCTCAATTGGTAAAGTCTGAAGATCAGCAAAGCTGTAATAGCCAGGACGAAGATTTGGAATGTCTGCTGAGTGATGACAGCAGGTCCCTGAAGATTTTTGAAATAGTCATTTACACAACTCCCCTCAAATTTTAAACAAAACTGTTTACTTTTCTTAATTCTCTTTCCACGCACATTAAAAATGCCCCCTCATCCCTCCTAACTATATAAAAACGAGAAACTTTCACAATTATTACCTGAAGTTCATTTCAACTTCAATGAAACAGGTCCATATTCTGAATGTAAGGAAATCAAGATTAACTGTTTCTAAGTCTTCATGACTGGTTTCTGTTAACAAAAGAGAAATGGAACTAGCCCTGGAGGGAGAAAACTGTAATTTCTTTGGATGCGAAAGAGGTCAAATAATTCAGTATTCACAAACGTTTCCTAATTCTAAGCCAAGAAGTGAATATATAAAGCAGGTTGCTAAAAATATGACATTTGTTAGAGACTACTATTTTTCACTATGGAATGACTAATAAAAACCAAAAAACAAAAACAAAACAAACAAAAAAAACACACCTACTTATACTCATCACAAAGCCTCCTACACTGCAGCAACCCTAACTTTCCTGAGCTGAGTGTCTTATTGACGAAACAACAACAACAACAACAAATTTTTTTTTAGAATTCTTCTAAGTGCCAACTCTATTTGATTGAAATTGTAGACTAATGTACTATGAGACTTGGTTTAAAACCTCAGCATTTTAAAATCAACCACTTGTTTAAACACCTCTGCATTTTTCTTTTTTGCTAGATTATCATTTCTCACCCATGCAATACTTTCTTAATGACCTAATTGTATTATTCAGGGAAGCTTTTTCCTGGCCTATCTAGGGCAAGTTTCAAGTTCTTGGTAAATGAAATTTTATTTAAATTAAAGAGATAAAATTAAGTAGCAGTGACTGGACCACATTTAATTAATTCAAACAAGTATAATTATATTTATTGAAGAGCTGTTTTATGCATCTCAGGATTAACTATGCAGTTTATAATTTTTGCACCTTATAAAATGATAATTAAGAAAATATTCCAGAAGCATATTGTTTATGTTCTGCAAGCAATGGAAAAATTTCATTTTAATGTCTAGCCAGTCATCCCATTAAAGGAACAGTCCTGATAAATAAATTACAGCTGGGATCAAATAAGACTGCAAAAATTATACTGTACTCTTGATGTGTTTTATGGTTTTGATCTCAAAGCAAATTACAATTATTCACAAATAAATGCTTAGCATCTGAAAACATAAGTTCTTGAAACTTGTATTTCAAAAGCTGAGTAAAATAGTCACCAAAGTTTTATGTACTACTTAAACATAGCCATTTATTCAGCCTAATATTTCTTACAGATAAACATTACAAACAGCAAATTTATAAGTGCCAGCTCCGAAAATTACTAATGCATAAGATATCCCGTTTAAAAGAGGGAAACTACAGACCTAAAATAAAAGCTAAAGTTATTATCTTGAATATAAATTACAAAAAGTCCTAAGTCAGAGATATTCCAGGATAGAGGGTGATTTCTCTAATATCAATATTCATTAACACGCACATTTCCAAAGCAGTAACCCATAGTTGGGGTTGTTTGATGTTGTTTCTTCTTTAAAACAAACACCACGGCAAAATCCAGAGTAAAGTTTATACATTTATTGGAGAAACAGATAGAGATCAAAGGGAAAAGAACAGACCAAAAGTCTTTGGATGAGAACTTGCTCCCTTTTCAACACTGATCTGTTTCATCAGGAGCTTGTGCGCAGAATAGATGATGAAACATGGTCACCTTCATTAGCAGGTTTTATACATACGACTGCATTGTAGTTTTGCACCAGTAAATCTTTTAATGTGCATATTATGTTTAGTTTTATGATAATGACAGCAATGGCTGTTAACACCTAATTACTGGAGTTTATCTTTAGTTGAAAAACTTGCAAAAGACAGCATATAAAAAATCAATGTCCACACATCCAGCGTAGCAAAAAATAGATTCCTCGCTAAAATCTCATAAAGAGAAAATTGTTTACCACAAAAAAGATTTTAAAAATTGGTAAAATCTGCCTTTCCTAAAACTTGAGGGAAGCAGTTTCACCTAATAATGGCACTAATGATCTAAAACTAAGCTAAATGGTATCCCTGTAATATTATGCACATTATTTATTTATCAAATCCTAGTGAACATTGTTTTTATTTTCATGTATTTAAAACATCACTGAAAGTAGTTTTTATATGAATGTGACTTAATGTAAGCATCCTTGGACCACAGGAAGAAAAGTCAACATGCAAATAATGTGAAAAAATTAGTATCCTCAGCTTCTATCTCCCCTCTCTCCACTGACCACCATGGGGGTCTCCTTCAGTAAGAAGCCACCAGAAAATAACTTCAGCTGGAATTGTCTAGAAAACCCAAGCCAATGGATTCTGATAATATGAGGAAATCCAGACAAGTTATTCCACATATAGTAAGTACATCCAGCTCTAGAAAGTGTCATATTCCAGAATGTGTTTTAAAGCTTCCAGGTTTTAGAAGCACAGTCAAATCTGACTACACAAATGTACTCCCAAACTAGAGGATCTCGAACATTTTGAATAAGGCTTGACTACATTTCCTCTTTTACCTATTCTAGACTCCCAACAGTGGCTTGTCCCTGACATAACTGTTCAGCAACCTCAACAGATCTGTGCCTTGAACATTCCTTCTTCCCAGTCATTGCCAATCCACTCCCTCCCACCCAAGCTCTTCCATTTTCTACCCTTTGCTGCTTGTCTGCAAAGTGCAACACACTCTGGCTGCAAGAATCTCTGAGTTCGTGTGTAATAGTTTTGCCCTTAACTGGGATCCTCTACTCAACTAGACGCAAGCTTCCAGAGTGGGTTTGCTCTTTTGCAGATTTAAACAATTTAGTGGTGCCAAGATTTGGGGGGCAGGGGGTCTAAGCTAGCAAAACACTAATGGGATATCAGGAGAAATGACCACCCAAACCATTTTCCTTTTCATTTCTCCTAAGAGATGTTCCACACCTAATATTTAACCAAAAAATCAATGTGGATACTCTGTCTCTGCATGAGACACACAGTACAAACATTCATGTACTTTCTTTTGCATCTCAAATAAAACCTCCCCCTCTCTCAAGAGATTGGGATGCTTGGGAAAAGCTGCAAGGGATCTTTTCAAACACAAAGACAATATATTCAGTCTTGGTATTGTGCAGAAATAATAGCAGGGCTTTTTTCTAGGCCAGGGTCTACTGATTGTGATCTTGGCCCTAACCCAGAAACTTGTTGTTCCCCAACTTTAAGTGGAGCAGCAGTATGCCTCCTTACTACTTCTTTTTTTTTTTCTTTTTCTTTTTTTCTTTTTTTTTTTTTTCCTAACAAAACCAGTCTTAAATGAAGTGGTGTCTAAGTTCTGACCATCCCGCCCCACTCCGTCTTCATGGACAGTCTGTGGCAGGGGCAGATTCCACAAAGCGCCCCTACAGGGAGGTCCCTCCTTGCCTTCTCCTCCTATGCAATTTGGAGCACTAGGAGATCTGGGGTCCACACTCCAGGAGAACCGGGCTCCCGGGCGGGGCGCCGTGGCCAGGGCAGAGAGCCGGCTGCTAACAGCCTTTTGCCCTCTACAGGGGATTTCTCCACCCCTCTCTCTATACAGGGCAAATCCATTTTCCGTGACATTTCCAAGCAAACGTCTACTAGTCAAGTTCCCCCAGTGGGTAGGAGTGTCTAAAAGTCCTCATCTGAACAGTCCATCTGAAATGAATCTCTAGTAAAAATAAATAAATAAGAACCCTCTGAAGCAATCAATACAGTCGAGTGCAGAAAATGCCTAGGGGTAAGGAAAAAAAAAAAAAAAACGTGGATAATAAAAGATGCTCCCAGCTTCCAGCTCCCCCCCACCCTTTCCCGCTTTTTCATTTACAGTGAGCGGGACATTTAAATTATTGTGTGGTTTGTTGATTTTTTTTTTTAAGTTTTGTAGGGGTTTTTTGGTCTGTTTTTACACGGCACTGCAGGCAGCCTGTGCCCACAGGCAGAGGGGCAACGTGTCAGCCTGGATGCCCCTGCCAGCCATCCCCCTCGCGGCCGAGCCGGGGATCCGGGAGGGAGAAGGTGCGGAGAGGGTCCTCGGCGGAGCGGCGGGTCCGGCGGGAGTGGGGGACCGCGGGGGGCGCGGCTCGGGTCCCAGACGGAGCTCTGCTCCTCGGAGGGAGAAGGAGCCTCGGCGGGTGCCACCCCCTCGTCTCCACTCCCCAGAGCTGGGTGCCTGGAGCAGGCACGGTCGCGGCGGGGCCCGGCGGGGGCAGCCGGGGAACCTCTCCGGTCCCCCCACGCCCCCCCCACCCACCCCACAACACGAGTTCGCGCCCCGGGCAGTGCAACTGTGGGGGAGACCGCGTCAGCGGTTGTGGGGAGAATAAGGTCTGCACGAGTGTGGGAACGAACACAAGCCCTGGCCACCGACGCCTCGGTGCCCGGAATCTCCGAGCGGAAACAAGGCTGCCCCCGGGCGGGCGGGGGGAGCCGAGGCAAAGTGGCGGCGCAGCTCGGGCAACTTTGCGGAGCAGCCGGGCGACAGCAGCGGGCAGAGACTGCTGCCTCCGCTTCCCCGGCGAGGCTAACGGGCACCCAGAACGCTGCTGCCTCCGACCAGGAGGCGGAGGACTGAGTGGCTGTGGTCGCGAGCGGGAGGCAGGCAGGGAGCCCAGCCCGGGAGTGCCAGCCGCCCTCCGCGTCCTCGGCCCGCCGAGGGGCGCCTGCGCCCGGGTACGCTGCACCCCAAATGCCCACTCGCCGTCCCACGGGGCCACCAACTATTCGAGCGGTGCAAGGAAGAGGCAGCGGAAAAAAAGGGAGCAGAGCGAGAGAGCAGACGAGCGCGAGAAATCAGGACCGACGCCCGCCCGGAGGATCACGTACCTTTAGCTCCTCAATATCCAGGTTTGTTGATCTGTCCATGGAGCGAAACTAAAGGAAGTGCAGAAAAACCGGGCAAGTTGAACCAAAAAACAATCTAGTCTTTTAGTTTCCAGCCTAAACTCAGCTTTATCCTCCTCCAAGCCCTGGCAGCTTCTCTCAGTCTCATTCTCCGTGATCACGCCGCCTCCACCGGTTAAAAATAATAAAAATAAATAAATAATAATTACAATTCAGTTTGTTTTACTTCCTGGAAGATTTAGTGACAGGTGATCTTTACCTCGGTGCCACACAGCTCAGCGGAATCAAGCACGGGGGTGGGGAGGGGGGGGGAGATCCACTCTATTTAAGATTATTTCTTCTTCTGCAATAAGCTTAGAAACCAGCGAATTGCTGCATCCCAAGAAAAAAAGCTGCTTCCCTGGACAGCATCATGCGGCAAATTTCAAGCAAATGTGTTCAAACTGAAGAGAAGAGTATACGATAAAAGCCTTCCTCCGTCAGGCTTACTCTGGGAGCTAATTTAGCACACTGAGTCCCAAGCATTAGCAATGATCAATTTCCCTGGCACGATAACCAAATCCCCGAAGTCCTGCATAGACTTAAAAATGTCTTGCAGCTAAGAGGTATTCTCTCAATGGGGAAAAGAAGATAATAAAGTCTGAAGGGAAGGACCTCCTTTGAAGGTTATGCTAAAAAGAGTTGAGAGAATAGGAGGTGGATCCTACAGAGGAGAGGAAAGAGGGAGAGAGAGAAAGCCAGAGAGGGAGAGAAAAATTTTCCTCCTGCTTTGCTGTTTTACTGGCCTTCACCACCAGGTGACTGACTTCACTTCTCTCTTCCCACAGCCGGCGCTAAGGGGATTTCTCTCATCTGTCAAAAAGCAACATTTCCTCTCCAGACAAATACTGTGCTGCTGGGTCTTAAAGACTGCCCTCTGCCCGGAATCCAGTAGGTGACAAGCATTTTAATTCATTTCACATGTTGCCTCATCTCGTTCGGTAGAGCTGGGAAGAACAACGCATGTGTGTGTCATACCCGCGTATTCACATGTATTCACTTTCCATCTGCTTTCAGTGTCGGGGAGCTTAAGAAAGACTCTTAAACAAAGTGACAAATAGAAATAAAGAAAATTTCTCCTCCTGATGCCGCTTAAGATAAGCAATCCTTTCCCGGAAAATTATTCTTTAAATACACGCTGAGAGGTCCGAACACTTAACTTGTAGGGTGTAGATTTGGGGTAAAGGCTCATTTTTTTTTTTTTTCCATTTAAATGCCCTTTAATGTAAAAGCCTGACTTTTTGGAGGGATTTAAACATTCTCCTCTTGTTTCATTACTGCATATGAAGTAGTGAGACCTAAAAATGTTTTCGGATTCAGAAAAAGTGCTGAATAAATCATTACCTTTGTTTCTAAAAAATATCTTTTTTTTTTTTTTTCCTGGATTTAAGTGTGCACCATCTAGTAGTCGCCTGGCCTCTAACGTATCTTCATCTCCTTTCCTGGCTCTGCTCCAGCCACGTGGTCTACCTCCGCCTGCCTTTCCCCACCCCCTACCCCTAGCTCTTACTCCCCAGTCAGGCCAGCTCTCCCTCCCTCTTTGCAAGTCTAACCCTCATCCTTCAGACTTAAGTCACCTCTGGAGAGAGGATTTTCCTCAAGTGAGTCCCTCAGATACTCCCCTTCTCCATTATCTCTTCATAGCTGCCACACCTTTTTTTTTTATCATTATTTAGTGTACTCACTTGAGATCTGTTTGTTTGTCTGACTCCTCCAGTAGACTATAAGCTCTGGCAGGCAACTTCCATCTTTCTTATTCACCAACATGCCCCAAGGGGCTAGCACATAAGCACACAAATATGCCTGGAACAGATAAATGTGTGTGCCAAGAATCTTCTACCATGATTATTCTAACATCTAAAAACCTGCATGACTCCGCCCCCCCCAACACACAGATTCGAGTGTTTCCCCTCCTAGTCTGCAGCTAATCCTAGTATTCTCAGCTTTATGATTAAACACGCAGTTCTTGAGTTTAAGCTGATTCTATTCCACAAGCTCAGCAATGCTACCTTTCTTTCAAACTTTGACTTGCGCCTCCAGCTTTCAAGGTTAATATCAAGTAGCCAAGAGTCCACGATTAGTGGAGCTGAACATCTTTCCAATGTTCACTTTACTGATGTATGATGAAAAATATGAAGGCTCCAGGTTAAGAATAAATGGTTATGTAAAATGTGTAGCTCTTAAAAGGCTTCTTTTCTAGACATTATCAATCATGAACCATGAATATACATAATTACGGTTTTTAAAATTCCAGTTTTCCCATATAAAATAATTTTATATTCCCTATCAACCTCTTATTGCCTAAATTCAGCAAGCTGAATACAAAAAGCACATTTATTTTGAGCATATTAAAGTGATACTATCTTTGAGATAACTTGGAAATTTTCAATTGTGAAAACACAATCCAAGAAAGATATCTGCAAAAATAAACATTAATGTTTAAACACTATTCAGAAAAAGCAGACTCCAGATAGCTTCTTAGTATGGCATAAAATAATGATTGGAAGAAAAAGTGATTATCATATACAATTATAAAGGCCGACTTTAACCATATTTTGCAAAAGTTTTATATAGTCATACATATAATGACTTTAATTCATCTTCAATAGTAAAAAATTATATCCACCATGTAATGTTGACCAGACTGGCATTTGAATTACAGAAACTATAGGTGATTTCCAAATCTGTTCCAAATTTGGGTCTAATTAAATGTCTACACAGCAATAGACTTCCAAGTGTTTCACTATTTCATGAATTCCCATGCAAATTCATTAGGATGAATATTCCTAAAATCAAAAAAATGAAATTTTATCACAAAAATATGACTTACTGAACCATATTTATGTAACCTTTCAAGGCATTCAGGACTCAACTCCACTTCAACTGACACAAGACTAAGTTAGACAACTGTCGGAAAATGAAGTAACTTTAAAGAAACTTGAAAGAGGGCAATGGAAGGAAGGGAAAGTGAACTAAGGAAAGGAATATTGTCTAGATGCCCTGAATCAAAATTTCAAGAAGACATTTACCCACGGCTGCTCCAAGAGATCATGCTGGTACATAGCAGGGTATGTGAGGAGCACAAGATTCAATGTTAGCAAAGATGTATAACTCAAAGATAAAGTGCAAATAGCAATTAGAACCCCCAAGCCAGTGGTGGGGGGGGTGCGGCGAGGGGAGACAGTGTGGAAACACCTGCTGGTCATGAGAGGTTACATTTCAGGAGCAATAGTCCATGGTACATTCAAGAATCATCCTTTACCATAAAGTATTAAAGCAGATGTATAAATGCAATTATGAGCTTCTTTATATTAACTAATTCACAGAAGTGGGAAATTTGTAGATACTCTTTCTTATCCCAGTAGACAATATTTTGTTTCATCAAATAGGGTTTAAAGCCACTTGTAGAGTTATTGGTTTTGTTGGCCTTTATACTACCCACTCCCGACTCTCTAGCCAAATTTACAATTTTTATGCTTTTTAAAAAAATTTTTTAATATTTATTTATTTTTGAGAGAGAGAGTGGGGAGTGACAGAGAGAGAGGAGAACAGAGGATCCAAAGCAGGCTCTGTGCTGACAGCAGCAAACCCCACGTGGGGTTCAAACTCACGAACTGTGAGATCATGCCATGAGCCAAAGTCAGATTTTGCTTTTATTTTTATTTTCTTAGTGTCCTACCTTGTAAGACCATGTTTTATTTCCATTTTCTGAAATTGTTAAAGGGATAAATAATGTATTTATAATTCATTATAATAGAGTAATAAATTAGTTATTTACATAGTTGCCCCTACTAGCTTCTAATGATCACTGTTTATATTCATATGATCTAAACACTTGCCATTGACAAGGTTTATTTCTCAAAAATATTTTTATTCCATGCTACTTTAAAAAGTATGTACTGGAAAATATGGGAATATAAAATAGTAGGTTTAGGTTTAGGTACCTAAAATAGTAGGTATTTTTATATAAGTAAGAGATGTCATTGTTTATATGATAATCTATGAGGAGTAACAAATTCAACGTACTATTAACATTTTGATGTAGTCACCAGGATATGCTTTGGCTTTCCCCAAAATGATCACTTACTTCTACTATAGCACTGATGTGTATTTTTATTTTAAAAAATAATTATTGAAATGAAGTTAAAATAATTTCTGCTCACCTTCAACTTAGACCATACTGATACTTCAAATTTTATTCAAGAAAAAAAGAAAGGAAAAGAAAAAGCATAAGATCAGTACTCCAGACAAGACGAGGATACAGACATGCCTACTTATAGCCAAAAAAGAAGTCAGAATCTAGATTTAAAGCTACCAAAAACGTGAAAGTGGGAACATATTTCCCTTGCTTTTTAGGTTTAATGGAGAAAAATATTGGCAAATGTATATTTTTAGTTAAAATTACATTTCATTGTTTAGCCACATATGATTTCAAAAGTACCTCCCTAGGACCACCTGAGTGGCTCAGTCAGTTAGCGTCCCACTTCAGCTCAGGTCATGATTTCAGGGTTCTTGGCTTTGAGCCCCACATCAAGCTCTGTACTGACAGCTCTGAGCATGGAGCCTGCTTCAGATTCTGTGTCTCCCGCTCTCTCTGCCCTCCCCCACTCAAAAATAAACATTAAAAATTTTTTCTCAGAAGTGCCTTCCTCACCCATGAGAATATGTATGCTTTGTACAGCATAGGTGATACTAGTCTATAAAAGATAATGGAGGATCTTCTTTGGAGAACTTAGGGATTTATGATTAGTAATAACAGTTTTACAAGCATCCCCCAAACCACTATTTATTGCAGCTCAGAGTCATGAACATTGATAATTATAGCTTGAAGTTTTAAAAACAACTCACCTTAAAATGCTAAACTTCCTGTGGAATATAAGAAAAAAAAAAACTTAACAAATCTACAGAAAAGAATAATAGCCTGATTAAAACTTGAATTAAGACTCCCAACAAATGCATAGCAGCTAATGCTGTAGCACAATAATAACTAAAACAAAAGAGAAGCATACCAGTACACATCATCACTTCTCAGTTACATAAGTACAAATAAATGGAAAGTAAATGTTGTCAAATGTCTTCAATCTGAAGGCAATGTTGATCTTCAATGCACTTTCCCATTAAAATACTTGTCAATTATCTAGAAATTTCTAAAGGTCAGAAATGGTGAACCCTAAAATTATAACCATACACCAAATAAAATACAATTTTTGAAGAATTTTTAAAGGATTTTAAAGAATTTTTACAATTGCAACATTCCCCCTCAGATCAACAATCTTTTACTATTAGAAAGAAGGAAAACCTTGGGCTTCATTATTCATATTGACTATATTAGTTGGTTCATTTAAATTCAAGAACTCAATTCTTTAGCAAAATTAATTTCTATGAACAGGCTTAATATCAATTTTTTAAACTAACCTTTTGGAAGGAAAGCGACTTTTCTGGAAATATGTTTTATTCCAACAGAAAAACTTAAGACTGTTAAACTATCACCCTTTACACACAGCGTGATAAACCAATATAATACCAATACAATACCAACAATAATGAAACCTTTATGAACTGTCAGTCTTTCAGTCTGTTTTACTACCATCACTCTAACAAAAAAGGGAGAAAACTGAGGGATAGGGCCTCAGATATGGAGGGAGAGAAATAAAATGATAATTGATTCTAAAAGAAAGGTCTCAATAGCCATGAGGAACTAAAGGTAGGACTGGCCTTGGATAGAGCACTTTTGGAGCAGCAAACAAACAAAAAAACTAAGGAATCTAGAAGGAAATATTCAATGTAATTAAATTCTAAAACAGGCCACTTACTCTCAATTAACTTCTAGTTTGGAAATTTTCCTATGCTGGGAATGACAAAGAATACCATAATATAGAACATAATTGTTCTTCTGGTCTATTCAGTGGCATATGATTGCTGTTCGAAACTTGTCTTTAGGAATTCAGTTAATGTGAAATTTTGTCTTTTTTTCCCCTTGCCTTTACTAAGTTAAATAAAAATAAAGATTAAATGAACAAACTATATTTAATAAGTTAACTTCTTATGATATACCTTAAGTAACTTCTTAGATATAAAACTGAATTTAGAGACTACGCTATGCATAAATAATAATCATGAAATTTAAACTTGTTTTTTAATTCTTTTTTATTTTGAAGGATTGGGGAGTCCAAAGATTTATTAAACTTAAATTTTACTAGGACCAGTTGGCAATCAGTTTCCTAACATCATCAATATGTACTATTGTCGAGGATCTTTAACACTTCTAAGGAGAGAATTCATCCTTTGGTCATTGTTAAATATTCTTATTTTAAAGTTCTTCAAAGTGTTCCGCGCACATAGGATGCAAGTCAAAAGAACAAAAAAGGTACCATGTTGTAGTGTTTATGACTGTCATTGATTTGCTTTAAAGAAAGAAAGAAAGCAGAGGAAAGCAAAGTGAGGGTTTGTGGAACTGTGAGTTAGTTGGAATCATCTATCCTGCAAGACAAACTATGTTTACAGCTAGTGGTCACAAACTGTTTAATCAGACCCAGCAACATTGCCGCCCACGCAGCATGTTGTTATCTCCGGGGCTCATTTCATTCCCTCCCCATTTGTGACTATTGAGAGTACCAAGTTAGGGAGCCTTTTTTTTTTTCCAGTTTTTTTTAAGCCTAATTATGCGTGACAATTTTGTTACTAAACTGATACACTCTTCTTATTGAACTGAGCCTACGTTCCCCATAAGCTGCAGCCTAATGCCTAACATCAGCATGACAAAAGATTTTCTTAAAAGCCCAGGAACACCTTTCTTTGTCCTAATTGCAAATAAAATTTCATGTGTTGGGTAATAACTTTTAGGCAGGCAGGCATTCCTTCCCAAAATGTGGTATCCTTAGCTTTTTCCTTTTTTTAAGATTAAACCTGTCCTGTTCTGAACGCAGTTGCTTCCATTTTTGGAAGCTTCAAGATTTGGCTTGTTTCATTGGTGCTCCCCAGAATGTGTTTATAATAAAGACAGCAAATGCTATTCTTTTTCAAAAGACACGCATTTTGAAATGTGTGTTTCAAAGGGTGAAATTTCTTACAGACATAATTGGACATCTGAATTTCTTTGATGTAGAGGGTAAAATCTTAATTTATCTGTAATTAAGAATTTTTGTGTGAAAGCACATATGAATAAAATGCATGTTTATTAAAGGTCTGAACATTAAAGACAGAATGCACCATCTTTACAGATTTTTCTCCCAATAAGCTATTTTAGAAGCAGTCTCAGTATATATAGCAAATAGTATCTCTGGTTATAAAATCACCCACATAATTCTTTGTGACTATACTGTTCTTTTTCATATGGTGATATTCTAAGTTTAATTTTCTACCTGTTTTTTCCTGATCTGGAATAAAAATATGAATTTTCTATATTTTCATTAAAAACCAATTCCACAAAAATGCATTTTCTAGATGCACTTTATAAAAGTTTGGGAAATGCCTTCTTTTGAGACTAGAGGAACTAAATTTTTTTTCACTTCTGCCTCTATTTGACATAGACTTGAATTACAAAAAATGACTATCTATTATTATATGCCAATCAACCTTCACTGCTGTGTAACATAACACATTGACTCAAAGATAAAATTTTCATAGTTCTGGTAAATATAAAATTGCTTAATTTTTCTTTTATGATAAAAAGAAGAAAATGCCTTCTTAACTTTATTCAAATTAACCTTTCATAAAAAATTAAGATAAAATTTTGGCTCAGTGATATTATAAATGTCGGGATCACTAATAGAACGTAATTTTTATGACTTTGTACATTTAAATTAATATTTATTGAATATTAATTATTAAAAGTCAATATACTTGAAATCACACAGTGTTAAACAGTGAGATCCTGAGCATATAGATTTGACAATATAATCAATTGGAGATAATGCAATGCAAATTCAAAGATGTGTTCTAGAGGATCATAAGGGACACACATCTCAGTGCCATAATCCTGTTCTAAGTTAATAGTCAGGCCTTCACAAGATCTTGACCTCGGTCTTGGGATTTCAGGTATAGAAAAATACATTTATATGTTTCACTTTTTAAAAAACTTTTTAATGCAGGATGTGGTAGAAAGGGAACTAAACTGGAAATGAGGAGAAGTGGATTATAATCTTGGCTTCTCTGCTCATTAACTTGTGACCTCATGACCAGTCTTTTACCTCTTCAGACCTCAGGTCTCTATAAAATAATGAGCTCCTATTAGAAAAGCTGTAACTACTTTATGTTGTACTGTTTTTTTTTTTTTAAGTCATTGAGTTGACTAAAACAACACATATAAAGAGCATAACCACAAAGACTAACTCAAAAGATAATACATTTTTCTTTAAATCCCCTTATGGTTCTAAAAATCTACAATATACTTCCATTCCTTCACAGGTAGTCACTAAATAAAAATACACCAACTATTAAGAGTTGCTATGTTTACTGGTGGGATTATAAATGCTTTTTATTTTCTAAATTTCCTACAATCTGCATGTATTAAGCAATATATTAATAGCTAAATTCATATACCATAAAAAACATGCCAACCAAGAAAAGATATTCACAAAATAGCTAACAAGAAATTGATAACTATGTATAACTATATATATGTAATTTTATATATGTAACACTATACATACACACACAGAGGTCTCATAGATAAATACATATGTTTATGTACATATATACATATATGTGTGTGTATGTATATACATATATATATGAAAAATGCAAAGGACTTAGTGAGAACATGAAAAAAAGATATGATGGGGCACCTGGGTCACTCAGTCGGTTAAGCATCCGACTTCAGCTCAGGTCATGATCTCGCAGTCTATCACTTTGAGCCCCGCAATGGGCTCCGGGTTGACAGCTCAGAGCCTGGAGCCTTCTTCAGATTCTGTGTTTCTCTCTCTCTTTTCTCCTCCCCCAACTCACTCTCTCTCTCTCTCTGTCTCTCAAAAATGAAAAAAAAATTTTTTTAAAGATATAAACCAGTGCTTCCTGGAAGAAGTTAACCAAATAGGCAAACAGAAAGACTATCGTCATTAGTACTCAGGAAAATTCAAGTTAAATCCATAATAGATATTATTTTATACCACCCCATTTGCAAAAAAAAAAATTTAATCTGGCAACACAAAGTGTTAGGGAGAATATGGAGCCACCAGAATACTTTCATAAGTAGTGCATTCATTGGACTATAAATTGGTTCAACAATATCAGGGAAATTGGCAGTTTCTAGTAAATTTGAACATGAGCATAGCCTATAATCCAGCAAGTCTACTCATAAACACACTTCTAGATGAGTCAACAGAAATGATGCTACTTATAGCAACACTCAAATCCCAGTGGCTTACTACAGCAAATTTTTACTTCTGGCTCATATCACACACTGATGTGGGTCAGTATGGTGAGAATTCTGTACCACATAATTACTCAATCTAGTGTTTCTTCTGAATTCTAGAACCTTAAGTCCTCTATAGGATTACTTTCAACCCATCAGGAAACAAAGAGAAAATAATTGGGGGGTAATGGGTTTTGTGGGATAGACCTAGAAGTGATATATATATATCACATCCTACACCATTTTATCAACCTAAACTCAGTCACGTGGCCTGACCTAACTGTAGGGGAAACTGGGTAACGTAGTGTCGTTTTTGTGAAAAGAAAGGAAAAGATAATGTGGATACTAATGAGCACAAGTAATCTTCATCAGTTACTCCTTTTGGTCACCAAATATCTCTTTGCCCTCTTACTGACGTACAAAAAATACATCACCCTATTTCTAAAGAAGACTGAGCCATCCAAACCCTTTAGATAGCTCAGTGCCTAGTATCTCTGGGTTATGTGCAGTGTTTTCTAGATGTGGCTTCTCTTTGCCAGCCATCTATGAATTAAAAGACAATTGTCTTTCTCCAAACTCTCATATGAAAATGTGCAACAAGGACAAGATAATCATAAGAAATCATGCCTATTCTGAAACAGGAAGAAGTGGAGACACCCAAGTTTCACTGACCCCCAGCAATTAGGAAGAAACCTTGATGGATATTACACAGGGACCTTATCCTGAGAGTAGACAGTGTTCCTTGATGAGCTCCTGAAATTACTGGGAGGAGCTTACTGGTCCAAAGCTGTCTTGCCTCCATACTTTAGAGGTTTATTCTATGTTCATCTTCCTCCTTGTCTACACCTGATATGGGTGCTAAGGAGTAGGCTCTCCTTAGATGCTAGAGAGCTGTATTTGTTTTCTAGGTCTGCCCTAATAAGACATCACAGCCTGGTAGGTTAAACAACATAAAGTTGTTTTCTCACAGCTCTGTAGGTTAGAATTCTAAGATCAACATGTTGGCATGTTTGATTTCTTCTGAGGGAAGGATCTGTCCCAGACATCTCTCTTTGACTTACAGATGGCACCCTATCACTGTGTCTTCATGAAGACTTTCCTCTGTATGTGTGTAACCCTCATCTCTTTGTGTGCCCAAATAACCTTTTCTGATAAGTCCTCCAGTCAGATTGGATTAAGAACCACCAAATATCCTCATTCTAACCTAATCACCTCTTTAAAGGCCCTACCTCCAAATATAGCCACATTGTGAGGGACTGAGTGGTAGAGTGTCAACATATGTACCTTGGAGGAGACACAGTGCAACTCATAACAAGGGCTCAAAAGTTGTTTGGCATCTGGAATGTCCAATATTAAAAGTAGTTCTTTTGGCAGTGAAATTCTCTCAAAGTACTAATATGTTTATAATCTATTTCCTCCTATTTAATTTCGTGTGTCAGTGACCACATCCACATTTCTTTCCTAGATAAACTTCTCAGATGTACTTTATTTCTTTGCTTCCTTCTCAGTGTCCCTTTTGTTAAACTAATGGGTGACTACATGATGACACAGGGGCAGTAGGCTTGGGAAGAAGACCACCCTTAACCTGAATTTTGTCACAAATCCAACTGTCTTCATTATAATGAAAAGTTTGGTTGACTCTTGGCTTAAATTTTTTAGCTCTTAAATTTTTTAGCTCTTACTTTATGGAGACTAAATTTCTTAAATTTTCTTAAATTTTTTTCTGAAATCTAATTTTCTTAAATTTTTCATCTTTCACTTTATGGGAACTAAAAGGAGTTTCCATCCTTTTGGTGGCCCAAATTTCTAGGCTGTCCCTGTTCCCTCTTATTTTCCCCTGTGCCTCTTTTCTATAATACTTTGCCAAAGGCAGCTAATTTTAGTGGCTAAACACTGCATTTTTTACAACTTGTTCCTCTTGGGCTGAAAGCGCAGAGGGTGGACAACCTGCCTTCCAAGTTGTCGCCGGTAATGGTCTCAGGAGATTTTTGCCATGTTGTAACAAGACTCTCCTACCCTTTAATCTCTAACATCCGATCCCTTGCCATGGATGACTAATAAATAAATGCCACATTTTAGGTGTTTCTGGCTAGGAGCTAAGGAAAAAGGATGGGTTTAAGGAGATTTCTGGGGCTAAGCCAGGAATTGGCATATATCAGTTCACACTGCATTGTCCACATGCATTGACCAGAAGGTGGTCACACATTCCCACCTAACTGTAGAGGAGCCTGGAGAATGCAGTGTGGATATGTAGTTGGAAAGGAAAAGAGAACATAAACCTGTGTAAGCACTGGTATTCTCTAACACAAAACCCTAGGGAATTTTTTGCACGTTTGTTAGTTGTAGCAAGAAAGTACAACACAATTCAAAATTACATTAACACAGGAATGCCTCTGTATATATACCCATATATGCACACATAGAGTCTGGTTCCATATACTGACAGGTGAAAACATATAAAACTGAATAAAATATTAATATTGCTAATACTATTTCTATCTACCTATGTTGTAAAAACTGGAAAGAAAGGTTTGGGAGATTGATGCAGCTGGCACATTTGAGTTGACGAATAAACCTTGAAGACTTTAAGTCAATGCTCACCGTACTACATCATTCTACCCACTCTTTGGTGTATTCATTCACAAACACTTACTGGGAACCTTCCACATCTCAGGCCTCGAGTTCTGGATTGTCTATGCATTAGTTAAAAAAAAAAAAGCCTCATGACTATTAACAAAAGCCTGTCCTATGCCAAAGTAAAAGCCTCTAATGGAAGTATCTCCTAATAGTTAAACAACCCATTAGGTCAGAAATAGAATGGTCAAAACAAGCAAAACAAATTGTTCCAAATATTCATTTCCAGACACTGAGTGTTCCAGCAAATACTGGAGAAGTGTTTACAGTAAAGCACAAAAGGAACAGTCATGCCTTTGATTTTAAGGTATACTATCTTATGGAATCCTGGGATTTTTTTAAACTGAGAAGAGACCATAATGCTAAGGTAGATAAACCTTCATAATCTTCATTTTATTGGGAAAAAAATACAAATGTAAATAGAATTTCTAAAGTAGACAGTGCCAGAGCCAAGACTAGAACCTCTCCAAGAATAGAATAAGAAATATTAAAATGTGAAGCTATCCCCAAAGATACCAATGTATTTATGTGGTAGCAACAAGAAAAACAAATTGTAGAATTAATAATACTTTACCAAGTATGGCTATTGTACACAATTTTCTATAGTGATTTTCCATATGCAGGAAATATGCAAATATCCTCTACAGATAAATTAATAGTCTTTTCATCTTTCTTCCTCCACTTCCAGTATTTGGATCCGTAGCTTTTGTTCAGAGTATCCCTTATTTGCTTCCAATTTACGTTATTTTCTTGCTCCAACTATAAGCTGAATATTATTCAATTTCAGTACAGCTTATATCTCATCATGTGACAGATTTTCTCTTCAATTTTTAAAGGAAATGATAACAATATTTTCTTCTATTATGGAATAAACACTGTTACAAGCTATTGTATAAGCACACCCTTTTCAACCATATTGGAATGAATACACCCCTGTCCTAAGCTCCCACAGCAGCATTTCACATGTACTCATCTCTCTGCCAAGATGTTAAACTTTTTAACAGGCCCCCATTTATTTGTCCAGCACAGCATCTTACATGGAGTAAAAGCCTCATAACTGTTGTGGAATAAGTGAATCTTTCCACATGTACAGTCTGTCTGTCTGTCTCTATCTCCCTGTCTCTGTCTCTCTCTCTACACACACACACACACACACACACACACACACACACAGCAGTAGCTATGCTGCTTAATGGCTGATTATTGACTTAAAGTCTTCAAGGTTTATTCGTCAACTCAAACTGCATTTTAGATGGTTGGCATGGAAAGGGCACAGTGATTACAAAATTTGCTAATTTCCCCTCTATGACAAGGAGCGGGGGGTGAAGGAAGTTGTTCCAGGAACATCACAGGACCAAAGCCTCAGTAGGAGCTTATCTAACAACAGCTCACAAGAGAGGAGCCTGAGGCTAAGCCAGGAAAGACAAGGCAAAAGTCCTTTGAGGAAATATGGCATACTGACTAGAGTTATGGGTTCTAGGTCCCAGTTACCCCATTGTTAACGGTGTCTTTTGGGCGTTACTTAACCTCTCTGAGGCATAATGTACCAATCTGTAGATTAGGTGAGTTTAAAAAATTAAATAATAAATTCTGAGTGCCTAGAACAGTAGCTGGCACATACTAAGCACTAGATAATTCTAAGCCCTTGTCTTTATTATCATTATTGTTAGTAGTAGTAGCCCATACACTGCAGGCACAGAAATTAGGGATGAATCCAGGAACCAGGAGACCACATGTTTGGCTGAGTAGCTGAGTCCCAAATGGAACAGAAGCAGATGGTCAGCAAAGGCTATGGGATGCACATGTGGAAGGGATGGTCATTGGAGAAGACATCAGGACAAGTAAGGAACGTTCTAATTGTTACTGTGCACTTTTGTGTTTGTGATTTTGGGCTAGGAGCAATGCTTTACGTGTCCATCAATTTGTGGGATGTTATTTTTTAAATTGATTTGCCGTTTTTCCCGACATTGTCATAACAATTTCTAATATACAATTAATTCTTTTTTTTGTTCGTTTGTGTGGTTGATACACCTCTTAGCCGAACTACTCTATCCTTGCAATGGCTGGGTAATTTTCTTTTATGGAGTGACTGAAAAAGATGATATTTTGCTTACTGTATTTACCAGAGATTAACTGCTTTTAAAAGGAAATTACATTTCCAGTTTTAAGGTTTTAATAACAGTGAAAATATTTACATTTTCTTTACGAAACAATTGAGAATGATTACATGGAAAATGCTGAGGATGATATTTACCATGAAGTGACTGTGATTTTAGGTATTCTTATTCATGAAACTCAAAAATGTGTAATCAATAGTAATATCCAAAGAGGATCATTTTAAAGGTAAAGTGAAATCAAGACATTCCCTTCATCAACTACATGACTATCCTTTATTCTTGCATAAGTAACTGGTCTAGTTTCCTAGTGTAATAACAATCTATACAAAAAGAACAACTCTTGATAAGGCGAAGTTCTAAGAAGTTGTCCAAAATGAAAATTTATATTAACTTTAAAAGTAAGAATAACAAGCACATTTAGGAAAGAGTAAGTTTTCTTCAATTTACTTGTTTAATGTGAGCATTAAATAATCATATTATGAATAAAACTAAAACCAAGAATAAAAGAGTTGGGGTTATTATTCTATTCACTAAGCACTTTAACAGTCATAAAACATAACTCAAGTGTAATCATATATTCAAGTCAAAATAACCAAACTTCCAGTAGCCTATCTATGGCAGGAGAATTATAACTTCTGCTATAATCAAACCAACTTGAATAACTTCATATGTGATAGCAACTTATAACACAGTATGTTCCTATTTAAACAGCCTAACCAAAATTTCCTTATTCAAAGACAAAAATTTTTTGAACAGAAGTTTCTTTGATAGAATGTTTGCCCATATAGGCTCTCCTTGTCACGGTCCCATGTAAGTTGGCCGCAGGCAAGACTCAGGAGCATCTTGAGTTCTAAGGTCCCATCTGTCTTAGAGGGTGAAAGACATTTTAGCACTCACCGCAGAGCTAACAGTGGGTGCCCTGGCTCCACATACCTGGTCTGTGTATTAGGGTGGCTATTGCTACTCCTCTCTTTTTATAATACCCTCAACCTGTAACATAAAGAGATTACCTGTCTTAGGGGTTTATTTTCTTTAATGTTTATTTATTTTTGAGACACACACACACACACACACACACACACACACACACACAGAATGCGAGCAGGGGAGGAGCAGTGAGGGAGAGACACAGTATCCGAAGCAGGCTCCAGGCTCGGGCTATCAGCAGAGCCTGAAGGCGGGCTCCAGGTCGTGAACGGTGAGATCATGACCCGAGCTGAAGTCGGAAGCTTAACCCACTGAGCCACCCAGGGGCCCCTGGATTTATATTTTTGACAATAACATGAGGCGATTCAGATAAAATTTATGACGCACTAGCACACAGTAGGTCAACGTGATATAATATCCTGCTGCTGTAAGATACTGCATGTTATAAAAATGCTGCTGTCATCACTCTCATTTTAGTGGTGGTGGTATTCGTAGTGATAAGGGTAGTAGTGGTAGTAAAAGGTGGTTAAGGACTTAGGAGTAGGAGGAAAAAAGAGAAAACTTGAGGGCTATAAATATAAACCCCGTGTTTTCCTGGCCATCCCATCTGGACCCTAAAATGAGGATCTTAATATCAGCTCTGCTGCAGTATTTATCTGCCCCTGCTTTTTGAACACCCTAAACCTCTTCTCCCTGGAGCCTCCTGAAATGCCCCGGAGATGCGTCACACGTCTCCACCGATGAGTTCCCCGATGACAGTGGGGTACCTGCCACCTCCCCCTCCGTGGCCCCCCCTGGGGGCTCTGTTGTGCCAGCACCGGGAGCTTGGCCTCCAACGCCCTCTGACGGGATCACCACTGCGCCTCCCCAAGGTGCCGCCACTGTCCCCAAGCCCTGCCAACACTGAGGTCACCGGTGCCAGAGCCTGCTAATGTCTGCGCTGAGGCTGCAATGCCCTCAGTCGGACTGCTGATGCATCTAGGACGCCCGAAGTCACAGAGGAATACAAATGTGCCAGACGCCAGGTCTCGGTTTGGCATGCCTTCCGACAAATACTTGGATTCTCCAAACGTTTATGGAGTAATTCTTATGTGAGGCATTTTCCTAAACTTTCTTTTTCTTTTCCTTTCTCTTCTCTCTCTCTCTCTCTCTCTCTCTCTCTCTCTTTTAACTACATCATGCTATAGTGGTGATGCAAGATGATACAGTAGATGGTTTGAAGGATGCATAAAATATTACAATCCCGTCCTTTCTTAAAGGCAACAATAACATAGTTATGTGTTACCGTCAGGTAATTGCAAATGCGAATACTTTTAGGAAATGATAGTGCTCAGAACAAGTAAAGATGACTTCTGAGGAGGGAGAAATTAGAAAAGAGTTGTAGACATGCATTTTCTTAAATTTTGTACTTTATTGATTCATCTTCAAGAAAATAAATAAAACATTCTGTAAATAATCTCCTTGCCAGCAGGTATTATTTTAATAAGTAAAATGCAAGTAAGAGTCAATAGTCAAGGAGAACAACATCATTAGTTTATAAATCTGCTTTTAGTCCAACTCTTGCATTATGGGTCTCCGTGGTACTTTTTAGTCCAACTGAAAACAGTAAGCTCTTGACCGTTGCTTTAGTAATTGAAAATTGCTTAATGAGTTTTACTAATGCATTTCTGCATTTTTAGCCAGCACAAGCCTTCCGTTTCAGTAATCTATTTCTTAACTCCCTCTATAAATTCATTTACCTCTGCCACCATTATTACTTTCTTTCGTCCCCTGGTAGAAGTTAGGCGTCCTGTCTGCTATGTAGGGCTAATTAGTCCCTCTGCCTATGTCTGGTTTCTTGTCCCTTTTCCACACAGAATTTGCTTACTCTCCTCTCTTATATTTTCAAGGTGTTTCCCCCCATTGATTATATAAAGACAGCACTTTTTTGTTTCTTTGAACATAGATAAAATTTTAAATCCTACAATTTCTCTGTGTCCAATTTTCCTTCCGTGCCAAGATCTTATAAGTAATTTTGTAAACATGCTTTCTCCAGTTCATTTCCTGATCATCCCCAACCCCTTACAATCTGGTTTAAACTCTCTAAAGGGAGAGCAAAAACAATAATGAAATGATTCTAGATCCAGTGGCTACTCTTTGGTTTCTACTTAAACATTTCTGTACCTTTTGACTGAATCTTGCACTGGCTCCCAAAACACTTCATTTGCCTTCCCAACCGTGATTATATTTGTAGATTCATCTACTTCTGTCCTTCTCTTAAAAGTTGATCCAACCATGTACCAGAACCCTCTAAGATGCAAATCTAATGTAACTCTGTTTTAAATCTCAAAGTGGTCCCCCATTTCCTACAAGGCTTAATTTTGTAGCCTAATAGTCCACAAAACCAACTCCATTCTCCATCTAAACCATATCCAGATTCCCAGTGTGCCAGAACTTTTCATGCCTAGAGCTTGTGCATGTTTCCTCTGCCTGAGACACTCCTGAGATAAGCCTAGAACATTCATTTTCTGTTAGCAACTATTTATGAAGTTCTTAAAATGCATAAGGAAATACCCCAGGCTCCAGGGACACAAGGTGGATGACCATGTGTCCCACCTTTACTAACAACACCCATCCTGTGGCCATCATAAGGGATATTTTTGTATGTTATCACATAAGACTTTATCAACCATTCCCTTAAAACTTTTTGATGGCTTCCCATTATGATTCGCTTCTAGTACCTTTTACAAGACAGTCATGCACAACACAAATTCTCCTGTCCTTTCTGCCTTGACAGGTTCTCATCACACACTTGCCTCTAATTCATGTCTAGAAAGGTCTTGAAATACACTTTTTTAAACAATGACATATCCCATTGTGGTGGGGAGGGGTATAGTAAATAGATTTACTCATACATTCAGTAAGCTAAAATATGCAAAATCAAGTGTTCTTTCTGCTATTATCATCACCATCCTACCATCATAACCACTGATACACATGTTGGCAACAGCCACAAATTAAGTCAGTCCAGGTGCCAGAAGCATTAAGCATTTCACAGCCTCAGTTCATGAAGTTTAAAATATACACATTAACACTCGTAAAGATACACATTATAATTGTCAGTAGAGGAATACTGTTTGTCCATGAAAAATAAAAGATACCCAAGGAAAAGTGATTAGTCAGTATTTCTCATACACACTAAATATTCAGAGCAATATGCTTCATTATTAGAGCCAGCAAATTCACCTAGGATATGAGTATCACGTATTAAGAACAGTAACAAAATCACCCTTGAGGTCATTCATTCCACTACTGGGTGTAGGTAAAAGACCTGTACACACAGATTCGCATATATTTAGATAAAGCATGTACAAAAATAGAAGTGTTTTCCATCAAAAAGAAAAATGCTTTCTTTGCCCTATAAGTCCATCAATTGACAGCTCACGAAAACATATCCTTTCTCAAGTCTTCCCAAATTAAGAACTAAATGCTATTACTGCAACTAGCAAAGAGCACATGAAACTTTTGACTGCACTTTCCAAACTGTAATCAATCATATATTTATTACTCAAAATCTTGGCTCCCTCAACTCACAGGCACATATGGCTTTCAAACACACCTATGTTCACACAAAGATGTATAACTTCCAAATGGTTATTTTAGGTCATTTATTTTCTAATTCTTTCTCTCCATTGTGTGTTCCTGTCTCTGCAAACTCTGTCACAGTAGCCTATTCCTTTCCTGAACTTTTCTTCAACATGTGACTTTTCTCTTACCTTTCCAGACTGATCTTCTCTTTCTCCTTTGTCATTCTTCTCCCGCCTTTCAAATCGTCATTCTTCATGTTCTCTCTGCTCATCTATTTCTTCTTTACTTTTCCCCTCTCTGAAAATATCATCCAAAGCATAATCTCAATGATCACCTAAAGAGTAATGACCCTCAAATTTATATCTGCAGCTCAGATCTTTCTCTCATGCTCTTGATTTATGTATCTCACTTCACATCAACTCCTGAACGTAACACCAAGTATCTTACATTTAATGTATAGAGTAATCAATCTACATATCCACTACCTAAATGTGTTCATTTCCCAGAATTCCTAATCTCAGTTTAGAGATATTGGAATTATTTTCATCTGTTTCTCTTTCTTGCTCCACCATCTAATCAATTGCCACGATTTCTTTATTTTTTTTCCCTATGAATATTTCTCCAAATTTTTTACTTTACCATTTCTGCGGCCATAGCTGTAGTTGAGATATGCATTGTGCCCTGTTCAACGCTTTCCAGTCCATGTTCTTTTCTACTACAAGTGTTATGTATCTCACTGGTCTGTTTAATCAGTGTAAGATCTATGTCTTATTCATCATCAATTTCCCTAGTACAGTGTCTGGGACATAGAATTGCCACACTATAAAGGCTGTAAAATGTAGCAGGCACCTACTATGTTCTAGACACTATGCTAGATGCTCTGGATACATCACGGGACAAAACTTGGAAAGATACCACCTTTCTGAAGCTTACATTCTAGCGGAGGACAACTTTATTCTTTAAATAATAAAGAAAATGAATAAGTAAATTACTAGCATGGTAGCATGGAAAGGGACTCAGAAAAAAGAAAAGACCAGATTGATGGGGATGAGGAAAACCAGGGGAGAGCAAGTTGGAAATTAAATGAGGTGGTCAAGGCAGACCTTACTGACATGACACTTTAGTAAAAGCTCAAAGGAAATGAGGGATTTACATATGCATTTATTAGGAATAAAAAGTTGCAAGCAGGGGCACCTGGGTAGCTCGGTAGGTTAAGCAGCAGACTTTGGCTCAGGTCATGACCTCACGGTTCATGAGTTTAAGTCCCGCATGAGGCTCACTCCTGTGGGGGCAGAGCCTGCTTTGGATCCTCTGTTCCCCTCCTTCTCGGCCCCTCCCCCACCCACACTCTCTCTCTCTCAAAAATGAATAAACATTAAAAAAAAAAAAGTTTCAGTGAGAAGGAGCAGCCAGTACATAAGCCCTAAGATGAGAACATGCATAATGTGTTTAAAAGAGAGTAAAAAAGTGATGGCAAGAGGGAAGTCACAAAGGGGACAGAAATAAAAGATGCGATCCAAGAGCTAAGAAACATTTGGGGCCATTGTGAGGGCTCAGTCTTCTATTCTGTGTAATAAGGTTGAATAAAAAATGATAAAGCTCCTTATGAAAGAAATGGGTCTGCAAAACTAAAATTTTTCATCAAAATAAGAAAGAGAAGCTAAATGATGGCTTCCTAAACTATCAACTAGTTCAGTCTATCTAATAAAATATCAATGTTTAAAAATATTGTTAGATATATAATGATAGATTCCTTCAACAGGTCTTTAAATTTGGATCAATCACATAAAAATCAACAACCTTTCTGACTGCACCAGTGTGAAAGCTGACCACGGGTATGTGACATTGCTGCATGCTGAGCACTGAGCACAGTTGCTCAAGCTGCCTTGAGCAACATGGGTTTTGAAAATGTTCCTAACGGTCTGGAAGGAAAAGTGGCAGCCCATACTGGTTAACCTTTAGAAGAAGCACTCATTCCAGCAAAAAACAAACACAAAAACAAACACATAATTTTTTATTTTTTTTTTTTTAATTTTTTTTCCCAACGTTTATTTATTTTTGGGATAGAGAGAGACAGAGCATGAACGGGGGAGGGGCAGAGAGAGAGGGAGACACAGAATCGGAAACAGGCTCCAGGCTCTGAGCCATCAGCCCAGAGCCCGACGCGGGGCTCGAACTCCCGGACCGCGAGATCGTGACCTGGCTGAAGTCGGACGCTTAACCGACTGCGCCACCCAGGCGCCCCAAACAAACACATAATTTTTAAACTGTTGCTGTAAATCATGTGTGAATGGAGAAGGCAGATTCTGGAAAATGAAGCAAACACCCACAATTAATTAGTGAGAAGTGGAACATTATTGCAAAAGTACCTTCGAAGGCTGATTTTGCTATGAGGTCCTGACGCTATAGTTTTACTTCTGTGGTTTTGAGAACTTTGATACTGATGGGAAGCTTCAGTTTTGATGGTGGAGGGAGTTGCGAGCCCCCTGCAACCCCATCAGTGACCCAGTGCATAGGGAAAACACCTCGTTTGGAGAGTAGTTTCATCACGTTCCCTTATAAGGCCCTGGTGACCTCTGCCTTAGCCATCCAAGGAGGCAGCCACAGAATAAGAAAATATGTCCAATAAGTAAGGAAGCCTACCACACGAGGACTACTTTCCATTACGTATCAAACCTAAAATTTAATCTCATGTCTCCCAATATAGCTCTAGATATTATTTTTCCAAAGCTAAAAACACATCAGATAAATGGACTCTCTTCAATATGTTTTTTTCAAAACATCAATCTCTACAGATACAGAAAATAAATCCAGGGATGTATGGTATGGCTCCAGCTACAATATGGCCTGGGCTTAGAAGGTGTCACTCCCACTCTTAAATAAGAAAATTAAAAGTAACAAACTAAAAATAAATTACTTTCCCCAGATTCTGAGATCTATGGTGGCAGGGCAAACACCCACTCCTAAATCTGGAGAGTCACAGCTAATATCTGTGTAACCTCAAGCAGAGGCCACAGAACCATAAAGTGACAGGAACACTTAATTGGTAATTTTAACAAATTTCTGGAGCCTGAGTATAAACTAGCATGATAGAGAGAAACTCCAGGGACTTCAGATTTAGGGGGCCCTCACATTTATTGAATTTTACCTCGAGAAACGCACTAGCATCTTATAGAGAAGAATCGTCTTACAGTGAAAGACGCCCTCTTGGCTCTGACAGGAAGGAGCAAAGGAGTAATTAGGAAATACATCCAGAGTGTCCTTCATAAGAGAAGCTTTCCTTTTCCAGGGGAAATCTTTGCCAGAGCCTTATTCCACCTGGAGGAGGGCCCTCTCTCTCCCAGTTCCACCCCCTTCATCCTTCCTGTCTCACCTAAAGGGGAGCAAGCTATACTATTGGAGCAATACGTGTAAAGGTAACAAGGAAACAGGCCCACTGGCAAAGGGGTATTTAATCAAAACACTATACAGCACTTCCTTTATCCCACACTTCAGCAGCACACGTAGGACTCCAGGACCTTAGGCTCCAGTATCATAGCAGATTACCAAGGACAAAGCTTCAAGAGCCAGACTCTAACAGGGAAAAGCCCAAACACAAGGAGGGGAGACAAGAGCCAAGGACACTAGAGGAATTTTAAGCTTCTCCCACCTATACCTATATCAAACATTAAATACAGCTCAACTCCTAGCCAGATTAACATAAATCTTCACAATAAAGACCTGTTTACCTTCCTTCCTGTTGTACCATGAAACAGGTCCGGCTACCAACAACAACAAAAAATTCTGAAGAGACAAATCAGATATGACACAGATATTGGAATTATAAAGCAGAGAATTCTATATAAATATGATTAAGTTGTTATAGGCTCTAATGGAGTGTGCAGTGAAATATTTTAAGCGTTGCAAGGAAAAAAAATCTAGAATTCTATACCCATCAAGATCTTCCTCAAACGTGAGAAAAAAATAAAGATATCTCTGGAAAACAAAGACTGAGGGAATTCATTACCACCACACCTTCCCTGTAAGAATGATCAAAGAAGTTCTTCAGGTAGAAAAACAACAACACAAATAGCTCATAAGCTGAGATCTACACAAAGAAAGGAAAAGTTATGGAAAAACAATAAATTAAGGTAAAAGCGATCATTTTTCTTATTCTCACTAAATCTAAAAGGTAACTATTTAAAGTAGTAATAGCAACAATGCATTGTCATTATAGCATAAGACTAACTGTATAAATGCCAGAAATACTATAAGACACATGAGGGAGGAATTAGGAATATTCACTTATAACTACACTATCCATGAACCAGGATAGTGTGTGTGTTTTTTTTTATGGTTATTTATTTTTGAAAGAGAGAGTGGGGAGAGGCAGAAAGCCAGGGAGATACAGAATCCAAAGCAGGCTCCAGGCTGAGCTGTCAGCACAGAGCCTGACATGGGGCTGGGACTCATGAACCATGAGATCATGACCTGAGCCAAAGTTGGAGCTCAACCGACTGGGCCACCCAGGTGCCCCCAGGATAGTTTTAATTGAAGATGGATTTAAATTGGTTATAAAGTGTAATGGAAATTCTAAGACAACCAGTAAAAAATGTTTCAAAAGAAGTATAATTGGTATGCTGAAAAAAGATAAAATCAAGTGTCAATGCCAAAAAAATTTTTTTTTTCTGTAAGACAGCTGTAAGTAATGATCTGGGGCAGAATTCTCAATTGCAAACCACGGAAACTGTGTGAAGCAAAAACAAACAAACAAACAAAAACTACTTCGAGTTGACTGGGACTATCAGGCAAGAGGTCTAAAGAACCAAATTTAACACTAAACTTTCAATAATAATCCTCTGAATCACGCCACAGAAGAGGCAATGAGAAAATCACTGTCACCAGTGCTCCTCCTAACAAGCTATATATATTACGGGGTTTTTTTAATTCGTCGCAAAGAACTTGATTTTACGGCAGGTGCTCCTGGTGCTAGCCAGAATGCCACCTCTGCCCTAGGACCCACACCGGAAACCCATCACCATCACCCAAGCCTCATGTGCCTGCCATCATCCTCCTCACAAAAAGAAAAGGAATCCTGCACGGCACATTCTTCGTCAAACTGCTTACTTCCAAATTGGATTCTCCTGCTGACACACGGGACTGGTGCGGTTTAGGACCCATGTCTGGGCTCCAGCTGCCAAAAGAAGATGGGAACAGGTTTCCTGGCTTCTGTATGTGAAGGTAGGACTCGTAAGGGAGGACATCTTCCAGACATGCAAGGTTATACTCAAAAGTTCTAGGCAGCAGGGCGCCTGGGTGGTTCAATCGGTTAAGCGTCAGACTTCCGCTCAGGTCATGATCTCGAGGGGTTTGGGTTTGAGCCCCACATGGGGCTCTCTGCTGTCAGTGCAGAGCCAGCTTCAGATCCCGTCTCTCTCTTTCTCTCCGCCCCTCCCTCACTGGTTCTCTCTCTCTCAAAAATAAGTAAACATTAAAAAAAAATTTTTTTTTAAAGAACTATGTTATTGGTTTTCATGCTGCTTTGAAAAGGGCTTAATGTATAATCAAGGATTATTTTCTGGTTTGGAAGAAACTGTTTCAACAATATAAAGCATCACAGATTGGCATGAAAGATAAGGTTAATTGAGATATTTCTGTGTAAGCTGTAACTCGTTGAAAAACCTGAAACTTGAGTAATAATAGATATCTAAACATGTGTTACGATGTCCTTTTATAAATAAAATCAAGTAATTCTTCCCATCATTGCAATATGTCATAGCAGAGCATATATTCTTATTTTCTGATGAAAATATAGGAGGAAAGAAGGAATAAAATGAAAAACTGGAATAATGTTAAATCATCGTGTTTCTTAAAAAGACATTAATGTTTAATACAATGTATAATATTTGCCTGTCCCAACTATAGTGCCATAATTCAATGATAGATTAATCCCAACTTTATAAATTTACCAGATGTGTATGTCAGGGTCCTACTACACAGTAGTCTATAACATGCCCAAACTGACAATCCTCAAAATCTCCAAAAATGAGAATTTCTGCACTAAACTACCTGTATATGTGAGCCATAGAAAAATAAACAATTATGGAAGCAAACTATTGAAGAAAGGAAAATAGGATTTTTTATTCTTGATCTACTATTAGCAAAGGCACTTACATTATGGTGAGCCAAATTCTCTGAAGTGCATAAACCAGTGTTTGGAAATAAATTAGGTGCACTGGGAAGCTACATTAACTCTTTCTGCACACAGGAGTCCCATTTGTTGTCAGGAGACATGGGTACAGGATGGCTTGCCCACACAAAAGTGCTAAGGGACGCGTTGATTCTTACCATTAACCACTGACTTTCTAGTACGGCATTTCTCTCGAGCAGATCTTCAATTTGCTCTATTGATGGTTGTTTATTTTTTATATTTTGTCTGATTCTGTAATGAAGACTTTTGGTTATCCAAGAGTTCAGAAAGTCCATTGAAGAATTCAGTGATCAGAAAAACTTGAAAATAAGGCATGATAAGATTCTGCAAGAACTGATTAATTTACTCAAAAGACAAGAAGGTTGAAGGCGATTTTAAAACAGTCCTAAAATACCTGAGGGTTGTAATGTATAGGTGATATTCTGTACAAAAATAGTAATTAACTGTTCTGCATCTCAAACTAAAGATAGAAAAAGAAAAAAATGCTATCTTGACAGTAACACAAGAGGGTTGGTTTAAAAATAAGGAAAACATTTCCTGACAATGTTTTTATGAAACTGTTGTTTTCCTGTCATTATAAAAGATATATGTAGTCTATGCAGAAAGATTTTAAAGTAAAAAAAATAAAATCAGGGAATAAAGCCACACATAATACTATTACGCAAGATACCACTGACAAAATGAAATATGGGTGTGTATTTTTTTAAGATTTTTTTTTAATGTTTATTTATTTTTGACACAGAGAGAGAGAGAGAGAGAGAGGGAGAGAGAGCATGAGTGGGGGAGGGGCAGAGAGAGAGGGAGACACAGAATTCGAAGCAGGCTCCAGGCTCCCAGCTGTCAGCACAGAGCCGGACGCGGGGCTCGAACTCACAGACCATGAGATCATGACCTGAGCCAAAGTCGGACGTTTAACCGACTGAACCACCCAGGCACCCCGTGGGTGTGTACTTTTTTTCAGGAATGTATGGATGTACACACATACACTTATAATATTGTGGATGTGATTTTTTTCCTGGAACATATCTTTAAATCAGTAAATAGTCTTCTACAACATGATTTTTCATTTAAACACTGTGTCTCATTCATGTACTGTGAATTATATAAGTCACATATCTCATTTTGGCCATTTATAATTTTGCTATTATTTTTAATACTATGATGAATAATCTTGTACACTAATCTCCATGTACATATTGACTTTTGTCAGTATAAACTCAGAGAACATGCAAATCTGAAGGGCATAAACATTTTATGTTATAAAAACTACTCTTTAAAATTATTGTTTCAACTTAACTCCTAACAGCAAATTTATGAATATTCTTGGTCTATGTGGGTTTGTATTTCTTTCATCTTTGTTTTACTTTGTATTATTTTCATTATTGTTTTAATTCTCTTTAATGAACTGCCTGGCCATTTTTGCATTGGATGCACTGGCCTCATTCTTAGGATTTTGCAAGTGTTCCCTATGTATTTAGAGTTTCCTAATTTAGAGCTTACTTTTTCCTTTGTCCATTTTAATACATCTTTTTTCTTATTAATCTTTATGACTCTCTTCTCTATTCTATTTCTATAGCAAACTCATCTCTAAGCTTATGTTTAATTAACATCCAACTATATTTTCTCCAAATAATATTATTCTTTTTAGTGTTTAAGTATCATTGTGTTGAGAGGCTCAGAGTTCTAACTTCACATTTCTGAAGAGTTAACCAAATATATTCATTTACTGAGTAACCCATATTTGTTCTGCTAACTTGAATTTCAATCTGAGACCATCTCCAAAATACTTTTGTGGACACGAGTCTATTTCTGAGCTTTGTATTTTATTCTGATTTGTCCTTTTTTAAGTACCATATTATTTCAATAACTAGGTTTGAGGATACATTTTAATATATAGCAGTTCATGTGAACTCCATAATCTGCTGGGTTTTTTTCCAACCTTACTTTGATTAGATGTGCTTCATGTGAACTGTAGTTCCAAAAGTTTAATTCATTTAGTATTCTTATTGCAATTGAACTAGGAACCTGTATCAGCTGGGGTGTTAGTTCATACTTGCACATGTTTTCTTCACACCCAGCATGTAATAATGGTAGGTAACCATTTGAAAGACAACTGAAAGTAAGTAATAAGAACAGCCAAAGTTAAGGCTTTTTACCACTCTGGGCCCAGGGTTAGCGCTTATGAATCAACAACCAAAATGCCCCGCTTGAGATTAGAGTCTGAAGCTTGTTTGTAGCTTGAAGTCAGCAGCATAGGTAAATTACAAAGACAAAAAAGGTTGCCTTCAAGGAAATTTCCTGTATCCATGTGTTATGGATTGACTTGTGTTTCCCCAAAATTCAAACATTGAAGTCCTAACACCCACTACCTGAGCATATGACTTTTAGAGTCTTTACGGAGGCAATCAAAATGAGATCATTAAAGTGGGGTGTGCTCTAATCCAATATGACTGGTGTCCTTATATAAAGGAGAAATTTGGAGACTTACGCACACAGGGAGAAAACCATGTGCCGATGAAGGCAATGACAAGATGATGCTTCTAGTATCCATGGAATGTCAAAGATTTCTAGGAAATCACCAGCAGCCAGGAGGGAGGCATGGAACAGATTTTTCCTCAGAGCCTTCATTAGGAAACAACCCTGCCAAACTTTAATCTTGGACTTCTAGAACCCAGAACTGTGAGACAACCAACTTCTGTTGTTTAATCTACCTACTTTGCGATACTTACTTACAAATGCCCTATAAAACTTCTATACCATGGGGCACCTGGGTGGCTCAGTTGGTTAAGCATTCAACTTGAGCTCAGGTCATGATATGGTTCATGGGTTCAAGCCTCGCATGGGCTCTGTGCTAAAAGCTCAGAGCCTGGAGCCTTCTTCAGATTCTGTGTCTCCCTCTCTCTCTGCCCCTCTCCCACTCATGCTCTGTGTGTCTCTCTCTCTCAAAAACAAATAAACATTAAAACATTTTTTAAAAAAGAAAGGAAAACTAATACACCATGACTTTACACAAAATTATGGACCTACAGGAGTTTGAAGACAAAGACATGACCTATTGACCAGGAACTTAGCCAAGCCGCTGAGAGTTTGGTGACTAGACATGTGGTGTCCCCAGAGCCATGAAACAGGTTCATTTCTTTAGGAGACGTGACTCTGGCCTGAGGGTCAATAGAACGAGGGAGCAGGGGAAGCACATACAAAACTGAAAAAGAACAGCTAGACAGCTAAGGAAGCAGAAAGGAGAAAAGAAAATTAACACCCAAAATTAGTCCATGAACTAAAACTCTAAAACACTAAACAGTCAAAAGCTAATAAATACAGATAACAGAATTTAAAATTCACAACATGAAATCAACCCAACTGAAAATAATTTATGAAACAGTGTGACAAAGATTTTAAAATAGTATATATAAGGATCAATAAGATAAAAATAAAATCCTTTAAAAATCAGCATGTAATGACACACAAAATAAAAATTTAGAAATCTTAAATATGAATATTAACCCTAAATTGAAGACCTGCATAAGAGGGGCATCTGGGTGGCTCAGTTGGTTAAGCATCTGACTCTTGGGCTCAGGTGATGATCTCAAGGCTTGTGAGTTTGAGCTCAGGATTCTGTCTACCTTTCTCTCCACTCTTCCTCTGCTTGCTCTCTACCTCTCTCTCAAAGTAAATAAAAATATACTTAAAAAAAAGAAGACCTGCACAAGAGATAAACTCTAACCCAGACCCAATTTAAGAGAGAAGCACAGCAATAACGTAGGTACCCAAAACTTAATTCATAAAGAGTTTAAAAAAGAAGAAAAATACAATTCAGACACAATATATGTTCAGTCACAGTTTCAGAAGAAAAGAACAGAGAGAATGGCAAAGAAGCTATACTTGACAAGAATAGAATTGAGAATTTTCCAGAATTTAAAAAACACAACTTCTCATATCAGATTTTTCCTACAAGAACTGAGTGGCATATAAATATAAACTCAGACTTAGGCACAACATTATAAAACTGCAGATCATCAAAGATATTTTCTTAATTCTTGAAATTTACCAGAGGGAAAAGACAGATTACCTACAAAGGATTGTAAATTAGCCTAAAGCTGACTTCTCAGCAGGAATAATAAAACTAAAAAATAATAGAACTGTATCTTCAAAGTACTAAGGGAAAAGAACACAATGTTACACTCATCTAAATAATCGTCTTAGAGCAAAGGCAAAACAAAGACATTTCAAATGCAGAAAGGCTAGGTAAAAGAGTTTAGAGCCCAAGGATCCTTCTTCAAATATATTTTTTAATAAATGTAAGCTCAGAGGAATAATGAGACTAAAACAATACCAATAAGTGAAAACACGGAAAAAATTGTTAGAAAACTTAATTAGTAGTTGATAGTAAAACTAATAATAGTAGTTTTTTGATAAAAGTAACTCTCTAAAAAGCAGTATATGTAAGGATTTTAAATAGTGCATTAAGACATCCTAAGTTTCTTATTATGTTTAGAAGATAGAAACACTAAGTCATTACAGATTTGTAATAATAACTTGTATAACTAACTTGGTGTTTTTTAATTGAGAGAAATTACTATAGGAATCAAAACTCAATGTACAACTTCAAAATTAGCAGAAAGAGAAATTGTAAATATAGAAAAAAATCAACAACTCAACAGAACACAAGGAAGGAGACAGAATAAAACAAAAAAAGCAATTGACTGTAAGTTGGAATAAATAAATAGGAATATATCAATGATCATAAGTGTAATTTAGTTATTCTTATTTTTTAAAAGCCAGAGATTATCAAATGGGAAGAGAAAATGAATCCAACTTGTATTCTGCTTTCAAGAAGAAAACCTGGGGCATCTGGCTGGCTTGGTCGGTAGAACATGTGACTCTTGATCTCAAGGTTGTGAGTTCAAGCCCCACACTGGGCATAGAGCTTACTTTTAAAGAATGAAAATAATAAAATAAAATAAAATAAAATAAAATAAAATAAAATAAAATAAAATAAAATAAAATAAAATAAAATAAAAAAATAAAATAAAATAAAATAAAATAAAATAAAATATAAAATAAAATAAAATAAAATAGAAAAATAAAATAAATTAAAATAAATAAAATAAAATAAAATAAAAAATAAAATACTCATCTTTAAGAAGAAGAAGAAGAAGAAGAAGAAGAAGAAGAGATGCCTGGGTGGCTCAGTCATTTAAGTGTCCAACTCTTGATCTTGCCTTGGGTCATGATCTCACAGTTTGTGAATTCGAGCCCCATGTCTACTCTGCACTGACAGCACACAGCCTGCTTGGGATTCTGGTTCTCCCTGTCTCTGCCCTGCACCCCCCAACTTGCTCCCTCTCTGTTTCTCTCTCTTAAAATATATAAATAAACTTCAAAAAAAGAAGAAAACCTAAAAAAAAATATTTAGAGGATAAGAGTAAGATTATAATGGGGTAGAAACAAGATCAACTATGTAGATATTAATCAAAGGAAATGTGATATGGTAATATTATTATAGGGCAAGTTAAGCTCGAAGTAAATAGCATAAAAGTAGGGTGATATGACCAAAGGTGATGGATGGCTATTTTAGTTTGGGGCCTCTGTCATGCAGTGATATTTGAGTTCAGATGTGAACTGTGGAGAAGGCCAGTCATATAAAGATCTGAGAGCTGAGCATTACAGGCAAAGGAACAGATGGTACAAAGGGCAGTATGACTGGATTATGAGGGGAAGAAAAGTAGCAACTGATGAGTTTGGAGTACATCATGCCGGCCTTCATAGGCTATGGTAAGAAGTGTGCTATTTGTCCAAGTGTCCTGGAAAACAAGAATGAATTTTAAGGCAGAGCGTGACATATTCTGGGGCACCTGCGTGGCTCAGTTGATTAAGCACCCATCTATTGATTTCGGCTCAGGTCATGAGCTCATGGTTCATGGGTTCGAGCCTGCGTGGGGCTGACAGCACTGAGCCTGCTTGGGATTCTCTCTCTCTCTCTCTCTCTCTCTCTCTGCCCCTCCCCTGCTTGCATATACTCTCTCTCTCAAAATAAAAAAATTAATTAAAAAAAAGAATGGGACATAGTCTAACTTCTTTTTTTAATTTTTTAAATGCTTATTATTTATTTTTGAGAGAGAGAGAGAGACAGAGCATGAGCAGGGGAGCAGCAGAGAGAGAGGGAGACAGAGAACCTGAAGCAGGCTCCAGGCTTTGAGCTGCCAGCACAGAGCCTGATGCAGGGCTCGAACTCACGAACCTCTAGATCATGACCTGAGCTGAAGTTGGAAGCTGAACCAGGCACCCCTCTAATTTCTGTTTCTAAAAACATCATTGTAACAGATGTCTGGAGCATAGAGTAAGAGTGTAGGCAGGACAACCATTTAGGGAGCTCTTCAATAATCTAGAAGAGATGTAGGGAGACCACCATTTTCTCCTTCAGTCCTACAGTTGTACATATTCCACCAAGTTCTGCATAAAACCTGAACTTTCCTCTCTTTTCTTATCCATTTCCATAATGTAAATCACCAGTTTTACACAGATGAATCCTGAATATTTATCTATAGCCTATCCTTTCCCAAGACACAATCCTTTATTATCAGTTCCCTATTGGCCACTTTAAACTATAACCTGTGAGCATCTCAAACTCTAAGGCACCCCTGATCAACTTTACCATAGCTAACCAGCATCGGATCAGGATCTTCACCATCACTGTTTTCCAATTACCCAGTGCTAAATCCTAAGCATCACTTCTAAGCTTCCCCTCTATTTGTTCTTCATACATAGTCAGATTGCAATTGCTAGTTGTCTGCTTTTATAGTATCTCTTTTGCCCTCTACCCCTTTACATTTCAGTGACCACCACTTAGGTCCTCGTTTTATCTCTGTTCTAGGCAGGATTTGGGACCCATCATCCTCATCACCTGATGCTACCACCTTTACTTTTTGTGGCAAAATAGACTTTGCAGATGGAATGCGGGTGGCTAATATGCTGCCCTTGAAAAAGACATTATCTGGATTATCCAAGTTGGACTAACATAATCACATGGGCCCTTAAAAGTGGGAGAGGAAGGCAAAAGAGTCAATTAAAGAGATCTGACAGATAAGAGGTGGGAGAGATTCAAAGCAGGAGAGAGGCTTGACCTACTCTTCCTGACTTGGAAGATAAAGCCAGGAATGCGGGTGGCCTCCAAAAGAGCAGAATGACTCCCTGACCAACAGCCAGCAAAGGCACAAGGACCTCTGTCTTACAACCACAAGGACCAGAACTCTGCCTACAACCTGAAGGAACCTAGAAGGAGATTCTTCCCCAGAGCCTGCAGAAAATAATGCAGCACTGATGATAGTATGATTTTGACCGGCGGAACCTTGAACAAAGAAATGAGTTGTACCTACAGAACTTCTGACCTGCAGAATTGTGAGATAATAAATTTATGTTGCTTTAGGCTGCTAGATGTGTAGTAGGATATTCTGGCAACAAAGGAAAACTAATACAATCTCCCAACTGTTCTCTGTGTCTTTCCTCTCTTCTGCCTTCAGGTCCATTTTCCCCATTGGTTCAAGATTAAATACACACACACACACACACACACACACACACACACACACACAGAGCACCTTAATGTGCCACAGCTCTGCTCAAAATTTTAAATATTTTTATTGTCTATAAAAATCAAGGCCCAACCAAGGCCACATGCAATGTGATACAACCCTGTCTTCTATTTTTCACCCTGCCCAGGATACATATTAGAGCCAGTTAAAGGAAAAGACATATAGGGCAGAAGTTCCAAACTGAAAGCTTCAGTCATGCTGAAGGTGAGTTATCCTTCTGGCATTGATGTGTGACAATACACACAGAGAATTGGCAAGCCAGAAAGCTCACTGGAACTTCAATGTCCAGGGTTTTTTATTTAGGTATCATCATGTAAGCAAAATACACTGAATTGCCCATGTGGTTGAACTTGATCTCCAGCCCCCTTTCCCTCTCTGAAGATCAGGCTAATAATATGTGGTCCCAAGTCCCACCCCTCTAATCATATACTTTAGTCGATATTTCTGGTGTAGCAAGCCCACATCCTAAGTCAGTTTGTTAGCATAAGTTCTCTAGGGGCCTACCATGAGTCACTTCTTAGCGTAAAATATCAGAAGTGATCTATGGACACACCATGAATAACAGAGACCCTCCTATCCAAGGGTTTAGAAGTTACCTCCCAGGAGCCAGAACAAAGACCAGACTTCTCTTTGGGCACCAAATTCCTTACTACACACTCTTCCACCACTCTTCTGCATCCTATATTCCCACAAAACTGGAGTACTGATTGCTCCCCAGTCACTGAGTTTCCTAATACGTGTCTTTGCCTTGTGCCTTTTCTCAATTTGGAATGGCCTCCCTCTAATATCATTCCTGAAAAAAAATTAAGGAACCTTCAATACCTAGATAAATGTAAGATTCTTCATCAATCCTTATTTCTAATCCTAGCAGCCAGAAGCAGTGCTCTCTTCCGTGTATCCCTATCAAATTTTGCTTGCAGTCTATAAGTGGCTTTCCCCTTCCTGTTTCTTTTTTTCATTGAATTCTAAACTTCTTTCATTCCATCCCCTTCTTCCCTACCTTGTTATTATACTGTGAGCTTCTCAAGGGTATCTTATTCATTTATTTCCTATAGAGTATCTGCATGATATACATAGTTTTTGAGTGGCATACGTCACACAAATACTACTTGGAAGGCATGCCATTCTAAGGCTTTAGTGCCCACTAATACAATCCATCATTGAATGGAGCAAGTCAGACAACTCTCATCTCTAGAGATGGGACTGGAGGATGTGGGTACAACATGGTGTCACAAAAAGAGGTGCTGAAAAGTCTGAAGAAAGACACTTCCGTAGGAAATTGCTATCGTGATGGACTAGCTCCTATACTGAAGTGCACCAAAGAAGTAATGGTCAGGAGCAGTGGTTCTCGTGTGTGTGTGTGTGTGTGTGTGTGTGTGTGTGTGTGTGTGTATGATGGGGAAAGGGGGTAGAAAAATTAAAAATATGCTCATCCAATGTCCTTGTCCTATTTTAGATATTCTGACAGTATAAAATTAATTCCAAGTTATGTCAATGAGCTTATAGTGAAAATAGTAGATGTTTTCTGCATGCACATTTACAGAGCTAGGCAGGTGCTGTGGGGAATGTGGCAAAGTCACTTTCTGACACTCTCAGTTGCAGCTATTTTTATGGGGACATGTTCTAGCCACTTCTTCTGTAGGCCATAGGGCCTAGTTCTATGTGGAGCAGGGCAGATGTTAGGAGCCAAAAGCAATCAATAGACAGCATGGCAGGTCTTATAGGTATAATTTCAGAATAGCATTGTTTGTGAAATCAAAACAATAGAAATAATTAAATGGTCACCATAATTGCAGACTAGCTAAACAAATTGTGACAAATCTATTAAATAGAAAACCAGGTAGCGTTGATAAGAGATACTAGGCTGTGTCTGATAGAAACATTTTCCAAAGTATATTGAGAAGTTAAAAAACAGGTGAAGAAAGTTATGTTTAATAGTATACCCATTTATGTAAAATTGTTTGATATAGTTGCTTGTGTGTCAAATGTTTTGAACTATTCGAATCATGCTTTTAAAAATGGCTACCACTGCAAAGTGAAACTATGATTAGGGACAGTAGATCTCTCACTTCTACCCTCTGTACTAGTTTGTTTTTGAATAATGAATGTGCATTATTTTATTTTTTAAAGCCTCAGTCATTTTACAATTTTACTTTATTCCACTGGCCCTTCAATTTTCATTTTACTCATTTATCCTGTATTTGACTAATTTGCCTGTCAAGAATCCCCATGTGAGTTCTGTGGCAGCAAGGATGAAAACAAATTACTTATGCATAATCTTATTTTACTTCTAAGTTGCCTATAATATTGGAAGTAAAAGGTGTGAGACGTATTAATACTGTATGTTTAAGATTAAAATCTTTCAGACAGAAATCTTTATAATTCCTTTAAATAGGCCCATTCTAAGTCATATAAGAGTATTTGTTTTGACAGATAATTTTCTGCTCACACTTAAAATCGACCCCATGTCTAACTTTTTTTCTTCTTAAATTGTAGAAAATGAGCCACTGTAAAAAGTTCACCTAACAGTTCCCTCTTGAACCAATTGAAGGATTAATACTTTTCATTTTTTTTGAACAAGAGACTCAATTTAATTTAGATAACCTGGTATTATATTTATTTCTATGGAATTAATGGAACTAATGATCATCTATACTTGTATTTAGAATGCCCTGTATATTTACTAATACATGTCTTTATGATTAAAATTTCGTTTCAGGAAAAACAAAACAGGACGAAACATTTAGTTACTTTACGATTTTACCTGCACCTAATAAGTTTCTGCCATTTGATGGTGAAAAAAGAATTCATCTTTTGTTGTCGTGTACATGCATTTTATAACCTTTACACTTTTCTTTCTCTCCTTTGCTAGTATGATATCAGATTTTATTAATGAGATTAAATGATAACAGTGTGAACAAATTAGCCATAATTCTTTATAGTACAGACAAGTAAACAGTGAAAATGCACATACGCTAAAATCTTCTCTCCTTTAACAATTTTCAAAAGTGAGAGAATGAAAAGATATTGACAGATATTGAGTATATATATGTACCAGATGTTCTATTTGGCTCTTTTAAAAATTTCTTATAACATATCTATGAGATAGGTTATTTCAGCCCATTTCACAGATGGTGGCAGGAAGCAGAGGGACTCATGCCAACAGTATGGGGATACCTAAGCTATAGAGAGCACTTTTTCTCAAAGTATGTTCTGTGGACACTATTTATTCATTTGCAAACTTCAGGCAAAAAGATTTCAAATCGTCATTGTTTATAAAGTGAACCTGCCAAGCTCATTCCTGCCCTGGCTCTTCCCACTTCCTGTTTTTGCTTTCTGAAATTCTCCCATCTCAGAACTTTGTAGAGCTCTTTCCTTCCTTCTTCAGTCAGTTTTCAGATCAGTGTATCCAATGTAGTCTTTTGTCACCAGTTAATCTCTACCATATCATAGTACTTTATTTTCTCCTTAAAAGTTCACATGATCTCAAAGCATCTTGTTTATGTGTTTTCCTGACCCCTCCCCACCACTACAATCCTTAACACTGGATTGTCAGATCCATGAAGCAAGGATCTTACCTTATTCAGCACTACATTGTCATACCTACTGAACAGTGCCTTGGTATATAGGAGGTGCTCTGAGAATTATTGTTGAATTATTGGCTGTATAATCCAGCGTCTGCTTAACACAATGCGTATTGTGCGTTGAGAGCTCCGAGTGGTATGACAGTAAATGAATTTGCTTAATTTCATTTGACCAAGTGTCTGCACCATGGATGTGATCATTTTTTCCCTTGTGATATCAGTATCTCTTATAATTAGTATTCAATTTAAAAAATCCTTTGGTAAATGTTACCAAGGTGAAACCAAAAAGGACCTGTATGCAAAAATGCTGCTCACTTCATCTGCTAAACATTCTATTCAAATGCAAATGTCACCTAGAAGGTTTTCTATAGGAAGCCCTTGTCATCTACTAGTACCTACTGCACCAAACCTGAGACTCTCAGCAAACAGAGAGCCTTGTGTAGAGAGAATGATCCTGGGGGAAGATCGTGGAAGCAGGCCTAAGAAGGTAGACAAGGCAGGAGAGAAGACTATGACCCCAAACATCTAGGGGGCAGAGGCCTGGGAGAAAGCCTAACAGTAATGGTTATACTGGTGAAAGGAGATTGCACACACTTTCCTCCCTCAATCAGCTGTTGATGGATTGATAACACAGTAATGTTTTACCTCCTCCAATTTAGTGCATATAAGTGAAAAGATATTAAAGTTCTCCATGGTTGGTTTATCGGTTTGTTTGAATTAGGAGTTTATTTTAGCTAGTTACATATTGGAGTCACAAAATCACCCACTTACTGATTTGACTCACCAAAGAGAGTAAAGAGGGCATGCAGAGGCTAGCAATGCTTTTTTTTCTTTTTTTAGATTTTTTTAATAAACATTTTTTTAAATTTTTTTTATTTATTTTGAGAGAGAGAGAGAGAGAACAAGCAGGGGAGAAGCAGAGAGAGAGGGAGAGAGTGGGGACAGGCTCTGTACTGTCAGCACAGAACCTGATGTGGGGCTCAAACTCATGAACCCCTGAGATCATGACCGGAGCAGAAATCAAGAGGCAGACACTTAACCAACGGAGCTAACCAGGTGCCCCCCCCAGTGCTCTTATTAATAGCAAGAGCGCTAATACCAATAACACATCCTTGAAATCACCTACTCTTCAGCTGGCTATTCATACACGATTTCATGTAATGCTTATAACAGCATCAAAAGATTTACCATGAGAACATACTGAGGCACAGAGAAGTTAGGTAACTTGGCCAAGTGCACAGTAGTTAGTGGAGTACCAATGACTAACCCCAAATTACATTGTCCTTCTGTCCTGCCAGGTTCCTGTGCTGTTTTTCTTTAATTAGTAAGAAATGAAAAGGAGAAAGGTCATGGCTGCACCTCCAGATAGCATCTAGCATCTACCTGATTCTGCAATGTCACTTGCTACATGGTTGGTTGGTTGGTTGCATCATACAGCTTAGAAATGGGACACGTCCTTGAGGACAAGTCAATGCAGAAAGAGGACAAGGAGAGACTCATGCTGGAGTTAAGATCTAATAAATGACCATGGTGCGCCTTTCTTGATGCTTCAGAAATAAATCACGACATACATATTTATCTAAATGGTTATTCTATGAGGGCAAAAGAAAATAAATATCTACTTCCTTAAAGCTTTGTAAGCATCCAGCAACCTTGGGATATGTCTGGAGCTTAGACTTATGACTCATATACAGAAGGCATTATAGAGAATTAATGTCACGTTTTTTTCTTGCCTTGTTTCTAACTTCCTTGTTAGAATTTACATGTATTTGCTTAATTGTGAACCCCCATACAAAATTTGACAGCGTATTACACAGGGCAATTAAATTACATTGAGCATAGAACAAAAATCTCAGGAAGTGATAAATACATAGATGTTCATGGAAAATTAGAGTAAGTTGGTTACTACAGTTAGCCAAGATTGTATCAGAAGAAAAAGAACAAATGGAAATATTTTGGTTTATACAGAACTCATGATTAATCAGAGAAAATATACAAGTTTATCTGCAAGGGTAAACTTTTTACTTGAACTGAATTTCAAGGAGGAATTAATATTTTAAATAGGTCCCTTATATAAAAGGTTTCTTAGCAAATTAATTAACAGAGTTTCTACTAGGAGTGAAGCCTAGAGCATAGCAGATTCCAAATTCTTTGTCCTTAATAGGTTCTAGAATGCTAGTCATGCATTGATTACCAAAGGATATTTTGGGCAACATTTGGAAAGCAAAGTAATAAACAGCTCTGGTCAATTCTCTTCTAAAGACCCTCTGAGAATAATTTCAACCCGAGCCATTTATTGGCTTTAATAATGAGAAAAGCGAGCTGGGAAATACCAGATGTTAATGAAAACCTGTTTTAAGCTCTGCCTTGAATGGGAGGTTGATCAGTTTATTCAAGTCTGATTAAGACTAGAGCCATGTTATTTAATAACTATCCAATATGCTTCCCCCAAAAATGTGCTGTAGACATATATGAACAACCTGCTCATTTTCTAAAATTATACTTGTGTATGACAGCTTTGTGATAGCCTTTTCCCAGCCTCCATTATTGCTGGAAGAACATGGATTATATAGGAAATTTTATAGATCCTGGGCTGTTTATGTTGGTGATGATCTGAAGGAAATTGAATGGTACTGGATAATAATAATCACAATGATGATTTAAATTTGTGTAGTATTAAGTAAATACAAGGTAGTTTTTCCTGTATCATCTCATCTGGTATTTATAATTTAAATACACTCTGAACTGTCTATGTTTCTCCACAAATACTTATCAGATACTGTGCTAAATTCTGAGAATACAGAATCTTAGCCAGACAGGCAAAAAATGAATTTCAAAAGTAATTATTTCATGATGATTATGATTAGTGCTCTGGACAAAGAGATACAGTGATTATGTTCATGATTAAAAGGGGGATATTAACCAATCTTATAGATTAAGGAAGACATCCCCAGGGAGGTGATATTTCAAATGAGCTCTGAAAGACAAATAGGAATTAAGAAGTGAAAAGACTATTCTAAGTAGATGAGAGAGCAGGTGTAAATGCCTTAAGGCAGGACAAAGTAGGCCAAATTCCATGATCCAAGAATTTACTGAAAGCAGGCATGGCTGGAGTAAAACAGTATGTGTGTGGAAGAGTTTGGGTGAGGATAGAGGTTGTAGCATGGTCGAGATGAGATACATAGTGCAAAATCTTCCTCCACACTTCCCTCTGTGTCCACATAACAGCAGCAAATGCTTTTTAAGAAGCCCTTACTATGCGCCCAACAGTGTTTTAAGTACTTCCCTTTTTTTATACTTGACAATAATCCTATGAAGTAGATACTGATATCATCCTTATTCTACCAACCGAACAGGCAGAGTGAAGAGAATTTTAGGTCACTTATCCAATATTACACAGCAAAAGATGAGCAAGTTGAGATAAGACGCAGGTGGTCTTGTTCCAGGATCTTCTCTCCTAACTCTATGCTGAGCATTGAAAAACCAACACAGGCTTTGAGCAGGGAATGAACATATCCACCTACCCACCCTTGCACTGGGATTTATGGGTTCCTGTCCATGAACATTTATTGAATTCAACTGATATACAAAGCCCTGTAGTAGTGCTTTGGTATCTTATATACTCATATACCCACGTTATTCTATTAGTATGAACACTTAAAGAAGCAACTCAAATACTGAGATTAAGAGACAGTGTACGGATGGAAAGTTTACATGGAAATAAACGGTGCCAAGCAGTTTTAATTAAGGTGGTGTTTTGATAGGCACGGATTGATGGAACATATCAAAGACAAAACAGTCATGATGATATGAATCAGTATTTTTATACTATATCCATTTATCAAGTGCTATATTGTCATTGATCTTCACAATAACTTGGTGACGAGGACGGACTGGGATTATTCCCACCTTATGGGTAAGGAAACTGAAGTTAAGAAAGGGGTGCTAAGCAATGAAGCCCCTCTCTGCTGGATGTCTGCTTTTACACAATGTTATCCAAGTAGAAGAAAGAGCCTACAGAGAACTATAAACGAAGGAAAAACAAAGTACTGTGTATGATAACTATAATAAAACATTTATAAACTTTTCTCATAACCTAAAGGAAACAGAATAAAAACACTGTTATAATATTTAATCCTCTCTTCCAGTAAAAGTACGCTTAAACTATCTTTCACAGAGATACTATTATGGCGCCTAACTGCAATCCTGGGCTTACAAATGTATTGCTTGTTTTTTTATATTTCCCTCACATATGCAAGTATTAGGAAATTATTCAAGACTATTAGGAAGTAGGATGGAATGATGCATTTTTAAATTGAAAGCTAAGTAAACTGAGTGAGTATATACAATCAGTTGCCACTGCTTTTTTTTGTTCTTTTTATATAGAAGTAACTAATTATTTGAGAGTCTCAAGAAAAATTGTGTAGTTATCCAAATGCCTTTTTTTTTTCTACCATGACTCATATCATAAAAGCAAAGTGCACTCAGTCTTGAATTGTGACACTTGGGCCAATATGCTAGTAAAAGACAGGAAGTTGGCTGCTACTAGACAGGGTCAATGTCAGTGTTAAGATATTACTTTTTGTGTGCGTGTGCGTGTGTGTGTGTGTAATTTATTTTCTACCTGAGCTTCTGGTATGCAGAGTGCCCAAGGTGACGTCTCTGCTGTGGCCTTGACAAACCCCAATTTTGGCCACAAGTTCTGATATCTCAGGGTTATGAACCCTATGAAAAAAATCAATTAAAAGATATACAATTGCCCCCTTTGAATTATTGTTCATTTTGGCCAACCTTCTTTTCCTTCATTAGTCCTAGGCATAAAGCCAACATGAGATTTATTTCTCACTCATGGCCTCTCTTCTCTAGCTTGTCTTTCTGTTATTTATGGACAGTAAAACTAATGCCTGAGCAAATGTTGAATTCCACTTAAACCCTTATTCGCCTAGAATAACGAATGATCAAGTTATCTGACAGCTTCAGCACACATTTCGAATGAGATTATGACAACTGACTTATGTTGAAATAACTTCGAGGTTCAAGATGGAGCTTCTCCAGCCAGGGTGCCACATCAGCAAACTGAAACTTAGATAACTCTCATGTCCCTGTAAATGCTCCACTTGACCAAAGTCACAGTATATCCAGTCAGCCACTCTCAGATGCCAAGCCAGCTCTGGGTCTTCTCACCCCCAACAAGATGGACTGCGTGGCCCTAGACAATGAGATGTTTTCTATGTTTGTCTCTTTTGTTCTTTGTTCTTTATCGTACAAAAGCTTCCTGGCTTCTGGCCCATTTTACAGTTCTCCACAGGAGGCTGTCTACTTTCTCCAGTGTTAAAGTTTGTATCACCTAAATTGTTTGCTTTCATCATTTTTCAACAGTTTTTGGCAACAAAGAATGGGATTTCAAGCTGACTGCTAACAGCCTGAGCATGAGACACACTTACCGAACCCTTTGAGTTCACTCTTCCTCTCCTCATTACTGAGAGCCAGGTAAGTCGCTCTCGGATTTGAGCTCCACTCTCTCGTGTGAGCTCTCCGAACCAAACAATCTTTATGAGAAAAAAAACAAAAACAAATAGGGGCACCTGGATGGTTCAGCCAGTGAAGCATCCGCTTCTTGATTTCGGTTCAGCTCACCATCTCATGGTTCGTGAGTTCAAGCCCCACGTTGGGCTCTGAGCTGACAGCATGGAGCCTGGTTGGGATTCTCTCTCTCTCACTCTCTTTCTGCTTCTTCCCAGCAGCGATATAGGTATCTGGAATAAAGGTTCCAGAGCTTGTTAAAATTCCCAGAAAATTTCTGGGGTCCCAGAGAGGTTCCAGGATAGTTATATTTGGGAGTCCACCTTGGCTGGGAGCTGTTAGAGGATCACAAAGCCTTGAGATAAGTCCACAGCATAAACCAAGGTGGGGAGGCCCTCAGGAAAATAAGTTATCACAGGAAATTCAGACTGTTTTGACCATCAGAATTGAAATAGGCACAAATCAGCCTGTTAAAAGCCATCAGGGCATCTTCCCCCATAAAGACATCTTGTGGAGAGAATAATAGGTTTCTTGCTAATCAGAATCTGGGAAGCCAAAGCCATAAAGTTGGTGGGCAGGGGGTATGCACTTAAAAGTTGTTGGAGCACTCACCACCTAACTCTAAGATTCACATGCTAAGTTAAGCTGTCAAGAAATGGGTAAACTTGACACCAACCAAGTTTATGCACCAACCTCAAGAAAACTTCCTTGCCACAAGGCACGCTGTAAAAGACACACAGTCTCTGATCCAGGGGCACATCCCTTTTGGGTGTTAATTTGTCTCCAAGAGACTGAAGGTTTAGCTAAAGAAATGGGATCCTAAAAGTTTCAAAGAATTGAGTGTGGACCACACAGCACACCTGCTTATTTTATGCCTCAGAACTACAGTCCTGGAAGCTGCAGATATCTACAGAACCCATACAACCTTACCAAGACAACTAGAATTACAATGCCGTTATGGGGAACGTTCCAATTAGGCAACATTGTTCCTGTAAGAAAGGCATTTGAAAGCAAGGTTTCCCAAATCAAGCAAACAGAATGGGATACCTATTTTAATTAGCTCGCAGAAGCCTCCAAAAGACTTCACGATTCCAAAATAGCTTCATTGCAGGTTTCCTTGCAGAAAGCTAATGAAAAATTAAAGACCCAAGAGGTACCTAAAACAAAAGACGATAAGACTGATGTATCTCCTGCTATTCCCCTCTATCCTCAGTCTACAAGTCTTCTGTCTGAATTGCCTTTATGTTCTGAAGAGACCATTAGGCTATACACCGAAGCTACCAGGTTAGTGGCCATCCAACCTCAAAAGCTCCAAGGCCAGAAACCTAAAACACCTGGGCCTCCTCCTTTGCACAATTCTAGGGGTCTATCCTCAAAACACTGGCCCAGAAAGCGGTGTCTCCCTGGCAATCAACTGGGACAGTACAGAAGACTGTCCTTGAAGGTTTTGTCAAATCCTTCCACACTAACTCAAAAGCCCCCTCTTAAGCCTCGAAGGAGGGCCTGCTCTGCCCTGGGTTGATGGTACTCTGAGGGATTCTCTGGAAAACTGTTATCAGTTAGTCCCTTAGACAGGGGGATACTAAAATTAATGTTGTTGGAAAACTGTACCAAATTCTGATAGATACCAGAGCTATCATTTCTACTTTAACCCCACTTGCTCTGGAGGCTGTAGACAGGATCTGGGAAAATTGTCAGAATCCAGCAAAGGGCGAGAATTCTTACCAAAGTCTGCACTCTTGGAGCGCCATAGTGCTTGGTCAAGAAGGAAAGGTAGGAGTGCCTGGGTGGCTCAGTCAGTTGAGTATCCAACTCTTGATCAGGTCATGATCTCACGGTTTGTGGAATCGAGCCCTGTGTGGGGCTCTGTGCACTGACAGCATGGAGCCTGCTTAGGATTCTCTCTCTCCTTCTCTCTCTGCCCCTACCCTGGTTGCTCTCTTTCTGTCTCTCTCTCTCTTTCTTTTTCTCTGTGAAAGTAAATAATTAAACTTTAAAAAGAAGAAAGAAAAGTAAAATCTCTTCCCAAATTCCTTTCTAAATTCAGATTTTGTGAATTGGATTTTGGGGTGCCCATTGGTTGCCAATCCTTTCCTTCCCAAGGACAGATAGTGCCTTTTTTGTTTGATTCATTTTGTGTCCTGAGAACTTCGCTTGGCTTTCTGACTGCCTGGGACATGTAGGTTGTTGGTGCTTATGTATGCAGGCAGCTCACTGTCAGCTTGGGAGCCAAAAATGTATGGCCAGGCAGAAATGGGGGGTGCATTCTATCTGTGGCTTAGGGTCCTAGTGACTCTTTCCAGTGTGGTAGGGTCCCCTCCCTAAGGAAAGAAAAAAAAAAACCTCAAGGCAACCTGGCTATACGTGTATATGACAATACCCCTCATGACCTTGTAACATGAGACCACTTAATCAGACTACATGTTTGTGTGTTACCATATATATGGGAGACAAAGAAGTAAAAAAAATATATTTAAAAAACTACACCATGTCGCATTCAGGGCTCAGTTCTTTGATACGAACCCAACCTAGCAATGCCGGCAGGAATAAAGTCCCTTATTTTGGCTATCTTGGGAGTGACTCTGTATCTTGGGAGGGTAGTATGGGGTTGTCCAATACTGCCAGAATTATTAATTGCTTTTCCCAGCTGAAGCTTGATAAGATAATTGAAATGACTTAAGTAGCTTTATGGTCAGAAGTTAGCCAAGTTGGAAACTGATATTCAGAATCTGATAGAAACTTTTTAATTAGGTCTTCTTCCCTAAGCTAAGGGAAACTATGTACCCAGTGCTGGGGGCGTCGGGGGGACATTCCAAAGACAAACAGCTCTAAATCTAGCACATGGGAATCTTCTGATTTCTATTAGCTAAAGATCTCCCCAATATAAAGAAGCAAATTGAAGATCATGTCACTGGATGGATGGGTCAATGCCTTCATATCACAAAGGTTACAACCCACTTCTTTGAGGAATTAAAAACAACTATCCTACAAATGAAGACAACTTGTACGACTTGTCTTATGAGTTGAGTCTTTATAAAAACAGGAAGAAAAAAAAAACCCACCTATCCTTTATACAAATCCCAAAACCTCCTCTACCCATCTCAAAAGGCTGCTAAGCATTGTATGCCAGATAAATTTGCACTGGCTCCTGAACATTTGAAACATTATGCTTTGAGACTCGTTTTAATCCTCTGGGAAATGTTGATATTTTTGTCTTAGCAGGCCATAAATACGGTTTGGTTCCAGTCACATATTCAAATCAGTCATTTGTGGGTTATTATTTCAATGTCATTTCTGTCTTCAAAGTCTTTGAAGTGTTTTTAGGATCTGCCCCGTGGATGCACCACCCATGGCCATTCTGAGACGTGAGCGACGGTCTGTTGCTTACTACAATTCTCAACTTCTTTGGTGTATTGTTTAAGGTTAGATCATGTATGTGTAGTTCTGGGCTCAGCACAGGAGTTCATAGACAACCTTCTTGGGTCACTTTTCTGACCTCCATGATCTTTCTGGTTCTTTGTTCCCATAGACTCTGTTTTTTAGGTCTTTGGCCAAAAAGATGGGGCTTTTTTTTTTTTTTCCTGCTCTGCTGTGTACTTACCTCAACTGTACTCGTGTTTGGAACCAAGGGGAAAAAGGACAGAGAAACAGGAAAACAGGGCTTCATTCCCACCCTTTTGGACCATAGCCCTTCCAAATGGAGAGGAAGCTTCCTCTTCAGAATTTTAGATCACTGCATGTCCCTGCTGCCCCCTGTCACTGCCAGCGGACCCCTTTCCTACTCCTCAAATCTAACTAGAGGGCTTCTCCCCAACTCCTTCTGTCCATACAGAAGTCCACTTATGGGTTCTCGATACCTTGAATCCAGCCCAGCATACACAAGACGGGGAAAATGATAAATTCACAGCTATTTCACTGGTACTTCGATTCTAGTCTCCAATCCATCTGTTCCTGTTAACTTTTAAGAGCTCTCCACTAAGAGAGTCTGATGGGAGTCTGCTTCTCCCATCTGACTGAGAACTGGGCCTCCCCTCATTAGCGCTTTAAAAGTTCTAAGATCTCCTGCAAGAGACCACTTTAACTTTTTTTCACCCATGTTTGCTCAAACATATAAATCCTCGGAGCCCAGTTTTCACCTAATGTTTATGAACAGCTTGCACAATCATTATTCTTCAGGAATACATTTTCAAAAGCACTGTCCTAAATCAAACCAATAATTTTTTTAAAAATCCTTCAACTATCAGTAGTCTTCTTTTATTTAACTGCTGAGAAAATAAAGACATGATCACATGATATCAACATACTCTGCCAGGTCTGTGTTTAGGAAAATAACACCTTCAAATAGAGGTTATATGTCAGCACCCAGTGCATGTAGACTTGTTTATGATACACTTAATATTATCCTAATATTCTAAACTCAAAGCAGATTTAGAATTATTGGTCACTTAATTTAGCTCCCCATGTTGATTCTATAGACCTAATGCACAACCTCCATCTGACCCATGTACTAGATAGTGTTATGTGACCCATGTACTAGATAGTCTTATGTGACCCATGTAATAGATAGTGTTATGTGACCCATGTAATATACAGTGTTATGTGAATCTTATTTATGCACAAACTGCTATTGTCTAAATGTTTGTGTCTCCCTAAAATTCATATGTTGATATTCTAACCCCCGATGTGATGGTATTAGGAAGTGAAACCTTGAGAGGTCATTAGGTAATGAAAGTGAATCCCTCATGAATGGGATTAGTCCCCTTATAACAGAGGCCCCAGAGAGATCACTCGTGCCTTCTTACCACCTGAAGTGACAGCAAGAAGATAGTAAGTCACTGACACCAAGTCCTGTGGACTTCCCATCCTCCAGACTGTGAGAAATAAATTTCTGTTGTTTGTAAGCCCCTCAGTATGTGGTATTTTTGTTTTAGCGCCCTGAAAGGACAAAGACAGGGACACAGTGGCAGATTTAGTATGAAAATGCAAGGGAAGCAGGGCTACGAGACCCATCCTTGTGAGTGGGTCCACCCAGCACTCTCCTACTTGCCTGAGAACAGCGGATCCTCCAATTTAAATCCCTATCAAACAGGCCTGTCAAAAGGACCCCAAATATTTTGTCCCATTTTATGATGCCACACGTACAAAGATAGATGAACAGATACATTTAACCGAATAACCTATTTCTATTTATGGCGCATGAATTATCGAATGACTTGACCCAGACACCTAAAATATCGCTCAGCCACTTTTGCCTAACCCTACAGGCATCTGCACTATTGATTCTTTTCTTATTGACCTCTCCAGAAAATTCACCATTTGACGTGGGTCAATTTGTGGCTGTCAGCTATCAATCCAGAAATGATGACATAAAGCAGTGCTTTATATAATGTCACTACACAATAAAGCATGAAACAGAATTCCTCTCTTTGGCAACTAAGCATCTGTTAATAACAGATGGGCTCCCCAGATACAGTGAGTATATAAGGCAATAATAAATGGCAAGTGCTTTCTTCATGTGGTTGGTAGGACTTGGTAGCTTTTTGGATGTTCTGATTTTCAGAGCACTTTTATAGTAAGAATTCTACGTTTGATTTATACCTGATTTTTTTTTTATTTTTGGCTACATTTATTTTGCGGTTCTGTCTCATTAAGAAATACTGATTTCCAGTGTACTTGCCCCTCTCCTTGGCATTCTAACTATACGAACCATATAATACGCGCGTGTATTTGTTGGTGTGTGAATATATGAGAGAGTACCATTTCTTCTGCATGAAGCATTTGATTAAAACCTTTCAAATCAAAGTGGTGAGTAGTGATATAGCAAGGGAATTGTTCCCATGGAAAGCTTCCTCACTCGTGGGCAATAGATCCTGTCTTGTTTTCCTGGATTAGTATCTAAGCATAGAGGAGAGCAAAAGAGGAGATAAAATACGTAAGACTTGTCACAACATTCTACATCAAGTATTGCAGTATGATTGGAAACTATTCTTTGTGCGCTGATATAAGCCTTTGGAATTAAGCACATTTTTATTCATATCTAGTCTGGCACTAATTTATGAGAGTTTTAGATAACAATATTTTCCTTGCAAGGTAATTGAGATATTAGAGATAATATGTATAAACCATTTGGTAGCACTAATAATCCATTAATATAAAATATGCAATGTAAGAAGAAAAGTACCTGATAGAGAGTATGATCTTAGCAGTTACTATTAAGCCCTTTTAATATTACTCTTTAACATGTGTCTAAACTAAGATTAGAAATATATGAAATCTTGCTTGTCAAGAGGGATTTTTTTTACATCTTGGGCCTGCTATTAGTTCATGGATTTTTTTATTAATATTTTCTTTAAAAATGTCATTTACACTAAACTGCTTTCACGTTTTCCCCTATACTTATGTTTTGATGGGTGTTAAATTGTTTTTGAAAAGAAAACGAAATATTCATTGAGATAGTTTGTCAAATATTTTGTTTTATCTCAACAAAATAATCTGCATGAATCATAAATTTCCCTTTAATAAGAATTTTAAGCCATAAGTTATGTTTGTTCATATTTTCTTGTTTTCCCTCTTTGAGATCTCATTATATTGACCAAAAAAGTAATTTAAAGATTAGAAGACTCTGGAGTCTGGAATAAAACTGCATTCCACTGTCAGAGATTAAAATGATAACCTTCAAAGCTTCGATATTATAATATGTAAGAGAGTAGAATCCGATATGTTGTTAAATAATTCTCAGAAGGAAATATTAAATCATGCTATATGTCCTTGTAAATGTAAAATAAATCTGTGCTTATAAATGTAGAAGATCTTACATTCTATTCAAGTAGGAAAAATTAATTCTGTAATTAAGGAAGCCATGTACAATTTTTAAATCCAAATTTCCCTTTCATCAAGCACAACAGATTTATTTAGTCTCAACTATGTACCACACACTACACTAAGTGATCCGAGAGATACAATAATGAGTAATACGTACCATCTGCCTTCAAAAAGTTTATCATTTAGTATAGAAGAGAAAGGTATACTAGTGAGTATCTTGGCCAGGGAGAAAAGTGGGGTGTGGGAATGGGGGTTTATGATCTCTGAGGTGCTTTTCAAAGTTTTTTTAAGTTTATTTATTTATTTTGAGAGAGACTGAGACAGCACGAATGGGAGAGGGGCAGAGAGAGAGAGGGACACCGAGAATCCCAGAACTTGAGGTTCGAACTCCCAGAACTGTGAAATCATGACCTGATCTGAAACCAAGGGTCACTTAACTGACTGAGCCACCCAGGCACCCCTCTGAGGTGTTTTTTAAATCTACGTGTGGCACCTCCACTAAGATAGGAATATGTTCCCCACAGTGAAGATGCTACCGAATCATTCCTGTCTCAGCCAATGAGAATCCGTGCCATGATGTATCCCTATTATGGATAGGGTATCAGAACTGTTGAGTTTGTTAATGTTAAGGAGAAAAGGTGGGGTTGAAAGCAAGAATGATTTGGTTAAGTAGAATTCAAGATAGAACATATCTGTTGCACTATGTAGTTTACTGTTTTCTCATATTTGTTCTCAAGGCAGTAGAATTACCTGCCCCCATTTAGTATTCAGCATCTCATGTTTAACAGATTCAGTAATTGACTTTGACTTTTCCATTTACCCTTTCAGATCAGATGCTCCCCCCCCCCCCAGTTTACCTGTTAGTACATCTCTACTTTATGTCCTGATTTTAATTAGGAGGTGACTTTTTCAAAGGAGGCAATCACTTTTAATTTTAGAAGTCAGGAAAGATCAGGATAAGCTTCACATAGCAGGACGATTTTTAGGTTTCAATAAATAGAGACGAAAATGTAGGCAGAGGATATAGTATAAAAAAAATTCTTTAAAAAAACAAAGTATTCAGGATTTATATTGTAATGTGAGTGGAGAATACACAAAAATAAAGAAGTAATGGGCCATCAGTTTGAAAGGAGAAATTATAATCGGACTTTGGGTTGGATATATATAATTTAATTTATTAGGCAATGGCGGGTCATTTTGCATGGAGAATTCAGTGATTAAATCTGTGCTGTGGGAAGATTGACATGGAAGTAGGTTGTGAAAAATCAGGATGGATACATAAATTATATTGTGAAGAAATGGGAATAATAGAGACAACGTGGGAAACAGTGTGCAAGTTCCAGTCAGAGGAACCAGTAACTGACAAACAGAATAGACAGGAAAGAAAAAAAATCCAGAGGAAAAGATGAAGGGTTTTTGGATCTATACATGTGGCTACTTGTTGGTGGAATGATGGGAAAGTGAATGCCACAGCAAACAACACGACTCTTTCTTTGACAGTTCCTGCCCGGGTGACTGAGAGAATGATGCTATCATAAATCCAAATTTCAACATCGGGAGAGAGAATTGGTTTGGGAAAAATAGAATGAGTTTACTTTTATATCTCTTAAGTTTAAGGTGGTAGTAAAAAATCCAGTGGAATATAAACACAGATCTGACAGCTGGAAATGCAAGATAAGCACTCTGTGGAGAGCGAGTGTGGAAAGAGGAGACCTGGGGGGTGAACACATTGGGAACAGAGAGGAGGGAAGATGGCGACGACAATGGTGACAGCAGTGATGGTAAAAATTAAACAAACTTAAGGAAAGCAAATATATGGAATGTGGAAAAAGCAAGAAGAGCAAGCAGAAAAGAGAAAAAGTTAAAAAAAAATAAGTGGGAAAAATAGGTTAATGTTCTTGAAACAGGGGAAACTCAGAAAGGCAGGCGGAGGTGGTGACCACAGATGAGGGAGGAGGCCGGTGGAGTCAAATGGAGAATAGGAAGTCATCACGAAAGAGGTGGGCTAATAAGTTAAATGGTAAGAGATGGAGGGGGGCCTGGGTGGCTCAGTTGGTTAAACGTCTGACTTCAGCTCAGGTCACGATCTCACGGTTTGTGAGTTTCAGCCCTGCATCGGGCTGTGTGCTGTCAGCACAGATCCCACAGAGCCCACTTCAGATCCTCTGTCTCTGTCCTCTTGCTGCACCCTTCCCCCTCTCAAAAATAAATAAATGTTAAAAAAAAAAAAAAAGACAAGAGGTGGAAAGGTGGCCATGAAGTGCAGGCAGCAAAGGCAAACTTTTTCAAGAGGCGTGGCAAGGAAGAAAAGAGAGGAAGAATGATAACTTGAGGGAGAGGTTGTTTTCAGAGAATGGAGACCTAAATACTTGCGTTTGCAGGCAGAGGGTGGCAACACAAACACAGGAAGAAATACACACTAGCAAAGAGCTCTGCTGGAGTCACTCACCAAGCACATTATGCAGAGCAAATAAGGATTGGGAACAGATAGCGCATGGGTTCGAAGTGGTCAGAAGGAGAGCATGGCAAAAGAGTGGAAGGATTTGAAGGGAAGATGTGTAAAGTTATAAGGCTTCAGAAAAAAAGGTTGCCATGATCGCAGAAAAGTAGAAGCAACACCTTCTTCCGAGAGTGAGAGAATAGATCGTTGAGATGGAGTTTAAACACAGTGGGACACATTTGTGGGAAATGACTGCGGTTGGTAGGATTAACAGTCAATAAGGGTTAAACAAGAAACTGCCAGAGATGGGAAGGAGCTCACATCTCAAGTCCCTTAGTCATGTCCAGATGCGGAGCGTTTGTAGAGGATGCTTGGGATGCTTTGGTGAGGTACCGCTATATAACATTTGCTACAGCTACAATCAAGTCACCACTGTCAGAAGGAGAAAGACACACAGAATCTGCATGGGATGCTGCCGACAGATGGAGTGCTAAGGAGGTCACACAATATACCATCATTTCACATATGCCAAATCATGAACTCCTAGAAGTAAGAAAGCTGGTGGTGGCAGTGATCACGACACATCACACCATTTGGGTTGCTGGATGCATCTTGTCTACATAAGTGGTTCATCATGCCTACGGATGTGTTTTCTGCTCAAATGAAAGGAGAGAGTGCAATATTTTGACAAGTGTCCGTTTATTTCCATCACTAGTATCCTTAGGGTCCTGCAGGTTTGGCTTGCCAAACATTTTTACTAATATGAGTGTTCAGTTAAAGTATATCATCATCTTATCCTGCTGTCCTTACTAACAGGATAATGTAGAAGTCCCATCTTACTTTATATTTTTTACTCACTTTTCTTTAAAAAGGTAACAAGGGGGGCGCGTGGGTGGCGCAGTCGGTTAAGCGTCCGACTTCAGCCAGGTCACGATCTCGCAGTCCGGGAGTTCGAGCCCCGCGTCGGCCTCTGGGCTGATGGCTCAGAGCCTGGAGCCTGTTTCCGATTCTGTGTCTCCCTCTCTCTCTGCCCCTCCCCCGTTCATGCTCTGTCTCTCTCTGTCCCAAAAATAAAAATAAACGTTGAAAAAAAAAAAAAAGGTAACAAGGAACCCCCAAACTGTTTTCCCCACATAATGAAAAGTTATTTTGCACTCTGGAAGCCTTAAATTTGACCAGACATTCAGGAACTCTTAATTCTGATGTTTCCAAACTTGAAACTTCCAAAATGTTCTACATGGCCACAGTGTCATAGTAACTGATGATATTTCTTAAGAAGACATCAGTCATACTAAAGCCAGGGTCAGCGAAACCTTGAATGAAACCCAAGACTTTCTTCAGAAATACACTGAGAAACGTAGCCCCTGCATTTTTCTAACGACGTCATACAAGTTAGCAAATGACTAAAAAACAAGGTCCTGAAGACTGTCATTTACAAGGTTGACACGGTTCAGGTCTTCAAAGCAGTAACTTAACTCACATCTGAAAATTAACATAAATAGTGTTTATATGTAAAATAGTGTAGAATAATGTAGAAATGATGTAGAAACGATGTAACGTTAAGGGAAAAAAGTACTAAGTCGAGAATCAAGTAATGTGGCTTTATTCTGACTCTTCTCTTACAGAAAATACTTAATTTGTTAGGTAAATTATAAGAATTCATTGGTTCAACAGTATTTATTGAACATGTTCTGTGGGTTAGTCATTTAAAGAGGAGAAACAGAGGTGCCTGAGTAGTTCAGTTGGTTGAGCTTCTGAAGTCGGCTCAGGTCATGATCTTGCCGTTCACCAGTTCAAGCCCTGCTTCAGGGCCCATTTCAAATCTTCTGTCCCCTCTCTTTGCCCGTCCCCCACTTGCTTGAGCTCTCTCTCTCTCTCTCACCCTCTCTCTCCCTCTCTCTCTCTCTCCCTCTCAAAAATAAATAAACATTAAGAAACAAAGTATTTAAAAAATCTCAAACTCCTGTTCAAAGGGAAGTTCTCTCCTTCATCCACTGTGTCCTTTCCTTTCCCTCATCCCCAAGGTCACACGTGCTCTTTCTTCCCTGTGCTGACCCTTTGGTATTGGAGCAGAGAGAAAGCTCTCCCTGGGAGAGTGTCCACAATTACATTATTGTGCCCTTGTTTAGCTCATGTTTTTAGGTTCATTGAGAAAGAGAAGAGGACTCAAAGGGCCTTGTGGTCCATCCAGGGACTCAATCCTAATCAGCCCCCCCAGACCCTGAAGGTGCCTTATAAGCTTCAGCTACATTTTTTTGCCTGGCATCCATTGAACAGCTGTATGCTTTAGTCTTTCAAGGGTCCAGTGTCTTTGTCTTCCTATAATGCTCCCATGCAAAATTCCATCCTCCAATGTCATCACATCGGGGCCTGTGGTCACATGCAGGAGTGACCTCCGACCTGCCTCACAGCCTCAGAACTCGAGGGGGCCATCTGTTTTCTCTCACTTTGATTCAGCATCGCACTATTCTATCTCTTCATCTATCATTTCTCTGGTAGCACCTGGGCAAACTAGCGACCATGGAGCTAAGCAGATTTCCAGGAAGGATGGAGCCTATCCCTCTTGGGAATACAACAAACTTTAAGAGTGATTCTTTTGAAGCCCCATTCCCTTAACTTTAGGGGAGAAAACCAGGTGAGCGTACCACTCATTACCCCTCCAGTGGGCAAAGGCAAGGAGGTAGACTTTCCTGATGAACATTGTACTCTCTCTGTGTTCCTTGTCCTTCCATGACTCTACATGGTGAAGAATGCCATTCCACTCATCCAGTCACAGCCTGTCTCACCGGATGGGTAACTGGAGTCTGGTGCTGAGAAAGGGGCCCTCTTTCAAATCAGCCCAAGCAAATTTAGTAACTTTGTTCTCAAGAGGCCTCTAAATCTTTCCACTGTCCAATAAAACATTAAATTCCAATAAAATTCTGGGGAAAACAAAGAATTCAAGCAGTACCTTATGTCACATATAGGTCCTTGAAAATGTCCACTAAATTTAGCCATGGTTTAGTAGCCACACTTAAATCCCTTTTACGCTATTTGCTTTTTACTAACAATAATATTAATAAATTTGTATATGGTGGGCAAGAAGCAAGACGCCAAGAAGCAAGATAAAAGTCATCTTCAAATAATCATACATACATATTACAAAATAGATTAGTAACTTTAAATTTACATTGATAACATGAATTTAAGTGGTCAAACTTAAAGCATGTGACATTTTTGGAAATTTCAAGGTACAACATTTAAGAATTATCTGCAAGTTAGAGATGGCTGAATTTTCTTTTTTTCTTTTTTTCTTTTTTTTCTTTTTTTTTAATATATGAAATTTACTGTCATATTGGTTTCCATACAACACCCAGTGCTCATCCCCAAAGATGCCCTCTTCAATGCACATCACCTACCCTTCCCTCCCTCCCACTCCCCCATCAACCCTCAGTTTGTTCTCAGTTTTTAAGAGTCTCTTATGCTTTGGCTCTCTCCCACTCTAACCTCATTTTTTTTCCTTCCCCTCCCCCATGGGTTTCTGTTAAGTTTCTCAGGTGAAAACATATGGTATCTGTATTTCTCTGTATGGCTTATTTCACTTAGCATCACACTCTCCAGTTCCATCCACGTTGCTACAAAGGGCCATATTTCATTCTTTCTCATTGCTACATAGTACTCCATTGTGTATATAAACCACAATTTCTTTATCCATTCATCAGTTGATGGACATTTAGGCTTTTTCCATAATTTGGCTATTGTTGAGAGTGCTGCTATTGGGGTACAAGTGCCCCTATGCATCAGTACTTCTGTATCCCTTGGGTAAATTCCTAGCAGTGCTATTGCTGGGTCATAGGGTAGGTCTATTTTTAATTTTTTGAGGAACCTCCACACTGTTTTCCAGAGTGGCTGCACCAGTTTGCATTCCCATCAACAGTGCAAGAGGGTTCCCATTTCTCCACATCCTCTCCAGCATCTATAGTTTCCTGATTTGTTCATTTTGGCCACTCTGACTGGCATGAGGTGATATCTGAGTGTGGTTTTGATTTGTATTTCCCTGATGAGGAGCGACGTTGAGCATCTTTTCATGTGCCTGTTGGCCATCTGGATGTCTTCTTTAGAGAAGTGTCTATTCATGTTTTCTGCCCATTTCTTCACTGGATTATTTGTTTTTCAGGTGTGGAGTTTGGTGAGGTCTTTATAGAATTTGGATACTAGCCCTTTGTCCGATATGTCGTTTGCAAATATCTTTTCCCATTCCGTTGGTTGCCTTTTAGTTTTGTTGTTTCCTTTGATGTGCAGAAGCTTTTTATCTTCATGAGGTCCCAATAGTTCATTTTTGCTTTTAATTCCCTTACCTTTGGGGATGTGTCAAGTAAGAAATTGCTGTGGCTGAGGTCAGAGAGGTTTTTTCCTGCTTTCTCCTCTAGGGTTTTGATGGTTTTCTGTCTCACATTCAGGTCCTTTATCCATTTTGAGTTTATTTTTGTGAATGGTGTAAGAAAGTGGTCTAGTTTCATCCTTCTGCATGTTGCTGTCCAGTTCTCCCAGCACCATTTGTTAAAGAGACTGTCTTTTTTCCATTGGATATTCTTTCCTGCTTTGTCAAAGATTAGGTGGCCATACTTTTGTGGGTCTAGTTCTGGAGTTTCTATTCTATTCCATTGGTCTATGTGTCTGTTTTTGTGCCAATACCATGCTGTCTTGATGATGACAGCTTTGTAGTAGAGGCTAAAGTCTGGGATTGTGATGCCTCCTGCTTTGGTCTTCTTCTTCAAAATTACTTTGGCTATTTGGGGCCTTTTGTCGTTCCATATGAATTTTAGGATTCCTTGTTCTAGCTTTGAGAATGCTGGTGTAATTTTGATGGAATTGCATTAAATGTGTAGATACCTTTGGGTAGTATTGACATTTTAACAATATTCTTCCAATCCATGAGCACGGAATGGTATTCCATTTCTTTATATCTTCTTCAATTTCTTTTATAAGCTTTCTATAGTGTTCAGCATACAGCTCTTTTACATCTTGGTTAGGTTTATTCCTAGGTATTTTATGCTTCTTGGTGCAATTGTGAATGGGATCAGTTTCTTTATTTGTCTTTCTGTTGCTTCATTATTAGTGTATAAGAATGCAACTGATTTCTGTACATTGATTTTGTATCCTGCGAGTTTGCTGAATTCATGTATCAGTTCTAGCAGACTTTTGGTGGAGTCTATCAGATTTTCCATGTATATTATAATGTCATGTGCAAAAAGTGAAAGCTTGACTTCATCTTTGCCAATTTTGATGCCTTTGATTTCCTTTTGTTGTCTGATTGCTGATGCTAGCACTTCCAACACTATGTTAAACAACAGCAGTGAGAGTGGACATCCCTGTCTGTTCCTGATCTCAGGGGGAAAACTCTCAGTTTTTCCCCATTGAGGATGATATTAGCTGTGGGCTTTTCGTAAGTGGCTTTTATGATGTTTAAGTATGTTCCTTCTATCCCGACTTTCTCGAGGGTTTTTAATAAGAAAGGATGCTGAATTTTGTCAAATGCTTTTCCTGCATCGATTGACAGGATCATATGGTTCTTATCTTTTCTTTTATTAATGTGATGTATCATGTTGATTGATTTGCGAATGTTGAACCAGCCCTGCATCCCAGGAATGAATCCCACTTGATCATGGTGAATAATTCTTTTTATAAGCTGTTGAATTCGATTTGCTAGTATCTTATTGAGAAATTTTGCATCCATATTCATCAGGGATATTGGCCTGTAGTTCTCTTTTTTTACTGGGTCTCTGTCTGGTTTAGGAATCAAAGTAATACTGGCTTCATAGAACGAGTCTGGAAGTTTTCCTTCCCTTTCTTTTTTTTTTTGGAATAGCTTGCAAAGGATAGGTATTGAGATGGCTCAATTTTCAACCTGTTCTGGCAAAGTAGGGAATTATTGTGGTTATTTGGATGGGCCTCAAAAGTTATATTTTGAAACTAGAAAAGTACATATAAGATATGATTTATGTAAATAATGTATTTTATTTTTCATTATTTAACTCTACCTATTATTTAGAGATTATAAAGGTATTTCTTCCATTTCAATTTTTTGCAGAAGATAGGTGCTTAAAATTTCAAATTATCATTTTTTAAGGATATCATTTTTTAATTATAATTTTTACTGTATATCAAATGCGAATAAGTTATTTACCAAACTTGAACTATCCTGTTAAAAAGTAAACAAGCAGCAAATTATCCAAAAAAAATCAACTAATGCATATTATATTTTAAGCAGCTTTTCTTCCACAACTTTTTATCTACTATTCAAACCAAAGTGAAAACAGGAGTAAAATTGTTTCTATACTAAACACTAGTGCAGAGCTAATCAATTGGACTTCATTTATAAAAACTCTAATTGCACACATAATACATTTATACATAATCCTTTTACCGTATCACTTGAAATATGAGTGAAAATATTATTTATGAAATTTCAAGAGGACTGTATCTTCGTAAATAGTTTTTCTTAAATATCAACTTGTTAAAACACTAATGTTATTTCCTCAATGCATTCTATATCTGGATTCCAGTATCTGGAGTATGAGGTGGGAAACATTTCAACCAGGAAAATTCTTTCCTAGAGAAAGCACAGAAAACTCAGATATCAGAATAGTAATGCTCCTAGAGGCACCATGCCATTTTAACACTTGAGGAAAATAGAAACAGAAACTCCCTGCGGTCTTAGCCCCGCATTTGGCAAACTTACTAGTGAAGACATTATGTGAGGTAAACAAAAGCTGTACAATCACGACTCAACAACTAGCCATGATGGGTAAGTAATGTAGCAGTTTAACGTTTAGCTGAGATAACTTGAAAGACCGAGATTGATATAATTTGTATCATCTGAATGTGCTTGAAGTGTTTAGACAGCTCTAACATGAATGCCCGTGTCTCTTGGTTGTATAAAGTATTTTTTCTTATACCTTTGTGAAAGTAAATTTGTTAATAGTAGGCTAATACAAATGTTTCACTGTGTTTGGGGGAGAGAGAATATTACAACGAATAACTATCCTGTATGCAGGTGTCCCTGGGGGGCGGAACCGGTCTATAAACACTCTGTACACACAATGATTCTTTGTTGGGCATTGTATGTTCGATTGTAATATCTTTCCAAAATGATCAGGGAACATGTTGGTAGTGCCTAAAAATGCACATCAAACAGTAAGTGAGCAAATAAATAAGTGAAGACATTAATTCTGCCTTCAGAAAGAAAATCAGTTTCATGACTTCATGGCCATACCACTCGCTAACTTTATTTTTTGCCCAAAATATTCTTATTCCATTTGATCACCTATTTTACAGAGAACTGACCTAAATGTCCCTGTGGCAAATTAAAAGGGTGAAAAATGTGTACAGTGATTAATTCCAAGGAATAGATTTCAGGGTGTGAATGCCATTACAGAGCAGGATTTTCAAAAATATTTTTCTTTTTTTTCTCTTTTTTTTTTTAATTTTTTTTCCACGTTTTTATTTATTTTTGGGACAGAGAGAGACAGAACATGAACGGGGGAGGGGCAGAGAGAGAGGGAGACACAGAATCGGAAACAGGCTCCAGGCTCCGAGCCATCAGCCCAGAGCCTGACGCGGGGCTCGAACTCACGGACCGCGAGATTGTGACCTGGCTGAAGTCGGATGCTTAACCGACTGCGCCACCCAGGCGCCCCCAAAAATATTTTTCAACAGTGGCAATACCAATTTTCACCCTTGATAAACGAGCACAAACTGAGGTCTCCTTCCTCAGCACAAAAACCTAGAAATAAAGATAGTTTAAAAAAAAAATAACCACAGTGTTAAATTTCTGAGGATGAGAAATCTTAGGGAAAATCCACCAAACTAAACCGAAAACAGCAGCCCAGGATATAAGTAAGAAGCCAGAGAGTACAGACAACAGTGATACAAGCAACTCCAGTGAGGCCTGAGTAACCTTGAACAAAAAGACAGTGAAGAATGGATACACAGGGATGTGTTTCAATACCACAGCAAGGGCAGCCAGGTTGGGGGCCTCTTTCTGTCCACTCCTCTCTCTCCCAGTGTAACTGCCACTGCGTGTCTTTGTGGCTCCGAGACCAATGCCCTATTGTTTTGGTTAAATACTGTTTCATCAGAACCAAAGACAAGGTCTTGGGAAATGGATCGAATGAATGGATAATGTAAAGCATATTAAAGCCAGAAAAGAAACACTTCAGCTTTCTGGTCATGCGAAAGCTAGCCACATAAATGTATGTGGCAGTGTCTCTACTTCTGTTTCTTTGTCATCTCTCTACTGAAGATTAAGTCCCAGAAGCCCACCACATGGCTAATGAACCTTTCTACATCAAACTATCAGCGACCCTGCCATTATTCCCCAGATGCCTACTGATTCACCATGGACAAGATGCTTCTGGATCCCCTTCTCTGTCATTGGTAGAAGAGAAGTCAAGTCTAACCACAACGACGATCCACCTGGAGTATGCCTTTGATTTTTGCCATACTTTATCATCATGCCATGAGCTGTCCGAGAAAGTACCACAGTGTCCCTGGTGTATCTTCCACGGAGTTTAGAAGCAGTATTAATGGCAATGTAAATACATAAACAAATATAAATATTACCTCTCTTTTAGCATTAGAGAAGTAATATGTAATAATTGTCAAGGGTAGAAGCCCTGGGTGGTACCTGGGTGGCTCAGTCAGTTAGGTGTACAACTCTTGATTTTGGCTCAGGTCATGATCTCATGGTTTATGAGTATGAGCCCCACATTGGGCTCTGTGCTGACAGTGTGGAGACTGCTTGGGTTTCTCTCTCAGTCTCTGTCTCTGTTGTTCCCCCTGTTCTCTCTCTCTCTCTTAAAGTAAATAAATAAACTTAAAAAAAAGAGAAAAGAAAAAAAAGAGTGGAAGCCCTGGGGCAAGACCACTTAAGTAGCTCCAAATGTAACCTCAGGCAAGACACATAATTTCACTTCATCAGTTTCCTCATCTATAAAATGAGGGAAAATGATAATGGCTATGGGGGATTTATACAGATTCCATGTGCTAATGTAGGTAGAGCTCTTAAAATAGTCCCTGTCACTTGATGTTTCATGAACAGTAGCTATTATCCATTAAAATGAGTTCCAGTAAAAATAGGAAAAACTTTCTAAAATAGGATTTTACTCATTCTATTTGAGACTTAGACTGAATTCTTTCCCTTCGGTTTATTTTAACTGTTTTCACAAATCTAGATGGATTCCTTCAAGGCTTCGACTCATTTGCCTTTCCCCTCAATGAGATGCTGTCCGATAGGCGTAGGGATCCAGAGAGAAAGGCATCTACTTCTGAGCTTCATTTACTTTATCTCTAAAATGAGATTAAAAACCAATTTTCCTCAAAATAGACAACTTTCCAATTGCCCCTCTATACTGCACATCTATAAAGTCTCATTTTACCTTTAACTGTAACCTGTAAATTCTGGGATGCTAAAAATTAGGACCAGAAAAAAGCTTCATAGAAACACAGAGAGAGGAAATCATGCAAATAACATTTTACTTCCTGGGCTGACCTACATTTCCCGTTATTGCTTGCTTCCCCTGATTCCCAGAGACCTTTAAAACAGACTGGTGAGAGCACCAAGGGACTCATTCAAAAAGAAGACCAAGTTGAGTTATGTTAATTGAGAGCGTCCACACCAAGCGTCTGAGGTTGTGTAAATAGTTTTTCTTTGCTGCTTCCTCATCAGACATTTTGTCACTCTGCCTTAAATCCCTTCACTTTTAAGAGAATAATATCAGTATCATGGCTCACTGGGATTTTGAGAAAATTAATGAGATTATATGTGTTAAAAAAAAAAAAAAGTAGTTGAACATCTCAGAAGAAAGGCAACCAGACAACATTAAATCTCACGTTCCAGCAAATGGCAGGTAAAGACCCCTAAACCCTGTTGATAGAGTGTTTTGCCACATTCTTAACTGGAAAAGGAGGGTTGTATGTCTAGGGAGGTTATGACGGTTTAGAAACCCTTCTAAAGTCCTCCTACAGAAACGTTTTGGATAGTTATTTCTCATTCGCAGAAAAAAATCATTGAAAACAATGTCAGGAAACTCCATGTTCTTGTCATTTTTGTAAATAAAGGAATCTTACAAGAAATGACAACTGGGTGTGAAAAAGCTTTTTAGGTCTTTGTGTGTATCTGCTAACAGCATGCATGTCTGATGCTACGTTCTATTTCACGTCCTTTACCCAAAATACTTGCATTTTTCCTGTGATAAATATTTCCCAAAGCATCCTGATAGACTCCTAGCTTCCAATATATTTTTTCCTCTGTTTTAAATACAAAGCATTACCTCTCATTTAATCCTTCCAGTGCCCTTCTGAAGTTTCTTTCTCAGGATGGCACATTCTGATATTTACAGAACAATGCTTACTTATATATGAGTTCAATTTCCAGTGTTCAGATTAACCTAAGACTCAGTTTGGAAATCAATGCTATTCTGTATCTGATGCAGTAAAATAAACAAACCTTTTTAAAGACTTCTTAAAGACTTCAGGTTTAGACTTTTCCACTTTCCTTAATATCACCGTGGTAGCTCTACTGAAACAAGGTGACTTTTATTTAACGTTCAATGAGAATCTGTAGGATTTAACTGGAAATAATAGTGTTGACCTTGGTATCTGATAGGAATGAAGCAAACTTTGGTACACTCCCAAACAATAAATGAGTCCAGGAAGTGCTAACATTTCTATTAAGAAAAGATGCTTTCCCATAACTCCAAGAGCTCTTTACACAGACTATTTGATGATATCCACTTCACCACTTAATAACTTGTGCTGTGTTAGTTCTATTTCAGAAAGGGAGATTTCCACCATCAACACCACACTACAGCTCTCGACTGTTTAGGAAGTAAATGTTTTTTTCTTCACTGAACAAAACCTAAAATAAAAAATGCAGTTTTCTAGAATTTTTTTTTCAGTATTTACACAGAAGTCTAGTTATAATTTTGACCTTTCTGTTTTTCAACTCACTGTAAAATAATGTTCCTATTATCATGAAATCCTTGTTTATTACCAAAATTTTTTTAAATGCAAAAACCTATGCAGAAAACACTATAAAATCAGCTATAATTCTAAACCTACATAACTTGAAGTGAATTCAAGACATTTTTTAATGTTTTAATTTATACATTTTTTTTTCCAGTGAGTCCTTTCAATCTAACTGAAGAGATTGTTCTTCTTTTCCATTTATTATCATTTTTTCCTGTTTTCCCTGGTCTGATTTCCATACAAACTCTTCGGTATTAGATCTGGAAATCTGCCTTGACATATTATCTCTATTTTGTAACCTTTGTGGGCTTTCTTTTTCATCCGTTATGGCATCATAATTGCATTTCCTAATGCTGAGGTTGTGCTTTGTTTTGTTTTTATCAATTTTTGTATTTACTGACTCCAATGTAGATCTTATCTCTTTTTATATTTGGGACTTCCTTGAATTGTGCCCCCTTTTAACTAATAAGGGCATGTCTAATTATGTCTTAAGATGTCACATGTTTTCTTGATGTTTGCTCATAGAATACTACAGTGATTATTTTCCAAATTATATCTGTCCTCTTACTCTAGGAGTTAATATGTTATTTTTCAGTAGTGCTTTTCTCCACATGATTTATTTTCCTCCTCATTAGTTTGTTTTTGATTTTGGGGGCTATCATCAGATCCATCCAGAATAAGTTTTAACCAATAAAATAGAATGTGTTGATTCTTTTGACTTCACTTTTTGCCCATTTGAGTGATAATCCCCTCTCAAGTGAGTCTGCTTCTTCAACCATGTCCCACATACTTGAGGATAAGAGTTTGGAGTTGGTGTTCTCATCTTCCCATTTCTCTTACAAATTTTTCAATCATTCTTTCAAGGCCACTCCGTCTCTTTCTACCGTAGTCTACTTCTCTTTGTTGCTGACCAAGTACTGAATTCCTAGAACTCTACTTTATTTAGTAAAGATTTGGTACCTGGTTCTCTGATTTTCTTTTCATCCTGAAGCACTAGTTCACACACTAGAGTGTTTCAACTGTTATGTGGGCAGTCTATCCTATTCTCTGCCTTCTAACTTCTTTGACCGTTCATCTCCATGCTATAACAGCGTTACTCTATCATTACCACGTGCTGGATAATGCTGTCACGCAGAAGTGCAACTCTGAAATGCTACATTAAAACATTCTGTATTTTACTTTTCCAAAGAAGACATCCAGATGGCCAACAGACACATGAAAAGATGTCAACATCGCTCATCATCAGGGAAATGCAAATCAAACCCACAAGGAGATACCACCTCACACTGGTCAGAGTGGCTAAATTAACAACTCAGGAAACAACAGATATTGGCAAGGATGTGGAGAAAGGGGAATCCTCTTGCACTGTTGGGAATGCAAGCTGGTGCAGCCACTCTGGAAAATAGTGTGGAGGTTCCTCAAAAAATTAAAAATAAACTTACCCTTTTGAAGGGTCACATGCACCCCCATGTTTATAGCAGCACTATCAACAATAGCCAAAGTTGCCCAAATGTCCACTGATGGATGAATGGATAAAGAAATGTGGTATATGTATGAAATGGAGTATTACTTGGCAATCAAAAAGAATGTAATCTTGCCATTTGCAACTATGAGGATGGAACTGGAGGGTATTATGCTAAGTGAAATTAGTCAGAGAAAGACAAAAATCATATGACTTCACTCATGAGGACTTTAAGAGACAAAACAGATGAACATAAGGGAAGGGAAACAAAAATAATATAAAAACAGGGAGGGGGACAAAACAGAAGAGACTCATAAATATGGAGAATAGAGGGTTGCTGGAGGGGTTGTGGGAGGGGGGATGGGCTAAATGGGTAAGAGGCATTAAGAAATCTACTCCTGAAATCATTGCTTCACTATATACTAACTAATTTGGATGTCAATTTTAAAAAATAAAAAATAAAGTTAAATTATATATAAAAAAAATAGACTTACCCTATGACCCAGAAATAGCACTACTAGGAATTTATCCAAAGGATACAGGAGTCCTGATTCATAGGGGCACATGTACCCCGATATTTATAACACCACTGTCAACAATAGCCAAATTATGGAAAGAGACCAAATGTCCATCGACTGATGAATGGATAAAGAAGAGGTGGTGGGTGTGTGTGTGTGTGTGTGTGTGTACACAATATTACTCAGCAATGAAAATGAATGAAATTTTGCCATTTGCAACAATGTGGATGGAGCTGGAGGTTATTATGCTAAGTGAAATGAGTCAGTCAGAGAAAGACAGATACCATATGTTATAACTCTATGTGGAATATGAGAAACTTAACAGAAGACCAGGGGGAAGGGAAGGAAAAAAAATAGTTGCAAACTGAGGGGGAACCAAACCATAAAAGATTCTTAAATATAGAGAACAAACTGAGGGTTGTTGGGAGGGAGGAGAAGGGGGAAACTGGTGATGGGCATTGAAGAGAGCACTTTTTTGGATGAGTGCTATGCGTTGTATGCAAGTGATGAATCTACTCCTGAAGCCAAAAGCACACTGTATGCTCTGTATGTTAGCTAACTTGACAATAAATTATATACATTTTACATTCCATATTTTATTCTTAGACTCCTACTTTTTTAGATCTCTAGATTGTACATCCATACCTATTTCTTCATCACCTCTGAGTACATAATTGTTTGACACCCTCAAATTTCTTCCCATCATTCAACCTCCTCTTTTGTGCACTTCATTCCCCATGTAATATAAATTTAAGAGCACCCATTCAACTAGAAAAGTTCGTGTCTTCATTTTTTCCAACTATCTCCTCGATGCCAATATCAGAAAATGGAAGAACTACCTGAAAACAAAACAAAAGCTTGAGACTAGTGAAACTGCATATTAGCAATCACTAATATCAACAAGACCCTCACATTTTTTTACAGTAAATATTTTTTATCTCTTCAAACATTCAGTACACCACTTATGATCTCATTCGTAACAGATGAACAATCTGTTAGCTTACTAAAAAAGAGGCAACCATCAGATGGGGACTACTTCACCTTATCAGCACCTTAGCAAAAGAAACATGAAGAAAAGTGCACCAAGATGTGTAATAATCAAATTACTCAAAACCAAGAATGCCTGGCTGGTTCAATAGGTAGAGCATGTAACTATTGATCTTAATTAAGGTGGTGAGTTCGAGCCCCATGTTGAGCAAAGCTTACTAAAAAAATAAAAATTTGTTCAAAACCAAGAAATCTCAAAAACATCTAGAAGAAAAAGACACATGATATGCAGAAAAACAAAGATAATGAAATATAGGTTTCTTGTGGAAAAATAATTCCCACAAGAAAAGAATAGAGCAATAGCTTTAAAGTAATGAAAGAAAAAAGTTTCAACCTAGAATTTTAAACTCAGAGAAAATACATTTCTAAAATAATATTGTAACAAGATAGTTTCAGACATACAAAAGCTAAAAGGATTCATCATGAATCCCGCAGAGTAAACTATAAGAAATTTTTGAGAAAGTCTTTTAGGCATGGGTAAACTAATATCAGATAGAAGTATGGATCTGGAAAATGAATGAAGTGTAACTGTAAAAACATTCCTATGGAAGTAACCAAAGAAGTGTTTTAAATGTGAAAGTTCCAGAAAATTGGGAAACTTTTTATTTGAAATTGAAAATTTCCTGAAATAGAGGCCTGTGGAATATGCAGTGCTTCAGAACCTTCAGAGAAAAGAACTACCTCAGCAGAATTCTGATTCATTCTAGATCAGAGGGAGTTGAGTTACAAGTGGCACTGGACCAAGTTGGTTGGTTGGTAAAAGATTAGAGGGTTATAAGCTGCTACAGCTAGGGCTTTTGGATCTAGCATTTGTCCTTAAGCTAAACTGCTTATTAGGGAAATCTCATGGTGACCTAAGGGACAATACTGATATGCAAAGAGGAGCCTTAGGTAATTCCTATTCTCCATGATACATCAGCACACGTCATTTTGAACTCTGAGCATTTGACACTGCTGAGCACAACTTCCTTCATGAAACACACTGCAAAACAGATTCCTTGGATAACTTCAAGAAAATAAAATTGTTACAAAATATGGGTAGACGATGGAAAAAATTTTTGGCACACTGAGTTTGACAAATCAGCAGTATGGTGAATCAATGAATGGTGACTCGGTATTCTGTGGAGTGGTATTTAGTCAATTGAGTTTAGATGAATCTGATAAATTATTATTAGCAAATAGCTCTCAGTGGATGCATCTTTCACTTTTTCTGTCTACTCTTAAGTATTGGCTTTTCTTAGGATCCCATCATGGGTTCTTCACTCTAGAATAAAGTCTTGAACAGATGCTTTTGACCTAGATCTATCTCCAGACAGTTTTATCTAATTAGCACAGTAATTGAAATTTTCTACATGCACCATTAAACTCATCTTTTTCACTCTCTTCTAACTAATACTTCTGGCTACTGAGAGGTCACAATTCCATCCAGCTTGTAGCCTTGAGTCATTATTGTTTATCCCTAAAGTTTTTACCCTCACATATTATTGAGAAGCATGTATTTAATTATTTCATATCATAGATTTCTTCCTATCTGAACTCCTGTTATCCACTACTAATTCCTTGGGTTCAATTCACCGTAATATCTCAACCAGATTCCTACTAGTGCTCCAAAATCGGGCTCCTTCCCCCTGGCCTTTCCCTAAACTGCATCCAATGTATATTATTCTAAAATGAGAACCTGATTATTTCATCCCTTTCCTTGCAACCCATTAATGACTACATGTTTTTAAATAAAACAGAAACATTTAGTTTTGATATTTAGACATATAAGACTTCTCAAGATCTCCCACCTACTGACCTGCATTTGATTGAGGGCATTTGCTCACAATCACAAAGGGGCTTCAGAGATTAGTGGTTGTGATGGGCTGCAGGTTTTTTCCCAAGTCCATTCTGTGCTTCTTTTATGAGTGATAGCGTTTTAGCTGGGCACAGGGTCATCTTGCTAGAGACGACACCTTCCAGCCTCTCTTGCGGCTAAGTGAATGTGTTATTACCAGTGAAAAATGAGTGAAAGTGATATATAAACCCTCTCCATCATTTCCTCAAAAGATTGTTTTGCTACAGTCTTTCTTTTTATGGACTAGACTGTAGACAAGGAGCTGAGTCAGTGGTAAACAAGCAAGTAGGACAATATGCTGAGAACAATAAAATGGAAGACCCGCTTTCTTGCCTTAAACCACCATCAAATTCCAGACTATTACTTATCAGATACACACATTTTTATCTCTTTAAGCTACTATATTTCGGAATCTTTTGTGACACAAATTCAACCTGCAACTTAACCAATGCAACAGCTGGAGGTAAGGCTTATACATTTCCAATATACAACATATATGAAGAAGAAATTTCAAATATAGTTGTAAAGAAAAGACAAAGCACATATTTTTCTATGTCTTGAGCACTTAAGTCTTAAGCAAATCTGTACAAATTCCAGTTAGCTAAAAGGCCAGTGCAGTCTCTCATTTCTGGAGTGATGTTCATATTATTTCCTCTACTGGAACATATTTCCAATCTTCTTTTTAAGGAAAACCCTTCCATTCTTCCAAGCTTTAACATAAATGTTACTTCATAAAGTTTTTGCCAAATCCCATACCATATCCAAATTTGGGGACCGTGCTATTGCTTCTCATATGCACAGATCACACTCCCTTGTAATGACCTATTTAGTTGCCTGTACTCACCACTACATTGTATGCTCAATGATGGCAGGGACAGTGTCTGTTATCTATGAGGTCCTAAATCTAAAGCCTGCTTCAATATCTGGTACACAGTAGATTCTCAAAATTATTTCTTGGATCAAAGTTATAAAGCTCAGGTAACTGTATGAAATGAATCCACTATTGAAACCCCTGTCTATGTCAAGAACTGTGTGAGGTTCAATTGAACACAAAGTCGGAGTCCAAGCAGCTGTACTCACAGCCACCTTCCAATCATGCCTTCCCCTCCCCTCCAAACATAACCACCATCTTGAGTTTCAACACCATAGATTAGGTTTGTTTGTTTCTACACTTTAGTAAATGGAATCATTCAGTAGGAAAATATGTCTTATTCAGTTCAGGCAGCTACAACAAAATACCATAAACTGGATTGCTTGTAAACAACAGAAAGTTACTTCTCTTAGTTCTGGAGGCTAGAAGTTTGAGATCGGGCCAACATGGTGAGATACTGGTGAGACCCCTCTTCTGGGTTGCAGCCTGTGCACTTCTCACTGTATCCTCCCTTGGCAGGAAGAGAGTGAGCTAGCTTTCTGGGGTCTCTTTTGTAAGGGCACTGATCCCACTCATAAGGCTTTCATGACCTAATTACCTCCCAAGTTTCTACTCCCAGATATTATGACATTGGGGGTCCATAACAAATTATAGGTTATGGAATGGAAGAAGGAAGGAAGGAAGGAAGGAAGGAAGGAAGGAAGGAAGGAAGGAAGGAAGGAAGGAAGAAATAGAAGTAAAAAGCACCAACTGATGATAACTGAGTGTTGTAAAATCTGGATAATTTTAGTTGGAAGTTCACTTATACAGGAATAATTACTTTAAAAATAATATTGTTATTCACATATGACTTTTATTTTCTTCAAATTACCTACTTTTAGCCATTATTATTCACTTTTAAAATACCTGACCTCTGGCTGATAGCAAGAAAAGCAGAACAAAACAAAACCTGGTCTTTGAATAGTTTCTAATTATGGGTTTAATAGTTTAAATTAACAAATCTCCAAAATTAACACCAATGTTCTCTCTTATAAAACTTTTTAAGTGAATTTTCTCAGAGGATCACTTTCTACAATTTTAAATTTAATATCTGACAGAAACAAACTTAATAAAAATTAATAACCATAATTTATATTCAACTTGTATATAGCAGCATAAACATCTCTTTCCTTCTTTATCTTAGGTCATTTATCAGCATAAGAGGATGATTTACACAAAATTATTTCATTGACTACAATCTCCTAAGAATAGCTTTTACCTTGACAGTTCTTTGACTTCTAACTGTAAGCCTCAATAATAGGGTCCACATGGCTCTTTACTAGTGATACATTTATATACCATCACAGAATCCCATTAGCATTATAACTGACATTAACTGAATGCTATTATCTTCTTTTAAGTATTTATTTTCTTTAAAATAAGAAGAAAACAAGCAGGTATTTAAGAAATGAACTGTATTTCCAAATACCTCTTTTGCCTTTAACTGCCTCATTAACACAGTAAGCAATATTCAATCATCTTTTGTATATTTATTACTCAAAAAATGGGTTTTTATCTATAATGAACTGTGTATATCTCCATGCCCTTGGTATCTGACTAAAAGAATATGCATAGATCAGAAAATACTTACATTTTTTTTTCACAAACTTTGGAGAGATACATTTTATATTAGTCCATTTTCTTTCTACCCTTAAATATATGTATATGTACACATTCACAAAAATAGATGCATAGATGGATAGATAGATGGATGATAGATAGATACAGGTATAGATACAGCTAGCTGTTTTCTTATTTAGGTGTTTTTTGTTTAAGTCATTTGTAAACAGAAAAGAAGAACAAATATGTATTATTAAAAATAGCTATTTTCATAATTAATTTTCAAGACATGTTCTCTGGACCTGTTGACTTGGTATAACTTGGGACAGTCGTCAGCTGTCTTGTGAAATTTAATGAGAGGAATAATTATGAAACCTGAAAATTCATATATTAACATTTTTAAGAGATGGAATTTGAACTTAATATTATAATATTGATATGAGTGAGTTTAATTTTAAAGTAACATGAGCAAAACACTAACTTTACTAAATATAGCTTGAAAAACTGAACAGAATCAACATATTTCAAAAGGTTTAAGAAAAATAACTCCATATCACAGGAATGGGAGGTATATCAAGAGTCCATTGAATAAACCCCATCCCACCCAACTTTTAATAAACCCCAACCCAGCCAACATCTGAAAATAAATTAAACACGGAATTTATTTTTAAAAAATTCTCATAGACAAAATGTACATACTTTCATTTATTCTCTAATGTGAGGAAATAGAAATAGTTTAATTCCCATTATCTGATTTAGAGCAATCAAATCATGCCCCAGCCTTTTTTTCTATAGACCAAATCACTCCAGTTTCCTTCTTTTTTTTTTATTAGTTGAATTTTAATCACCTTTTTGGCACTCAACTGCAAGCTATAAAATGTAGCCTCTGAGAAAATTAGAGTGGAAAGATAAGAAGTTAATCCAAACCGTATATGGATGAAATCCAAACCATAGCAAGCTTTTCATGGTCCTCATTCATTGTAAAATCCTAGACATAATAAAAAAAAAAGGTCACCACATTATATTTAAATTCAATGTTACTATTTTACCATACTCAACTCTCATGGCAGTTTTCTTAACTGTAATTTATTCACTATAGGTTTTTGCTCTCCAATTTATAACTCCTGGGCTCTTGTGTTGTATCTGAGCATTGTCAGATGTGCCCAGAATTGTATTTGTTAAATGTCTTTTTCCTCCTAAATTTATAGCTCTATATTTATTGAAATTTCCCATTTGACCACTTAGCTCTTTCACCATGATTAGTTAAATCTGATCATGCTTTTAGCTATGTTTTTATGGCTTATTCTGTCTATAGGTAATGCTTCTATATTCTAATTATCTATTAAGTCATTTATCTTTATAAAAACGACCAACATTAACCACATAGGTTAATTAATCAAAGGGAGGAGCCATATCCTGGACCAAGCCAGAATAGACAACCCAACAAAACATAGTAAGAGCTAACAATGTTGGGGATCAGTGCAAGACCAACTTCCTGTTGTCAAATCCTTCAATCAAAGTCAGAGATACTTTGCTGCCATCCTTCCAGGGATTTGCATTATTCATTATATATTTCATTTTAAGTTAAATGGACATTAAGTTTCTAATTCCAAAGATGGCTATTTTAAAGGCAAAAAAACTATTCTCTGATATTCTGTCTATAAATTCTCCTAATATTTAGGCATATAGCCAAAAAACATAATAAAACATGCATTTGGACAGGTCTCTAATACCACTGGCTACAGCTTCAATAAAAAGTCCCCTTCACTGGTGGAATCTGTGTGAGTGTACCAGCAATGATGGTGCTACTTAGATGAACAACAGAGGTGGCACCTTGTACATTCCTAGTTCAGGTCTACTTTACAACCTGTGGTCAACGTTCCTAATTAGAACTTCCCTCGCTGAACCCAGAGATACCTTAGAAAACATTCAAAACAAAGATTGAGGAGACACTCAGTCTTGAGAAATCAGATTACTCCCTTGAAGACTGATTCAACTAACGGCTACATACAACAGATATCTCAGAATAGAGCCATAGCAAAACAAACAACACATACATGACTGTGCTCATTCCTCTATCCATCTGTGACTTAGGACTTAACTACCCCCCCTCACCAAATAATCAATATTAGAAAGTCATAAATAATTGCACTAATATGGCTTCATTGTGATAACCTTATTAGCTTATTAATGTAGATGTGGGTAAAGAAAACACTATCAGCCACACTGGACTCCATACTCCCTTTCATTAATAGCATGTGTAGAAGATCATCTACAAGTCTTAAACTTCACAGCAGCACAGATTCTCAGAGTTTAAATAAATGTTAGAGATGACCTAATCCCATTCCCTGTCTGATTCTTAAATCCCTTCAGTTGACTACCTATGAAAGCAGCCTATTCTATTTTCAGACTCTTCCTCGTGTTAAGACAATCTATCAGCCACACCAGTGACTTCATACTTGGGCCAAAGTTCTGGCCTGGGCGCATTCCCCATAAAGCCTCAAGAACAGCTCTTCTTGTATTTGGAGACGGACTTCAGTTTTAAGTCTCCTATTTCCCAGAATAGTTTCTTTAGGATGTTTTATATAATTCAAAACTTCCTCAACTTTCTAAAAGAGCTCCCCTACAAGTTTTAATTTACCGAGTATTGCTGATCAGTGCATGATTAAGCAAGACTATCCACTCTTTTGTTCTAAATATTGTACATATTTCAATATATACAACAATTGTTTTAGCATGTATGACATTTACAGCTTACTGAATAAAACACTTTAAAAGTTATAACCATGAGAGAGATCCAAATTTCACTCATGTGGTCCTGAAGAGACATCATGTATAAAACAGAAAGAATTCAGGTTTGTATCAGATAATTGTTGATCAGAATTTGATAGAACAGAATAGAGAAGCAAGAAATAGACTCCCAAAATCTAGTCAACTGATCTTCAACAATGAAGCAAAAGTAGTACAATGGAGCAAAGATAGTCTCTTCAACAGATGGTCTTAGAACAACTGGAATCCACATGCAAAAAATGAATCTAGACACAGATCTTATGCCCTTCGCAAAAGTAACTCAGAATGTGTCATAGACCTAAATGTAAAACACAGAACTAGGGGCGCCTGGGTGGCACAGTTGGTTAAGCATCCGACTCTTAATTTCGGCTCAGGTCATGATCTTACGGTTTGTGAGTGCAAGCCCTGCATCAGGCTCTGGGAGAATATATTTGTACAAGAAATGTTTGATAAAAGGCTGTTATGCCTGATATACAAAGAATGCTTAAACATTCTACAGTAAAAAAAGCAAAGACTTGCTTAAAATATAGGCCTAGACCTTAACAGACACCTCACCAAATAAGATATATAGATGGCAAATAAAGCTATGAAAAATGAAAAAAATGTTCTACATCATATGTCATCAGAGAAATACAAATTCAAACATTAATGAGATACCAATGCACATCCGGTAGAATAGCCGAAATCTTGAACATTGACAACACCAAATGCTGGCAAAGATGTGGGGCAATAGGAACTGTCATTCATTGCTGATAGGAAAATACAAAATACAAATGGCACAGCCACTTTGGAAGATGTTTTGGCATTTTCTTGCAAAACTAAACATACTCTTTGCATTCAATCCAGCAATCACACACCTTGGTATTTACCTAAGGAGTTGAAAACTTATGTCCACACAAAAATCTGCACTCAGATGTTTGTACAGCTTTATTCATAATTGCTAAAAACTTAGAAGCCACCAAGATGTCCTTCCGTAGGTGAAGGGACAAGTAACTGTGGCACGTCCAGACAATGGTCCATTACCCAGCAGTAAAAAGAAATGTGTTATCAAGTCATGAACAGACATGGAGGGACCTTATTTCTATGGGACAGAATATGATCTGAGAAGGCTACACATTCTATGATTTCAACTAAAATTGACCCTTGAACAACATGGATTTGAACTGTGTGGGTCCACTTATATGCAGATGCCTTACAACACAGTACTGTAGGTGTATTTTTTTCCTCTTTATGATTTTCTTAATAACATTTTATTTCCTCTAGCTTGGTTTGTTGTAAGAGTACAGTATATAATACATATAGCAGACAAAAATGTGTTGATTGTCTGTTTACATTATTGGTAAGGCTTCCAGTCAGCAGTAAGCTATTAGTAGTTAACCTTCAGGGGAGTCAAAAGTTCTAATATATAATACCCTCTACATTCATTCATGTTGCACAAATGGCAAGATTTCATTCATTTTTACGGCTGACCAATATTCCATTGTGTGTTTACCCCACATCTTCTTTAGCCATTCATCTATCAATGGACACTTAGGTTGCTTCAATATCTTGGCTATGGTAAGTAATGGTGCAAAAAACATAAGGACGTATATATTTTTCTGAATTAGTGTTTCCATTTTCTTTGGATAAATACCCAAAAGTGGAATTGATGGATCATATGGTACTTCTTTTTTTAAAATTTTAATAACTTTTTATTTAACCAAATGTATCTCAGATATTATGTTTTCAGTATCAAAACATAAGTACAGAGATACTTTGCATTCTTTTTTGGTACTCAATATTTGAAATATGCTGAGTGTTTTACACTTAAAGCATATATCAAATTGGACTGTTTCACATTTCAGATGCTCTGATGGTCACATGTGGCCAGTGGCTACTGATTGGATAGCACAGCTCTAGACTCCTGAAGAAGCTTTACAAATAAGCTACAGTGAATCAAATAAAACCAGCTTGTCTTTACTCCTGACACTCCTGTTTCCCTTAAACCTTTAGTGCTTCCTCTTTATTTTTCTTGAATCCTGCCTGTCCTTTGGATTGGTTTTCGAAACACTGGCACAATAGATGTTTGGGGACAATTGTTGGACTATTGGTCCTATTATTGGACTGTTTGATTGGTTCTGAGACCGTTGCTGGTCGTGGCCTTGGTTAGGAATGCCTGCCGTGCTCACCTGGGCACATCACTTGTGGCATATTCCATAGGCAGTTCCCCTTTATGGGTGGGCTGCCTCTTCCGGTTCTTATAATGATTTGCAGGACACACTTCAGCAAAAATCATCAGGGAACTTTGAGGATCAAGATTTATTACTCACAGGTCCTGGAGAGTACACAGTAAAACTGCACTGTGTGATTTCAGGTAGGAAGACAGGGCTAGTGTGCATGCACAAGTGACGACCTGCGTCTTTATTAGAGTCTGAGAATGGAATGTCTAGACTTGTGTGGGCTCACTCTTTATTGGCTAATTTAAAGCAAAAGAGCAGGAATTGGGGCATGAGAATGGAGAGCAGAGTCACTCAAGCAAACAGTTGTCTAGGTTACCCAGGGCTTTCTGAAGGGACCTTCATGTGGGGGGCTGTCTAGATCCTTATTGGTTGTTTTGTTTTGTTTGTTTGTTTTTGGTCATATATATATATATATATATTTTTTTTTTTTTTTTTTAATTTACGGTTAGTTTTTGTATAGTGAAATAATGATTTCATGAGTGGAATCCAGTGATTCATCCCCTACATATAACACCCAGAGCTCTTCCCAGCAAGTGCCCTCCTTAATGCTCCTTGCCCATTTAGCCCATCCTTCCACCCACAACCCTCCAGCAACCATCAGTTTGTTCTCTATATTGAAGATTCTCTTATGGTTTGTCCCTCCCTGGTTTTATGTTATTTTTGCTTCCCTTATGTTCATCTGTTTTGTATCTTAAGTTCCACATATGAGTGAAGTCATATGATATTTGCTTTTCTCTGACTAATTTCGCTTAGCATAACACCCTCTAGTTCCATCCACATTGTTGCAAATGGCAAGATTTTATTCTTTTTGATTGCCAAGTAATATTCCATTGTGTATGTGTGTGTGTGTATAAATTTATGTGTGTGTGTGTGTGTGTGTGTGTGTGTGTGTGTATTCTTTATCCACTAATCTGTTGATGGACATTTGGGCTCTTTCCATAATTTGGCTATTGTCAATAGTGCTGCTATAAACATTGGAGTACATGTGCTCCTTCGAAACAGCACACCTGTATTCCTTTGGATAAATACCCAGTAGTGCAATTGCTGGGTCTTAGGGCAGTTCTATTTTCAATTTTTTGAGGAACCACCATGCTGTTTTCCAGAGTGGCTGCACCAGTTTGCATTCCCACCAGCAGTGCAAAAGAAATCCACTTTCTCCGCATGCTTGCCAACATCTGTCATTGCCTGAGTTGTTAATTTTAACCATCCTGACTGGTGTGAGGTGGTATCTTATTGTGGTTTTGATTTGTATTTCCCTGATGATGAACGATGTTGAGCATCTTTTCATGTGTCTGTTAGCCATCTGGATGTCTTTGGAAAAGTACCTATTCATGTCTTTTGCCCATTTTAAAAAAAAATTTAAACATTTTAATTTATTTTTGAGAGCTAGAGAGAGTGGGAGTGGGACAGGGGCAGAGAGAGACAGAGACACAGAATCCAGACCAGGCTCCAGGCTCCAAGCTGTCACCACAGAGCCCAACATGGGGCTCAAACCCACACACGGTAAGACATGATCTGAGCCAAAGTCAGACACTTAACTGACTGAGCCACCTAGGAGCCCCTCTTTTGCCCATTTCTTCACTGGATTATTTGTTTTTTGGGTGTTGAGTTTGATAAGTTCTTTATAGATTTTGGATATTAACCCTTTATCTGACATGTCATTTACAAACATATTCTCCCATTCCGTTGGTTGCCTTTTAGTTTTGCTGATTATGTCCTTCACTATGCAGAAGCTTTTTATCTTGATGAGGTCCCAATAGTTCATTTTTGCTTTTGTTTCCCTTGCCTCCGGAGACGTGTTGAGTAAGAAGTTGCTGCAGGCAAGATCAAAGAGGTTTTAGCCTGCTTTCTCCTCAAGGATTTTGATGGCTTTCTGTCTTACATTTAGATCTTTCATCCATTTTGAGTTTATTTTTGTGTATGGTGTAACAAAGTGATCCAGGTTCATTCTTCTGCATGTTGCTGTCCAGTTTTCCCAGCACCACCTGCTGAAGAGACTGTCTTTATTCCATTGGATATTCTTTCCTGCTTTGTCAAAGATTAGTTGGCTATACATTTGTGAGTCTATTTCTGGGTTCTCTATTCTGTTCCATTAATCTTAGTGTCTGTTTTTGTGCAAGTACCATGATGTCTTGATGATTACAGCTTTGTAATACAGCTTAAAGTCCAGAATAGTGATATCTCCACCTCTGGTTTTCGTTTTCAAGATTGCTTTGGCTATTTGGGGTCTTTTCTGGTTCCATACAAAGTTTAGGATCATGTGTTCTAGTTCTGTGAAGAATGCTGGTGTTAATGTGATAAGGATTGCATTGAATATGTAGATTCCTCTGGGTAGTAGAGACATTTTAACAATATTTGTTCTTCCAATCCAGGAGCATGGAATATTTTTCCTTTTTTTTTTTTTTTTTTTGTCTCTTCTTCAATTTCTTTCATAAGCTTTCTATAGTTTTCAGTGTATAGATTGTTCACCTCTTTGGTTAGGTTTATTCCTAGGTATTTTTGGATCATATGGTACTTCTATTTTTAACTTTTTTAGTAACTGCCATACTGTTTTCCATACTGACTGCACCAGTTTACATTCCTACCAATGGTTCCCATTTCTCCACTTCTTTGCCGATACAAATAGCATACAACTTCATTCACATGTGGAATCTAAAGGACAACCAAATGAACAAACATACAACAACAACAGAGAAACAGATTCATAAATATAGAGAACAAATTAGTGATTGCCAAAAAGGAGGGGAGTGTGGAAATGGGCAAAATGGGCAAAAATGGATTAAAAGATACAAGCTTCCAGTTACAAAGTAAATAAGTTACAGGGAAGAAAAGTATAACACAGGGAATATAGCTAGTACTTTTGTAATACATTTACAGTGACAAGCACTTTGTAAAGTATATAATTGTTGAATCACTATGTTGTACACCTGAAAATAATTTGATATATGTCAACTGTACATAAGTTACAAATTCAAAGAAGTTTTTAAAGTTTATACATGGGTTTTTGACTGTGCAGGGGTCAGAACCCCTAAACCCTGTTTTTCAAGTGTTATCTCTATGTGACATTTTGGAAAAGGCAAAACTACAAATACAACAAAGAAAATCTATGGTTGCCTGGTAGGGAAGGGCGCAAAGATGAAAAGCAGAACACACATGATTTTCAGGGCAGTGAAAACACTCTGTATGATATTGTAATAGTGGATATATGTAATTATACATTTGTTCAAACCCATAGAATGTGCAAAACCAAGAGTGAACTCTAAGGTAAACAATGGATGTTGAGTAATTATGATGTTTCAGTGTGGGTTCATCTTTGGTAAACAAACAAACAAAAACAAATAAAAGTACCATTTTGGTGAGTGATGTTCATGGAAAAGACTATGTATTTGTAGGGACAGGGGATATATGAGAAAGTTCCATACCTTCCTCTGAATTTTATTTTAAACATAAAACTCCTTTTTAAAAAAATCCTTTAAAAAAGCTGAAGTAAACTTCTGAAGAGTCTTTACTGTATATAGTTTCAGCTTTGAAGGTATCAAAGTCAATTATATTAGCAATTGTCAATATTAGTGAGTATTCACTAAACCAGGAAATGTGCACATTGAACCATTTATGTGTATATTCTAAATAGCTGTATACCCTCTGTAGCCAATTTTACTGTTCTTCACACGTATGCTGAAAAATTCTTTCTTCCTCATCTTTTAGACATTCACAATTAATATTTTCTGCCAAATATAAATGGATACCTATTACATTTTCTCCTTTAAATTGAATATAACAACTCTTACCACAAACACACACACCCAATGAGGAGCAATCAATTGTCTGAATTAGTTTTACTAAATATTCAATGAGCAATGAATCCCTGTGCCATGTACATTATTCCAGAGAATAGAATAGAAGGAAGTCTTCCCCATTCCCTCTCATGAGCCTAAGGTTGCCGTATGACATAGTTCTGGGCAAGTGAGAAATTTTAGCTGGGTACATTTCCAGCATGTACATAATCAAGATTCTGTTGGTTAAAAAGCTGAATGGAAACTGGGTGGCAATTAGTCTCTACTCCCCTCCCCAAATTAGCAGATGGTGGAAGGGAAAGGAGAAAGAGTAAGATATCAAAAGTTCAGTTTGAAACATGTTAATTTTAAATGGTCTATGGGATATCCAAAGAGATATGTCAAGTGGCCATTGGAGATTTAAGTCTGCATTTCAGGGAAGAAGACTCCTGTGCTTCTTCAGTGTACACATGGTGTATAAAACCTTGAGAATGGGTGAAATTACCTAAGGAATAGGTGGAGATAAGGAAACACAGAACCCTGGAGCAACCCAATATTTAGAAAACAAAAAGAGGAAAAGACTCCAGCAATGAAACATAATTAGCATCAGGAGAGGAAGGGGAATAGAAATGGGCAGTGCCCTGGAAAACATAATGAAGAAAGTGCTCCAGGAAGGAGGGAGTTGTCAAAGGCCAATGGGATATCAAGTTCATTGACGGCTTGTAAATGAACTTTCAGTCTGATAACATAAAGACCATTGATGAACTTTAACCCAGAGATGAGTCAAGGAAAGCTGAAACTGAGTGGGTTTCATTAAAGAAAATTAATTATACAAAGACAGATAATAGAGACAACTTTTGCAAGAGATTTTTCTAGAAAGAGGAGCAGAAAAGTGAAGTGGTAGCTGGAGTAGGGGATATAATGAAGAGAGGGGGTGATTTCTTAAGATTGAAAATATTTCATCATGTTCATGTTCACATGTTGATGGAAATGATCCATTAGGGAGTTAAAAAAAAGATAATATAACAGAGGAAAAAAGTTATAGAAACAAAGGGCATCAGATCCAGAGTTCAAGTGAAAAATTTTGGCCATAATGGTGATCCATTGTGATGGGTGGAGAAAGAGAGTATTTGGACATAGCTGTTCTTAGGTTGGGCATCTGTAGTAAAAGGAAAAGAAGTTTTCTTCTGATTGCTTCTACAGAGAATTAGATGTAAGTTGGAGAGAAGAGAATGTGCAAAATATTAGATTCAACAAAGTAGAAGACAAAATTAACTAAGGAAGTAGAATTAAGATGACAGGTAGTTCTGAGTACCTCTGAGTACAAATCTCCCTGAGATTTGTAGACATATATTTAAAGTAAGCACCATCCAAATGGTTATGTTTTCTTCAAACACATTCTGTGTATGCATAGCAGATAGTTATGCTTTAAATAAAGGTTAGGGTTTTCACTAGGCCAATATGATGGAGGGAAAGAGAAATTCAAAGTTAGTTTTTAAATAATGATGCGGATCTCTATAGTTCACATGGAAACATACCTTGGATATATTAAAGTAATTTAAAACTATTAAGTAAACAGTATGTGTATATCTGTGTGTGTATATTATGTACATATATATATCTATGTGTGTATATACTCTTTGTTTCTATTTATATGTAAGTGAGTAGATGTGAGTATGTACATGAGTAGAGAAAAGAAGTTAAAGTTAAAGAGAAAAGAAGTTAAAGTTATGTTCTTTATTACTTTTTTGTCTCTTTGTTTATATTATTTTGTTCACATATAACTTCCCAATTGACCAATAATTATTTTATATTCCTCAATACAGAGTTCATGTATATAAATGGTCTAATATCTAAAGTTCTATTTTTCCCTCTCACATACTAAACTCACAGCCACACCATCCATTATCATTCTTACATGATCTTATGTGACATAAGAAATTAAGCCATTTCCACATTGAAAAATAAAAACATAAAAAGAGTACTGTTTTTAATTTATTCAGGGTGGTAGAGTTTCTAAGTTTTTCTGATCATTCAAATTCTACTCATCATTTTGAGGTCCAGATCAAGGTCAGTCTAATCCATAAGCATGTTCCTGACTAATTCTACCATCACCAATCATCTGGGTCTTTGACCTACTTCATTATCATCACCACAGCTATCACCATCATCAGTCAAAATCAGTATATAAAATTACACACGAAAGCTCTTATCTACTCACTGTGTATTCTACTCAAATAACAATAAGAACAATAATGACATAACAATAGTAATTTAAAAGATTCACACTGCCATGAGTTGCTTTTTTCCCCATTTTCTATATTCAGTCTTGATTTCAAATGAAATTTATACTTCTATATGACAAAGACTTCATTTTACACTTATTTTAAAGGATTGTCAACTTTTGTCAAAGTATTCTCTTATTTTTTCAAATCTGACATGGTAACACTGTTTAATACAGCTCATACATTAATCAGAAATCAAAAGTGAATTAGTTTTTAGAAACTGATAAGTATGCATATATGTTATATAAACAGGATTGTATATGTGTACATAAAAGTAATACATATAATAACAATAACCAAACATACATATACATAATTATATATGTCAGGACAAATGCAAGGATTATATTAAATAGACATACTAGAATCATATTTGACTAAAAGTGTAATTATTTTCATTTTATTTATTAACAGCTATACTGGAAACTTAACAATAAATTCATGGAACTGATTGTCTAAATGTAGCCACTGTGAAAAAATGCAAATCTAGGATGTAAATCATTCATCATTATTTTCTCTGCAATGCCCTGTATGTTCATATGCACTTGGTTAACTTTAAATGACATTTCTCAGGCAATTAAGGCAGTTGCATTACACTAGTGTTATTAAAATCAATCTCCTCGTGCCAGATAAAGGACTTACCCAACTCCCTGTTAACTCTCATTACAAGTTTGCATAATTTTACTGGGTTCACAAAGGTCCTGACAGGATGGCTAATTAGATCTTACCAAACAGTTAAACACAATAGCAGTTTCTTAAATTGCAGAATTTAGAATTGGAATGGCTTAGAGAGGTCATCTGGTTTAACCTTCCACACAATGATAGATTATTTCTTCAACATCCAAACATTTAAACATGGATATTTTTAGCTAGAACTTATTTTTCTTTAATTCATAACGAGTGCTTAATTCTTCAGTCCTCTCCCTGCATATATAAAGCTGGGGGGGGGGGAGGAGGGAACAAAATTAACTCAAGGCATAGAACAAATAGTTCCTTTAAATGGGTGATAATACAATAAAGATGATTTCTTCAAGGATGCATTTATCGATTGAACATAAAATCGTGTTTAAAATACCTTGTCTCTTTCTTTTTTTTTTTAATTTTTTTTAACGTTTATTTATTTTTGAGACAGAGAGAGACAGAGCATGAAAGGGGGAGGGTCAGAGAGAGAGGGAGACACAGAATCCGAAGCAGGCTCCAGGCTCTGAGCTGTCAGCACAGAGCCCGACACGGGGCTCGAACTCACGGAGGGCGAGATCATGACCTGAGCCGAAGTCGGATGCCTAACCAACTGAGCCACTCAGGCGCCCCGTCTCTTTATTTCTTAATGCGAGAAAAAATAAGTAATGTATTTTTTAAAAAATCAAAAGGATGGTGGTTGGGTTCCTTCATTTCCATCACTTCAAATGATGACTATTTTGGTTTTGGATTTGTGACAGTCCACAGACATAGAGAAAATATTCCCTTAAATCTTCACTGTTCGACCGACTACTCAGTCCATACAACAAGATGGCCATGACCCTATGAACAGTGTGTCCTGAGAAAATTCTGAAATGATGATGGTAGCAGCTCGGTAGCAACTATTAAAGCAATTCATCTTACACATCGAAATCTATCAACCTGTTTGTTGCTTTTATTATCAGAAGCTTTCTCCACTAACTAATGAGAAAAATTTTCTTAAAGAATGTTTAACCCAAGAACAAGGATTTTCTGTGTGTTTGTGTGTCTTGATGGGCTTTGTTTCTAAAATATATCCTTTATCCTAATTCTATTCACACATTAAGTTTTCTGGCATATGTCGCCTGGAATGAACACTTACTATTATCCAAGGTCAAATAATCTAATCGTTTCTTAGACATAAGAAGGTATCTTTATAGGTACTGTTGTTTGTCCAGTTTTGCTTTTTAGAAACCCAGACCTTAATTTTTTCGTCCTTGAAAAATGTAAACAAATCTTCAAAAGAAGTTCTCAACTTGAAACTAATGAATCATAAAATTCTTTTGTACAAACTATAATTTGTAAAACTGAGCTATATCCACACAATGAACATCACACTCAGTGATGAAAAACCCTAAGATAAGGAGCAGGACAGGATGCCACTTCTGCCATTAATATTCAGTATAGGGGCGCCTGGGTGGCTCAGTCAGTTAAGCGTACTACTTCAGCTCAGGTCATGATCTCATGGTCTGTGAGTTCGAGCCCTTCGTCAGGCTCTGTGCTGACAGCTCAGAGCCTGGAGCCTGCTTATGATTCTGTGTCTCCCTCTCTCTCTCTGCCCCTCCCCTGCTCATGCTCTGTCTCTATCTCAAAATTAAATTAAAAAATTAAAAAAAAATTCAATATAGTAGTAGAAGTTCTAGCTAGAGAAATTAGGCATAAAAAGGAAATAAAACAATGAAATTGGAGAGGAATAAATAAAATCTTCTTTGCAGATGACATGGTATTTTAGAAAATTCTAAAAAATTCTAGAAAATTCTAAAACTCCACAAAAATACCATTAGAGGTAATAAATTTAGCAATGTTGTGGGATGTTAAATCAACACAAAACCTGACGCATTTCTGTACGGTAGTATAAACAATCCAAGAAAGAAGTTGAGAAAATAATTCAGTTTGTAAAAGTATCCAAAAGAATATAATATTTATTTAATTTTTTTTTTTTTATTTTTGAGAGAGACAGAGACAGAATACAAGTGGGTTAGTGACAGAAAGAGAGGGAGACACAGACTCCAAAGCAGGTTCCAGGCTCTGAGCTATCAGCATAGAGCCCGATGCAGGGCTTGAACTCACAAGCTGTGAGATCATGACCTGAGCTGAAGTCAGACGCTCAACCGACTAAGCCACCCAGGCACCCCGAGAATATAATATTTAGAATAAATTTAATCAATGGACAAAACATGTAACCTGCAAACTATAAAATGTTGCTAAAATAAATTAAAGAAGACATAAATAAGTGGAAAGACATTCTGTGTTCATGTATTGTAAGGTGTAATATTATTAAGATGACAGTATTACCCAAGGCAATCTACAGATTACATGCCATCCCTATCAAAATCCCAATGGCATTTTTTGCAAAAATAGAAAAGAATCCTAATTTTCATATGAAATCTCCCAGGACTCTGAAGAGCCAAAGAGTCTAATTTCAAAACTTACTACAAAGCTATAAAAGATTACAAAAGTAATCAAATACATGGACAAACACACAGACCAACAGAATAGAAAAGAGGTCTAGAAATTGACCTCATATATATGGCCAATTGATTTTCAATGAAAGTGTCAAGACCATTCAATGGAGAAAACATAATATTTTTAAAACATGGATTTCTTTCTCATTTCTAAGGTTGAATAATATTCCATTCTATCTATCTATCTATCTATCTATCTATCTATCCATCTATCCATCCATCTATCCATCCATCTATCCATCTAACTATTTATCATCTATCTCACATTTTCTTTATCCATTCATCTGTTAAAGGACTCTTACGTTGTCTTGGCTACTGTGAATAATGCTGAAGTGAACATGGAGTGAAGATTATCTCTTCAAGATCCTGACTTCATATCCTTTGGATATGATTGCTGGATCATATGGTAGTTCTAATTTTTGGAGAAATCTCCATACTCTTTTCCATAATGGCTGTACCAAGTTACATTCCCCCCAACAGTGCACAAAAGGTTTCCTTGTCTCCACACCTTCTCCAACACTTTGCTTCGACTTTTGGTAATAGCTATTCTAACTCATATGAGGTTTTGATTTGCATTTTCTTGCTAATTAGTGATGTTGAACATGTTTTCACATACCTGTTGGCCATTTGTATGTTCTCTTTAGAAAAATGACCATTCAGGCCCTTTGCCCATTTTCTAATTGCGTTATTTTTTGTTATTGAATTTTTATGAATTCTTTATATGTTTTGAATTTTAACTTCTTATCAGATATAAGGTCTGCAAATATTTTCTTCCAAGAAATTCTTACTTTGGATAAATTTACTATGATTTAAAGCCCGAGATCTAATTATCTGTGAGTATATACTTTCATATGTGGTTTATAGATAATTGTGTTAAAATACTACAGTTATATATAGGATGACCATATAATTTACTGTTCAAGCCCTAGACACCTTTATAAATGGAAGAAAGCACTATTAATAATTATTAGGCAACTGGCATAAACCAGACCTGACCTAGGAAAACCACAATATCTAGTTATCCAGTCATACATTATACACAGAACAGGTTCTTTTTCACAGAAGAGCAGTATCCCTTTGAGTTCAAGTATTAAGACTCCAAGTATGACTTGTCTTCCTGGAAAAATAGTGAGGACAAATGAAAGTTTCGATGCAGAAATTTGCTTGCTTCTATTACGTATAATATTACTTAAATGCAAATTTTTCTGACTGGCATAATAGATGCATATGCTTCGTGCAGTACTGTCCTAAGAAAATATTTACACAGGAGTTCTAAGGGCACAATTTGCAATTAAAATCACAGAGCAAATACATGATTACCTACTAGAAAGGCTTGCAAATGAGTGGAAATTTACTGTGTGTCATTAATGTTTTAGTAAGAGCAAATCCTGCAAGCTAAGCAACATAGAGGCTATCCAAATGGACTGTGAGGGCTTTCTGATAAAGCATATGTTTGAGGATAGCATCGTTTTTTTTTTAAATAATTATTTCTGATGATGCATTTTTAACATTGTACCTTAGTAGGGCCATTTGCCAGGTGATTATTCCAGTAAAAATGAGTTTTTAAACATACATATTTACATGTACTTGCTCACCCTGAAATACTATGGGAATGAGAGTTTATGGAAAGAGTCACAAACACTATGTGTCCAAGCAGTACCCCATAGTTGTGAAATTAGAGATCTGGAGCAGGACAGAAGCTGGTGTTAAAGAGAGAGGTTTCTTCACTACTGCTGAGAACATTCCTCCCATGTCTGGAGAAAGCTTTGAAAGTAGCCCGTGGTCTCTCTTTCTGCCTCTTCACATATTCAATCCCAGGGGTAGTACTCAGTTTTGCCACAAGGTTCTCCCCAGCAGGGAGAGTCCTAACGGATCAATTACACCTCAGATCAGTGGGGCCTGGGATTCAGTGTTTGGAAGTCTCTAAAGTTAAGGGCTCCATCTATCCTCAACCAGCAATTGTCTGAATATTCTGATGTCCCTCCTTCTACTCCTTTGTTTAACTTCTCAAGTGGCTCAGAACAAGTGTGATAAAGAGGTATACTATTTATTAAACCTTGCAGAGACAACCACACTCATCTTGCAGCTGAGATACATGATGAGAAGTGAGAAGAGAGTCATGAACAGAGAGGCACTGGTCATGTCTAGGTTTTCCTTTCTCCCCAAGTGTATATGTGTTCTCTCTCCTTTTAGTCAAAATCATTCCCATATCTGTCAGTATCTTAGGCATTGGAGTTTAGATGATAAGGATAAAGGTATTTGAAGGAAAAGAGGAAAAAGCAGTGGGAGGAGGGGGTGGGGAGGTGGGGGAGGGGAGGAATTAAGCTCCGACACAGGCAAATTCCTTCATATGTAAGATCTCAAATTCTCACAGTAACATTAGCAACTGGTTATAATTGTCTCAAGTTCATAGGTGAAGAATGTTCCCTTTAATAAATCACTCCATAACTTGCAGCTTAAAAGAGTTACAATGTATTAGTTCCCTAATTCTGTGTTGTCTGGGCTCAGTCCAGTAGTTCTTCTGTTCCATTTGGTGATGGCTGCACCCCAGATGACTTCATTCATGTATCTCGTATCTCAAATGAATGGCTGAAAACAGTGGAACCAGGATGGGCTTCTGCTCCAGCAGGGTGATTGAAATTCTTGCACGGGGGCTGAGGGCTCCAAGACAGGGAAAGCAGACACTGCCTGAACTCCCAGAACTGACTCAGCATTCATTCAGCCGTATTCTATTAATCTAGCAAGTCACAAAGCGGGTTCAGATTTAAATGGAGGAGAAACACACTGCCTTTTGATAGGATGAGTGGCACGTATGTAAACAGATAGTGGATACTGTCAGCAGCCCTTTTGAAAGACAATCAATTACAAAGAAATGAAAGGTCAGAGAAGTTGTTTAATAATTTGTCCAAGATCACCCTGCTAGAAAGCAGCAAATCTGGAATTAAACTATCATGTTGGTCTGATTCTAAAGCAAGGTCTATCATAACAGTGTTTTTCAAACTGTGCCTCACCTTACAACCCCTAGGGATCGCCACGAGTCCTTCAGGGCCCCCAAGTGAACAATTCCACATTTAGCTATATGATGATACATTCTTTACATTAGGATTCCTTTGAAGAGAAGTTTCAGAAGCTAAACATATTTAAAAATCAGCCCCCTATGCTGAATTTGTTTGTTTGGAGATATGGAGTCAGTAACTGTTCTCAAGTCATTTAAAGTGCCTCAGATATGACAGCTGAATTTTGGTTACAAAAGAAAGAACTGGAAGATTCCTCCCTCATTCTTAAGAACTTTTATTGCCATCACTAGAGGTATAAATACAAAATTTCCTTCAATGTTTTGCCATAAAAGTTTTTTTTAAATATTTATTCACTTTTGACAGAGAGACAGAGATAGAACGTGAGTGGGGGAGGAGCAGAGAGAGACACACACACAATCACTACCAGACTCCAGGCTCCGAGCTATCAGCACAGGGCCTGACACGGGGCTCAAACTCATGAGCCGCGAGATCATGACCTGAGCCGAAGTTGGATGCGTAACCGACTGAGCCACTCAGTGCCCCTGCCCTAAAAGTATTTACAAAGCTTTTCCCATAATTTTTCCAGCAAAAATTTGCCACCTCACAACTTTACTTTTGATACCACAGTATAAAATAATATCTAAAATTAAGCCATTTCTTAAATCAGCTTTGTTTGGCACTTTATATGCTTCCAAATTATTTTTATCTTCTGTCAGTTGGTGGGTATTAAAAAAAATAGTTTTTGAAAATTACATGGTCTGTAAATAAAAGAAAATAATTTGGCTTAAAAAATAATGGTTTATTGCCTTTTAAAAGCAGTGAGATAATTGCTTAAATCAGTTCCCACCTTATGTAATCCCGGCTATTGTTCTATTTTTCATATGTAAATACTCAATAGATGACTGTAATTACCTCAAATATAATTTTTATGGGAAAAATGAGTATATGTTTCTTGACAGATTAGATGTTCTTATTAATAACCCAAGTTAAATGAATATGGACAATGTGATTAAATTCTTGTAACCCAGTTTAAATGAATATGGATAAGAAGTTTTAGAGACAGATTCCTATTTTATTTGTGTCCTTTGCTCATGAGAATAAAAAAAACCAAAATAAGATAAAACTTTGTATGAAATTCTATAGAACATGCATCATTATAGAGCTTATCGAAAAAGAAACATTTTTCAAATGTTGACATCACATTTATATTTGGAGAAGTGATTTTTTTTTGGTGGATACTAAGGGTATGAGATATCCTAGATAATTAGATATTAGAACAGCAAAACTGGAAAGAACATTAAAATCATGTTTATCTTTAATTTTAATGTGGGGTAGCTAATGCCCAAAGACTTGGTTTCTCCTTCAAGTCATGTATCTAAGTTAAAGGAAGCTAAGAGAAAATCTCAGGTCATCTTGTCCTCACTCCATGCTGCTACATATGCTAGTTTTCCCCCTTGCATTTCTCTTGTCACATAATAAATTACAACTTGCATCACAGTAGAAAGGAAGTTGAAATACACCATAAGATAATTTGGGTGTGTAGGGAGGCATACTTCTCATAAATCAGGCTTTAATAACTGACTTAACATATCTAAGCCTAAGCTTAAGTGGGGTACTATGTCATTTAACTAAATGTTGTCATGTTTCAGAATTTTTTTCTATTCTCTAAGAAATGATAGAACACCATAATTTTACCCCTAAGCCTGTCAATGCATCCGAATTCTGACTTGAAGACTTTAAAATAACAAATGAATTGAATTGTGAGTAGGTTTGAAATAATGTTCTTTTATTTGATTGCATTAGAGTGTGCCTAGCAACCTGTATGTAGGACATCAGCAAAGCAATTTCTGCTCAGACTGTCTTACATTTATTCTTTTCTTATACTTTCACACATATTATTCTCATCAGCTTAGAAGATGTTAGATATTCCTACTTATTACTGAAGTGCACACAGCAAGATTGCATTCAACAAGGCTTACATAACTCTGCATAAATTTTGTATTAACCTACCCAAAGCCTTAAGAAAATTCTCTTTTATTCTATAATTGTATGCTTTATTAAATCAGAATATGGAAATAAATAAACACCTAAAACTTTGAGGTTAAATATAATTTTCACTGAGGTTAAGAGAAAAAAATTTCTATTAATAATACTTCACTCATATGATGCAACTGAGCATGTGACAAATATAAAATTTTCTTAATTGTCATATTATCTAATGTCTTCCTGATTACTCTTCTACTTCACAATAAAAAGTAAAATGTTTGCTCTTCATGGATGGTATTTCAAAGACAATCAAATAGCCTCCAACCCCCTGTGCTCTGGAACTCTTTAAAATACTATTTTGGTGCTGGGGCACCTGGGTGACTCAGTCAGTTTAAGCATCTGACTTTGGCTCAGGTCATGATCTCATGGTCCATGAGTTTAAGCCCCGCATCAGGCTCTGTGCTGACAGCTCAGAGCCTACAGCCTGCTTCAAATTCTGTGTCTCCCTCTCTCTCTCTCTGCCTCTCCCCCAGTCACTCTCTGTCTCTCTCTCAAAAATAAACATTTAAAAAATTTTAAATACTATTTTGTATCATTGAACTCATGCATGTATCATTGAATTAGTTTTTATTTCATTTAATCAACAACTACTTATTGTGTGATTAATATGTAAAAAGAAGCATTAAGATACAACCATTGCCCTTGATGAATTTACCATTCAACTCCAGATGGAAAAAGTAAATCGTTCCATTAGCAACAAAACAACAAGCTGTAGTTCTTTCTGCTTCCTGCATGGATGACATAATTTATATCAATGGGAAAAAAAAATGAAGCTCTGTATTTCTTCCTTCCACTTAGATGAACATGGGTATGATAAAGAAAAATCTCAATTATTAGAGCCTTAGTGCTGCTATGGAGTAAAGTCTGAAGTGGCTTCTTTTCTTCTTTTGTAAAGTAGAGCACATTAATTAATTTTTGGCAATGTAAAATGAAATCCTTAGCCAAGTATGTGATAGAGGTGGAAATGACTTCACCTGAAAATGAAAAGGTAGGAGTTTTGTTTCAAGCTTTGGCAGATGATATGGTTCAGAGCAACCTTCTTATTGAAAGAAACTAGAAAACCAGGACAAACTATACAATACAAAATATTTTGAACACATCAGACATGAAAAAAAGATAACTCAGAAAAGTTAATCCACATTTGGGACTGCTTTTCCTCCATCCAAATGTTTCTCCTGAATGTGAAGCAGATACGAAGAGACTGAGAAACTGAGTGTAGGTTTCAAAAGTCTTGTGGAACTACCTGAAGAAAATGTAGATTTTAGAGCCAATAATACGGAATGATTTTTATAAACCCAACAAGGTTAAACATTTAAGAAAGGCTGATCTGGAAGTTCAACAAACAAAAACTATAAGCCAATTTTGAATCACTTCAAGTATCAATTGAATTAAGATTATCTGATATTACAACTGTCCCTCAAGTAACAGCCAGCCAGAAGTAAAATCATTCCTCTCTGGAGAGAGATAACATCGTTCCAAGCCTTGAATTATCTCTGATTTTTTCCTATACCATGTCCAGCACTCGATCAAAAATATCAGGCATATGAAAGGATAAGGCCATAGTAAAAACCAATATGATATATAAATATCCACCGGGGATTGAGGAAAAAGGAAATTACACAGGTTTTGAAGCAATTTTGTTTAATATGTTCAAGGAACTAAAATATGTGATTAAAAATTTTGTCAAGGGCACTGAAAGCTATAAACCTATAAAAAGGAACCAAGTGTAAACTCTAAACTGAAAAATGTAGAAACTGAAATGGAAAACTCATGGGTGGTCTCTAAGGAATATAGGCTTCAAATCCCAAATTGAGCACCCCTGCCCTTAAGACATGCACATGAGAGAGAAGCCCCCAACACGTCTATTTTTAAAAGTCAACAGGGGCTCATGTCCCAAGACCCATAAGACTGTAATGATCAGGGAAACACCTTAAAGGGCTTGCACACTCAGACTCACCCACTGCAGGGCCCAGTTCCGAAATAGCCAATCAATCACACCTAGACTTAAAGCGAATGAGGCTCACCTGCTTATGTTGAAACCTTAGCTTGAAGAGAATGCATCTAATTTAACACATATCTGGGGGCCTGCTGAACACTCTCCAGGGATAGATACTGGCAGGTGTCACCTTCTCATCTTTCTTTGCCATGCTCCAGAGCACCAGTAGTTCCCAGAAGGAGCCTTTACATGCACCTGATGTCCTGATTTTTGTGGCTCCCACCCAGGGGAATATGTGTTAATCACCTGGCTCTGGAGGCTGAGGAAGCTTGCGTTCCTGATCACATTAGACGGTAACAATCAGTGTCACCCAGAAAATAGCTCATACCCTATCTGGCACCCCAATTATTGTGACTGCTGCCAGGTGACAACAACGTTATCTTGTCTGGCTCTGGTAGCCAGTGGGACTTACACTCATGGGTCCCACAAGATTGTAAGCAATGGAGAAAGAGTTCTTAAATAGCTACCACCTTCAGGGCAGAGCAAGAGACAATAGACCAGGAACTCAGTCTTTCTGTAAAGGAAGCCAGTTAGCTAATCTTCATGACTGCAGCCTGAGGGACAGGTTTCTAATTAAACATACCTCGAAGGGCTTACTGTAATCCTTTCCAGAGACTTTGAAAGTTAAGTGATGTCTTTATACTCGCCCTCTGCTGCACTCTAGAACACCAGTGTCTCTTGGAGAGATTTACACATGGCTGGTGCCCAGTTCTTGTGGCTGATGTCCAGAGAACACCTCTTGATCACCTGGCTCTGGTGGATGGAGAGGTTTGTGTTTGTGGGTCCTGTGGGAGTATGGCGATTGGAGGGACAATTATTGGCAGGCTACCACCCCCAGAGCACTGCACAGACAGTGGACTGATGTTCATCCCCTCACCCCTTTCCTAATCTTTCTCTGAAAAAGGACTCTTCGATTGTCCTGGAGCTTTAGACTGAGGGGAATGCTTAGGGGTTTGGCATACATTTAGTGGTCTACAGAACTGCTCTCAAGGAGTGTAGGCTGTGGATGCCATCTTGGTACTTTTCCTCTATCTTGCTGTATCTAGCCAATATGTCCCAGAAGAAAATTTATACACTCACCTGGAACACTGATTTTTGCAATTGTTGCCCAGGGAACATATCCCTATCACCTAGCACTGGTGGCCAGTGAGGCTTAAGCTTGTGGTCCTTCCAAAATGTTTATATATATATATAATTTTTTTTTTGAAAGCTGCTGCCTGAGGTAATGCTTCCTGTTAGCCTGAATCTAGGTCCTGATACCCTCCCCTTTGGGATACTGACAGGTCTTGGCATATTGTCAAATACTGGGAGCTATTAAACATATAATAGCCTGCTTGTACATTCATAGATGTTTAAAACACAACAAAGTCCTGAGGCAGAGCTGAATGAAAGTTTCATCTCCTACATGAAGATACTACTTCAAGACTGAGAGAAGTGGTTCTTTCAACTGCAGAAACTGACTCAGAGGGTCAAGCAAAATTAGGGAACACATAAATATATTCCAAATTTTTAAAAAATGTGATAAAACCTCAGAACAAAATCTTAATGAAATGGAGATAAGTAATTTACCAGATAAGGAGTTCAATGTAATGGTCATAAAGATGCTCACCTAATTGTGGATAAAAATTTATGAAAGCAATGATAACTTCAACAAAGAGATGGAAAATATAAGAAAAGTGACAGGTAGAAGTCACAGAGCTGGAGAATGCAATAACTGAAGTAAAAAAAAATATGCTAGAGGGTCCATCACAGACTAAATAAGGTGTGAAAATGATCAGTTAAACTGAAGTAAAAGAAGTGGAACGCACCCAATCAGAGTAATAAAAAGGAAAAAGAATGAATATAGTTTAAAATACATATGGAACAACATCAAATGGACTAACAGCCATATTACAGGGGGTCCTAGAAGGAAAAGAGAGAAAGGAGCAGAAATCTAAATTAAAGAAATAATGGCTGAAAACTTTCCCAATGTGGGGAAAGAAAAAGACATACAAATCCAGGAATCTCAGAAAGTTCCAAATAATTTGAAGCAGAGAAACCCATATCATAGTTAAAGTGTCAAAAGTTAAAGACAAAGAGAGAATCTTAAAAGCAACAAGACAAAAACAATCTGTTACATATAAGGAAACCACATAAGACTAATAGATTTTTCAAAACAAACTATGCTGACTAGAAAGGAGTGATACAATATATTCAAAATGCAGTAAGCAAAGCAAAGCAAAACAAACAAACAAACAAACAACCCCTTCTAAACAAGAATATTGTACCTGGCAAATATATTACTGAGATTGAAGGAGAGACAGTTTCCAGACAAGGAAAGCTAAAGGAGTTCATCACCACTAAAGCAGCCTTACAAAAAAATGTTAGAGGGACTTTTTTAAACTGGAAAAAAAATGGTACTAAGTAGTCAAATGGTACTAAGTAGTCACACTGACACACACACACACACACACACACACACACAGAATAAACCGCTGGAAAAGTATATATAGTAAAAATAGTGGATTATTATAAAGCTAGTATGAAAGTTAAAAGATAAAAGTAATAAAAAATTATTATTACAATAATTAGATAAGGAATACATAAGATAAAAGGAAAGAAAATGTGACATTAAAAACATAAAATGAGGGGGAGCAGAAATGTGGAGATTTAGAATAAGATCAAACTTCAGTTGAAATCAATTTGAAACAGACTGTTATTAATATAAATTGTTATATGTAAGCCTCATGGTAACCACAACGGAAAGCCTATAGTAAATATACACACACATACACACACACAGAGAGAAAGGGATATAGGCATACTACTAAAGAAAATCATTAAACCATAAGGGAATAGATTAAGATGAAAGACACAGATGAACTACAAAAACATCTAGAAAACATGTCTATAACATGTCTATAAACATATCTATCAATAATTATGTTAAGTATAAATGAACTAAATTCTCCAACCAAAAGACATAAAATGGTGGAATGCAGGGGCGCCTGGGTGGCTTGGTCGGTTAAGTGTCCGACTTCGGCTCAGGTCATGATCTCACATTCCTTGATTTCGAGCCCCGCGTCGGGCTCTCTGCTGACAGCTCAGAGCCTGGAGCCTGTTTTAGATTCTGTGTCTCCCTCTCTCTCTGCCCCTCCCCTGTTCATGCTCTGTCTCTCTCTGTCTCAAAAATAAATAAACGTTAAAAATTTTTTTTTAAAAAAAGTGGTGGAATGCATTAAAAAAAAGACCCATCTATATGTTGTTTACAAGACACACTCTAGATGTAAGGACACACACAGGCTGAAAGTGAAGGGATGGAAAAAGATGTTCCTTGCAAATGGAAACCAAAAGAAAGGTAGAGTGGCTATACTTATATCAGAAAAAATAGACTTTTAAATGAAGCCTAGATAATAAGAGACAAAGAAGGGCCTTACATAAAGATAAAGGGATCAATCCAGCAAGAAGATATAACGTTTGTAAATATTTATGCACCCAACATAGGAGTACATAAATATAGAAAGCAAGTATTAACAAATCTAAAGGGACAAGTAGGTACCAATACAAATAATAGTAAGGGAATTTAATACCTCACTTACATCAATGGATGGAACATCCACAGAGAAAATCAGTAAACATCAGCCTGAAATGACATGTTAGATTAGATGGACTTAACAGGTATTTAAAGAACATTCCATCTCAAAGAAATAGAATACACATTGTTCTCAAGTGCACATGGAATATTTTCCAAGATAGATCAAATAATAGGCCACAAAACAAGTCTTAATAAATTTAAGAGTATTAAAATCATATCAGGCATCTTTTCTGACTGCGGTGGTATGAAACTAGAAAGTAATTACATAGAGAAAACTGGAAAATATATATAAATATGTGGAGATTAAGCAACATGATAGTAAATAACATATGAATGAAAGAAGAAATTAAAAAAAATACCTTGAGACAAAAATGGAACTGTAACATACCAAGATTTATGGGATACAGCAAAAGCAGTTCTAAGAGGGAAATTTACATCAATAAATGCCTACCTAAGAAATAAGAAAAGTCTCAATAAAGAACCTAACTTCACACTTCAAGAAACTAGGGAGAAAAGGGAAAACAAAAAAAGCCCAAGTTAGTAGAAGGAATAAAATAACAAAGATTGAGCAGAAATAAATGAAATAGAGGCTGAAAAGACAACAGAAAAAAGCAATGAAACTGAGAGCTGATTCTTTGAAAAGATAAACAAAATAAACAAACCTTTAGCTATACTCATCAAGGAAAAAAGGGAGAGGGCTAAAAAAAGAATCCAAAATGAAAGAGTAATTACAAGTTGTACCACAGAAAATAGGAAGGGTCATAAAAGACTACTATATACAATTATATGCAAACAATTTGAACAACCTAGGAGAAATTGATACTGGAAACATATATCTACCAATACTGAATTGTGATGAAATAGAAAATCTAAACAGAACAATTATTGTCAAGGAGACTGAATTAATAATCAAAAACCTCCCAACAAACAAAAGTCCAGGACCAGATGGCTTTACTGGTGAATTCTACCAAACATTCAAAAAAGAATTAATAACAATTAATTAACAATCCTTTTGGGAGCACCTGGGTGGCTCAGTTGGTTAAATGTCTGACTTTGGCTCAGGTCATGATCTCAAGGTTGTGGGTTTGAGCCCCGCATAGGGCTCTATGCTGACAGTAGTGAGCTTGGAGCCTGCTTTGGATTCTGTATCTCCCTCTCCCTCTGCCCCTCCCTCACTCACGGTCTGTCTCTCTCTCTCTCTGTATCAAAAGTAAATAAGCATGAAAAAAAATTACCAAACCAAGAGTTTTGAAACTCTTCCAAAAAATAGAAGAAGAAAGAATGCTTCCAAACACATTTTACAATATCAGCATTACCCTAATACCAACACCAGACAGAGGTGCAACAAAAAGAGAAAATTACAGGTAAATAACCCTGATGAATATAGATGCAAAAATCCTAAATAAAATATTAGCAAACCAAATTCAGCAATCACTAAAAGGATCATACACCACAATCAAGTGAGGTTTATTCAAGGCTTATTCAAGGCATGCAAGGATGATTCAACATCTGCACTCAGTCAACATGATACACCACATTAACAACATAAGGGAAAAATTATGTGATCATCTCAATAGATGCAGATAAAGTATTTGACAAAATTCAACATCTATTTATGATAAAAATTCTCAAAAGAGTGGGTATAGAGGGAATGTACCTCAATATTTTAAGAGCAATATATCACAAGCCCATAGCTAACATCATATTTCATAGTGAAAAGCTGAAATTTTTTTTCTCTAAGATCAGGGAGAAGACAAGGATGTCTGCTCTCATCACTTTATTCAACATGGTATTGGAAGTATTAGCCAGAAAAATTAGGCAAGAAAAAGAAATCAAAGACATCAAGAATGGAAAGGAAGAAGTAAAATTGTCACTATTTGCAGATGACATGATACTATACATAGATACTATATATTAAGAATCAACCAAGAAGTATTAGAATTAATAAATGAATTGAGTAAATTTGCAGTATACAACAAATACACAGAAATCTGTTGTGTTTCTTTTCATTTAATAATAAACTATCAAAAAGAGAAATTTTTAAAAATCCCATTTACAATTGCATCAAAAAGAATAAAATACCTGGGAATATATTTAACCAAGGAGGCAAAACTGTCTATATTGAAAACTATGAGACATTAATGAAAAAAAACTGAAGAAGACACAAATAAGTGGAAAGACATTTTTTGCTCATTGATTGGAAGAATTAAATTGTTAAAATTTCCATATGAACCAGAGCAATATATTCATATTCAATGCAAAATCCCTATCACAATTCCAGTGATGCTGTTCACAAAAATAGAACAAACAATTCTAAAATTTGTATGGAAGCCCCCAAAACCCCAAATGGCCAAAGAAATCATGAGAAAGAAGAACAAAGCTGGAGGCATCGCATCCCTTCATTTCAAATTATGTTATAAAGCTATAGTAGTCAAAACAATATCAAAACAGTATTAAAAGAACGGATACATAGATCAGGGGAACAAAATAGACAGCCCAGGAATAAACCTATGTATATATGGTACAATAATTTATAACAAAGGAAACAAGAATATACAGTGGGGAAAAGACAGTCTCTTCAATAAATGGTGTTGGGAAAATTGGACAGCTACATGCAAAAGAATGAAGCTGCACCATTATCTTACACTGTACAGAAAAATTAATTAAAAATGAATGAAATAATTGAGCGTAAAACCTAAATTATAAAACTTGTAGAAGAAAACATAGGTGGTAATCTCCTTGACATTGATCTTGGCAATGATTTTTTTTAATCTGACCCCAAAACCAAAAATACCAAGAGCAAAAATAAACAAGCAGGGCTTCATCAAACTAAAAAAGTGTCTGGACAGCAAAGAAAACCAACAACAATATGAAAAGGCAATCTATTTAATGGGAGAAAATATTGTAAATCATATACCTAACTGGGGGCTAATATCCATAATATATAAAGAGCTCATACAATTCAATAGCAAAACAAACAAAAAGAAACAATTACAAAATGGGAAGAGGACTTGAATAGACAGTTTTCAAAGAAGACATACAAATGGCCAAAGGTACATGAAAAGATGCTCAATATCATTAATCACTGGGAAAATACAAATCAATACCACCATGAGATATTACCTTATACCTGTTACAAAATCAGAAAGTTAAGATGTAAGTGTTGGTGAGCATGTGGAGAAAAGAGCCCTCATTCACTGTTGGTGGGAATGTAAACTTGTATAAATATCATGAAAAGCGGTATGGAGGTCTTCAAAAATTAAAAATAGAACTAACATATGATTCAGCAATTCCACTTCTGGGTATTCAACCAAAGAAAACAAAAATACTAATCCAAAAAGATCTATCTTCTTTTATCTTCACTGTAGCATTACTTAATATTAGCCAAGTTATGGGCAAAACCTAAGTGTCCATTGATGGATGAATGGATAAAGAATTTGTGGTATACATATACAATGAAATATTACTCAGCCATAAAAAACCAACATTTTGCCATTTGTGACAACATGGATGGACCTGAGGGCAGTATGCTAAGTGAAATGAGTCAGACAGAGAAAGACTCATGTGGAAACCAACAACAAGCTTATAGTTATGAAGAGCAGATTAAAGAGGTGGGAGTGGAGGATGGGATAAATGAGTGAAACACTTTTTTTTTAGTTTAAAGAAATTGAAAAAAAAGTAAAAACTCATGGGTAGATTTAATAGATTAGACAACTGAAGTGAGATTTGCTTATCTGCAAGATTTATAAGATTTAAATAGCCAGAGTGAAACACAGAAAACAGAAATGATAAAAGTGTGGGAATTGTTTGAGTTATATGTGGACATGGTGAAAATGTCTTACATGATTTAGTTGGAGTCCCATATTGAGAAGAAAGAAAGGATAGGAAATATTTGAAGAAAATGACTGAGAATGTTCTAGACTGATGTGATTAAACTATTGTTTCAAGAAGTGCTGCATATTCTAACTAGAAAGCAAACATAAACACACACACACACACACACACTTAAATTTTAATAGAAGTTAGAAAATTTTAATAGAAGTGAAAATATTTGAACTAAATAAGAATGAAATATGTCATAAAAATTGTTGGTTTCATACTTAGATGGACAGTTACACCATTAAAGTAATCATAATAAAAAAACAAGCTAAAATTGATTACATATCTATTAAAGAAATTTTGAAACATAACAAATAAATACAGTGGAAAGTATAAGAGAGGAAAGAACAAAGATAAATCAGAAAATAAAATGAATGGGAAAACAAATAAATAAAATAGGATGATCAGTATATCCAAAAGTTGACTTTTTAAAAAGCTACTTATCTGAAAATTATTACTGTGTCAAATTTTTTAAAAAGTAGAATTTAACTACTCTAGATACTTCACATAAGTGAAATTGTACAATATTTGTCTTTGTGTGACTGGCTTTTTTTTTTAACTTAGCATAATGTCCTCAAGATTCATCCATGGCATTGGATGTGTCAGAATTCCCTTCCCTTTTAAGGAAAAATAATATTCCATTGGATATGGATATTACATTTTCTCCATCAGTGCATGCACGGGTTGCCTTCACCCTTGGGATATTGTAAATAATGTTGCTATAAACATAGTTGTGCAGATATCTTTTCAAGAATGTTTTCAAGTCTTTTGGATATAACCCAGAAGTGTAATTACTGGGCCATATGGTAATTCTATTTTTAACTTTTTGAAGAACTGCCAAACTATTTTCCATAGCAGCTGCACCATTTTACATTTTCAGCAGTGCACAAGACTTCAGTTTTGTACATCCTCATCAACATTTGTAATTTTCTGGTTTTTCTTTTTGATAGCAATCATTCTAATGGATGTGAGATAATATGTCATTGGGGATTTGACTTGTGTTCCCAAATGGTTAGTGATGTTGAACATCTTGTGAACCATTTGTATGTATTCTTTAGAGAAATGTCTATTCAAATGTCTTTTGCCCACTTTTAATGGGATTATTTATTTTTTGTTGTTGTTGAGTTGCATGATTATTTATATATTCTGGATATTGACCCCTTATTAGATTCTGTTACTTCACCAAATTTGCAAATATTTCTCCCATTCGGTAGATTGATTTTTCACTCTATCGATTGTACCCTTCAATTCACAGAAATTTTTAGTTTTAATGTAGTCCAATTTACCTATTTTCACCTTTCTTGTCTGTGCTTTTTTTGTCACATACAAGAAACCATTGAAAGTCCAATGTCATGAAGATTTTCCATACATTTTCTTCTAAGAGTTTTATAGTATTAGGCTTTGCATGTGGAATTCAATTTATTTTTGGTTAATTTTTGGTATATGGGTAAAAGATAAGAATGCAACTTCATTATTTTGCATGCCAATAACCAGTTTTCCCAGAACTGTGTGTTAAAAGATTGCCCTTTCCTTTTCAGAAAGAATTTGCTCATACATGTGAGGGTTTTTCTGGGCTCCTAATTCCATTTTGTTCTTCTATATGTCTGTCTTTATGCTCTTACCATACTGTTTTCATTACTACGTCTTTGTAATAAGTTTTGAAATCAGAAAATGTGAGGCTTTCAAGTTTGTGTGTGTGTGTGTGTGTGTGTGTGTGTGTGTGTGTGTGTGTCCCAAAATTGCTTTGTATATTCAGCATACACTGAGAATACATATGAAATTTAGAATGCATTTTTTTTTATTTCTGTCAAAAATGCCATTGGGATTTTGGTATGCATTGCATTAAATCTGTGGATCACTTTTGATATTACTGAGATGTTGATGATATAAAGTTTTCCAACCCATGAATATAGGATGTCTTTTCCTTTGTGATACCTTTCAGAAACGTTTGTAGTTTTCAGTGTACAAGTCCTTTGCCTCCTGCATTAAGTTTATTCCTAAGTAACATTCTTTTTTGGTATTAAATTGTTTCCTTAATTCCCTTTTCAGATTGTTCATTGTTAGAATACACAAATGCAACTGATTCTTGTGTGTTAATTTTATATTTTGCTACTTTATTAAATTCAGTTATTAATTCTAACAGGGTTTTTTTGTCTTGTGTATGTGTATGTGTACTCTTTAGGGTTTTCTACATATAAGATCATGTTTTCTCTGAACAGAAATAATTTTACTGTTTCTTTCCAATTTAGAAGACATTTTATTTTTTTTCTTGTCTCATTGCTCTAGCTAGGACCTCCAGTACTATGTTAAGTAGAAATGACAAAAGCAAGAATCCTTGTCTTCTTCCTTATCTTAGAGGAAAAGCTTTCAGTCTTTCACCATTGAGTATGATACTAGCTGTGGACTTTTCAAATGTGGCCTTTATTATCTTGAGGTAGTTTCCTTCTATTGCTACTTTGTTGAGTGATTCTATCATGAAACACTGTTTAATTTTGTCAAATTCTTATTCTATATCAATTGAGATGATCATAAAGGTCTTTTCTTTCAGTATGTTAATGTGATACATTACACTGATTGATTTTTTTGTGTTGAACCATCCTTGCATTCCTCCAATAAATCCTACTCATCATAGTGTATAATCCTTTTAATGTGCTGTTGAAATCCATTTCCTATTATTTTTGTTGAGGATTTTTGCAGCATTGTTCATGGGGATATTGGTCTAGTTTTAGTACAGAGTCTTTTCTGTCTCTGGTATCGGGGTAATGCTAGTTTCATAGGATAAGTTTGGAAGCAATTTCTCCACTACAATTTTTTTTGGAAAAAAATTTGGTGGGGGGGGGGGGATTACTGTGCATATCCTAGCCTGGAAATTCAAATAGTTTGGATGGATTTTATGGCTTTGGAATAAATTATGAGAAAGTACTTGTTGGCTTTTCAGATCCCCATTGATACATCAAGGTGTTCTCAGTTACTGCTAAGTGTCATTTTGTCACAGTGTTTTGTTTTGTTTTTTACATGGGTCCTTTTATTTGTTTATTTGTTTAATTTATTTGAAGTATAGTTTACACACAATGTTACATTAGTTTCAGGTTTACAACACAGTGATTTAACAGGTCTATATATTATGCTAGGCTCACAAGTATAGCTGCCATAGTCACCATTTTATATTATAGTGCCATTGACAATATATTCTTTATGCTGTATTTTTGTCCTCATGACTTATTCATTCCATAACTGAAAGCCTGTACCTCCCCACTCTTCACCGATCCTGCGTATCCCTCTACCTTACTTCCTTCTGTCAGGCATCAGTTTTTTGTATGTATTTATGGCTCTGTATTAATTATTCTTTAAATGTTTAATAGAATTCTGAAATAAAGCCATCTGTTCCTAGACTTCTCTTTGTTGCAAGGTTTTTGATTACTGATTTAATCTCCTTACTAGTTGTAAGGTCTGTTCAGAATTTTATTTCTTCGTGAGTTATGAGTGTTTGTAGGTTATGTTTTTCTAGGAAATTATACAATTCATCTAAGTTATTTAATTTCAACATACAGTGTTTCATAGTATTCTCTTATGGTTCTTTTCATTTCTCTAAAATCAGTTGTAAGGTCCCCTGTTTCATTTCTGGTTTTAATTATTTTAGAGTTTAATTTTTTTCTCAGTTAAGGTAGCTAAATGCTTATTATTTTTTTCCTCAGAAATCCTGCTTTTGTGATTTTCTCTTTTATTTTCTCTATTTTATTTATCTCTGTTCTAGTCTTTATCATTTTCTTCCTCTGATAGCTTTAAGCTTAGTTTGTTTTTTATTTTACTAGTTCCTCAAGATATAAAGCTAGTTTCATAATTTGAGTTCTTTTTTTTTTCTTTTTTAATGTAAACATTTACAGTTATAAATTTCCCTCTTGGCACTGCTTTCTTTGCTTTCCATAAGTTTTAATGTGTTGTGCTTTATTTTACTTTGTCTCAAGATATTTTCTAATTTCCATTGTGATTTCTTCTCTAACTCAATGGTCTCTTGAGAGTGTGTTGTTTAATTTCCACATATTTATGGATGTTCTAATTTTTCCTCTGCCATTGATTTTTATTTTCAATACATTGTGGTCAGGAAAGATGATTTAAATCATTTTAAAGTAATTAATATTTGTTTCACAGCACAATATATGGTCTATCCTGAAGAAAATTCCAGGTGCACTTGAGAAGAATCAATATTCCACAATTGTTGGGTTGAATGTTCTGTATATGTCTATTAGATCCAATTTTTTTTTTTTTAGTGTTACGGGAATCCTCTATTTCCTGACTGATCTCCTATCTTGTTTTTCTATCCATTATTGAAAGTGTAGTATTGTAGTTTCCTCCTGTTATTGTTTTGCTATTTCTGTCTCCAGTTATGTCAATGTTTGCCTCATATATTTAGAAACTCTGATTTTTGGTGCATATATAATTCTAATTGTTATATCTTCTTGGTCAGTTACCACTTTTACCAATATATAATGTCCTTATACCAGTTTTTGACAGGAAGTCTATTTTGTCTGATATTATTATAGTCACTTTTGCTCTCTTGGTTACCATTTGCATGGAATGTCTTTTCCCAACCTTTACTTTCAACCAATGCATGTCCTTAGACCTAAAATGAGTCCCTGTAGATAGCATATTGTTAGATTCTGGTTTTATATCCATTCGTCCAATCTGTATCTTTTGTTTGAGTACTTTAATCCATTTACATTTAAAGTAGTTAGGGAGTAGTTAGGGAGGAACTTAATATTGCCATTTCGATCATTGTTTTCTTTATGTCTTAAAGTTTTTTGTTGTTCATTTGCTCCTTTATTGCCTTCATTTGTGTTCAGTTGATTTTTAAGTAGTGACATATTTTGATTTCCTTCTCATTTCCAATTGTGTATATTACACAGATATTTTCTTTGTAGTTTCCATAAGGATTACATAAACTATCTTAAAGCTATAAAAATCTATTTTCAACTGATAACAACTTAATTTCATTTGCATACAAACTCTATAATTCTTTATAAATTCACTTCTTTTATGCTATTGTTTTCACAAATTATATCTTTATATATTTGTTCCGGTTAGCATAGATTTATAGTTATTTTTATACCTTTCTTCTTTTAAACCCTATAGAAGAATTAAAAGAGGGGAATGTGAGTGGCTCAGTTGGTTAAGCGTCTGACTTCAGCTCAGGTCATATCTCACCATTTGTGAGTTCGAGCCCCACGTCCAGCACTGTGCTGACAGCTCAGAGCCTGGACCCTGCTTCAGATTCTGTGTCTCCCTCTCTCTCTGCCCCTCCCCAACCCATACTCTGTCTCTCTCTCCCTCTCTCAAAAATAAACATTTAAAAGCAAAAAACAAAAAAGAGGAGTTACAAACCAAAATTATAGTACATTAAAAAAATGTATATATATTTACCTTTACCTGAGAATTTTATGTTTTCGTATAGCTTTAAAATACTATTTAGAATATTTTCATTTCTACTTGATGAAATACTGTTAACATTTCTTAAGGCGGGTCTAGTGAAAATAAACTCCCTCAGCTTTTATTTATCTGGGAAAGTCTTATTGTATCCTTTGCTTTTTGAAACTCATTTGCCAGATATAGTGTCCTTGGTTAACAGTTTTTTGTTTGCTTGTTTGTTTGTTGTGAGCATTTTAAAATAGATCATATAATTACCTACTAACGTGCAAGATTTCTATTGATAATATTATAGAGGCTTCCTCAATGTGACAAATCACTTTATCTTTTTTTGCTGTCAATATTCTTTTTCTTTGATCTTCAACACTTTGGTTATAGTTTTTTGCAGTGTGGGTTTCATTGTGGATTTATCTGATCTAAGGCTCATTGAGCTTATTTATTTGTGTATTTATTTCATCAAATTTGAGAGGGGCTGGTCATTATAATTTCTTCAAATATTCTCACTACCTCTTTCTTTCTTCTCCTTCTGAGATTCCTATAATGAGTATATTGATCTTTTTGGAGATATCCCATAAGGATCTTTGGCTCTGTTCACTTTTCTTTGTTGTTGTTGGGTTTTTTGTATGCCCTTTTGAGAATTTCAAATAATTGAATTCAAATTTGATGATACATTCATCTGCCTATTTTAGTTTGATGTTGAATCCTCTAATGAACTTTTCAATTCAGTTATTGTATTTTTTAGCTCCAGAATTCCTGTGTTGTTTTTTTAATAATTTCATTTCTTTGTTTATGTTCTCATTTTGCTCGTGGCTTCATTTAGTTGTCTGTGTTCATTAAACACAAACTGTTTTAAAGTCTTTGTCAAGCAAGTCAGAGGCTTTCTGAAGATTTATTTATTTTTCTATGAATGGGCCATGCTTGCCTGTTTCTTTTCATGCTGTGTAATCTTTTGTTGTGATTTGGATATTTGAAAAATCAGTCATCTCTCCCAGTCTTTACAGACTAACTTTGTGCAGAAAAAGCAATTTACTATTCAGTATGCCCTAAATATGTATGATTCTCTCAAAGCATTTTTGGAGATGCATTATCCCTCGCCTTGTGCATGTGTTTTTATTTCCTTTCCCTGTATGGCTGCTTTAAATGTGTTAATTGTCTTAAGAGTCTCACCCCTGCTTAATTTCTGAAGCGTTGGATTTCTGTTGTATTCCTTTGCCCATGATTTCTTGTGTTCAGGTTAGCTTGGGGTCTGCTGAACTTCTTCGGGTCTAACACAACATGATGTCTGCAACGGTTTTTAGCAGCCTCCAAACTAATATCCAAACTATGCCACCATTCTAATCAATGCCCAAGTCATCTGAAACAGAAACCAGTCCCTAGGGTATCCCCCCCAAAAGCCAGATCATTACAAGCAAGTTCCAATATTTCCCTTTTGTTCAAAGTAAAAAGCCAGGAAATAGGTAGTCAGTCACTTATCCTGCACTAGAAAGAGAGGGGGGCAAAATGAGCAATATGTCAAAGAATTTACCATTGTTTTTAGTGCAGTGTTTTTCTTAGTTTGGTGTTCACTTGGTTGCTGCAGGTTTTTAGCTTATTTCAGAACTCTTTCAAAGGTATTTTGATCCAGCCATCTGGCCTGGGTGGCTCAGCAGGTTGAGCATCCAACTTCAGCTCACATGATGATCTCACTGTTGGTAGGTTCAAGCCCTGTGTCGTGCTCTGTGCTGAGATGTCAGAGCCTAGAGCCTGCATCAGATTCTGTGTCTCCCTCTCTCTCTGCCCTTCCCCCACTCGTGCTCTGTCTGTCTGTCTGTCTCTCTCAAAAATAAATATTAAAAAATTTTTGTTTTAAAGGTATTTTGATCCATTTATTGTATATTTGATATCTCCATGGGAGAAAGGCCTGGAGCCTCCTAGTTCACCATCTTGCTGATATCATCCCCATACAATTTTTAACAGATGCAATTGAATTTATGTAAATTATGTGTCCAACTATTACAAATTAAAACACTGTGTGGAAAGTAAGAATAAGTTTATTTTTAGATGCATTTTAATTTAAAGTGCTGCAAAAAGTGAACAATTCTCAAACAGCGTGCTGTGGAATCCTGTGCTTTCTTGAAAGTTCTCCATGGGAGGGCATAGGAGGCAAATGAAGCTGTTGACTCCCAATACCATTACCAACCAAAGAAAGAAGTTTTTCTAAATATAGATATTGAGTTTAAGCATAATATAATTTGGAAAAAAATATTCAAAGAATATTTAAAGAAGTAGTCTCAATATTTAAGAAAATTTGTACATTTTCCCATAATTATAAAAATTAAAATAACTTACATTTCTCTTTGTGTAAAGGGAGTAATAGTTTTTGAATTGTATGAGTTACTGACATTTTTATTCAAGTAGTCAGAAGATAGCCAAAGTCCTAAATTTACTGAACCCAGAAGGAACCCTAATAAGAACTATGCTAGATTGTAAAATCTACATTGTAGAAATTCAATGAATAAAAATGTTTTTATTCCTAGCTGTAGATTTCTAAATAGCATGGATTTTCAATTATATACAGAAGTTTCAAATAATAATTTGGAGTAATTTGCAGGTGTGATTATAGAGCTATCCACAGGATACTATGGAAATATATAGGAGGAATCCTTAGTTTTTAAAAGGATCAATATCTTCCTGGAGAGGACGACATCTAAAAGGAAGATTAAGTGTTATCTAAGTACAGAAATATGAGAAGAAAGGATGCTTGCCCTTGGTATGCACACAGTGAATGCCAAGGGCAAGCATAAAATAGCATTGAACAGAAACTACCAAAACTTCTATTTTATTAAAGTGTACAGTGTGAGAGAGTGATTGCAGAGAAATTGTTAGGAGCCACATGTGGAAGTTTTTATATGCCATGCTTAGAGGTTTAGGCTTGAAATTATAGGGTTGTAAGAAAGGAAATTACATTTTCTGATTTGTATTTTATATAAAGTGCTCTATCAACATTTTTAGTGGCTGGTTTGAGGATGAAGATTGGAGTCTGAGAGACTGGATAGGAAGCTATTGCATTACACTAGATGAAATAAGATAAAAACCTAACTAGCAAAGTACAGAAAGGGATAAGGAGGAAAATAGGAATAAAAAACATGTTGAGGAAGTAAAAATAGGACTTGTGGGAATGTGAGGGAAAATTGGGAGAAGGAATCTGAGCTGTCTTCCAATTTCTAGATTGATTGAACTGAGCAGCATTTTAGACCTTCGAATTCCTGTTCCATAAAATTGTATAATAATGTAAACACAACAAAAGATTAAGTTTCATATGCAAATTTCTTGGGGATTTCCGGAGACATACTCACAGATATGATACAGTTCCCTTTGCTTTGTCTTCTGCAGAAATGTATAAAAAACACTGAAGAATTTTTTCTGCAATTTTATGAGTTTTCCTTTAAGTGTTTATCTTATTGAATAAGAAAAGTGAGGTACAGGGCTGCTGCTTATTTGATTCAATCCACTAAATTTATTGAATTGAATGAAAATATCTCATTAATACCTTGAAACATATAGTCACTGTTATTATTTAAATTGTTTTGCATGATAAAGGTATTTAACTTGTTGAGTCCTCTTATTAAATGCTAAAATATGCAGTGTTATGCTGGTGAGAAAAAGGAATTGAGCCAAATTATATTCCAATGACTTTACACAAGAATTCCCAAACGTATAATCCCATGTATAATGCCTTTTTGTTACATCTATGCACTTTGTTACCACCATGGTAAATATGTTAGGATTTAATTGGCAATTAGCTTATGGAATTTTATACAGTTCAGCCTTTGTTCTGAGGCTATTATGACTTTATAGGAAAATAATTTTTAAACATAGAAATTAAAGTGCAAATACATCTTAGAGAAATAAAATAGTAAGATTATTGAGAGCTCTGCAAGAAACTCTTAAAATGAGAACATTATTTAGCAATAACACAGCAATAACATTTCTAAATTGTCACTACCAGGAAAATATGAACATACTTATAAGTCACAATTTCTATTCAAATTATATATGGTATCTTGGATGCTTATATTCCGAAATGATATTACATCTTGATAATAAAATTATAGTCTCCTATGATAATAACCTCTGTAGTTGATAAATGAATGTTTTTTGGATATGCTTAGTGTAAATTTGTTATTATGTAATAATCATGTGGTGCTGTTAAATAAACAAAACACTAAATCTCATCCTCTAAAAATAAGTACTGCCTAAAACGTCCACTTATTTACCCCATGTAAAATGGTCTGAATTTTGGTTTTGGTTGCTCAAGATTTGAAGTTTCTGTATACTTAGGCTTGCTCTCTAGTTGTTTTTTTGTTTTAAAAAAAAGCAGTTTCTAGGGGTATCTGGGGGACTCAGTCAGTTAAGTGTCCAGCTTTGGCTCAAGTCATGGTCTCACGGTTCACAAGTTCAAGCCCAGCATTGGACTCTACTGTCAGCACAGAGCCCACTTCAGATCTTCTGTCTCCCTCTCTCTCTGTCCTTTGTGAGCATGCTTTCTCTCTCAAAAATTAACATTAAAAATATAAAAATAAATAAAAAAGGAGTTTCTAACCTTTATAGAAATATATATCTAATCCTTGTATTTTGGTATATAAGCATACAAGGAAAATATAAATATTTAAAAGTTTAGAACCTTTATAACCTAGATGTAGTAAATAATGAATATTGAATTTTATCTAATCTGCATAGGTATGTCTCACTGAGAACCAATCAAAAATCTGTTTTTTAAAGAACAAGGGAAAAATGCAATAAGAAAAAGTATATAGTATTTTTAAAGTGTTTGATTAATTTTTTTCTTAAGGTAGAAACAAGTTTGACAACATTTAAAAGAACTGTTGTCAAGATGATGAGCTGAGAACTGGCTCCTAAATTTCTCCTCTTTTTATCCCAAATACCAATAAAGTGTTAAAAAGATGTAGCACTGGAATTGAAACCTAAAGAAGGGTATCTCTCATGTGCCTTACACTTAGAAGACTTTCTGCTAGATATGTGGTGCAAATAAAAAGTTTAAAATGAGAAGGTATACATAGGTTAAAGTTAGATACACAATTCCATTTTCTTAAAAACCTGGGTACATCCTTGAGAGGGAATGAGGGCTTTTTTGCTTGATTTAGTTCTAAGGACTAAGGCCGAAGCAGGAAGGAGATCATGGTACAGACATCCTTCTAGACTGTTCAGCTACAACATATCATCAGACTTCAAAAGCAACTCTTCTTAAGCCTTAAGGTTTTAAACAGGTATGAGAAGTAGAAAATTGGAAGGATGCAGGGCTTTTCTTGGAAGACCCAAGACAAAACCTGATGGAATTTGGTATCAGGGCAAAAAAGAGTCCAGAAAAAGCCACATCATGTAGTTGGGGTGTAGATCATGCTCCTGTTGGAAGACACTTTTCCATGGATTTCTCATGTTGCTGCACGCTCAGCACCTTCTGGGCAAAACACATATTAAATAACAAATTTGGAAGATAGAGACGGTGTTTTCTTTTGGAGAGATTTAAAATGTACTTTCCTGAGATGTTCCAGAGTAGTAAAGATAGAACCTTCTTCCTCTCCCCAGACATTTGCTTATATCTCAAGGTAACAAATCTAGAGATGCCTCTCCCCCAACTCCACTGCAGATTTGCTTACATTCTAAGGAACTGAAAATATCTTCCTCCAGAAATCCCATAAAAACTCAGTCTCCCAATTTTAACATTTCTCACCCAAAGCTGGCATATCATCCAGTTCTCATCCCATCACCCTGACGGGTACTGGAACATAGGAATTTGATGCAAGATGCTGCTCTGGCGGCCGGTTTTGCTGCCAGTGATAACTGCCTCTTCCCCTGATCCCAGAGTAATCAATAGATAGAGATGGAGATAGAGACAGGGCTGTATATACATACATAGGCGTATGTATGTACTTAAAATATCTATATGCAGGGGCGCCTGGGTGGCTCAGTCGGTTAAGCAGCCGACTTCGGCTCAGGTCACGATCTCTCGGTACGTGAGTTCGAGCCCCGTGTCAGGCTCTGTGCTGACAGCTCAGAGCCTGGAGCCAGTTTCAGGTTCTGTGTCTCCCTCTCTCTGACCCTCCCCCATTCATGCTCTGTCTCTCTCTGTCTCAAAAATAAATAAACATTAAAAAAAATTTTTTTTAAATATCTATATGCAGACCTTTGTAGAACTTGTTAGCTTGCAAGTAGGGTAAAATCTCAGGCCACTCACACAGCTTCTGATTTAATATCTCTCCCCACCACCCCCTACCCCCACCAAAAAAAAAAAAAAAAAAAAAAAAAAAAACCACTGCGGTCTAGTAGAACAATTTAAGCAAACACAAACCAGAAGTTAAAAAATGTTGAGATTTCTACCAGGATCACTCACAAGTCTGAGGTTAATTTTTCTTTTGTTGGGTCTCTGAATTGCTAAGCTAATAACATAAATTTCTAGGAGGAAAATTATAAAATCATTAATAAATACATTTTTGAAAATCCATAGAGAACCCACGTGCTCTACAGAAAATACCAAGGCTGGATAGACATGTGCCTGCCAAAAACTTCTCAAAAATAAAAGAAGACTTCAGCATTTACCATAAAGAAGATTTTAGCATTTCTAGAGCATACTTTCCTAAGAAATGTATAAAAGGAATAAATTATGTGCTTCATGAAAAATCTATAAAAAATGAAATTTGTGAGCAAACATAATAAATATGAGATACAACAAAATACTGAAATAAAAGGATGACCAAATTCCTGCAAAAATTGCAAGATTATGAAAAAATTATAGAATGAAAGAAGCTGAGTGGGAAAATATACCCTGCAGAAAGTTTGAAAGAAAGCAGTTGATTATGAGATTCCCTTCCTCCAATTAAGAGGGAAAAGAGTTTGGAGGAGGAGCCAAGATGGCAGAACAACATAGAAGTTTTTTGTGTGTCTCACGTCCATGAAATACAGTCAGACCAACATTAAACAATCCTGCACACCTAGAAAACTGATCTGAGGATTAACACAACAATCTGCATAACCTGACCCACAGAATTCAGCAGGTACGTGGTGCGGAGAGGTGAACTTGGGGAGACAGAAGCCACGGAGGGCAGGGAGCCACTTTTGTGTGCAGAGAGAGGATGGAGACTGTGGTGGTGGTGGGGGGGGGAGAATATGGGAAAAGCACACCCTCCCCAAAAGCACCTGGAAAGAAAGTGGAAAATTGGAAACAGCTGCAGGCCTGAACTAAAAAGGGAGAAAGGAGAAAGGAGAGGGTTTAAATTCCATTAAGACTGTAAACAGAGGAAGCACAAAGTCTGAAACTCCGCAGCTCGATACCTGTGAGTGCTCTGGTGGGAAGGGCAAATGCCCAGGAGCAGAGTGGGGTCCCAGAGGTTCTCAGGCCACATGGGGAGAAGCGGTTCCACTGCTAGAAGGACATTTGGTGGAGGCTGTGAGGCCACCTGGGCCCAGCAGACCCCAGGGAACGGCCACATTCGCTGGTGCTGGAACAAGTCATTGGGGTGAAGCCTGATGCCAGATGTGTATTGTGATTTTCCATAATCCCTGAGGCGCTGCTGCTACACTGTCTTGAGAACTTTTTCTGGGGCAGGCTGGCACCTGGCCACAGTCTTTGGGCATCGGCAGCAGCACGGTGCCACAAGTGTTCCTGGGTGTGGCCAGCACCCAGCCATTGCTCGGTGAGACCCACCACAGAGAGGCTGAGTGGGTCAAAGCCGCAGTGCCTCAGTGTGGGGGGCCAGGGAAGGCAGCAGCTTCTGAGACAAAACTCCAGAGGGAGGTGCTGCCTGGGGCTTGGTCACAGACAGTGTGGAAGCAGGGAGTGGATGGAAGCCAAAGATGCAGGACAGTTGTGCAATTGTTGATCAGGGAGAACAGACTTCCTATACTAGAGACTGGGTAGATGGGTGATGCCATTTTCACCGCTCCGGTGCCTTTGCATGTGCACCTACAAGTGCCACAACAATCCACCCCAGTAGCAGCGCCATCTAGTGGAGAATGGAGCCGTTAGACTAAGCCCTGCCCAACTGGGCCAGCCTCCCTCTTCAAGAACACAAGTTTCACCGCCTGCTTAGTTTATGGACTATAAAGTGCTTCGTAGTTTGACTTTTAGGGGAAAACGAAGTAATTTCAGTCGTATTTCAGTCTGTTAGCCAGTCTAACTATTCAAATTTCTTTCTCTTTTTTTTCTATCTTTAGTTTTTTTTCTTTTTCTTGAATACAGAAAGAGAAAAAAATCATTTTTATTTTCAATTTTTATTAAAAATATTTTTATTTCTTTACTTTTTTCTACTATCTTTTTTAATTTTGTGTAATTTTTTTCAAATTCTATTTTACTTCCATCATTTCACTTTAGTCTACTTCAGTGTATTAATTTTTTTCAAATTTTCAAACGACTTCCTTTTTTTTTCTTTTTTTCCCCTAATCTATCAAGCCACTTTCAACACCCAGACAAAAACACACCTAGGATCTAGCATCATTTATTCGATTGTGTATGTGTGTGTTTGTTTTTAATTTTTTAATTTTAATATGTTTTTAATTTCAATTTTTTTTAATTTTATTTTTTTCTACCTCATCAATACCTTTTCTCCCTTCAAAATGACGAAAAGAAGGCATTTACCACAAAAGAAAGGGCAGGAAGAAATGATAGCCAGGGACTTAACCAACACAGGTACAAGGAAGATATCTGAAACAAGGTTTAGAATCACGATAATAAGAATACTAGCTGGAGTCGAAAATAGATTAGAATCCCTTTCTGCAGAGATAAAAGAAGTAAAAGCTAGTCAGGATGAAATAAAAAATGCTATAACTGAGCTGCAATCCGAACAGATGCTGCAGTAGCAAGGATGGATGAGACAGAACAGAGAATCAGCGATATAGAGGACAAACTTATAGAGAATAATGAAGCAGAAAAAAAGAGGGAGATTAAGGCAAAAGAGCATGATTTAAGAATTAGAGAAATCAGTGACTCATTAAAAAGGAACATCAGAGGGGCGCCTGGGTGGCTCAGTCGGTTGAGTGGCCGAATTCGGCTCAGGTCACGATCTCACAGTCTGTGAGTTCGAGCCCTGTGTCAGGCTCTGTGCTGACAGCTCAGGGCCTGGAGCCTGTTTCAGATTCTGTGTCTCCATCTCTCTCTGACCCTCCCCCGTTCATGCTCTGTCTCTCTCTGTCTCAAAAATAAATAAACGTTAAAAAAAAAAAAAAAAGGAACAACATCAGAATCATAGAGGTCCCAGAAGAGGAAGAGAGAGAAATAGGGATAGAAGGGTTCTGTGAGAAAATCATAGCGGAAAACTTTCCTAACCTGGGGAAAGACACAGACATCAAAATCCAGGAAGCACAGAGGACTCCCATTTGATTCAACAAAAAACAACCATCAATAGGGCATATCATAGTCAAATTCAAAAAATACTCAGGCAAGGAGAGAATCATGAAAGCAGCAAGGGAAAAAAGTCCTTAACCTACAAGGGAAGACAGATCAGGTTTGCAGCAGACCTATCCACAGAAACTTGGCAGGCGAGAAAGGAGTGGCACGATATATTCAGTGTGCTGAATCAGAAAAATATGCTGCCAAGAATTCTTTATCCAGCAAAGCTGTCATTCAAAATAGGAGGAGAGATTAAAAGTTTCCCAGACAAACAAAAATTAAAGGAGTTTGTGACCATTAAACCAGCCCTGCAAGAAATTTTAATGGGGACTCTTTGAGGGGAGAAAAGATGAATAAGTAAACAAATAAATAAATACCGAAAGCAACGAAGATTAGAAAGGACCAGAGAACACCAACAGAAACTCCAACTCCAACGAATAAATTCGTATCTTTCAGTACTCACTCTAAATGTCAGTGGACTAAATACTACAATCAAAAGACACGGGGTAAGAGAATGGATAAGAAAACAAGATCCATCTATATGCTGTTTACAAGAGACCCACTTTAGACCTAAAGACACCTTCACATTGAAAATAAGGGGATGGAGAACTATCTATCATGCTAACGGTCAACAAAAGAAAGCCAGAGTAGCCATACTTACATCAGACAATCTAGACTTTAAAATAAAGACTATATCAAGAGATGCAGAAGGGCATTATATCATAATCAAGGGGTCTATCCACCAAGAAGACCTAACAACTGTAAACACTTATGTGACAAATGTGGGAGGACCCACATATAGAAATCAATTAATTACAAACATAAAGAAACTCATCGATAGTAATACCATAATAGTGGGAGACTTCAACACCCCACTCACACACAGCAATGGACAGGTCATCTAATCAAAAAATCAACAAGAAAACAATGGCTTCGAATGACACACTGGACCAGATGGACTTAACAGATAAATTCAGAACATTTCATCCTAAAGCAGTGGAATATACATTCTTCTCCAGTGCACAAGGAACGTTCTCCAGAATAGACCACATGCTGGGACACAAATCAGCCCTCAGCAAATACAAAAAGATCGAGATCATATTGTGCATATTTTTGGACCACAACACTATGAAATTCGTAATCAACCACAAGAAAAAAATTTAAAAATTTAAAACTTAAAACTAAAAAAAAAAATCAGCAAAATAAAGAGTTGCATCAGGTTTACAATTTATGAATTGCTTAAATTGTACCTTTTCAGATGTTTTCCTTTTAGTAAAATTTAAATTACATAAGACTGCTACTGAATGGTCAAAGTTCAAGTTGTTGACAATAAAAACTATTGAATAAATAGTTGTGCCTCTTTACTGCAAGAACGTGGGTTCTGCACTATTTCTGCAATATGAACAACTGCTTCATACTTATTCTGAGCAAATTTCCTAAAAAATTTTGCAGTTGAAAATCTATGCCAGCATGGAATGGCATTGACCAGAACCAGTGGAGAGCTCAACAAAGGAATATTTTTATCAAGCAGAAAGGGATGCTATTGAAGCAATATATGAGTCTGGTCATATCTAGTTGGAAACATATAATGTCTTCAACATCACATACAGTTAAGAAAAGTTGTAAAAAAATGCAAGCTACACATCCAGAGAACGTATACTAGAAATGAGAAAAGTTTCCAATGTCATAGGGTTAAAAGATGACAATAACCTTTTTATAATTATTGACATGATAAAAAGTAAATACATTTTATCATGATTTATTACCAAAAGGGTTAAATACATAATAATAAAGGAAACGAAAGATAGTAGGTAAGGCTTTTCTTGACCACTGTATATTTACTGCATTATGTAATTTTTTTCAAAATTAAATTAATAAGTATTCTTCAAATAACTAAGCAAAGAAAGACCAATATGACTCTACTGTATATTGAATATAAATACTCAAAAAGAAGATACATTTTAATAAAATATTAATATTTGCAGAAGTATCAAAAATAGAAATTGCAGTGTATTTATTACTGCCAACATTTATATATAGATATAATTATTCCATTTTTAGAAAAAAGGCATTTTAATGTAATTAAAATATTAAAAATGCTTTTTAATGGAATTAAAAAGTATTAATTCTATTCCTTTATGGTAGTATAGTATTCATTTTATTTTTCAAATTTTTGTGTGTATTGACTATTTTTTATTAAATTTTGTATTTAAATTCCAGTATACTTAATAGGCAATGTTAAATCAGTTTCAGGTGTACAAAATACTACTTCAACAACTCTATACAATACTCAGTGATTATCATAAGAGTAGTTTTTTTAATTTACTTTTTTATTTTTTAATTAATTAATTAATTTATTTATTTATTTATTTATTTATTATGTGAAATTTATTGTCAAATTGGTTTCCATACAGCAACCAGTGCTCAACCCTACAGGTGCCCTCCTCAATGCGCATCACCCACTTTCCACTCCCTCCCACCCCCCTTCAACCCTCAGTTTGTTCTCAGTTTTTAAGAGTCTCTTATGGTTTGGCTCCCTCCTTCTCTGACTTTTTTTTTCTTCCCTTCACCTCCCCCATTGTCTTCTGTTGAGTTTCTCAGGATCCACATAAGGGTGAAAACATATGGTATCTGTCTTTCTCTGTATGGCTTATTTCACTAAGCATAACACTCTCTAGTTCCACCCATGTTGCTACAAAAGGACATATTTCATTCTTTCTCATTGCCAAGTAGTATTCTATTGTATACATAAACCACAACTTCTTTATCCATTTATCAGTTGATGGACATTTAGGCTTTTTCCATAATTTGGCTATTGTTGAAAGTGCTGCTATAAACATTGGGGTATAAGTGCCCCTATGCATCAGTCCTCCTGTATCCCTTGGGTAAATTCCTAGCAGTGCTATTGCTGGCTCATAGGACAGATCTATTTTTAATTTTTTGAGGAACCTCCACACTGTTTTCCAGAGTGGCTGCACCAGTTTGCATTCCCACCAACAGTGCAAGAGGTTCTCGTTTTCCACATCCTCTCCAGCATCTATAGTCTCCTGATTTGTTCATTTTAGCCACTCTCACTGGCATGAGGTGGTATCCCAGTGTGGTTTTGATTTGTATTTCCCTGATGAGGAGCGACGTTGAGCATCTTTTCATGTGTCTGTTTGCCATCTGGATGTCTTCTTTAGGGTAGTGTCTATACATGTTTTCTGCCCATTTCTTCACTGGCTTATTTGTTTTTCAGGTGTGGAGTTTGGTGAGCTCTTTATAGATTTTGGATACTGATATGTCATTTGCAAATATCTTTTCCCATTCCTTTGAGATTTGTTTATTGTTTTCTTTGCAGTGCAGAAGTTTTTTTTATCTTCATGAGGTCTCAATAGTTCATTTTTGCGTTTAATTCCTTTGCCTTTGGAGATGTGTCAAGTAAGAATTGCTGTGGCTGAGGTCACAGAGGTTTTTTTCCTGCTTTCTCCTCTAGAGTTGTGATGGTTTCCTGTCTCACATTCAGGTCCTTTATCCATTTTGAGTTTATTTTGGTGAATGGTGTAAGAAAGTGGTCTAGTTTCATCCTTCTGCATGTTGCTGTCCAGTTCTCCCAGCACCATTTGTTAAAGAGACTGTCTTTTTTCCATTGGATGTTCTTTCCTGCTTTGTCAAAGATGAGTTGGCCATACGTTTGTGGGTCTAGTTCTGGGGTTTCTATTCTATTCCATTGGTCTATGTGTCTGTTTTTGTGCCAATACCATGCTGTCTTGATGATGACAGCTTTGTAGTAGAGGCTAAAGTCTGGGATTGTGATGCCTCCCGCTTTGGTCTTCTTCAAAATTACTTTGGCTATTTGGGGTCTTTTGTGGTTCCATACAAATTTTAGGATTCCTTGTTCTAGCTTTAAGAATGCTGGTGCAATTTTGATTGGTTTGCATTGAATGTGTAGATAGCTTTGGGTAGTATTGACATTTTAACACTATTTATTCTTCCAATCCATGAACATGGAATGGTTTTCCATTTCTTTATATCTTCTTCAATTTCTTTAATAAGCTTTCTATAGTGTTCAGCATAGAGCTCTTTTACATCTTGGTTAGGTTTATTCCTAGGTATTTTATGATTCTTGGTGCAATTGTGAATGGGATCAGTTTCTTTATTTGTCTTTCTGTTGCTTCATTATTAGTGTATAAGAATGCCACTGATTTCTGTACATTGATTTTGAGTCCTGCAACTTTGCTGAATTCATGTGTCAGTTCTAGTGGACTTTTGTTGGAGAATATCGGGTTTTCCACGTATAATATTATGTCATCAGCAAAAAGTGAAAGCTTGACTTCATCCTTGCCAATTTTGATGCCTTTGATTTCCTTTTGTTGTCTGATTGCTGATGCTAGCACTTCCAACACTATGTTAAACAACAGCGGTGAGAGTGGACATCCCTGTTGTGTTCCTGATCTCAGGGGGAAAGCTCTCAGTTTTTTTCCCATTGAGGATGATATTAGCTGTGGGCTTTTCATAAATGTCTTTTATGACGTTTAAGTATGTTCCTCCAATCCTGAGTTTCTCAAGGGCCTTTATTAATGAAGGATGCTGAATTTTGTCAAATGCTTTTCCTGCATCGATTGACAGGATCATATGGTTCTTATCTTTTCTTTTATTAATGTGATGTATCACATTGATTGATTTGCAAATGTTGAACCAGCCCTGCATCCTAGGAATGAATCCCACTTTCTTTTTATATGCTGTTGAATTCGATTTGCTAGTATCTTGTTGAGAATTTTTGCATCCATATTCATCAGGGATATTGGCCTGTAGTTCTCTTTTTTTGCTGGGTCTCTGTCTGGTCTAGGAATCAAAGTAATGCTGGCTTCATAGAATGAGTCTGGCAGTTTTCCTTCCCTTTCTATTTTTTCGAACAGCTTGAGAAGGATAGATATTATCTCTGCTTTAAATGTCTGGTAGAATTCCCCTGGGAAGCCATCTGGTCCTGGACTCTTATTTGTTGGGAGATTTTTGATAACTGATTCAATTTCTTCACTGGTTATGGATCTGTTCAAGCTTTCTGTTTCTTCCTGTTTGAGTTTTGGAAGTGTGTAGGTGCTTAGGAATTTGTCCATTTCTTCCAGGTTGTCCAGTTTTTGGCATATAATTTTTCATAGTATTCCCTGATATTTGCTTGTATTTCTGAGGGATTGGTTGTAATAATTCCATTTTCATTCATAATTTTATCTATTTGGGTCGTCTCCCTTTTCTTTTTAGAAGCCTGTCTAGAAGTTTATCAATTTTGTTTATTTTTTCAAAAAACCAACTCTTGGTTTCATTGATCTGCTCTACAGTTTTTTTAGATTCTATATTGTTTATTTCTGCTCTGATCATTATTATTTCTCTTCTTCTGCTGGATTTGGGGTGTCGTTGCTGTTCTGCTTCTATTTCTTTTAGGTGTGCTGTTAGATTTTGTATTTGGGATTTTTCTTGTTTCTTGAGATAGGCCTGGATGGCAATGTATTTTCCTCTCAGGACTGCCTTTGCTGCATCCCAAAGCATTTGGATTGTTGTATTTTCATTTTCATTTGTTTCCATATATTTTTAAATTTTTTCTCTAATTGCCTGATTGACCCATTCATTCTTTAGTAGGGTGTCCTTTAACCTCCATGCTTTTGGAGGTTTTCCACACTTTTTCCTGTGGTTGATTTCAAGTTTCATAGCATTGTGGTCTGAAAGTGTGCATGGTATGATCTCAATTATTTATACTTATGAAGGGCTGTTTTGTGACCCAGTATATGATCTATCTTGGAGAATGTTCCATGTGCACTCGAGAAGAAAGTATATTCTGTTGCTTTGGGATGCAGAGTTCTAAATATATCTGTCAAGTCCATCTGATCTAATGTATCATTCAGGGCCATTGTTTCTTTATTGATCCTGTGTCTATATGATCTATCCATTGTTGTAAGTGGGGTATTAAAGTCCCCTACAATTACCACATTCTTATCAATAAGGTTGCTTATGTTTGTGATTAATTGTTTTATATATTTGGGGGCTCCTGTATTCAGCGCATAGACATTTATAATTGTTAGCTCTTCCTGATGGATGGACCCTTAATTATTATATAATGCCCTTCTTCATCTCTTGTTACAGGCTTTACTTTAAAGCCTAGTTTGTCTGATATAAGTATGGCTACTCCAGCTTTCTTTTGACTTCCAGTAGCATGATAGCTAGTTCTCCATCCCCTCATTTTCAATCTGAAGGGGTCCTTAGGTCTCAAATGAGTCTCTTGTAGACAGCAAATAGATGGGTCTTGTTTTTTTTATCCATTCTGATACCCTATGTCTTTTGTTTGGAGCATTTAGCCCATTTACATTCAGTATTATTATTGAAAGATATAGGTTTAGAGTTGTGATGTCTGTAGGTTTCATGCTTGTAGTGATGTCTCTGGTCCTTTGTGGTCCTTGCCACATTTCACTCACAGAATCCTCCTTAGGATCTCTTGTAGGGCTGGTTTAGTGGTGATGAATTCCTTCAGTTTTTGTTTGTTTCGGAAAACCTTTATCTCTCCTTCTATTCTGAATGACAGACTTGCTGGATAAAGGATTGTTGACTGCATATTTTTTCTGTTTATCACATTGAAGATTTCCTGCCATTCCTTTCTGGCCTGCCAAGTTTCAGTAGATAGATCTGTCACTAGTCTTATCGGTCTCCCTTTATATGTTAGAGCACATTGATCCCTAGCTGCTTTCAGAATTATCTCTTTATCCTTGTATTTTGCCAGTTTCACTATGATATGTTGCACAGAAGATCGATTCAAGTTACGTCTGAAGGGAGTTATCTGTGCATGTTGGATTTCAATGCCTTTTTCCTTCCCCAGATCAGGGAAGTTCTCACCTATGATTCGTTCAAGTACACCTTCAGCCCCTTTCTCTTTTCTTCTTCTGGACTTTCTATGATACGGATATTTTTCCATTTGATTGCATCACTTATTTCTCTAATTCTCCCCTCATACTCCTGGATTTTTTTTCTCTCTCTTTTTTCTCAGCTTCCCCTTTTTTCCATAATTTTATATTCTAATACACCCATTCTCTCCTCTGCCTCTTCTATCCTTGCTATGGCCACCTCCGTTTTATTTTGCACCTCATTTATAGCAGTTTTTAGCTCCTCATGACTATTTCTTATTCCCTTGATCTCTGTAGCAATAGATTCTCTGCTGTCCTCTATGCTTTTTTCAAGCCCAGTGATTAATTTTATGACTATTATTCTAAATCTTTGTTCCATTATATTGCTTAAATCGTTTTTGATCAATTTGTTAGCTGCCGCTACTTCCTAGAGTTTCTTTTGAGGAGAATTCTTCCATTTTGTCATTTTGGGTAGTCCCTGCGGTGGCTCCAAACTGCAAGGCACTTCCCCGTGCTGTCTGGAGTAACTTGTGTTGGTGGGCGGGGCTGTAGTCAGACCTGATGTCTGCCCCCAGCCCACCACTTGGGGCCACAGTAGACTGGTGTGTACCTTATCTTCCTTTCTCCCTGGGGCAGGACTCCCTGTGGAGTAGTGTTGCCCCTGTCTGGGCTACTTGCACACTGCCAAGCTTGTAGTGCTGCTTCCATGGGATCTGGCCAAGTGTGTATTAGCCAGGGTGGATCCTCAAAGTGCACAGGGGTGGGAGGGGCAGGCTTAGCTTGCTTTGCCATTGGTGGTCCCCTACAGGAGGGGCCCTTTGGCACCAGGAGGAAGGCAGACCTGTCGTGGGATGTATCCACAGAAGCACAGTGTTGGGCATTTGCATGGCGCAAGCAAATTCGGTGAGTGGAACTGGTTCCCTTTGGAATTTTGGCTGGGGGATGGGAGAGGGAAATGGTGATGGCCAGTGCCTTTGTTCCCTGGCTAAGCTGAGCTCTGTCTTCGGGGGATCAACAACTCTCCCTCTTGGTGTGCTCTTGCCCTCCCCGCTCTCTGAGAGCAGAGCTGTGGACTTTTAACATTCCAGATGTTAATTCCCACTGGCCATCAGAACTCACGGAGTCCGGCCTCTCCGCTTTTGCAAGCCAGACTTGGGGGCTCTGCCTTGCTGGGTGGGCTGCCCCTCCACCACCCCGGCTACCTCCCGCCAGTCTGTGTAGCGTGCGCTGCCTCTCTGACCTTCCTACCCTCTTCCGTGGGCCTCTTGTCTACACTTGGCTCCAGAGAGTCTGTTCTGCTAGTCTTCTGGTGGTTTTCTGGATTATTTAGGCCAGATGTGGGTGGAATCTAAGCAATCAGCAGGACGAGATAAGCCCCGAGTCCTCCTATGCCACCATCTTCCATACAGTTTTATGTATTTAATTTACATCCAAATTAGTTAGCATATAGTGCAACAATGATTTCAGGAGTAGATTCCTTAATAGCCCTTACCCATTTAGTCCATCCCCCCTCCCAAAACCCCTCCAGTAACCCTCTGTCCCCCTCCCGGTTTTTATATTATTTTTGCTTCCCTTCCCTTATGTTCATCTATTTTGTCTCTTAAAGTCCTCACATGAGTGAAGTCATATGATATTTGTCTTTCTCTGACTGACTAATTTCGCTTAGCATAATACCCTCCAATTCCATCCATGTAGTTGCAAATGGAAAGATTTCATTCTTTTTGATTGCCGAGTAAGACTCCATTGTGTGTGTGTATATATACATATACATATATACATATACATACACACACACATATATATACACACACACACACACACACACACACACACCACATCTTCATCCATTCATCCATTGATGGACATTTGGGCTCTTTCCATACTTTGGCTATTGTTGATAATGCTGCTATAGCAGGGGTGCATGTGTCCCTTCAAAACAGCATACCTGTATCCCTTGGATAAATACCTACTAGTGCAATTGCTGGGTCGTAGGGTAGTTCTATTTTTAGTTTTTTGAGGAACCTCCATACTGTTTTCCAGAGTGGCTGCACCAGCTTGCATTCCCACCAGCAGTGCAAAAGAGATCCTCTTTCTCCACATCCTCGCCAACATCTGTTGTTGCCTGAGTTGTTAATGTTAGCCATTCTGACAGGTGTGAGGTTTTGATCCCATTGTGGTTTTGATTTGTATTTCCTTGATGATGAGTGATGTGGAGCATTTTTTCATGTGTCGGTTGGCCATCTGGAGGTCTTCTTTGGAGAGGTGTCTATTCATGTCTTTTGCCCATTTCTTCACTGGGCATTTGTTTTTTGGGTGTTGCGTTTGATAAGTTCTTTCTAGATTTTGGATACTAACCCTTTATCTGATACGTCGTTTGCAAATATCTTCTCCCATTCTGTCGGTTGCATTTTAGTTTTGCTGATTGCTTCCTTCACTGTGCAGAAGCTTTTTATTTTGATGCGGTCCATCAGTAGATGCAGTCCATCCAGTAGTTCATTTTTGTGTTTGTTTCCCTTGCCTCTGGAGACGTGTTGAGTAAGAAGTTGTTGCAGCCAATGTCAAAGAGGTTTTTGCCTGCTTTCTCCTGTAGGATTTTGGTGGTTTCCTATCTTACATTTAGGTCTTTCATCCATTTTGAGTTTATTTTTGTGTATGGTGTAAGAAAGTGGTCCAGGTTCATTCTTCAGCATGTCGCTGTCCAGTTTTCCCAGCACCACTTGCTGAAGACTGTCATTATTCCATTGGATATTCTTTCCTGCTTTGTCAACGATTAGTTGGCCGTACGTTTACGGGTCTATTTCTGGCTTCTCTATTCTGTTCCATTGATCTGAGTGTCTATTTTTGTGCCATGATAAGTGTAGTTTTTAATCTCCATCACCTATTTCACTCATCCTCCCACCTACCTCACCTCTGGTAACCATCAGTTTGTTCTCTGTAGTTAAGAGAATGTTTCTTGGTTTGTGTCTTTCCCCCCCCTTTTGCTCACTTGTGTTGTTTCTTAAATTCCACATATGAGTGAAATCATATGGATTTTGTCTTTCTCTGACTTATTTTGCTTAGCATTATAGTCTCTAGTTCCATCCATGTTGTTGCAAATGGCAAGATTTTGTTATTTTTATGGCTGAATAATATTCTACTGTATATATAGCACATCTTTATCTATTCATCAGTCAATGGACATTTGGGTTCCTTCCCTAACTTGGCTATCGTAAATAATGCTGCAATAAACATAAGGGTGCATGTATCTCTTTGAATTACTATTTTTATATTTTTTGATTAAATAGCCAGTAGTAAGAATACTGGATCATAAAGTTCTATTTTTAACATTTTGAGGAAACTTCATACTGTTTTCTAGAGTGGTTGCACTAGTTTGTATTCCTGCCAACAGTGCAGGAGCGTTCCTTTGTCTCCATATCTTCACCAACTCTTGTTGTTTCTTGAGTTTTTCATTTTAGCCATTTTGACAGGTGTAAGGTAATAGTTCATTGTAGTTTCAATAAGAATTCCCCTGATGATGAGTGATGCTGAACATCTTTTCATGTGTCTGTTGTCCATATGGATGGGGAAATGTCTCTTCTTTGGAGAAATGTGTCTTCATGTCTTCTGCCCATTTTTTAATTGGATTGTTTGTTTTTTCGGTGTTAAGCTGTTTCAGTTCTTTATGTATTTTAGATACTTTTATTGGATATATCATTTATAAATATCTTCTCCCATTGTATAGGTTGCCTTTCACTTTTATTGATTCCCTTTGCTGTGCAGAAGCTTTTTATTTTGTTGAAGTCCCAATAGTTTATGTTTTCTTTTATTTTCCTTGTCTCAGGAGGCATATCTAGAAAAATGTTCCTTTGGCCAATGTCAGAGAAATTACTGCCTGTGCTCTCTGTAGGATTTTTTGGCTTGGGTCTCACATTTAGATCTTTAATCCATTTTGAGTTTATTGTTGTGTATGGTATAAGAAAGTGGTCCAGTTGCACACGTTGCCTGTAGTGGTGCAGTTTTCAGAACACCATTTGTTGAGACTATCTTTTTCCCATTGGATATTTTTTCTACCTTTGTCGAAGATTAATTGATTACTTGTGGATTTATTAGATTAATTGATTACTTGTGACTTTATTTCTGGATTTGCTATTTTGTTCCATTGATCTATGTCTCTATTTTTGTGCCAGTACATACAGTTTTGATTACCACTGGTGTGCAATATAACTTGAAGTCTGGAATTGTGATTCTTCCAGCTTTGTTTTTATTTTTTCAAGGTTTCTTTGATTAGTCAAGGTCTTTTGTGGTTCCATACAGAAGTTAGGATTGTTTGCTCTGACTCTGTGGAAAATTCTTGTAGTATTTTGATAAGGATTGCATTAAATCTATAGAATGCTTTAGGTATTATAGACATTTTAATAATATTTGTTCTTCCAATCCGTAAGCATGAATGTCTTTTCATTTCTTTGTGTCATCTTCGATTTCTTTCATCAATGTTTTATAGTTTTCAGAATACACATCTTTCACCTCTTTGGTTAAGGTTATTCCTAGATATTTTATTATTTTTGGTGCAATTGTAAATGCAATTATTTTCTTAATTCTTCTTTCTGGTGTCTCATTATCTGTGTAAAAGAATGCAACAGATTTTTGTAGATTGATTTTGTATCCTGCAACTTTACTGAACTCGTTTATCACTTCTATTTTTTGTCTGAGTCTCTAGGGTTTTCTATATATAGTATCATGCCATCTACAAATAATGAAAGTTTTACTTGTTCCTTACCAATTTGGATCTCATTTATTTATTTATTTACTTATATATTTTTGAGGTCTCATTGCTGTGGCTAGAACTTCCAACAGTATGTTAAATAGATTGGTGAGAGTGGACATCCCTGTCTCATTCCTGGCTATCTTCTCAATTAAGAATATTTGTTGTGTGGTTTTATTATTATTTATTATATGGCCATTATTGTGTTGAGGTATGTTCCCTTTGTCCCTAGTTTGTTGAAAGTTTTTTCATGAATAGATGTTGTACTTTGTCAAATGCTTTTTCTGCATCTATTGATATAGATGCAGATATATTGATCTGCATATTGATATAATCATATGTTTTTGTTTGAGTTTATTTTTATTTTGAGAGAGGCAGAAAGAGGGTAAGGGGTGGAGAGAGAAGAAGAGAGAGAGACTCCAAAGCAGTCTCCACACTGTCAGCACAGAGTCTGACACAGGGCTTGAACCCATGAACAATGAGATCATGACCTGGACTTAAAGCAACAGTCAGATGCTTACCTGATTAAGCCACCCAGGCACTCCAGAAATAATCATATGGTTTTTATCCTTTCTCTTATTGATAGGACACATGTTAATTTATTTGTGAATACGTTTTCATAATATTCTCTGAAAATTGTTTGTATTTCATTTGTAATTTTGTTTACTTGGGTCTTCTCTCTCTCTCTCTCTCTGTCTCTCTCTCTTTTTGATGAATCTGGCTACAAATTTATGAATTTTGTTTCTCTTTTCAAAGAACTATCTCCTGGTTTCTTTGATCTGTTCTATTATTTTTTTTTTATTTTCTATATCATTTATTTCATCTCTAATCTTTATTATTTCCTTCCTTCAACTGGTTCTAAGTTTTGTTTGTTCTTTTCTTCTAGCTCCTTTATGTGTAAGGTTTGGTTGTACTTTTGAGATTTTCTTGCTCCTTGAGATAGGCCTACATTGCTATGAACTTCCTTTTTAGAACCACTTTTTCTGCATTCCAAAGATTTTGGAACGTTGTGTTTTCATTGTCATTTGTTTCCATATAATTTTAAATTTCTTCTTTGATTTCTTGGTTGATTCATTCATTACTTAGTAGTATGTTATTTAAAGTCCATGTGGTTGTGCTCATTCAAGATTTTTTCTTGTGGCTAATTTATAGTTTCATAGCATTGTGGTCAGATACATATTTATTGCCATTTGTTACTTGTTTTGTAGCTGCTTTTCTAGTTTTCCCCTGATCCTTTTTTCTCTTGTTCTCTTTTATAGTTTGCTAGCTTTCTTTAGTGATATACTTGGATTCCTTCATTTATAATCTTTGCATATCTATTATTGGTTTTTGATTTGTGGTTATCATTACATTTGTATATAACATCTTATGCATATATAGCAATCTTATTAAGTTGATGTTCACTTAAGTTTAAAAGCATTCTTTACTACCCTTCCCCCATGTTTTAGGTATATGGTGTCGTATTTTACATTCTTTTATTTTGTGACTCACTTGACTAATTTCTACAGATGTATGTAGCACTTTTGTGTTTTTTACTTTTCATACTCTCACTTCTCATCTCAAAGAGTCCCCTTTACTATTTCTTGTAGGGCTGGTTTAGAGGTCATAATCTTTTTTTTTTTTTTTTTTTTTGTCTGAGAAACTCTTTATCTCTCCTTCTATTTTCAATAATAGGCTTGCTGAATAGAGTGTTCTTGGCTGCAGATTTTTCCCATTCAGCACTTTGAATGTATCATGTCACTCTCTTCTGGTCTGCAAAGTTTCTGCTGAAAAATCTGCTGATATCCTTTTGGGGCTTCCTTTGTGTGTACCTTTTCTTTTCTCTTGCTGCTTTAAATTTTTTTTCTTTTTTTATGTTTACTTATTTTTGAGAGAGAGATGGGAGTGGGGGGTGGGCAGAGAGAGGTTGACATAGAATCCAAAGCAGGATCCAGGTTCCAGGCTGTCAGCACAAAGCCTGATGCAGGGCTCAAACTCACAAACTGTGAGATCATGACCTGAGCCAAATTTGGATGCTTAACTGACTGAGCCACTCAGGTGCCCCAGACTGTTTTCTTTATCACTACCTTTTGTCATTTTAATTACTTGTGTATTGGTATGGACCCCTTTGGGTTGATTTTTTTAGAGTGATCTCCCTGCTTCCTGGATCTGGATTCTTGTTTCCTTCCCCAAAGTAGAGAAGTTTTTACCTATTATTTCTTGAAATATTTTCTGGCCACTTTTCCCTCTATTCTTCTTCTGGGATCTGTTTAATGCAAATGTTATTATGCTTGATGGAATCACTGAGTTTTTAAAGACTGTTCTCAACTTTCATAATTTCTTCCATTCCCATTTGCTCAGCTTGATTAATTTCCATTGCTCTGTATCCCAGGCCATTGATTCATTCCTTTGTTTAATCCAGCCTACAATTCATTCCATTAGGTGTATTTTTTAATTTCATTTATTGTGTTCTTCATCTCTGATTAGTTTATTTTTTATCTCTTTGTTAAGGGTCTCACTGATGTCCTGGACTCTTCTTCAAGCCCAATGTGTATGTTTAAACTCTCTATTAGGCACACTATTTATATTCCTTTCACTTAAGTCTCTTGCTGTAGTTTCATTCTGTTCTTTCATTCGAGAGCTATTCCTCTGTCTCCTCATTTTGTCTAACTCTCTGCATCTGTTGTGTGTTAGGAAAGTCAGCTATATCTCCTACTCTTGAAGGTAATGTCTTAATGAAGAAGAGGTGCTATAGTGCCCTGAACTGCAATGTCTCCTGTTCCTCAGGACCGGGTGCTTCAGGGAGTGCCCTGCTGTTAAGTCCCGGTTTCTTTTAGTCTGGTTCTCTGCAGAGGCTCTCTTTGCCTGGTATGGGCAGCATTTGGTCCCCAGCCAGGTGGGGCACGTTTCAATAGTGCGTGCACTGGTCTGCTTGTGAAGTGAAACCTGCCACCCCTCACTATAGGAACTTAATTCCTGCAAAATGCACGGGTTGGGAGACACAATGTTGCCAGGGTTTGCCCTGGTTTTCTGGTGGAGTGGTCCCACAGCACCTGGGACTGGGAAGGGTGGATCTGCTGAAATGTAAGAGGCAGGACTTGGTGTAAACAAGTTAGGTAGCAAGTGTGGGCACTGAGCTAGTTCTTATAGGTGGCCGTGTGTTTATGATGGCAGGGAGGAAAATGATAAATGCCAGCTTCTTTGTTCCTTGAGGGGTCTCTCTATGAACTCTGGTTCTCTGGGCCAGCCTCTCAGATGACTAAATCACTCTCCCTCCCGTCTGCCCCCAGTATATTTCAAACTGTTGCTTCCACACTGTTTCTCTGTGGGCTGTGTCATTCTGTCTCTTCAAGGGTTGTGACTCAGCTTCCCAACACCCTCTGGGCTTTCCCAGAGCTGAGCCTGACAGTAAAATGTGGAAGAAGAATACACAATAGTATGAATACCAAGAGGTAAGGATCATTGAGTATCATCTTAGAGGCCTTCTATCACATGGTAGATGTTGACAAATTATCTGCTTTGGCTTTCAAATATCCTAAGCATGTCACTGATTCCTATTATTGGAATAGTTACTAATATTTGTTACTTTTATTTTTCATTTCCTATTCCATGTTTCATTTGTCCAATCAGCATCTTAGCCAGTCAGTATGCTTTTGCAGACTAACTCAAATTTTCCAAAAGATGTCAACTTTTGGTAGATTTGCCAGCTTGTGACTGGAAATGGCAAAATTAGGTAGTTTGTTTAGTTAGTAAATGAAGAGTAATACATGATATGGGGGTAGTTAGCCTGCAATTCCATGGATCACTATTACATAGCCTCCTGAAAGTATTCTTTTCTTGGGTACAGAGACATAAAAAACAACTGAAAAGTTCAGGGTTGCAGGGAGAGAAAACAAAAAAGTTCCAATTAGATTATTTCTCATTGAGTGTGAAGTCCCAGTCGCATTTCTATCCCATGTAAAACTGGTGTAATTAACTTTGCTGCCTTTCCACCTATGACACTTTCAAAAGTAGGTTGAAGAGAAAACTTCAGTATAAGCCAGAGTGGCATGAAGGGCTACTTTTGACAGCAACCAAAAGCAATACACACACACATACATATACATATACATATACATATACGTATATATGTACACATATGTATATTCTGAACTCTCCAAAATATACCCACAAATGCATTGTATGGCTCAAAAGAAAAACCACTTATTGCGTGGGTTATGATTAATTTTCCAATTTAGATACACAAGAAAAAAAGTGTGTTTCTTATACTAAAAGGAATGTATTCTCATGAGTCAAAAATAAGTCAAGAATTCTGACCCCCTTTTCCATTGTTGTATTTCTGAGGTTACAGAGGACAAGTAAAGATAACAGTAAATATGTCTTTTTTAATTCTTCTGTTTGGTTCTCTAATTGAGGATAGGCTAGAGTCTCATTTTTTTCTTCTCACATCTCTTTTACTTCAATATATAAGAGTAATTCTAGAAATATGGTGATAGAGCAAAAAGGCATTCTAAAATTAGCTCACCTCCAGAGTTAACTTTGAATAGCTGTTGCATTATCAGTATTTAATATTCTTGGCTTTATGATGTGTTTTTGATATCAGTTCGGTAATGATGTGTTTAAATGGATTTTATATTTCCTTCTTTCTTCTCTTCAACCAGTTTTTTCCTGTTACATGATTGCTTTCTTAATGAACACACAGCATAAACTCTGATTTAATAGCAATAGCTATATATCGATCAGGGGTAAGCTCTTGTAAAATATGGTGATAAAATCACAGTTCTGTTTGGTTTCCTGTTCTCTCATAAGGGATGCAGTAACTTTAAATTTTAAACCACTCATTAAGTCCAGTTACAAAAGATGAAACCACCAGTTAATTATTTTTATAGAATTTTGGCAAGGCATTTTGACATGATTTGGCAGACTGTTACCTCTCACAGTAGACATGAATCTCCAGAAACAGAAACAAACAAGGTTCCTGAGAGTGGTAATTACTCAAAGGTACTTGTTGACTAAATGAATTATTTATGGAACTAAGTCACCTAGTTCCTGATAAAGGAGAGTAGTCTCCTCTTGCTTGGAGATCCAAACATTTGGCAGATAGCTTGAGAAATAATGCTTATCCTACCCAACATCTGTTCCCAGCATTCCTCATTGCCTCTAAGAAAATAACCAAGGTTAGGGCTCAGCACAGCCTGGGCAGGAAAACAGTCTATAGTACAAGAGGAAATACTTACTAAATAAAAGAAATATAGGATCTGGCCAGTAAATACCACAGAATCCTTGGGAGTATATGTCACATGGCTTTGGACTGGGATGGTTGTAGATTACAGGATGGATAAGGGAGAATTCATTAAAATAATTCAGTTTTCAACATTATGGCAAGAATACTTGCAACATTGCCTAACATTGCTGGTGTGGTTTTTTTTAGTTTTAAAAATGAAAATAGGCTCTAGTAAATGAGGTGGAAGTTAGACAATTGCTTTGCTAGAACACTAAGAAGCGGGTCAAAAGTCTCACAGTGGTGGGATTGTGAAAATGGATTTATTATATGAGAATGGGGAATTTTTCCTTGCCTTCTATGTTGCATGGGATGGCCCAGTGGACAGTTGGAGAAAAAAAGATTATACTGGTAAAGTGAACATTAATTAGCATCTTTGAGAAGCTTGATAAAGGTAGCATTCTGTAGTTGCCAATAGGACATACTGTCATAAACTGAGCTCCCTAGAATTATTGGGAAGATCAGATTCCATAATGACGGAGCCAAGAGGTAGTACTGAAAGTCAAAAACAATTACTTATTTTTTTTTTTTTACTTTTTATTTTGAATTAACCTTACACATGCAGGAAATTTACAAAAATAGGGCAGAGATACTTTTAATAAATGGCATTGGGACAAGTGGGTAGCCACATGCAAAAAATGAAATAGAACTACTTTATACCATATACAAGAAGTAACTCAAAAAGAATCATTAATCTAAATGTAATAGCTACAACTAGAAAAAATTTACAGGAAAACATATAAGTAAATCTACAGGACCTTTAAAGAAATTTAAATATTTTTTTAAAGTCAGAGATAAAAAAATAAAAGATTCCTTGAGAGAGAGAAATGGAGGAAGAGGAGAGGGAGGGAGAGAGAAAGGGAGGACAAGAAAAGCCCTGAAGACAGGGGCAGATGCTAAGCGAAATCAGTCAGACAAAGAAAGACAAATAGTGTATGATTTTTAACAGGCCACATGCATTAGGTCCCACTGGCTCATTCCATGTGGCCTCCCACCTCATGTCAACCACTCCGATGCATCTATATCTACCATACTCGGGGCCTTAAATTTTTAGCTGAAGCTGGGGGTCCCTGTGTCTAGGAAGTAGCTTCCCTACATATAACAATGCAAGCATCTGAAATCTTGTCACTTTTCTTGGATGCTTTCAGAGAATGAGAAACTAGTTCCCACGTCTTGCAGCATCTGCAGAGGGACATCTCTTTAATTTCAGAGGCCATCCTAAAATCATTTCTATCTCACTCTCCTCAGTGAGTTTAGGTTTTGTAAAAGATACCCTTTTTCAGTCCTGCAAAAATGCCCAAGGCAAAGCTTATGCAAAGAATCTACCTTTGTACAGGGAGAAGGGAAATGAAACAGTGGAAATACAAACCAGAATAAGAAATATACAATTTATCCTATTCCACAGACAAACAGGAAGTTCAAACAGAGGTAAATGCTGATTGGAGAATTATCAGATGTTCTAGAAGAGGTGCCTATAACCCAGACTTGGGGAGGTCAGAGGAATTACATGGCAGAAGTGATGTCTCAGCAGAAACCCGAGAGATGAATAGGAGTTAGCCAGGGAAGGAGAGGGGGATGGGCACCTAGTGTGTTGTCTCTGGGAAAAGAAAAGAGGCATGCTTGAAACATTGGAATGAATTCAATAAAACTACAGATCACAAAATGAGCTGAAGTGTTGAGTGATGAGCTGAAGAGTTCCACATAGGTTAGATTGTTGTAGAAGCTTGTAAGCCATAGTAAAAAGTCTGGTTTTTATCCTATGAACAAAACAAAGTCATTAAAATGTTTTCAGTCCGGGAAAGACAAAATCAGAATTTCATTTCAAAAGATCATTTTAGTTTCAAAGTACACAGTTGGGGATGGAGTAAACAATATCAGAAGTGGAAGGACCCATTATAAAACTCTTACAATAAGCCTCAGGAGAAACAATAATAGTGTGACCTTGAGAAGTGGCAGAGGAAATAGAAAAAAGTGGATGTATTCCAATCATATGAGGTGGGACAATTTTTAGATGTGGCAATATTATATTTCATGAAATCTAAAACTCCATTGATTTAAAGTATAGCATTTTATATAACACTAGGAAGGAAAAGCTTGCCAGTTAATAACATACAATCTAATACCATTGATTGTTAGAAGCACCACAATTTCAGAGATATAAAATGTGGAGGGAAATGTACATTGTGGAATCGATGAAAGACAGTAGATTGGATGTAGGAAGAGAAGAAGGAGGGAAAGATGTGATGAGACAACTGAATAAGAAATGAGTGAATGGGCAACTTAGATAGAAAAGTGAAGATTGGGCAGCAGAGGCCTGAGAAATAATGAACTCAATTTTGAATATGTTGCATTTGAAGTGTCGGTGTGATATTCAAGTGGAAATGTCTAGCACTCAATTTGTTATGTGTGTCTAGAGGTTTTCTTTTGATTTTTTAATTTTTTTAAAAAATTTACATCCAAATTAGTTAGCGTATAGTGCAACAATGATTTCAGGAGTAGATTCCTTAGTGCCCCTTACCCATTTAGCCCGTCCCCCCTCCCACAACCCCTCCAGTAACCCTCGGTTTGTTCTCCATATTTATGAGTCTCTTCTGTTTGGTCCCTCTCCCTGTTTATATATTCTTTTTGTTTCCCTTCCTTTATGTTCATCTGTTTTGTCTCTTAAAGTCCTCAGATGAGTGAAGTCATATGATTTTTGTCTTTCTCTGACTGACTAATTTCACTTAGCATAATACCCTCCAATTCCATCCACGTAGTTGCAAATGGCAAGATTTCATTCTATTGGATTGCCAAGTAATACTCCATTGTGTATGTATACCACATCTTCTTTGTCCATTTGTCCATCGATGGACATTTGGGCTCTTTCCATACTTTGGCTACTGTTGATAGTGCTGCTATAAACACTGGGGTGCATGTGTCCCTTCAAAACAGCATACCTGTATCCCTTGGATAAATACCTACTAGTGCAATTGCTGGGTCGTAGGGTAGTTCTATTTTTAGTTTTTTGAGGAACCTCCATACTGTTTTCCAGAGTGGCTGCACCAGCTTGCATTCCCAACAATGCAACAGAGATCCTCTTTCTCCACATCCTCGCCAACATCTGTTGTTGCCTGAGTTGTTAATGTTAGCCATTCTGACAGGTGTGAGGTTTTGATCTCATTGTGGTTTTGATTTGTATTTCCTTGATGATGAGTGATGTGGAGCATTTTTTCATGTGTCGGTTGGCCATCTGGAGGTCTTCTTTGGAGAAGTGTCTATTCATGTCTTTTGCCCATTTCTTCACTGGGCATTTGTTTTTTGGGTGTTGCGTTTGATAAGTTCTTTCTAGATTTTGGATACTAACCCTTTATCTGATACGTCGTTTGCAAATATCTTCTCCCATTCTGTCGGTTGCCTTTTAGTTTTGCTGATTGTCTCCTTTGCTGTGCAGAAGCTTTTTATTTTGATGAGGTCCCAGTAGTTCATTTTTGCTTTTGTTTCCCATGTGTCTAGAGTTTAAATAGAGGCCTGAACCAGAGATAAAAAGATTTACAAAGTGGACTATTTCCTTACACCATATGCAAAAACAAACTCAAAATGGGTTAAAGAACTAAATGTGGGATCCCAAACCAGATCTCATCCTAAAAGAAAACATGAGCAGTAATTTCTTTGTTATCAGCCATAGCTTAGATGCCTCCTAAGGCAAGGGAAACAGAAGCAAAAATAAACTGTTGGGATTATATCAAAATAAAAAAACTTTTGCACGACAGAAGGAACCATCAACAGAACAAAAAAGGAACCAACTGAATGGGAGAAGATATTCTTATATGATATGTCTGATAAGGGGTTAATGTCCAAAATATATAAATATATAACTCAACACTAAAATAAACAACAACAACAACAGCAACAATCTGATTAAAAAAATTTTCCAAGAAGACATTTTTCCAAAGAAGACATGCAGATGGGCAACACACACATGAAAAGCTGTTCACCATCACTCATCATCTGGGAAATGCAAATCAAAAACCCAGTGAGATATCACCTCACACCTATCAGAATGGCCAGAATCAAAAACACAAGTGACAACAAGTCTTGTCAAGAATGTGGAGAAAAAAGAATCCTTGCACGCCATTAGCGGAAATGCAAATTGGGACACTCACCGGGGAAACAAAGTGGAGGTTTCTCAAAAAGTGAAAAGTAGGACTATCATATGATCCAGTAATTCCACTACTGGGCATTTAGTCAAAAAAAAAACAAACACACTAATTTGAAAAGCTATATGCACCCTTACGCTTATAGCAGCATTATTTACAATAGCCAAGATACAGAAACAGCCCAAGTGTCCATCAGTGGAAAAATGGATAAGGAAGATGTAGCATATGTATATGATGGAATATAATTCAGCCACAAAGAAAGATGAGTCTTGCCGTTTACAACAATATGGATGGACCTAGAGGGTATTATGGTAAGTGAAATAAATCAGACTGAGAAAGACATATATCATATGATTTTACTCATATGTGGAATCTAAAACAGAACAAAACAAATGAATTTTTTTAAAAATTAAAAAATAAAATACAAAACAAAACAAATGAATAAAGAAATGAAAAGGAGAATCAGACCTATAAATACAGAGAACAAACTGATGGTTACCAGTGGGGAGGGAGATATGGAGATGGGCAAAATGGGTGAAGGAGAGGGGGAGGTGCAGCCTTTCCAGTTATGGAATGAATAAGTCACATAAATAAAAGGCAGAGCATAGGGAATATAGTCAATGATATTATAATAGTGTTGTATGGTGACAAATGGTAGCTACATTTGTGGTAAGCATAGCATAACATAGAGGTGTTGAATCACTATGTTATATGCTTGAACTAATATAATATTGAGTCAACTATACTCAAATAAAAATATAAAAGCAAAGCTAGATAATGAAGAAAAAAAATTTGGGAAAATTTCAGAATATGCATGAAAACGAAACTGATATAAGAAATGAGAGAGTGGTCAACAATGTTAAATAATACTAAATGATTAAATAAGATGGAAACTTATTTGTTTCAACTAGATGTTTTTCCAAATAGGCAGACACTGATTGTAGAAGCTGGGGACAAGTTAGATCCTCAGTGATAAAGACAAGATAGTTGAACCCACAAGAAAATAAGGAATTGGCAGAAGAACAAATTTACTAGAGATAATAATGTTGAAAGAAGATACAAAGATGAATAAAGAGAGGAAGACATTAGAAACAAACTTTACATAGTTCACAAATTAACCAAGATGGAGCCTAATGACCATGACAACATCCAAAATCTAACACGTTGCTTTTTTTTTCTTCAGTAAGAATTATGTCTCATTTACTTCTTCAATTTTCTATTTGCAAAAGAAGATTATATAGTCATAAGGAAAACTTATCAATGAAATCTTGTTTACCGATATGTTATGAACTACATTATTTTCCCCCAAAACTCATGGAAAAGCTCCAACCCCCAAGGTGACTGTATTTGGAGATGGGGCCTTTAAAGAGATGGGCCCTTAATTAAGGTTAAATGAAGTCATATGGGGGAGCCCTAATCCAATAGGACTGATGTCCCTCTAAAAAAAGGGGAAGAGGAATCAGAGATGCACATGAAAGGCCATGTGCACGGAGGACATAGCAAGAAGACGGCCGCTGGCAAGCCAAAGAGAAAAGCCTCAGGAGAGACCAACCCTGCAACTCCTTGATCTTAGACGTCCAGTCTCCAGAACTGTAAGAAAATAAATCTCTGTTGTTTCAGATGCCCAGCAAGAGAGACGGTGGGAAGGAGGGAGTGTGAGAGGAAGCGAAGGAAGGAGGGAAATTAATGCTGCTAAATTTCCATTCATAGATCACAGTAATGGTCAAACTTCACTAGCTCTTTCCCCTTAAGTTAGACTTTAATATTTAATTAAAACTTGAGTTTCAAATGTTCTGCTATGAGTTTCATTTAAATCGCTTTTATTAATATTTTAAAACCTGGTGTTTAAGCCAAGGAAATTCTAACTAGAATTATTTTAATAAGAAAACCCAAAAATATTCACCTTATTACTTCAAATACTTAGCTTAGATATTGCTAGACATGACTTTTGGCAGAAAAATAGGATTCCTTTTCAAAATATCAAAAAGCGGGGCGCCTGGGTGGCGCAGTCGGTTAAGCGTCCGACTTCAGCCAGGTCACGATCTCGCGGTCCGTGAGTTCGAGCCCCGCGTCGGGCTCTGGGCTGATGGCTCAGAGCCTGGAGCCTGTTTCTGATTCTGTGTCTCCCTCTCTCTCTGCCCCTCCCCCGTTCATGCTCTGTCTCTCTCTGTCCCAAAAAAATAAATAAACGTTAAAAAAAAAAAATTAAAAAAAAAAAAATATCAAAAAGCGATATATTTTATAATTTCATTGATATAAACTATTCTTACTCTGACATTCCTAAAACTGTCATGGAGCTCACTGGACAACTACCGAGTCATGAATTTTAAGGTTTGATTTTTAGTGACTCAGCACCTCTGGTTGGTGTAACCTATTAACTGAACCAGTTTCTGCCCTCCTATCCAAGTTTCAAGTCAATAAATACCTACAACATGTACACAACAAGTTGCAAAAGTTGACTTGGAATCATTAAGAATTTGACACTACATTTAGAGGCATTTATTTTGTATATGACACAGTTATAATGCTTATGCTATAAGCACATCAGTTTTAAATGCATGTATTGCTGACCCATTCAGTTGTACAGAATTCTCCATGAAGGGGTATTTCACGTACAGCATAAATATGAGGCATTTACACTTGGATATCTCTCAAATCTGAAATTTATGCCATCTTCACTCCAAATTTCCATATAATGTATTTACATAATGGAATTCTATTTTTGACTGTTTGCCTAAGTGTTGATACTAATCCTTGTCTTAAAAACAGGAACCATTTTGGAAAGAAATCTGTGAATATAAAGTAGACAGTGTTTTTGTTGTGTACCAACATACCTACAGAAAAAAAAGTAAAGCCTTTCCTCCCCTACACTGCACTGTTGAAAAGTTTCACAAAAAATGTTAATTTTACAGACTCTGCAGCCTGAACACTCATTTCTGTCTTAATACGTGAGAATCACCAGAATACACTGAAAGAGAATGCGACCACTCCTTCAGGATAGATTCTGTACTTCTTGTTTCAGGGTTTGGGAATGACTCAAGGAGTTCCTGGGTAATAGAAAGCTTGAGATAACAAATTCACTGGATCAAATCCTAGTAGGTCAAGAATTCGAGAAGGGTGTCAGAAGATTAGAAACCGTAGCTTCTCTGGAGAATAGATGGGGTATAGTCTTTAAGTCATGCTCACCATAGGGGCATTCACTTTCCACTGTCCCCTTCCTGTAAAGAGAGCTTTCATACTGTTCTTCCTTTCTGGTCTTATACTCTACTAAACTTTTGCCCTCTGCTCAAAAAAAAAAAAAAAAAAAAAAAAAAGTCATGCTCACCAGAAATAATCCTAAGCTGGTGGAAGAGAGTTGAATCCTAAGCAGTTGAAGAGAGAACTGTGGTAAATGGTTCTTGCATCAATCTCACCCTCCGTAGATGGTTTTCACTTTGGTGTGGGCACTATTTATCTCCAGAAAACTAAAGAAGCATGAAAACCAAAGAAGCAAATGGAGGATGAATATATTCTCAAAACAATAAGGAACCCAGTCTGGTTCTTCATAGAGTTGTAGGAAAGAAGGTGGTGCTTTGGCCTGGCAAAGGCTTGCCCAGGGGGTTTGGCTGGAAAGTGATTTGGGGGCATATCCATAGAGGTCAAGGTGAGTAAAACAAGGAAGAATGTGTCTACAAGTTGGCTGCAACTACTGGAGACTCATGGTCAATCCTGAGAAATCTGAGAAACCTTATGAAGTACATGTAATGAGGGAAATGAAAGGGAAAAGCATGTATCCATCAGTTTCCATGCCCCCCAATTGGTCGAGAGTGGCCTCAGGGGCATCGATTCCCCGGCTCTTCTGGTTTATGCATGCATGAGTGCTGGGTAAGTTTGCAATGGGCATTCTAACAGTGGCATCAAAGGAGTCCCCAGGAGGTATCATGTACTTGCATGTACCTGGGTTATTACTGATCTTCACAAGAGTGTTTGATAAAAGAAAAGTGCTAAGAGGATTTGATGTGTGGCACAAGAGTGGGCCACATTCATGTCACGGATCCACTTGTATCCGCTACTGAGTCAAACTCTTTTGGTGGTGGCCAGCCATAATACCTGAAAAGATTAGAGATTGTTGAAGACAGACCCCCTTGCCTAGCTGGTCCCAAATCCATAACTGATATTCATGACCTTCCTTCTCCATGAAAAACTCTATATTCTCCTCGCTCCTGGCCAATTCAGCTGGTCTAGGGATTCTTGCCTGTTGCATTGATCCAGACCTCCATCTCCTAGTGGCTTTTATATGTGATGGTTTGTTTTGTGTGTCAACTTGACTAGGCCGTGGGGCACCTAGATATTTGATTGAACATTATTCTGGGTATTTCTGTGAGGGTGTCTTTAGATGAGTTTAACGTTTAAATCAGTAGACTGAGGGGTGCCTGCAGAGCTCAGTTGGTTAACCATCCAACTTTGGCTTAGGTCATGATCTTATAGTTTGTGGGTTTGAACCCTGCATCGGGCTCTGTGCTGACAGCTCAGAGCCTGGAGCCTGCTTCAGATTCTGTGTCTCCCTCTCTCTCTCTTCCCGTCCCCTGTTCATGTTCTGTGTGTGTGTGTGTGTGTGTGTGTGTGTGTGTGTGTGTCTCGAAAATAAATAAACATTAAAAAAATAATAAATCAGTAGACTAAGGCAGATTGCCCTCTGTTTGTGGGCCTCATCTAATCAGTTGAAGGCCTCAATAGAACAAAGATCTGGTGCTCCCCTAAATAAGAGGAAATTCCTCCTGCCTTTCAAGCCGGGACATTGATTTTTCTTCCTGCTTTGGACTTAAACTGAAACATCAGCTTTCTGAGTCTTGAGCCTGCCAGTCTTTGGGCTGAATTACATCTTTGGCTCTCCTAGGTCTCCAGCTTGCTAACTACCGATCTTAGGATTTGTTCTCTGGAGAATCCTGACTATGGCGATATTCTTGCCTTGCCCTTGTCAGTTATGGTTGCTGAATTTCCCATTTACAGTGAACTCCAGACACAGAGCATGCCTTCTAGTGAGATGCTTGTTGTAAGATAACCTGACCTCTCTCCCAAAAGTGATATTCGAAATAGCCTGTTTCCAGTATTCCAAAATCTGTTTTTCTGTAACTTTTACCTACTACTACTTTGATCTATCTGGGGCAACATAGAGTAAGTTCACTTCTTCACCATCCTAACGACTCTAGAAAACCTGAGAATAGAAATCATGCCTTTCCTTCAAGCTCAAGTTACCTCACGTTGCCTCATATAATCTTAGGGCTCCCATTTTTCTCATGTCCCCGTTTGTTTTCCTTTTACAGAGGTCAGTGTGTCTGTGGCTCTTTTAAACAGTGTTGCCCTGAGGTGGGCATAGGACTCAGCTGTAGTCGGATTGATGCAAAATGAAAAGGAACCATACTTGTGTCTAAGAATTCTGTACCACTTTGATTATCTCCATGTGGGACTCACCTATTTATATATTTACCTTCTGGTAATTCCACTCCCTGTATATAGGCATCCTCAATTTTCACTGTACATCCTACACAGATGTAAATATGTCTAGGAGTATTTCAGGTCACATCAAACTCTGGCCTCCTGGCTGGGGCATCTTTTCCCAAACTCCTAGCAGTAGTTTGAGGAGTTAGAACATCAACTGATATGAAGCTGAAAATTTTTAGTATATGTCAGCTATCCACCACATAGGTAGACAAACTCCACCTGTATGTAAGGAAAACTGGCTTTGATCCCACTAGCTGAATATTTTTATTCAGAGGCTTTAGAGTCTGTAAGAATAGTTACTTGCACCCAATATTGTTGAGCCAATGAAAAGACACTAAAATGATGCTATTTATTCCAACCCTAATATCACAGGCAAGCCCTGTAGGTCAATCAGTCCCCTCTCAGAGTGGGTATGACTTACCACAAATGCCGTGCTATCAACCCCTTAGGACTGCCCATTGCGTCATAATGGAATTTCAATTGGATTTCACCGCAACCAATCAAATAAGTTATAAATAAGATCAGAGCACCTCCCTGCTTATAAAGATAGATTCAATTATGGGTAATGTTCTGCGTGTACTAGCTCCAAAGTGAGAAGTATTAATTTGTTCAGATACTTGGGAGGAAAAAAAGAGAGAGAGAGCATACAATGATTTGTTTTATTTTATGTAACTTTTATTTTGGAACAGTTTTAGATTCACAGAAAAATTGCGAAGATAATATAGAGGGTTCACATAAACTGCACAGCCAGACTCCCCTCCCCATTAAAACATCAACATTAGTATGGTACATTTGCCACAATCGGTAAACTCCATTAATATGTTATTAACAATTAAGCCCTTTCTTTATTCAGATTGCATTAGTGTTTTCCCAATCCTTTCTCTGTTCCAGGATCTCATTCAGGACATCACATTCTAGGTAGTTATCATCTCTTCTTAGGCCCCTCTGGGCTGTGATGGTTTGTCAGATTTTTCATGTTTTTTATGATCTTGATGGTTTTGAGGTGGTACTAATATGGTGTTTTATAGAGTATCCCTCAGTTGGGATTTATCTGATGTTTTTTCTTATAATTAAATTGGGCTTATGAGTTTGGGGAGGAAGAATACAGGGATGAGTGCCATTCTCATCACATCATGTCAAGTGTACATGCTATCCAATGACATATCATTATTGAAAAAGACCTTGATCTCTCTTAACCAGTCTGAGGGATCAAATTCATCGCTTTTATAAAAGAACAAAAGTTAGGACTGCTTCTGTTTTAAACAATGTGTTAGAACATTTGTAGGTAGCACTTAAGGAATGGGAAGTTAGGCTTCTCCTCACTGAGAGTGGGATATCTGCATAAATTATTTGTAATCCTTCTCTACGTGATACTTGTCTCTTCACCCCGTTTATTCGTATAATTATTAATTTGTATCAGCATGGATCATGACTATTTAGTTTATAAGCAGGATTATAAGCCAACACTACCAATACCATTTTATTGATTTGTTATTTCAGTTTTGGCCTTTGGGAACTGTTTCATTTGGCTCCTGTGGCCCTTTGAACTACCCTCCTTAATATGTGTGTGCATTTGCTTACGTTCTGGCAAGATAAGTTGCTCCAGACTGATCTTGTCTACTTCTTGTTATGGTCCTATGATCAGCAGTTTCTCCAAGGAGCCCTGATTCCTTTTATTTCAGAATAGCAATAGAGGCCAAGATCATTGTGTTAGGTATGTTCATTGCTAAAGGGGTACCATTGCTTCTAGGCTCTCTCAAGAGCAAGAAAATATGTGTATACAGTAGACTCATGTCTATATAAATATCTATTAACATTTATTTACCTAACCATTTTTGTAGACACAGATACTGTATTAAGTAATAAGGTGTTTAATTAATGAAATATAACTTATTTCATCAAATTATACGAAATTGCAATTTTGTATATCAAAAATGATCATTATCAGCAAGTTCATTTACATAGCTCAATCTAATACATACAGAAAAGAGTATAAAACAAAAAATTTAGTTTCTCAAATATCCATGTAACCCCCTCAGTTAAAAGGAAAAAAGAACATTACCAACATATATGTCCCTACCATGGACCCCTTCTCCCTGGAAGTATCTATTCTCCTCATGTTTGTAATGGTTATTTTTTATTCACTTTATCCATAGAGTAAGTTTTAACACCTGAGTATGCATTTCATAAATATATAGTTTTTCCTGTTCTTCCTTTTATGTGAATGAAATCATAGTACATATAACATTTTGTGTCTTGTGAGATACATCATGGGTTACATGGATCTTTAGTTCATTCATTTTCATTGTGTATAATAATTTATGGTATAAATGTACTATAATTTATCCATTTTCCTGTTGATTGATACTTGGTAATATTGTTCTGAACACAGAGCCAAAGAGCAGCACAATTACACTTTGACTGATCATCAGGTTTCTTGTTATCATAAAACTTCAAATTCATTGCCACTTTAAAAGAAAGAAAATTAGGACTACCTCTGATTTAAACAATCTCTTAAAACACATAATCACTCCAAAAACTTCTGATTATAATTTGGCCTCTCCAGTAATTCTGTCTACAGAGAGAAAATTATATGATCCATTACAAGTATTCCAGTTTCCGTGACACTTGGACTTCTCGTTGTGAATGAAATAAATTGGCAGTATGTTTTTATACACCTGTCTCAGGAGTTTGGTTAATGAGTCCATCTCAGAGAGATGATCTCCTTTTGGTACGTTGATAAAATCAGATATTAAATTGCAGTGGGACCACTTGAGAGGCAAGCAGGGAGCCTTCCCCAGACAGATATATACTATCCTTCAATTGTGAGCATGAGCAAGCAAGAGCCTAAAACCTATTTGAACTTGTAAAATAGCTAACTCCCATGGTCCCAACTGTGGGAAATCTGTGTAAGACGATTCAACAAAATTCCTGCCAGAAATGTATTAGTGTTTCTTATTTATAAAGATTTTTATAATATTCTATCTTTTAAGAAATTTCTTTCTATAATATACTCATTCTCTTTTACCTGTCCTAATTATATGCAATTGTCTGTGACCAAGTTTTTTTACGAGCACAAAATTCAAAAATAGCATTTCAAGAAAACGCATTCAAGATTTTAAAGAAAAAAAACAGATAACTGTATTTCTAAAGTACCGTGTGTGTTCAAAATACCTTCAGGGGGTTGCATTTAATTCAGAGAAAAGTAGGTCAATCCTTCCAAGATCAATTTATAATCAAATAGCTACTCTGTACTCTTATAATATTTATTTTATAGCTCTTTCATTAATGTCATTCTATATTTCTCTACCAAACGAAACTACATGACTTTTATGTTAACCACTGTTAACATTTTTCATTTCTTGTATGGATTTGTGTTGTTAGAACAAAAGCAAAAACAATTTACCTTTGAAATAAATTGTACAGGAGGCTTTAATTTTAATCCTGCCTAAATGTGCTTTGATTATTTTTACAACAAATTCCGGGAAATAAAAGAGTAGACATCTATTTCTTTAGTCCCCTTTTCTCACATTAGTCTCTTCCAATGCATGGATCTTACAGATGTGAAAAAAAAGCTTTATGAACCCTATCAGATACGCTTAATATACTTCAAATGTTTAGTCAGTTTCTGGGGTAATTGTATTCTCCTGTTAGAAGACATCCAAATAGGAATGAAGGCTGAGAAATGGGGTAGCATGGCTCCAGCGTCGCTGGCATTCACCACATATCGCCATCTTCTGGGAAGATTAGGTACTGCAATGGTGTACAGGCCCGCAAGCAAATAGCTTAGTGCCGATGGAAGGATGGTGGGAAAACAGCAAGGATTAAATTTGAAAATATCAAATTTAATCAATGAATTCCATAATTATAATAATTTATGTAAAATTCTAAATACCGTCTTTTAAAAATTATATGCAATGGTCATTTAAAAGCAAAAACATTTTATTGTACTTTACATGAAAATCATACTATGCCTATTTTTCAGTCACAGGATAGTGCCCAGTATAGTTTCCATTAAATAGTAAGTATTCAAAAATTATTTGTAAAGGGATTGAATTAATGAATGAATGGTAGCCACTATATCCAAGAAGTCATTTATTAGCGTATTTCTTATGGCACAAAATTATTTCTGTAAAGTGCAATTTGAATGAAAAGCATTAGCTAATTGAAAGCACTCTGAATTTCTTCTATGGTACTCCATAGACTAGTTTTGAAGCATATCCATATAAAATTAATATTACCAGAAATGCAATGGAATTTCATTAATATTTTAACATTATGAAACACTTTGAAATGATTAAAAGATTTCCATGAAGTAAAAATGATGCAGATTTGTGAAACTGTGTCATTGATTGAAGTGTTGATTTGAATTATGTCCGTGCACAAGGACCTTTAGACAAACTCAGAAAATATTAATGATTCACTTATAAGTTTATAACTTTGACACTATTATAGACTAGAATATAGAGAATAAACTATCTGACATATATGACCTTAGATTTTTTTTTTTAATTTATAATGCTAGTGTTTTCAATAAAAACAAGTTCAATAATTCTTCTCCAAGTGCCACAGTCTTTGTAACCCAGGCTCCTAATATAGGGGCTAGCATGGAGTACACCCTCCATTAGTTATTGAGTTTATTTGAATTTAATTTAGTAAATTAAATGTTCAATGCAAGTAATATGTGGACTATTTATATACCCTTTCCATCAATAAATTATACAAGCTTACCAAAAACAAAAAATATGCATTCATTTGATATATCCAGCAGTCTGCTTAATGCTGCTAAGCAGGAAACATTTAATAAATGCTTATAATTCACAGTCAATGAAGGGAGATTATAAAACATTTTATGAAGTAAATACAGACTGTCATTAAGATAGGGCTAGGTGAGGGGCACCTGGGTGGCTCAGGGCAACTCAGGTCATGATCTCTTCATTGAGTGTGGAGCCTGTTTGGGATTTTCTCTTTCTTTCTCTCTGCCTCTCCCCTGCTCCTGTGCATGCCCACATGCACACATGCTCTCTCTCTCTCTCTCAAAATAAATAAATTAAAATTTTTTTAAATTTAAAATTAATTAATTAATTAATTTAAGAAAAACATGGAGCTAGGTGAAATAATGAGCTCACCTTGGAGTAGAGAATACTGTTACTTTTCTAGAAATTTCTCATTTCTCATCTTAGTGTGATACAATGAAGACTAAAACTTAGTTTGATCAAGGTCATGCAACCAGGAAGGTTTAAGACGCAGACACAAGTCTACCTGATGTCCCCCCCCTCCTCCCATTCCACTGCCATACAATTCCCACCCCCATCTACTGTATCCCACGGCCCCACCTTGTCCCACCACACTGCTACCCAATGGTTTTACAATGCTTTAAATTCCTCAAGTTCTACTTCTCAGTCAATGCCTCTTTTTATCTTTATAGTTCCTTCCCTTAGAAAGCAAGTACATGCTAGACATAGGCAACAGATGCTAGGAATAGGTGTGGTGTCGGCAAGTCTTTTTTATTTATTTTTATTATTTATTTTTTTACAATTTTTTTAATGTTTACTTTTGAGAGAAAGAAGAGCACAAGTGCGGGAGGAGCAGAGAGAGGGAGACACAGAATCTGAAGCAGGTTCCAGGCTCCAAGCTGTCAGCACAGAGTCCCATGCAGGGCTCAACCTCATGAGCCTCGAGATCATGACGCTTAACTGACTGAGCCACCCAGGCACCCCAAGTCTTTTTTTATGTTTTAAAGTTTGTTTATTTATTTTTAGAGAAAGAAAGGGAGCACGCGCACACACATGCATGTGAGCAAGGGTGGGGCAGAGATAGGGAGGGAGAGAGAGAATCCCAAGCAGACTCTGTGTGATCATGACCTGAGCTGAGATCAAGAGGCTGACGCTTAACTGATTGAGCCATCGAGGTGTCCCTGTATAGGCAGACCTTACAGTAATAAGGCACCACAAACTTCCTCTTATTCTAGAAATGAAGAACCAGTCTCTTTTTTTGCAAAACATTTGTGGGCTGCTAGAGAAAGAGTCATGCTGTCAAAGGCATCTTTCATTCACCTTCTCACTTCAGCATGGCTATAGCAACCCATCACAATGTACAGTGTTACAAAATAATATTTAAAACTGCCCAGGAGAGTTGATTGATTTACTGGCCAAAACACCCACTACCGTGCACTGAATTGCGCCAGCCCTCCTAAATGCGTACATTGAGTCCCTAACCGCTAGTACCTCAGAATGTGAGCGTATTTGAAGATAGGGCCTTTAAAGAGGTAATTAAGGTGTAAGGAGTCATAAGCGTGGGCCCTAATCTGACTGGTGTCTTTATAAAAAGAGACATCAGAGACGTACTCATTCAGGGGGAGCTCAGGTGAGAACACAGAGAGACACCAAACCTGGCAACACCTTGAACTTGGGCTCCCAGCCTTCCAAACTATGAGAAAATAAATTTGAATTGTTTAAGCCCCCTGGCCCATGGTGCTTTGTTACTGCAGCCCTAGGAAACTTATACAACCAGGAAGGTTCTACTTTCACCCAAATCTGCCACCTTTTGTTAGAAAGATGATGTAAAATGTACACGTACGTGTATAAGAGTAGGGTGGTGTTGGTGGGTTTTATTTCTACTGAATCTCTAGAAAGATGCTGATAATGGTTAGTATCCATTTCCATGATCTTCATGTCCTTTATTTATTAAATAGCTAAGAATAACTTACATTAATTTTGTCATAACTTGCTACAAATGAAAGCCTTAAAGACACAGGCATGGTTTTACAAAACTGTCATCCACTGTGAGACATATGATAGACTTATAAAATGTGCCTGCTAGCGATTTGTCTTTCCGTTTCTTGGCAACTGAATGGCTTTTGGAGTGTCAAATGATTAGGTGGAAGGAAATAAGGCTTTGTGAAAGTACAATGAAAGCCAAAGCCATATTGTGGGACGTGGGAAAGACGCATTTATAATTTTGCAGTTATTTAGACGATCCAGATCAAATTCTGCCAAACTAGGCCATGCTCCCGAAATTAATTTCTCCCTTTCCCGCACAGCTTTTGATTAAAGTTATGTGCTTTGTTAGTAATTTTCCCTACTTCTCCTTTCATGTCAGTATGCTTGGAGTGAGCTCCAAATCTCCAGACAGAGGTGGGGATTGTCTTCTTCCAACCCAGCAGCTCCCGGACCCACACACGCGTAAGCGTGTGCGTCCTGAAGGCACTCGGTACATGTTAGAGGAAATAACATGATGAAGGTGTTTTGGAATTGGGTAGGTTACCTAGACAAGTCCTATGAGTGTAGATGAAGTGAACTGAGAAAATCAAGCAACTTTGAAATAAAATGATAACATGTGATAAGGACCAGCAGGTAATGAGGAAGTCAAGTTTCTTAGGAAAAGGAGAGAGTCTTGGAGCAATAATTGCCTAACCTGAACTGAAGGAATGTCCCCCTAATCCCAGTGCTTAATACAAAGCTGAAAACTGTGAACATTTACATCAGATTGGTGGGTTTGTTTCTTGTATCCTGGCAGAAATTTGTTTATTCCTGCATCACTAATGGTGTGAAGTGCTGAATTCTACATATCGTCACTGGTGGGGAGAAGAATACAATGAATATGACTCACAAGCAGTGTCATAACGTTAACCGAAGGGGGTGGGAACTTGTTTTTAGTTTGAATCCCAAGGAGAAACCTATCTTATTCTTCAAAAGGAGAGAAATAAAATCTCCTCTTTTGAGATTAAAAAATAAAAAAGAGGGGCGCCTGGGTGGCTCAGTCGGTTGAGTGGCCGACTTCGGCTCAGGTCATGATCTCACAGACTGTGAGTTTGAGCCCAGCGTCGGGCTCTGTGCTGACAGCTCAGAGCCTGGAGCCTGTTTCAGATTCCGTGTCTCCCTCTTTCCGACCCTCCCTCGTTCATGCTCTGTCTCTCTCTGTCTCAAAAATAAATAAACGTTAAAAAATTAAAAATTAAATAAGTAAAAATAAAAAAGATAAACAGCAAATTATCAGAGTGTAGCTGACACAGGATAGAAACAGGACTGAGTACTCAGATTAGAAAAAGTGCTCTACAGCCAAATAAAAACAAAGCCCTTTTTAAGGGCAACAAATAGAGCAGGAAGCAAGCATTTTGCGGTGCATGACTGGAGGGAAACTAGCCAATTAGAACCCAGAACCCATTTTGCTTGGACTCTAACAGTGGTGGTTATATTCACAGGATAAACCACACCAAAAATAAATAAATAAATAAATACATACATACATACATACTAAGGAAGAAAGAAAATCGCATTTATATAGTGTTGCTCTGGCAAAATGCTGCACAAACTTGAGGCACATCTCCTGTTGTGACATTATTTTTATCTGTGTCTTTTTAAGTTGGGTCTTCTCAGATGAAGGATTTCCTGCACTGACTTTGCTGACTTGTCTGAGAACACTTTCACACACACCGGTTGATAGCTGGCTTTTTAATAATATCCCATGGAGAGTTCTATGCTACTGTTGCCTTTATACTAACCACCCCACTAAGAAATAGTTACAAGCTCAGAAATGCCCTTGGTCGAGTTCTGCATCCACATTTCATCATAGCCGGGGTTTTTTTGCCCCCTGGGACAGACTACGTTGTCACACTTCTGAAGCAAACCTCAGTGATGTGTTTTGTCCTCTTGAAGTAGTCCTCTGCCTGAGGTCTCTCTGATCTACGTCTCTGTGGCCAGAGTCCATTTCACTTCTGATCTGCTGCCATTGGCAAGAGCCGTAGCTGCTCTGTCTTCAAACTGCCCTTTATTGTAGCAGAGATCTATGGTGAGTTCATTCGTTCGACTAGTATTTGACAGCTTACTGTCTGCTAAGTACCACACTGAGACATTGCACAATGATTACGTAAGACCATGTTTCACATATGATGAATTCAGAATTTCAAATTTAAAACTCAGAATGCACAGCCACATAAACGCATGTAAGGCCAAGTGGTTCATTCTGCCCGAGAGAGCCAGGTAATGCTTTATGGAGTGCTTAGTCCTTATTCTGGGTCTTAAAGGATGGAAGAGTCTTTTTAAAAAGCTAATTCTGGCATTTAAATGAATGTGGAGGATAAAGTAAGGTGAGGGAGAAAATGGTGTGAAGGAGAGCAGTAGCATCATGGTATATCAACTTGAATTAGACTGAGCTGTGAGTAGCAGGCATCACCAATCGGTAGCTGAGACAAATATATGGAAGTGGTCCAGGTCATCCAGTACTGGGATTTGGTCCCTCAGAGGCCTCAGGGGCTTACGCTCTTTCTGTCTGGCTGCTTTGCTTTACATGGATGCCATTACCAAGATCACGTCAAGGTCCCACCAAGATGGATGTTTCAGACCCAACAGTATGTTCTCATTCCAGCCAGACCAACGGATAAGTTCAATATTAGCCTCTCGCTTTCTTGAACTCTCTTTTGGTGTTCACTTCTCCCATTCTTCCACAGACAGCCACTCACATTCTGACCGTCACATTCAAGGTTCTTGTACTGCATCCCATAACCTCCTTTGCATTGCACTCACTGGCCTCCACTGCCCAACTTTGCCATGCACTTCCTCTAAGGCATCACTGGCTCATCCAATTTCTGTAGTCTTAACTATTACTATTCATCCCCTAGAGACCCCAGTAACCTCCTTATTCAGTACAAAAACTCACTGTCAAAAGTTGTAATCATCCCTTGCATACAGCCCCAACTCACTTCCTCTCTGTCAATTTGCCATGCTTTCTTAGCAAAGCCACCACGCTGGGTAAATTCATCTTTCTGCCTTCTCCATTACTGCATCAACACAGCTAAATATAGGTGGGGAGAAAGAGTTACATCAATTCTTCCCACTTACAATAAATAACAAACTGTAGGCAGTCCTTGCAAAGCATATATCTACTGTAGTCCTCTAACTCATTTATTCTCCCAGTGTCCTAGGTCCTATTTTATACCTTGTTCTGTGTCCTCAAATCTCCACCATTTCCCCCTGCATCTTCTCTCTCGGCTGATGACCTGACTTCCACCACATTCTCCTACCCATCTGTGCCTGTATCTTCTGTATTCCTGACTGTTCATCTCCTGTCGAAGGCTGCTTCATCCCTTATTGACTAGACCTCAACCACTCTCTTCCTGGTGAGCAACCCTGCCTTCTCTCGCCTGTGTGATCAGCGTTTCCTTCTACACTGGTTCATTCCCCCAAAGTATTTTCTTGATACTAATTTCCTCATGAGCTACTGACCCAGTCTCTTGGTCACTCTTTCTATAGAACCCTTGCCTCTCTGCTGCTCCTCGGTTATAGTAGACATGGTTGTATACTGACATTGGCCTTTGCTTTGTCTGGAATTCCCTTCCTCCAGGTATACATTAAAAATACTAATTAATTGTGATTATGTTTTATTAGCTATCTCCCCCAAGTAAAATGTAGGATTGAAAAAGACAGTGATTTTTTTAAAAAATCCCATGTGCCTGGAATAGTGCCTAGAACATATTTGAAACTCCGTATTTGTTAAACACATTGAATTTAGTTTCAATTTCCCAAGCCCTGGTGTTTTGATGGAATAATCTGCTTATATCAGATAAAACTCTTGATTTGGAATGACAGAGCCTAACTGCAACCAACACAAGCAGCGACGGTTCATTTGTTTGTCTTGTTGTTTTTCTTTGTTTTTCTTTGTTTTGGTCTGGTTTGGTTCATGTAACAAGATGGCCCAGGATTCATAATTCTTATAGAGGCTCATCTGAATCCAGGTCCTCAAAGAAAGCCAACAGGGTTTCACCTCTTTTTTTGGGGGGGGGGTAGAATATGAGTAGGGTATGGGCAGAAGGAGAGAGGGACTCTTAAGCAGGCTTCATGCTCAGCATAGAACCTGACGTGGAACTTGATCCCACGACCCTGAGCCAAAATCAAGAGTTGGATGCTCAATCGACTGAGCCACCCAGGCCTCCCTCACTTCTGTCTTTTAATGGTATTCTCCTGTCTTTTTGCTTCATTGTCCAAGAGGATCTTTCCCTTGGAGGAGAAATCGGCCCAAGCAGCTTTAGGTTTACATGATCTTTGTGTCCCAGAGATCACAGTGGCATCTCAAAACACACAGGTGGGCCACTGCTGGGTCAGTGCCGGTCACATTCTGGCAACAATCTGTTAGGCCAGGTCTGGCTCACATGCCCCTCCTGAAGAGCCTGGGAAGGGCTGAGATAGAATCAGAACAAACACATCAGAGTCATGTGGAAGGCACTGGCTCTCTCTAGAAAGTGGAAGAGATAGGTCATTTCCCTAAAATACAATGCTGAAAAATTTTTAATCTACTCTGGAACTAAAGAAGGCCTGGAAAACATGCATATTTTGTTTCTTTGTTATTTTTTTTAACATGAAATTCAGACCCTGGAAAATCTAACATTAAAAAATTCCGTATCATTATTTGAGCAATACCATTTCAAATTGGCAATGTGCCCATCTGAAATGTCTCCAAAAGTTTTTAAACCAAAAAATGAACATTTTTAAATTTATTTTTTTGTATTTTCAGAAAAATGAGAAGCATAGAAATCTATTAAGCAAAAGATGTAGCTTTCTTAGTAAAAAAAAAATAAATAAATAAAATATTTTCCAAAATTTTGTTAAAATTTTATTATAAAAAGTAATTAGGTTACACATGACTTAGTTTAATGTCAAGTCCTATATACTCTTGAGGTAGTTTACATATATATATACCTTTGCCTACATGTAGTACATGAGACTTACATTATCATATTAATAAATAAGATAAAGTTTTAGAAAGCTCAAAGAATAATAATTAGGTTTAAAATTGGGGCGCCTGGGTGGCTCAGTCGGTTAAGCGTCCGACTTCAGGTCAGGTCATGATCTCGCAGTCTGTGGGTTCAAGCCCCGGTCGGGCTCTGTGCTGACAGCTCAGAGCCTAGAGCCTGTTTCAGATTCTGTCTCCCTCTTTCTCTGACCCTCCCCTGTTCATGCTTTCTCTCTCTGTCTCAAAAATAAATAAACGTTAAAAAAATTTTTTGAAATTACTTTAAAGAAATGTGTCTGAATTTTAACAAGTTTTAGAAAATATTTATTCTTTGTACTTAACCATTATATGAGGAAGAGAATAGCATTATTTGTTAAAATAGCATATAATCTAGCTTATTTTCTTATTAGGGATCGTATATATGTATAAAAGAATTGTTTAAAATTAGTGTCACATTATTACCATTCTCTGATCAGCAAAAATATGATTGCATTAGAAGACATTAATGTACCTCTCTATACACAAATATTTTATCTCTAATTAATCAAAGTATTTATCTTAAAATACTTATTAAATGAGTTCTTCCCTAAAATATATAATGATTATAATGTAGTAAAGATCATAATTTAGACTCTATAGGGTTATCCTGTTAATTAAAATTCTATCTATGGGACAACATAATTATAACTTTAAAATAGTTTAACTTTCCGTGCCCTCCAGGTTAAGTGTAAATTATAACTGAATATATGTAAAATAATTATGGGAGAAAATCTAATATGCCACACTGCAAGCAAAAAATACTTTCTTGGAAAGTTGTGTGTAAATTGAACTGTATTTAAAAAGATATATGGGGTGCCTGGGTGGCGCAGTCGGTTAAGCGTCTGACTTCAGCCAGGTCGCGATCTCGCGGTCCGTGAGTTCCAGCCCCGCGTCGGGCTCTGGGCTGATGGCTCTGAGCCTGGAGCCTGTTTCTGATTCTGTGTCTCCCTCTCTCTCTGCCCCTCCCCCATTCATGCTCTGTCTCTCTCTGTCCCAAAAATAAATAAACGTTGAAAAAAAAATTAAAAAAAAAACATATAAGGAAAACTTACAATGGATATCTCTATAAGATTAATTTTTAAGTTTACAATGTCTTTGTAAAATGAAGGAGTCTTAATTTCTTCTTTTCAATTTCTGAATTTTTAAAAATAAGATATGTGTGAAATAGTGTTGTCTCTCAATCACTGAGCACAAGGGCTGAGGCTGGACCCACCAAGCTCAGAGAGAGAAGACGTGGTCTAAGCCTGCCTCAGGGATGGCACTTGTAAGCACGAAAACAAGTAGCAAGTGATATTTCCTGATTCCAAAAAATATTCCCAAGCCACCATTTTCCTGGGTTCTTCAGGCCACTTGCCTACCTGTCCTGAATATGTGAAGGCTTGGAGAACTGCCCTTAGCATATAGATTTTCTGGAAAAAAATCAACCATCAAGATAAGGAATAAAATGCCAGGTAGTATCCACATAATTTTTACTATAATTAGCTTTCAGCAAAATATGTCCTTATCCTTTTCTGTCACAGACATAACATTATCTTAGGTGCAATGGAAAAACATCAAAATTATTATGTTGAAAACTCTAAAACTTTTTCATTCAGAGTTTGATATACCTTACTCAGAGTACAGATGTAAGTTTGTTTTGTTAAAACTAATTTGTATGCACAAGAAAAAAACAGTAATCTGTATGCATGTAACCATATGCCCTTTCTTAATATTTCTCCCATTTAAATGTAAAGTGTTTTTTAGAGATTTTATTTGGGATTGAACATGTATGTTTGACATTTGTGAGCTTTTAAAATCATAATGTAAATGGTGATGGGCTCCCAATTTAAAAAATTTATTTCAAATAATTACTTGTGAAATATAGGGTTTACTATTAACACCCTCTTACTTCAAAAAGCCTATTGCTCACGCATTTTTTCTAGCTTTGTTGAAATATAATTAACATAAAATTTTGTGTACGTTTAAGGTGAACAGTGTGTTGATTTGATACACTTATATATTGTAATATGATTACCACCATAGTATTCGCTACCCTTGTCAGCACTTCTATGTAAACAGTGTTTAAATCACTGCTGAGGAACATGACCACTGTAGAATGTAAACAGCTGTTGCAGAAATTGAGGGTCTAGTGATCAATCAAGATAGAAAACACAGGACAAAGACATTTCTTTAGCATCGTTCACATGCTAATACATAATAGGAAACTCCAAAAGGGAGGTAAAGAGAATTTTCCCACTTTATCTGCTAAGAATTCCTTTTTTTTTTTTTTTTTTTTTTTTAAGAAGCATTTGTTTGTGGACCTTGTGTTTCTCCGAAAAGACTTTGGGACTTGTGGGCAGTCAGTAAAAATGCTTTATAACAGCAGGAAGGACAGGGCAGGAATCCTGAGAATACTATCACTGCCACTAGCCACATCTAGAATGTTTTCTGGTAATGCTTGATTTTGATGCAAGGACTATTTAACTATTTAACTTATAATTTGGAACCCTTAGTCCTGATCCACTTTGGATTTTTTTTTCTTTACCTTGGTACCTTTTGATATAATAGTGGTGGCTACATGGTATGTGATGGAGATATTTGCTTAACAAATAACCAGAGTTTGAGCCTGAACTCGACCACTTTGTATCCATGTGTTTCTGCACACTTTGTCTGATCTCTTTAAACCTCAGATTATACATTTGTAAAATGGAAATAATAATAATACTGTGTTAGTCTATGAGGATTGCCATAACAAAATAACACCAACCAAGTGGCTTAAACAATAAAAATTTATTTTCTCACAATTCTGGAGGCTATAAATCCAAGATGAAGGTGCACGAGGGTTGGCTTAATTCTGATGCCTCTTTCCTTGGCTTGCAATTGGCAATCTTCTCCCTTTGGCTTCACATGATCGTCTGTGTCCTATACAGAGAGAAACACCAGTAATATTGGATTAGAGCTTACCTTATGACTTGATTTTACCTTAATTACCTCTTTAGAAGCCCTATCTCCAAACACAGTCATATGATTTGGAGAGACATATAATTCAACCAGTAACAAGTATTTTCCTCACTGGGTTGCCATATAGGTTTGGTAGCATTTATACAAAATTTAACACAAAGTCTGGAATGTAGCTAGAACATATTAGAAGTTAATTATTTATTTATTTATATTGGCCTGGACCATCTCCGTTTGAAAATGTAGTGTTTTAAGATTTTCGAAGGAATCTTAAGTATTTTTGAAAATAACAAACTGACAATAAATTTCATATATTGAGAAAAAATAAATAAAAAGAAAAAAGAAAATAAAAAAAAGAAAAGAAACTGTAGGCAAAAGATATGATAAATGATATAGTTTTGACCATAAAATAGTAGATTTTGAGGAAAAAATTTCCATAAGCTTTGGCAATCCTGAACTCATGCTGAAAATCATCTATAATTTAATCGCAGCATCTTCTTAAAAGTTATTTATAGGGGCGCCTGGGTGGCTCAGTTGGTTGAGCGGCCGACTTCGGCTCAGGTCATGATCTCGCGGTCCGTGAGTTCGAGCCCCGCGTCGGGCTCTGTGCTGACAGCACAGAGCCTGAAGCCTGCTTCCGATTCTGTGTCTCCCTCTCTCTTTGACCCTCCCCCGTTCATGCTCTGTCTCTCTCTGTCTCAAAAATAAATAAACGTTAAAAAAAAAAAAACTTATTTATAAAAGTGCAGTTCCTAGAAAGAGTAGATAGTGTAATCTGCATATATAAGTCATTCTTTTGCATAATCATTTCAAGTCACATGCTTATATTGGGCCAGATTCATCCAGTTACCAATCACCTATCATAATCAATGGACACATCAAAAAAGAAAATACATTCAATTAACTGGAAATCTGAATCTTTGCAAAGCAGGCACTGGGTTTATTCTCTGAAAGTTATATATGTATGAAATCACCTTAAATAGCAAAGTATAAATACCTGCTAATGAAGAGAATTTTTTTTTAAGAATGAAAAGAAAGTTAAAGTAGATCCAGTACCAAGAGGTGAACAGTAGATGAGCATTAACTGAAGATATCTAACTTTTAGCCTAAAAACATATATAATCTGGTGTGCAACTTATGACTGAGCTACATCACATTTGAAGTTTTCCAATTTAAAACATTTTTATGTTTGGAGAGCCTGGGTGGCTCAGTCAGTTGGGTGTCTGACTTCAGCTCAGGTCATGATCTTGTGGCTCACGAGTTCGAGCCCTGCATCCGGCTTTGTGCTGACAGCTCAGAGCCTGGAGTTTGCTTCAGATTCCGTGTCTCTTTCTCTCTCTGCCCCTCCCCAGCTCACGCTCTGTTTCTCTCCCTCTCTCTCTGTCTCTCTCTTTCTCTCTCTCTCTCTCAAAAATAAATAAACATTGGGGCGCCTGGGTGGCGCAGTCGGTTAAGCGTCCGACTTCAGCCAGGTCACGATCTCGCACTCCGTGAGTTTGAGCCCCGCATCAGGCTCTGGGCTGATGGCTCAGAGCCTGGAGCCTGTTTCTGATTCTGTGTCTCCCTCTCTCTCTGCTCCTCCCCCGTTCATGCTCTGTCTCTCTGTCCCAAAAATAAACGTTGAAAAAAATTTTTAAAAAATAAATAAATAAATAAATAAACATTAAAAAAATTAAAACATTTTTATGTTTTCATGACTTCTAATTTCCTAATAACTGGTGACTGATTTGACAAACTTGGACATTTAACCACAAAGGAAGATGGGACGCCTGGGTGGCTCAGTCGGTTAAGCTTCCAACTTCAGCTCAGGTCATGATCTCACACTCTGCGAGTTCGAGCCCCGCGTCAGGCTCTGTGCTGACAGCTGAGAGCCTGGATCCTGCTTCAGATTCTGTGTCTCCCTCTCTCTCTGCCCCTCCCCTGCTCATGCTCTGTCTCTCTCTGTCTCAAAAATAAATAAAAACATTTAAAAATTTTTACCCACAAAGGAAGAAATGTTTATTACCAAGTAGAACAGCAAGTCAACCAAGAGCAATGAGCAGCCCTGTAGTCACAAACAGGTTTATTAATGTCAACGATACATGCTAACCGGACTAATTATTAAATATGTTTAAAGAATTATCACACTTGGGGCATTGTTAAGTATCTGACACACTCAGTGGTTAAGTGGCCGACTTCGGCTCAGGTCATTATCTCGCAGCTTGTGGGTTCAAGCCCCGTGTTGGGCTCTGTGCTTACAGCTTGGAACCTGGAACCTGCTTCAGATTCTGTCTCCCTTTCTCTCTGTCCTCCCCACACCTGCGTTCTGTCTCTCTCTCAAAAATAAATAAATATTAAAAAATTTTTAAATAAAAAAAAAGAACCATCACACTTATGCTTGGATGAATAACAATAGAACCTAAACTTTAGAATCGGGCAATTACATATTGTCTTAAATAAACTTATAGACTAAACATTGGGGTCCACTGCCTGACATACATTGTGCTAATCAGGACTATTACCCAGAGGTTCTAACTAAAGATTTACTTTCTAGCCATTCAAGTCAGAAGTCCACTCTTTTGCTACTAATTGCTTTCTGTTTTCTGACCACATTGCCTTGGTCCTCTTGGATATTGTCTTGCCCTGAGGGATTTCCAAACTGCCATCTCAGTGTTTTCTCTTTTTTTCGATCTACAGCTGCATAATTTTCCCAGTCAGGATCACATGATCTTGTAGAACCAGTGTTGGGCTAGTGAAAGTTTACTGGCTGACTCTTGGGGAGGGGTCCTGATTTGTAGATTTGCTGATTTCTGTGGTGCAATCTGGCAGATTTCCAGCTACCAACATGATGTCACCTGGCTTGCTAAATTCCTGGAAATCGAACAACCGCCTCTCACCAGGCAGTGCAAACTGACTCAGCCATTCTCTACCCAACAAAGGGCAAAATTAGACTTTCGCCCTATTTCTCCAGCAGAAATGATTCAGCTGCTGAAGAATTCCAGAAACAAACTTAGAACTAGAAGGGTCTTTGAAGGTTGCCACTCTGCCTTTCTTATTTTACAGGTGAAGAAATCGCCATCCAAAGAGGTTAATCGTTAATGTTCCTTGTACTGTATCTTTATGACTACTGTCTTTATGCCAGTGTGGCTTAGCAGACCGGAGTGTGCTCAAATGTTCTTCCTTCGTGCTACTGGATTAAAGACCAGTCTTTGATTTACAGTTACCTTCACTATTTGCTGAGCTTTTGCTGTTTATCACTCAAAATCATAAACTTATGAAATCTCTATGTTTGCTGTGACTCCACGGGTTATTCTTCTACAGTGCGGTCTCTTTTGTACCCTGTCAGGCATATGGTTATCCACCTCTTATTTAAAGTACTCTATCTTGGGGCGCCTGGGTGGCGCAGTCGGTTAAGCGTCCGACTTCAGCCAAGTCACGATCTCACGGTCCGGGAGTTCGAGCCCCGCGTCGGGCTCTGGGCTGATGGCTCGGAGCCTGGAGCCTGTTTCCGATTCTGTGTCTCCCTCTCTCTCTGCCCCTCGCCCTTTCATGCTCTGTCTCTCTCTGTCCCAAAAATAAATAAACGTTGGAAAAAAATTTAAAAAAATAAAAAAATTAAAAAAAAAATAAAGTACTCTATCTTTTTCATTAGTGGTCAGCCCTAACCGTGAGAACGTTCTTGTGAAATAAGGGACAGGTAGCAATAACCCAAATATACAAATGAGAAAGCAGAGGAGAATCCAGTAAGCCCAAGTTCACATGAAAGCCAGCAATATAACTAGAATTAGAACCCTGAATATAAATCTAAGCCAGTAATCTTTCTCCGGTACCATGTAATACCTCACTTGTTCCTGCATATGATTTGGAGAGGATAAGGCAGAGACTGTGCTATGTAGATCGATTCGACAAAATTGACAACTTTTCACAAGTACAAGGCAGTTTTCTATCCACACATATTTGTGTGTTTAACAATAGGCCAAAGACTTAGCTAGGTGCCATACAGCTTGCAAAGATAAAAAAGGCTCTTCTTTTAAAAAAAGAAACTTACAAGCCAGCTGGAGAAAGGACAACTGTATATGAAAAGGTAACTGGTAGCAGAAGACTATAAATAATAAATGTCTGTGAATAATACACGTACAAAGTGTTACTAGGGGTCAAAGGAGAAAATGATCTTAACTTTGGCAGATACAAAATGCCCAGAAGATTTGGAATGAGACTCTTTACGACCTGATCTCAACCTAATTTTCTGGAATTATTATTTCTTTCTTTCCTATACGAAGAGCACAAAACAAACTTGTCATGTTGAAGCGCCTGGCATTTTTCTTCCTCTGGATGTGTACTTGCTCTGTTTCCGACTCTACGAATACATTTGCCACTATTATTCTATTGTCCCTATCGTAGCAGTTTTCAAAGTTCAGATCCAATGGTGTCTCCTGGCATACTCCGTCCTTATTTAGCCAGCAGAAGTCATTTCCAAACATCTGAAATGCTGTGAAACTTCATAACTTTTTTAGGATAATTTTCTTTTCAACAAAACATCACATTTGCATATACAAATGAATACTTGTCAGGGTACTCGGGTGGCTCAGTTGGTTAAGCATCCGACTTCGGCTCAGGTCAAGATCTCATGGCTTGTGAGTTCAAGCCCCACACTAGGCTCTGGGCTGATGGTTCGGAGCCTGGATCCTGCTTCTGATTCTGTGTCTCCCTCTCTCTTTGTCCCTCCCCTGCTCATGTTCAGTCTCTCTGTCTCTCAAAAATAAGTAAACATTAAAAAAATTAAAAATAAACAAGTATCTTTAAAAAAACAAAAACAAAACGAATACTTTTCTACAAAGTAAAATCTACAGTCTCTACATATGTATTACAATAAGGTTACCATTGCTTAAAACTTTTTTCTTTTAATTTTTTTAATGTTTATTCATTTTTTGAGAGGGGGGAAGTGGCAGAGAGAGAGGGAGACACAGAATCCAAAGCAGGCCTCAGGCTCCAAGCTGTCAGCACTGAGCCAGACACAGGGCTGGAACTCACAAACCGTGAGACGAAGTTGGACGCTTAACCCACTGAGACACCCAGGTGCCCCAAAACTTCTTTTCTTTTAAATTCGACCTTGGAATAGCCATCAGAGCCAATTCTAAAACCAAATGAATTTACTATTCTACTGACTGTTGTCATTTGGTTGTCGTTTCTTTCTTAATCAGTCATTATTTATAGTCGTATCATTACTTTAGAACAATGGTAGACAGTATTCTTCCTGGATTTAACTTATAATTTCAAATGTTATGAATGATACATAGCAGTTATGACTCATATGAGATGTAGTTTTTTTTAACGTTTGTTTATTTTTGAGAGAGAGAAAGAGTGTGAGTGTCAGTGCAGAGCCCGCGATGCTGGGGCTCAGACTCACAAACAGTGAGATCGTGACCTGAGCAAAGTGGGACACTTAACAGAGCCACCCAGGTGCCCCAAGATGTAATTTTTCTAAGGTAAACACTTGAGAAGCACATGACGTAAGATTACTATGTAGAAGTGAGTAACTAAGCTAACAAGCAAACTTACCTGACTGCCCAGCCTCCGTATCTCAATGCAGGGTTGTTTTGTTCTCTACCAACACTCCATATTCATAAATTCCCGTGAAGTGATCCTCTTAAAATGATTCTGAAAATAAAGCCTATTCTCTGTGTTAGTTTAAACAGAGTAGAGATCTTTGGATTTTTTTTAAAAAATGGAATATTGAAACGGACAGTGAATCACATCAACGATGTGAATGAGTCTACCAGGTACTTTGTTCGGAAACAGATCAAAGAGATTTGTGAAACTCTTATGGTGAATGCTGCAGCCAGACCAATAAGTACACAACAATTGATAGGTAAAGCTTGGAAGGAAGTTGAGTCTGTGAGTTATCTTACTTTGACAGAAGTATTATTCAACACAATTTTTTGGTATTTGGTATTTAAATCACTTGATATTTATATATTTATTAACAGTACAAAGGAGTAATTTCCGGGATTTTATGAAGGAAATTACATATCTAGTTCAGTAGCGCTCAGCCCCTCTACTCCTTTGAGATTGCAAGTACGCATCTGAAACAAATATTTGTGTAGATTTTTTTTATACACAATTTTAGGGATTTTACAGATCCCTGAGGATCACCATGGACCCCAAGATATAATTAATCACTAAGTTGTCGCTAAATTTATCACTAAAAATTTATCACTAATTTTTAAGGTTATGTAAGACACAGAATAAATAGCTCCAAAATACCAAAGGGCTTGCTCTCTTTTATATTTCCCGTCATGCTTCATACATTGCTTGGTAATCATCTGTGTCCAGGAATATTGTAACAACTTTCTATGACAATATCTTCTGTGTCTAATCAAGAGATATCTACATGTAATTTCCAGTAAGCTTTATTACTCATATTTAGGTAATATACGTACAAAGTCTGATCCTATCGAATTTGATCATGGCCTATATAGTTACAAGTGGGTAACCCATTATTCTCTTCTCTTTCAAATCCTGAAAAGCTCTGATATGAATTCATGACTATAAGATTAAGTGAGACAGAGGCCAGAAGACATGATTAGCAGCATGCTATTTTATCTTAAGTGGTCTCCACCATTTTTTAATCTACTTGACATGCAGTGACAACACATCAAAGTTATTAAGATCAATGGCCTGATGATTAATGCCAGAGTGCACGTTTGCAATCAGTCTGTGAGGAAGATTGTAGTGAAGCAGGTAGGAAACATCTGGAACATAAATTCGCTAGTGTAGCATTTGTACCATTGAGTATCTAGCATCCGGTTAATGTACAAAAGAGATCATGAATGCGAAAGTGGTTTACACCGCAGTGTGAACTCTGAAAGAATGAATTTTTATCATCATTGCTTTCTCACCAAGTTAGCAGTTTATACTCACATGCATAAGTCGAAAAATAGAAATTTGAAAAGGTTTAAATAAACTCTTTAAATGCAAAATGGTGCAGATTCATTTATGGGCTAATCTCATCAATGCAACTCTAACACACAAAAAAAGAATACGACCTGGTTACAATCCCATGAATATAGGCAGTAAAGCCTACGTCTTTGTCAGTAAATAGCTTTCCCATTGCAGTTGTTGGATAAAGATGTCAACACAGAACAGAACATGTAACGCTTGCCCAGCTGGTAAATGTTTTTAGAAAGTCTTCTCATGGCTTATTTAGAGGGATTCTTCAGACACAAAAACAATTAGGTTTTAAAATCCACAGTGATTTGTTTTAATCGACTGATCAAAGTGCTAGCGATCATGCCCCTTGGTTGTCTGAAATAGTTAAAGTTATAGCACCAGGCACATCCAGGTCAAAAAGCCCCGATTTGGATTGAAGTAAATTGGTAGAAACCACTTTTGAAACATGGAGACCCTGAAACAGATTTACATTTCTTTCAAAATAGCCTGGAAAAGAATAATTGGAATTCAGTAAAGAAGATTTTATCACTAGCAAACCCAAAGTACAAATGTGTTTTTGCACTGTAAATATTTCACTGGCTTGAGAATGGAGTAAGCTTCCTTCTTGGGGGAAAAACAAAAAACAAAAAACAAAAAACAGAAGGCAACAATGAAATATTCTTTCCTACAGCTGTTTGTCCTAAGTCTCATAATTAGTAGTGAGATCCTGGCAACATTTTTAAAAATAACTTTCAATCTATATAGATGTTTTAACTTGACATTTGGGTAAATAAAATAAAAAAAAAGAAATTAGAAGGGAGTAAAACTGTATTTATATTCTTATGTAAGTCCACTCTAAAGACTTGTGCCTAGATAAACCTCTCAACCCTTTCTTTTATTTGAAATAGGAAATCATTTGAGGTTTATCCCTGTAGGTTTGAGGATAACTTTTGCCTTGAAGAAATCATCTAAACTCACAGATCTTTTTGAAGACAGTTACTCACTTACTGCTGCTGATAGAATACAAAAGAAAAACAAGAACCTTGAGTTAAGGATTTTCTATAAAAAGAAGATTCACCTCCAAAATTATTACACACATATTCTTGATTAGTATTCTACACTATTCTTATTGCAGCAACTGGGAGCAGATCAAAAGAAAGCAAATTTTCCAGTGTTGTAAATAGCAGTGTCCTCTGATAAACCCATGACCTCACTGGCCACCATACAGTAACTGATGGTAATTTTGCTTTCTTATCCGGAAGCAGTCTCACAATTAAGGACTGAGACAGTTCAACCTGTCCATAAGCCTTTCATCTGAGATCCAGTACAGTAGCATCAAGTGCCCACTGGTTCTTCATCCCTTTAAATATCCCACTATCATCCCATCATTTTTTCCAAAAGTGAACTCAGCTATTCACCTGCCCCCAAACCCACTCTCCTTACCAATTACTCTAGTTCATCATCACCTCCAACTTCTTCTTCTTCTTTTTAAAGTTTATCCATCCATTTTGAGAGGGGTTGGGGAGGGCAGAGAGAGGGAGAGAGAGAATCCCAAGCAGGCTCCACACTGTCAGCACAGAGCTGGAACACGGGGCTCAAATTCACAAACCACAAGATCATGACCTGAACAAAAATCAGGAGTTGGACGCTTAACCCGCTGAGCCACCCAGGCACCCCCATCACCTCCAACTTCTTGATATTAATCCTGAAATATTAATTTTATCTTTCATTTCACTAACTTCTCTCTTAATAGCCAAATAACTGTTCGCCCTATGGTCTCTTCTTTCTACAATCCTACAAATAAAATGGCTTCAACCGTCTTATTATTCAAATGGAATTATAGCCCTATGTAGCCACGAATTCTGCTCCATACAAATCATACACACATCTTAATTTTGAACATCAAATTTGTTTCCTCCAAGCACATACTTATGAAGCTGTATGTGTAAGCAGAGATGTTCTCTCCTTCCAGAACCACTCTGTGGTTCCAGAACCACTCAGAACCAAGTTTACACTATTTAGGAGTAATCTTAATTTCTCCTCTCTCTATCTGCTCACCTTAAGTCAATACCTAACCCTCTCCCCTAATGTCCCTTAAATTAACCTCTCCTTTCTAAACTCCCTCAACTATGTTAAGTCACCTTCCCTCTTTTCTTTTTGAATAATTGAAATAGACTTCCATCTTCTCTTCCAACTTTTGCTTTATCTCCAGACTCCTCCAATCCACTCCCCACATTACTGTCAGACTTACTTTTCCACAATATAAATTTGGCTGTGTTGTTCTCTTATTGAACTTCTTCAATAGCTCGTCACTGCCTACATCTGTTTCTAAAAGCATAGGCAAAGATCTGCATCTGAAGAATCTGGGATTCTTGTTAAGAATATAGATATTTAGATCCTACTTCAGACTACTAGTTGTAAATTTCTGAACATTGTTTCTGAAAAAATAATTCTAACAAGAATCCCATTGGTCTTTGGGTTAATGTCTAACTCATATGCTACCATGATCTTATTTCTACTTTCTGACTTCATATCCTCCTGCACCTTCAACCTATACCTTTATTGCAACCTTTAAGAATTGCTTGTATCCAGGGGCACCTGGGTGGCTCAGTCTGTTAAGTGTCCAACTTCGGCTTAGGTCATGATCTCGCGGTTTGTGAGTTCAAGCCCCATGTCGCTCTCTGTGCTGACAGCTCAGAACCTGGAGCCTGCTTCAGATTCTGTGTCTCCCTCTCTCTCTGCCCCTCCCCTGCTCACGCTCTATCTCTCTCTTCCAATAATAAATAAACGTTGAAAAAAAAAAAAAAAAAAAGAATTGCTCGTATCCAGAGGTGCCTGAGTGGCTCAGTCGGTTGAGCGTTGACTCTTGGTTTCACTTCAGGTCAGGGTCCTCGGGTCATAGGATTGAGCCATGCATCAGGGTTTATGCTGAGCGTGGAGTCTGTTTAAGATTCTCTCTCTTCCTCTGCCCCTCTCCCCACTGGAACTCCCACTCTTCAAAATTAAATTACGATAAATTTTTTTAAAAAAGAAAAGAATTGCTTGTGTCCCCTTCAAATGTTACACTCTTTCATACATCTGGATTTTCAATCTAGTGTTTCTTTTGCCTTGGTTAGCCTCTGCCATCATGTTGATAGAATAAATATCATCCTTCCAGATCCAGTGAAAGCAACATCTTACCTAAGAACCTTTTACTATTCTCAACCCCCTAGTTCAGTTTGGTAACTTATCTAGTGTCCCTAAAACACTACTTTGCCATTCTCTACTCCTAAGTTTGTTTCTTGGAGGGTACCATAAACTTCTTAAGAACTGCTAATATATCTTACTTAGGTTTATGTTTTTAGTACTTACCTCAATAAACTGTTGTTAAGTGGATGAATTCAGTAAATAAATGAGGGAGGAAGGGAGGAAGTAGAGAGTGAGTACATGAGTGACCTAAAAGTATTTGGTAAAAGTGTCCTATCAGAATATCCATGGCACATTCTATTTTATGGGATTTAAATTAAACAGTAAATATCCATTTAATTCAGGACTATTAAACTCATAATTCTTTTTTGATTCTCTCCCCAATTTCTTTTCTCCCATCTGCCAGTCTGGCATAATTACAATTCCTACCTCAGGTTAGTGAAAATTAATTGGCTTGTAAATAATGATAAATTAGTCAATGTTCATAAAATCCTCTCAGGATGAAAAGCACTCTAACCATTAGCTCTAAGCATTTTTATTTATTAGAAAATAAATTGATGCATTATCAATATCTAGACCACACCTATGATTTATGCCCTAAATACCATTAAGCTTTTTCTCCATCTAATTGTAAAATTGTCTTTCTTTCATTCTGTTATGTAGAGTCTTACATCACTGTCACTGTGGAAAGACATGATGAAATTAGTAACCATCTACAGAATCTAAAACAATGATTTGGATCTTAGAATTTAGAATAGTCAGCATACTCAGACTATCATTCTGACTGTGACCTTCTGGTTTAAATTTTACTCCCAACCTTGGAAGGCCTGAGCCTGGTTAGGATAAAGTAGAAGTATGTTAGAAGTATGGGAAGTATGTTATTTCAAATTCAGGATATCTCATGAGATACACAAATCATAGGTCTTGGCAAACTCAAAACACGATGCTAAGAAGCAAACATGGAGTTTAGAGATCTTCTCTCTGAAAAGGACCAGAACATGTTCCAAATAATACCACATCCCAGAATGTATATAACTACACATGACTGTGTAAAGATAGAAACATAAACATATGGCAGAAAGAGAGCTGTATAAAGTTGCCAGTTCTATAGTCTACGTGTTTGGTGTTAAAATGTAATTTCACTCATAAAATGGGGGCAGTAGTAAATGGTATTATCTGACTAAGCTTTGTTTCTCTCTCCTCTCCCACCTGTTTGTGTTTAAATTTTAATGACTAACTAAGGTATTAGGAAACAACACAATATATCACTTTAATGTTCACAACTATTATGTCCATTTTACAGATGAGGAAACTGAGCCTTTGAGAGATTTAACTTGTCTAAACACATTAGTGAGTCAGTAGAATGGGTCTCAAAGTCAAAAATAGGTTAAATCAATGTTTTTCCTCCCAGCTGCTATACTATGCTTACTTTATGATAAGTTGATAAAAGGCCAGACATACTAATTAGGTCCTATGCCATTAGGGAAACATTAATGGGGAACGGGAATTCTCAATACAACTTGTAAAAATCCTTCAAAGTGTTCCTACCCCAGTTTTCTTGAACAAATTTTTGACTTCTAGAATGAGGGCCAGAGATAGTACATGAGTGGGGGAGGGGCAGAGAGACAGAGAGAGAGACAGAATGTGAAGCGGGCTCCAGGTTCCGAGCTGTGAGCACACAGTCCAATGCGGGACTCAAACTCAAAGACCACGAGACCATGACCTGAGCTGAAGTCAGACGTTTAACCCACTGAGCCCCCCAGGCGCCCCTGGAGCCACTTTTAATTAGCATCAGCAGAGGTAGTATTGTCTTTGGAGGGTACATTTGATGGTAGCACAAGCATTGCTTCAAAGCTTCCATTCTGGGCTCTACGATGAGATAGGAGGAGAGAAGAAAATGTCTGATGCTGTGGCAAAGCCAGAGAAGTTTTTTCACAAAACACATGTGAGCTATTTCTGGAAAGACCCCAAAATTATCTGGGAAGAATTTATTTTGGAGACAGATGTTCTCATAAAAATGAATGATGCCTGAGCTAGAAAAAATATTGTGACGGTTGTATCATGACTATTTTACTAGAACTATTCTAGTTTATTTATTATTTTGAAGGTTCCTTTTACCTCTAGCATTTTATAATTTTTAGATAGAATATCTCATATGATTAGTACCTTCTTACTCAAAGCAATCATATTGTTAGGATCACCAGGTCAAACAAAACAAAACAAAACAAGAACAAAAACAACAAAAAAATGGCAGACATCAGGACAATGCTGGACTGCAAACATTCAAAGGATAAACGAACTATTACATTGGTTTTTTCTTTAAGTACTAGTGCTAAACAATAAAATGAAAACATGAGCTATCAATGGGGTGGTTTTTTTCCTACTCTAAGAGACTGGGAAACGTTAAAATGATCAGTTATTCCTTATGTATAAGAAGTTGTGGAATAAGTGATGTAATTTCACGTCAATCTTTCTACGTGAAATCTGTGAAAATCAAGAATAGGTATTAAGACCATTTGCTGACTCAGTCAGCCCATGATTTTATAATTTCCTCTGAAGAAGGGTGATGTATGGAACATCTCTGTGTGGCCTCTTAGGGCAAGCCAATCCCCAAAAGAGTATTATTCATTCCTTTCAGAGAAAAGAGCTCTTCAGAACAACACTTACAAAGGAGAGAAAGAAGCAGGATTTGACAGAAGGAAAGGTTGAATAGCAATGCAATTGCAAAGAGCTCTTAGTAGATTCTGTGGGGAGGGCTGAAATTCAAATGACCCATCAGAGTTGTCCTGCATCAAAGAAAGGGGTCCAGGACTTTGTACCATGCTTGACTAGTCACTGGTTGCAGACTAACCCTTTCAAGGGGGTGCCACCATGACTACAACAACATCCTTTCAAAATGACAATTCCAGGAGAGGGACTTAGCAGCCAATACTCCTGAAGCTGGGAAATGAGTGAGCTGACCCTGAAGGGCCATCTGAACAGCGCACCACAACATCCGAGGAAACCTAGCTCTTGACCTTCTTGCCTTTGTATCCAGTGTTCCTGCCTGCTCCTTCACCTTGAGCTCCTTGTTTTGACCTTATATACTCTCTAAGAGACTGCTTTGGTCCCATCCTCTGGTTCTTCCTTTTTTGTTGCTATTCTGGATTGCAAGATGTACTTGCCACCTCCAAAAATGAGCTAGACTAGATGACTAGAATTAAAACAATATGACTAGAATTAAAACAAAAAGAATTTATGCAGATTTGTTCGTCCTACCACAAAGTAATTCTTCCACATTCCACTTCATGAAGGATTACACATAATTAAGTTGAGGGCCTGTGACTTTTCTCTCTCTGAATACCCTCTTTCTGTATACCCTTCGACTTCCCTTTCCTATCCCTCTGTGGCAACAAGACCAGGATTTCAGCTTCTAGGTCTTTGCCAGAGTTTTTACTTCCATGATGACATCCTTATACGATATGTATATCTAAGTTCAATGCCAAGCTTGAGTTGCACCTCTGCCTCTATCTTTCTCCAACTTTCTTGCCTCCTTCAGATTTTTAGTGAACATCATCTCTGTCACTCATTGGGAATTTGATAATATATCTTTGTTTGTGCCTTTTCATACCAACTGTTGTTCATGTTAATAGCCATGAATTTCTTACCCTTTTCTTCATGTACTCAATGGTTGTTACAGTATCTTGACTGTGGCAGGGTTTTTTGGAGAAATGATAGATAGATGGATGGATAGAGAGATAGATATAGATATAGATATAGATATAGATATAGATAATTATATTCCCTTGGTGCCATCAGGACCCATCATATTTGTTGTTTTCTGTAAAAGAAATTGATGACTTTTGAGCTTTAAATAATTTTTTCCAAATCTATTAAGACATAAATGAGATGTAACATATGTAAGTTTAAGGTGTATAACATGATGGCTTGATACACACATATATTGTGTATTGATTACCACAATAAGTTTCGTTAATACCTGCATCACATCAGATTGCCATTTGTGTGTGTGGTGATAACACTTAAGGTCTACTGTCTTAGCATCTTTCAAGTATTGTTAACTATAGTAACATGCTGTACCTTAGATACCATGAACTTATTTATTTGATAACTAGAAATCACTGTCACCAACATCTCTCCATTTTCCTCATTCCCAAGCCCCTGGCAACCACCATTCTACTCTCTCCATTTCTATGAGTTCTGCTTTTTAAGATTTTGCATATAAGGAAGAACATGAAGGAAAAGTGGGTGGAGGGATGGGCAAAACAGGTGAAGGGGATTAAGAGGTACAAACTTCCAATATTAAAATAAGTAAGACAAGGAGATGAAAAATGCATCATAGGGCGTATTCTAAAATTTTTTTATTTAAATTCTAGTTAGTTATCCCACAGTGCAGTATTGGTTTCAGAAGTAGAAATCAGTGAGTCATCACATACATAAACACCCAGTGCTCATCTCAACAAGTGCCCTCTTTTTTTTAATTTTTAATTTGTTTTTGAAAGAGAGACAGAGACAGAGCACAAGCAAGGGAGGGGCAGAGAGAGACACACACAGACAGAATCTGAAGCAGGCTCCAGGCTCTTCACTGTCAGCACAGAGCTCGGCACGAGACTTGAAGCCATGAACGGTGAGATCATGACCTGAGCCGAAGTCGGACGCTTAATCAACTGAGCCACTCAGGCACCCCAACAAGTGCCCTCCTAATAACCATCATCTATCTAGCCCATCCCCTACCCAACTCCCTACATCAACCCTCAGTTTGTTCTCTTCTCTTTAAGAGTCTCTTGTGGTTTATTATCTTCTCTTTTTTCTTCCCCCCGCTCCCATATGTTCATCTGTTTTGTTTTCTAAATTCCATGTATGAGTGAAATCATATAGCATTTATCTCTCTCTGATTGACTTATTTTGCTTAACATAATACACTATAGTTCTATCCATATTGTTGCAAATGGCAAGACTTCATTGTATTTGATGGCTGAGTAATATTCCATTGTATACATATGCCACATCTTCTTTATCCATTTATCATTTGATGGACATTTGGGCTCTTTCCATAGCTTGGCTATTGTTGATAGTGCTACTATAAACATTGGGAGTGTAAATACCCCTTTGAATCTGTATTTTTGTATCCTTTGGGTAAATACCTAGTAGTGCAATCCTGGATTGTAGGGTAGTTCTATTTTTAACTTGTTTGAGGAACCTCCATACTGTTTTCCAGAGTGGCTGCACCAGCTTGCATTGCCACCAACAATGCAAAAGAGATCCTCTTTCTCCACATACTCGCCAACATCTGTTGTTGCCTGACTTGTTAATTTTAGCCATTCTGATAGGTGTGAGGTGGTATCTCATCATTGTTTTGATTTGTGTTACCTTGATGATGCATGATGTTGAACATCTTTTCATGTGTCTGTTAGCCATCTGGATGTCTTCTTTAGAAAGGTGTCTGCTGGGGCGCCTGGGTGGCGCAGTCGGTTAAGCGTCCGACTTCAGCCAGGTCACGATCTCGCGCTCCGTGAGTTCGAGCCCCGCGTCGGGCTCTGGGCTGATGGCTCAGAGCCTGGAGCCTGTTTCCGATTCTGTGTCTCCCTCTCTCTCTGCCCCTCCCCCGTTCATGCTCTGTCTCTCTCTGTCCCAAAAATAAATAAAAAAAAAAACGTTGAAAAAAAAAAAATTAAAAAAAAAAAAAAAAAAAAGAAAGGTGTCTGTTGATGTCTATTGCCCATTTCCTAACTGGATTATTTTTGGGGGGTGTTGAGTTTGATAAGTTCTTTATAGATTTGGGGTACTAACCCTTTATCCAATATGTCATTTGCAAATATCTTCTCCCATTCCATCAGTTGCCTTGTAGTTTTGTTGATAGTTTCCTTTGCTGTGCAGAAGCTTTTTATCTTGATGAAATCCTAATAGTTCATTTTGCTTTTCCTTTCCTTTGCCTCCAGAGATGTGTCTAGTAAGAAGTTGCTCCAGCTGAGGTCAAACAGGTTGCTTCCTGTGTTCTCCTCTAGGATTTTGACAGTTTCCTATCTCACATTACGTCTTTTATCCATTTTGAGTTTATTTTCATGTATGGTATAAGAAAATGGTCTAGTTTTATTTTTTCTGTGTGTTGTTGTCCAGTTTTCCCCACACCATTTGTTGAAGAGACTGTATTTTTTCCATTGGATATTCTTTCCTGCTTTGTCAAAGATACGCTGACCATATAGTTGTAGGTCTATTTCTGGGTTTTCTATTCTGTTCTATTGATCTATATGTCTATTTTTGTGCCAGTATCACACTGTCATGATGCCTGCAGCTTTGTTATATAGCTTGAAGTCTAGAATTGTGATACCTCCAGCTTTGCTTTTCTTTTGCAGGATTACTTTGGCTATCTGGGGTCTTCTGTGGTTTCTTAGAAATTTTAGGATTGGTTATTTTATTTTATGTTATTTTATTTTATTTTATTTTATTTTTTAATATGAAATTTATTGTCAAATTGGTTTCCATACAACACCCAGTGCTCATCCCAATAGGTGCCCTCCTCAATGCGCATCACCCACTTTCCCCTCCCTCCCACCCCCCATCAATCCCCAGTTTATTCTCAGTCTTTAAGAGTCTCTTATGGTTTGCCTCCCTCCCTCTCTAACTTTTTTTCCCCCCTTTCCCTCCCGCATGGTCTTCTGTCAAGTTTCTCAGATCCACATAAGAGTGAAAACATATGGTATCTGTCTTTCTCTGTATGACTATTTCACTTAGCATTACACTCTAGGATGGGTTATTTTAGCTCTGTGAAAAGTATTGGTGGTATTTTATAGAGATTGCATTAAATGTGTAGATTGCTTTGGGTAGTATACACATCTTAACAATGTTTGTCTTTCCAATCCATGAGCTTGGAATGTTCTTCTATTTCTTTGTGCCTTCTTCAATTCCTTTCATAAGCATTCCATAGTTTTCGGTGTGCCTTTTACCTCTTTGGTTAGGTTTATTCCGAGGAATCTTGTGGTTTTCGGTGTAGTTATAAATGGGATCAATTCCTTGATTTCTCTCCCTGCTGTTTCATTATTGGTGTATAGAAATGTAACAGATTTCTGTGTGCTGATTTTATATCCTGTGACTTTGCTGATTTCATGTATTAGTTCTAGCAAAATTTTGGTGGAGTCTTCCAGGTTTGTACATAGAGTATCCATGTCATCTGCAAATAGTGAAAGTTTGACTTCTTCCTTGTTGAATTGGATGCCTTTTATTTCTTTTTGTTTTCTGATTTCTGAGGCTAAGACTTCCAGTACTATGTTAAGTAGTAATGGTGAGAGTGGACATCCCTGTCTTGTTCCTGACCATAGAGGAAAATCTCTCATCAGTGTTTACCCCTTGTGGGTGATATCACCTGTAGGTCTTTCATATATGGCCTTTATGATTTTGAGGTATGCTCCATCTATCCCTACTTTGTTAAGCATTTTTACCAAGAATGGATGCTGTATTTTGTGAAGTGCTTTTTCTGCATCTCTTGAATCATATGGTTCTTATAATTTCTTTTATTAATGTGGTGTATCACGATGATTAACTTGTGGATTTTGAACCATCCCTGCAGCCCAGGAATACACACCACTTGATCATGGTGAATAATTCTTTTTTTTTTTTTTTTTTAATTTTTTTTTTTCAACGTTTATTTATTTTTGGGACAGAGAGAGACAGAGCATGAACGGGGGAGGGACAGAGAGAGAGGGAGACACAGAATCGGAAACAGGCTCCAGGCTCTGAGCCATCAGCCCAGAGCCCGACGCGGGGCTCGAACTCACAGACCGCGAGATCGTGACCTGGCTGAAGTCGGACGCTTAACCGACTGCGCCACCCAGGCGCCCCGAATAATTCTTTTAATATACTGTTGGATTCAATTTGCTAGTATCTCATTGATAATTTTTGCATCCATGTTCACTAAGGGTATTGGCCAGTAATTCTCCTTTTTAGAGGGGTCTTTTTTCTGGTTTTTGAATCAAGGTAGTTCTTGCCTCATAAAAGGATTCTGGAAGTTTTCCTTCCATTTATATTTTTTGGAACAGTTTGAGAAAAATAGATACTAACTCTTTACCATTTTTTAAATGTTTATTTATTTTTGAGAGACCAAGAAACAGACAGGGCATGAGCAGGGAAGGGGCAGAGAGAGAGAGAGGGAGACACAGAATCTGAAGCAGACTCCAGGCTCTCTGAGCTGTCAGCACAGAGCCTGATCCCGGGCTTGAACTCACGAACTGTGAGATCATGACCTGAGCCAAAGTCAGATGCTTAACCAACTGAGCCCCCCAGGTACCGTGATATTAACTCTTTAAATGTCTGGTAGAATTCCTTTTGAAAGACATCTGGCTCTGGGCTTTTGTTTCTTGGGACATTTTTTATTACTCGTTCAATTTCTTTGCTGGTTAGGGGTCTGTTCAAATTTTCTATTTCTTCCTGTTTTAGTTTTGGTAGTTTGTGAGTTTCTAGGAATTTGTCCATTTCTTCGAGACTGCCTACTTTGTTCACATGTAATTTTCCTAGTATTCTCTTAAAATTGTTTTATTTCTGTGGTGTTGATTGTGATCTCCTCTTTCATTCATGATTTTATTTATTTGGGTCTTTTTTCTTTTTGATAAGTCTGGCTGGAGGGTTATGAATTTTATTAATTCTTTCAAAGAATGAGATCTTAGTTTTGTTGACCTGTTTTACTGTTTTATATGAGTGTGTGTACATATTGTTCTATATCATTTATTTATGCTCTAACATTTCTTATTACCCTTCTTCTGCTGGCTTTAGGCTTTATCTGCGGTTCCTTTTCTAGCTCCTTTAGGTGTAAGGTTAGTTCATGTATTTGAGGCTTTTCTTGCTTCTTGAGGTAGGCCTATATTGCAAAATACTTCCCACTTAGGACTGCCTCTGCTGCATCCCAAGTGTTTTGTATTGTTGTGTGTTTAATATTCATTTGCTTCCATGTACTTTTTCATTTCCCCTTTAATTTCCTGGTTAACCCATTCATTCTTTACTAGGATGTTCTTTAACCTCCAAGTATTTGAGGGCCTTCCAAGTTTTTTTTTCGCATGGTTGACTTCAGGTTTCATAGCATTGTACTCTGAAAATATGTATGGTATGATCTCAGTCTTTTTGTACTTGTTGAGGGCTGATTTGTGACCCAGGATGTGATCTATTCTGGAGAATGTGGAGATTCTTAAAAGGCAGTGAGAGAACATGGAGTGTTTGTCTTTGTCCAACTTATTTCACTTAACATAATGCCCTCAAGGTCCATCCATGTTGTAGCGAATGATAAGATTTCCTTCTTATGGCTGAATACTGGTCGTGTGTGTGTGTGTGTGTGTGCACGCCATGTTCATTGCAGGATTAGTCACAATATACAAGACATGGAACAGAAAACCAAGTGTCCATTAGGGGATGAATGGATAAAGAATATGTGATATAAACATGTCTTGTTTATTGTGAATAATGCTGCAGTGAACATGGGATTATAGATATCTCTTTGAAATAATTATTTGATTATTTGGAATTAAGTGGAATTGCTGGATTATATGATAGTTCTATTTTTAGTTTGGTGGAACCTGCATATTGTTTTTTATATTGGCTGTACCAATTTATATTCCCAGCAACAGAGCCCAAATGTTGTCTTTTTCCCACATCCTCACCAACAATTATTCCTTGTCTTTTTGATGAGAGCTATTTTAACAGACATCAAGTGGGACACCAGGATGGCTCAGTCAGTTAAGCGTCCGACTTCAGCTCAGGTCATGATCTCACAGTTTGTGAGTTTGAGCGCTGTGTGGGGGTCTGTGCTGACAGCTCAGAGCCTGGAGCCTGCTTCGGAATCCGTGTCTCCCTCTCTCTCTGATGCTCCCCCACTTGTGCTCTGTCTCTGTCTCTCAAAAATAAATAAATGTGAAAAAAATTTTAAGACATGAAGTGATTTCTCACCACAGTGTTGATTTGCATTTTCCTGATAATTAGTGATGTTGAGCATCTTCTCATATATCTGTTGACCATTTGTGTATCTTCTTTAGAAAAAAAAGTCTATTCAAGTCGTTGCCTATTTTTTAGTCAGATTATTTTTTTCTACTATTGACTTGTATAAGTTCCTTATATATTTTGGATATTAACCCCTCATCAGACAGATGGCTTATAAATATTTTCTCCTATTCTTTAGTTGCCTTTTCATTTTGTTAATTCTTTTGCTATGCAGTAACTTTTTAGTTTGACATAGTTCTGCTCATTGATTTTTATTTTTGTTGCTTGCAATTTTGGTGTCATCCAAAAAATTGTTGCCAAGACCAATGTCAAGATGCTTTACCGCTGTATTTTCTTTTAGGAGCCTTATGATTCCAGGTCTTACATTTAAGTCTTTAATCCATTTCGAGTTATTTTTTGTGAGTGGTGAAAGATAGGGGCCCCGTTTCCAAAAAGTTGGAATATCCAATTTTTCCAACACCATTTACTGAAGAAACTATATTTTTCCCATTGAATATTCTTGGCTGCCTTGACAGATATTAGTTGACTGTACATGCATGGGTTTCTTTCTGGGCTCTTGATTCTGTTTCATCAGTGTATGTTTCTGTCTTTATGCCAGTACCATGCTGCTTTGATTACTGTAGGTTTTTGATACAGTTTGAAATCAGAAAGTGTGATACCTTTGTTCTTTCTCAGGATTTCTTTGGCTATTTGAAGTCTTTTATAGTTTCACACACATTTTAGGATTGTTTTTTCTATTTCTGTGAAAAAAAATGTCATTATAATTTTGATAGGGATTGCATGGAATCTGTAGGTAGCTTTGCCTGGCATGTGCATTTTAATATTAATTATTTTGATATATGAACAGTGCATGTTTATTTGTGCCTTATTCAATTTCTTTCATCAAAGTCTTATAATTTTTAATGTACATGTCTTTAATCTCCTTAGTTAAATTTATTCCTAAGTATTTTATTGCTTTCAATGCTATTTTCTTTTTCAGATTGATTATTGTTAGTGTATAGGAATGCAACTGATTTTTATATGTTACTTTTGTATCCTGCAACCTTACTGAATTTGTTTGTTAATTATAATAGCTTTTTGGTGGAGTGTTTAGAATTTTCTATAAATAAGATCACGTCATCTGCAAACAGAGGCAACTTTACTTCTTCCTTTCTCACTTGGATACTTTTTTTTCTCCTTTTACTTGCTAAATTGCTCTGGCTAGAAGTTCTAGAACTATGTCTAATAGAAGTGGTGAGACTGGGCACCTTTTTCTTTTTCATGATCTTAAAGGGAAAAATTTCAACCTTTCACCATTGAGGATGATGTTAGCTATGGGTTTGTCATATATGGCTTTTGTTATGTTGAGGTGCATTCCTTTATACCCAATATTTTGAGAGTTTTTATAATGAAAGGATATTGAATTTTGTCAAAAGCTTTTTATGCATAACTGAGATAATCCTGGATACTGTTCCATGTATACTTGAGAAGAATATGTATTCTGGTGCTGTTGGATGGACTGTTCTCTTTATGTCTGTTAGGTCCATTTGGTCTAAGATATTATTGAAAGTGGGCTTTTGAAGTTCCCTGCTATTATTGAATTGTTGCCTATTTCTCCCTTCATATTTGTTAGTATTTAATATATTTAGGTGCTCTGATGTTGGGTGTATATGTATTTATAATTGTTATATCTTTCTAATAAATTGACTTTTTCTTTGTCTCTTGTTAGTTTTTGACTTAAAGTCCATATTGTCTGATAAAAGTATGGCTAGGCTTGCTCAAATTTTGGTTTTCATTTGCATGGAATATCTTTTTCCATCCCTTCACTTTGAGCTTATGTGTGTCCTTAAAGTTGAAGTGAGTCTCTTATGAGCAGCATATACATGGGTCTTATTTTTAATCTAGTCACCCACTCAGAGCCATTTGATTAGAGAATTTAATCCTTTTACACTTAAAGTAATTATTGGTCAGTAAAGACTTATAGATGCCATCTCATTAATTGTTTTCTAGCTGTTTTGTAGTTTCCTTCTTCCTTTCTTCTTCTCTTTCTGTCTTTCTTCATGAATTAATGATTTTCCATAATGGTATACTTGCCTACTGCAGGTTTAGTGGGGCTGTTCATCTCCCACTTCATCTAGTTTACTTGTCCCTTATTTTAGATTTTGCTCCAATATCATCTTTCATAAAGAGACACTCCCTGACCCCATCCAAAGTAACTTTGAACTCACTCAATTATTACATCATAACTCTCCATCTCTTTGCCATGAGGCTTTCTTCTTCGTAGCCCTTTGTCTCCTCATTGTAGTACTCCCAATGTCAATTAGTGTTCATAGTGTATAATAACTACAATAAGTATGTATTGAATGAGTGAAATCACTCATTAACTCATATTTTTCAACCATCCTATAGGTGGTGCAATGTTATTTCTAGGTATATACTAAAGAGGACAGTAGTTATAGTCCTTGACTTCATGTAGTTTGTAATCAGGTAACAGAAACAAATGTTAACCAAAAAGCCAAACAAATAAATATGTAAAGCTTATATTTTATTTCTGATGTTGCAGCTAGCATCCTAGATGATGCTGTAGTGCACCTGTGAATAACTCAGGTTCTTGCCAGTAAACAGAATGCAATTCCAATTATTCAAAGATTTTAAATAAAGGAATATTTACAGAGGTATGGACAGCGCTAAGGCAATGGACAAAGAAACTGAGATGCTCAAAGGTCACCAAGATCGAAAGCCATTGTTACCCTTAGGGATCAAAGATTAAAGAGACAAATATTATTATTGGGACCCAGTAAGTGCTGAAGATATGGAAATGGGCCACACAACAGGTGTGGTAATGAAAAAAAGATGGCAGCCACTTCCAGAGACATAGCCAAATGTGAGTCAAGATCGAGAAGAAATAACCCATTGCCTTTCTTTTCCTCTTCTCTGATCCTCTGCTCATGCATCCTGCTGGCCAAATCCAACTGGAATCCAGGTAGCAAGAGAGCATGGATGATGAAGTTTCCAGGCGTCAACCTTTTGGGGCACAGAGCAAGGCAGGGAGAGGTGAACACTAGATTTTGAGTGTGTGTGTTGAGGGATGGAGGGTTGAAAGGATTTGAGAACAGAAAATAGTCCAGAAGACTTAATAGAACTGAGCAGTATTGTGGTAGAGATTGATTTGCTTCCCTCCCTATTCTATCACACAGGAGTATAGTGTTAGCATCATGACAAATACCCAATAAAGGGAAAAATTAAGTCAGTTAAGCTTTCACAGTTTTAGTATTTAATTTTATATTTTTATTCTCATAATTTAAGCATTTGTTGATAATCCTGAGGCATTTTTCTAATTACCTTTTTCAGACCAAACGGAAAAAAAATATTTTCTTTTAAACATCAGAAGTTTCTCCTCCCCATAGTATTTCAAGGTGATATAATTTACTGATGATTCTGTGGACCATTAGTAAATTCCATGGAAAAAGTAAAAACTTGTCCCAAAATAATCATTATATGGAATGGTTTATTTGTAAATCAACTAATAAAAAAAGTCATTTTTAAATCCTAAATTATCACTTAAGTAAGGACTACTGTGTTACCTATGTTTTGCCAAATATATGTGTATTCTTGGCAGTTTATTGTAGCAGGAAATCTCATTCTTTCTCTTACTCTTAGACTATCACGAAGCTATTGTCTCTCAGCTCTAAACCTCCCCACCTACACTCTAATTTGTGGTGCTAGAACTGGGATACTTCCAAGTACATTTATTCTTTTTCAACTGGTAAGTTCTGCCACTGAGAGGAAGACCAGCAGGTGGGAGGAGGGACAGAGAACTCACAATGCTTCCTATTTGTACTAACATTGCCTTAGTGGCAGCAGGTTGTTCCAATAACAGTCAGTTCCAGATTTCCACCTCCTCCTCACTCTCAGAACTGGTTTCTCTGTGGCCCCTGTGGATACCAGCAGCAGCTGGGCAGCATCTCCCCCGAGATCTGACCTCTAGCCCAGAGTGCTTCCTCCAAGCTTCTCGTTCTAATGATCCCACCATCTTCTCTTTGAGGCTAACCCCGGGGATGGTTGTTACTATGTATGTTTACTGTCTCTCATGCCACTTTAGTGTCCCCTTTTCACTTTACTAGCTCTCTTATACCTCTTTAACCAACACCCTGTATTAAATTCTTTGTTAAAATAACTGGTGTGACTATGTTTTATGGACCCAGACAGATACACTCCTTCTCACTGTGCCATTATTTCCATTCCTCTTCCCTACCCTACTCTACCCTACCCTACCCTAACCAATCCATTGCTTAAGAGTATAGTACCAATTCCATAGCCATGAATGCATTGCTTTGTATAGCTACAGATAGAATCTCAGTGAATCCAGAAATGAATCAAATTTATTTGTGTATCTTCGATGTTAGGTGTTGTTTTAAGCATGGTAGGAAATATTTCCAAGTGTCATTGTAAACCTACAGTCTGGTGGGGAAGACATATTTCACAGATGTGGGAGAAAAAACTACCATAAAATGAAAGGCCACGTATATTCATGATGTGTGACATTTGGAGAAGAAAAGGGATTTTGTGAGGATTTAGTAGCTAAAAATTACTTCATGCAGGAGTTGGAACTTGACATCCTTCCAATTATGGGAAGAAGGGAATAAAAAGATTGACAAACCAGAGGGCATAATAAGCAGAAAGGCATTTGAGACAAAAGATGGATACAGTATCTGTGGAGTTTATTTTCATTCATTCATTCACTCCATTTGTTCACCTTTTCGTTTAATCCACACAACTTTTTTATATGCCTTCACTATAGCCAGACCCTCTGAGATCAATGAGAGACCCTGATATACTGGTAGAACAAAACAAATATACCCCTGCCCCTTGAGGCTCATATTTTAATAGAAGAGAGGAGTTGGTCAAATAATCACATCACAAATGTATGATTGTCACTGTGCTGTGTCCTGTAAAAGAGGCTAATGAGTCTATGGGAAGATAATAAAGGTAACTAGACCAACTGGGGAAAGAAAAGTCTTCAGTTCAAGCAATTGGCATGTGCAAAAATTTATATGGAGAAGGAACAACGCGGGTACAAGGGACTAGAAGAAGATCTATGTGCCTGGAGGGAGGAGGGAGCGTGGAAACATGGGTTTCGATGGAACGCCATCTATTGCCATCTTACAGGCTCATAATTAGAAGCATTGAAAATCAATAGATACAGCAAGCCAATAAGAAACAGTAAGGAAATTTCCAGAGCCACCACCTCCTGTTTCTGTAAACCAAACAGACCTTGGTCAGAGTTTCAGCCCTAGGAAATAACATTCCAGGCCATAAGCTGAGAGAATATAAGAGACAAGTCCTTACCCCAGTGTGCTATAGAGGAATTTTGCTCACTAATGATTCCACAGGGGAGGAAAAAACAGGAGCAGCATCTGATGTGGAAACAAAGGACTAGCTCTCTGGAGCTGAGCATTTTAATTTCACATACACCGGGTACAGCATGCTAGAATCCTCTCCTAGCATATCCTTTTGGTCTCCAAACTGCATGAATTTATTAAGAGTGCAGATGACTTGGTTATAGAAAACAGTTTCAGCATTTGGCATAATTAATGTAAATATTGCATGCAATATAAAAATAAGCTAACACCTTCTTTATTTAAAGCAGGTTTAATTAATGTCAAGTGCTGTTACAAGTGGTAATCTCCCCCTGCCTGCCTCTCTCCTCACCCTGCGCGCAAATGCTCCCTGCTGCCTTGTTTACCTGCAGACTTTAGTGTCTAAACACACAGGAGGGAGTTTACGCTTTATTTTTAAAGCCTTCTCTCTTCTTTCCTTCAGAAAGAGCTTCTTTCTTTCAGTAAGAGAATCTATTCCCAAAGCCTCTTGAAAATTATTTTCTTGTACACAAGTTCTCTGTCTTGCATTCCTTGCACCGACCTACACAGACCCACTCCAGGTTTATAGGCCTAACCACTGGGAGCTGGAATGTAGGTCATCCATATTGGCCACCGTCTAACAACTGGACTCCTTCTCCTCTCATTCTGCCTTCAGAGTGACTCCACGGGGATCCTAAACAAGACAAGAAACTGGTTGGGGTGTCAAAAGCAAATGTCAAGAAAACAGAAAGAGTTGTATTAGCCTTACAAAATAGCCAAGAGGGATTCTTCCACTGAACTGCCTTCCTCAGGAGTGAGACCGCATGTCTGCGTAACATCAGCAGTTTAACATTTGCAAAGGGGCTGAAGCCACCAAGTAATGTCTCTCTATTAAGGATTTAATTTCACATACACAGAGCATGCTAAAATCCTCTCCTAGCATGTCCTTTTGGTCTCCACAATGCATGAATTTGTTAAGGGTGCAGATGACTTGGGGACACCTGGGCAGCTCAGTTGGTTAAGTCTCCAACTTTGGCCCAGGTCATGATCTCGCGATTAGTGAGTTTGAGCCTTGCATCTGGCTCTGTGCTGACAGCTTAGAGCCTGGAGCCTGCTTGGATTCTGTTTCCCTCTCTCCGTGCCCCTCCCCTGTTCACACTCTGTCTCTCTCTCTCTCTCTTCCTCAAAAATAAATAAATATTAAAAAAAAATTTTTTTTAAAGAGTGCAAATGACTTGGTCATAGAAAACAGTTTCAGCATTTGGAATAATTATTGTAAATATTTCATGCAATTTAAAACTAATCTAACACCTCCTTCATTTAAAGCAGGTTTAATTACTGCCCATTAATTATGTCATATTTTATCATAACTGAAGCTTGCTTTTTCTAAGTATAATTGACATATGATATCCTATTAATTTCGGGGGTATGTCATAGAGATTCAATGTTTTTATACAGTACAAAATGGTCCCCATGATAACCTTAGTTGCCATCTGTCATCATACAAATTTAGCACAATATTGTTGACTACACTCCCTACGCTGTACATTACATTTCCATGACTTATTTATTTTATAACTGGAACTTTGTACCTCTTAATTCTCTTCACCTTTTCTGTCCTTTTCGATCCCCACTGCCCCTCTGGTAATCAACAGTTTGTTTCTCTCTATTAAACACTTACGAATCGTGAGGTTCATAAATTGACACATGTATTGATATATGTATTTTAAGCGGATAGTTGCTTAAATTTGATCGCATTCTAAAAGCACTACATTTTTCTCCCCCTCCCCCATTTTATGATTTTGACATCTTTTTATTTTGTGTGTCTCTTAAGTACTTATGTGTAGTTATGATTGATTTTACTATTTTGTCTTTTTTTAAAGTTTATTTATTTATTTTGAGAGGGGGAGGGGCAGACAAAGAGAGGGAGAGAGAGAACCCCAAGCAGGTTCTGCACTGTCAGTGCCCAGCCCCACATGAGGCTCAGTCTCACAAACCTGAGGTCATGACCTGAGCCTAAATTGAGAGTTGGATGCTTAACTGACGGAGTCACCTAGGGTCCCTACTATTTTCTCTTTTAACCTTCATACTAAGTGATTGATCAACTGCTTTTACTACATATTTGCCTTTACCACTGAGATCTTTTTTTTCATGTATTTTCTTATTTCTTTTCTTTTTTTTACAGAGAGAGAGAGAGAGAGAGAGAGAGAGAATGAGTTGGAGAGAGGGGCAGGGGGAGAGTGACAGAAAAATCTTAAGTGCGCTCCATGCTCAGTGCAAAGTTCGATGCAGGACTTGATCCCACAACCCTGGAATCATGACCTGAGCCACAGTCAAGAGTTGGATGCTCAACCAACTGAGCCACCCAGGCACCTGCGTGTATTTTTTTATTTCTAGTATGGCCTTTTCTTTTCTCCTTAAAGAAGACCCTTTAACATTTCATGTTAGGATGGTTTAATGGTAATGACCTCCTTTAGTTTTTGCTTCTCTAGGAAACTATTTATCTCTCCTTCAACTCTGAATAATGACCTTGCTGAACAGAGTATTCTTGGTTACAAGTTTTCTCCTTTTGGCACTGTTCCCCCCTTTTATTTTCTTTTAATTCCAGTCAAGTTAACATACAGTGCTATATTAGTTTCAGGTGTATAATACAGTGATCCAACAATTGTGTGTATTAATCAGTGCTCATCCTTCCTTTCAGCACTTTAAATATATCCTACCATTCCCTTTAGACCTGCAAAGTTTCTGCTGAAAACTCAGCTGACAGTCTTATGAGGTTTCCTTTGTATATGACTGTTTTTTCTCTTGTTGCCTTTAAGACTGTCTCTTTATTCTTAACTTTTTCCATTTTAATTATAATGTAACTTGATGTGGATCTCTGTGGGTTACTCTAATTTGAGGCTTTCTGTATTTCCTGGACCTGGAAGTCATTTTCCTTCCCCAGGTTAGGAAAGTTTTCAGCCATTATTTCTTCAAATAAGTTTTCTACTCTTTTCTCTTTCTCTTCTGCTGGGACCCCTATGATGTGAATGTTAGTACACTTTATATTGTCTTAAAGTTCCCTAAACTATCTCATATTTTCAAATTCTTTTTATTTTTGCTATTCTGATTTCTACTCTTCTGTCTTCCCTACCCCTGAGCCATTCTTCCATATCATCTATTTGGCTGTTGATTCCCTCCATTGTAGTTTTCACTTTATTGTATTATTCATCTTTGATTGATTATTTCTTGCATTTTCCAACTCACTGTTAATGCTCTCACTGTGTTCTTACATCTCTCCCCCAATTTGGGTCAGCATATTTATGACCATTACTTTGAACTCTTTATCAAATAGATTGCTTATCTCCATTTCCTTAGGGCTTTATTTTCTATGTTTTTATCTTATTTTGTTTAGAACATACTTTTCTGTCTCTTCATTTGTTTGACTTCATTTTCTATGAATAGGTGGAGTGTCTACCTCTCCCAGTCTTAAAGGAGTGATTTTGTGTAGGAGTGTACCCTCTGTAGACTGAATAGGCCTGGCTTCCTTGGTGGAACACATGGAGCTGGAGTGAACAAGCGTTGGGAAATCTCAGCATGCACGAGGCCAGGGTCACGTAGGTGGGACAGGTGGAGCTAGAGCAGGCACAGGTATTGTGGCTGTCTTGAGATGCAGCTAGGCTGCGACAGGTGCAGGCCGGGGCCATCCTGGCAGGATGGTTGGAGATGGAGCAGGCACAGACAATGAGGGTCTTGGAGCACACTTCACTTGGCAGGACAGCTGTGCCCCATATAGGCCAGGAGAGTCCAAGAGCACACAGCACTGGGGTCACCCTGATGAAACAGCTGCAGCTAGGATAGGTACTGGGATGCAATGCACCAGGGTCACCTTGTGGGGAAAGCAGAAGCTGATGTGAGCCAGAACCCTGGAGCAGCTGGGGTGACCCTAGAAGCCTGGCTAGAGCAACTGTAACCTGCTCACACTACACTATCAAGGTGGCGGGGCAGTGTAGAATGGTGTTCACCAGAACTTCCAATCCTAGAGAGAATTCCAGCAGTTCTCCACCCATTTGGCCAACACTCTAGGGTTAGTAAGTAGATACTTTTCACTTATAGTCTACTTGCTCCCTAAACTTCTGTTTTTCCACTGTGCCCCAGTGTGGGTGAGTCTGCATGTGGGACCCTCAGTGATATCCTTTCTGCTGTAGATTGCAGTGTTGTAGGTAGTGTTCCCATTGTTACCATGTCTGTCTCTCCCTTTTGTATATGATGCTTCTTGTGAAGAAGCTGTTTGTTCAGCCTCTGGTTCTTTTGCAGGAGGCATTTCTCTATATGTAGGTGTAGATTCAGTGTGTCCAAGGGAAGATGTGAGTTCAGGGTCTTCATATGCTGCTATATTGGACCCTATTCTCTAAGAAGTTTTAAACGTAGGTCTTCAAATAAAATGTCTGTTTTCCTTTGGTTGATAGTTGAATACTACTAAAGAAGAAATGTTCAATGTTATTTTTTAGTTTCTTGTGGTATCTAGGAAAACAGTTAAGATGCTTACTAGGTAACAGGACATCAATAGAATAAAATGATTGACTGTCAAAGAGCTTGTGTTACTCACCATAGCTATTCCAAGAATTTAAAGTAGTTTTATCTGTCTGGGCTTTACAAATTACTGATTCTCAATCATGCTTGAATAATTTTGTTTCTAACCACAGTTTCCATAAAACAGAGACTTGGGCAAAAACTAAAATCCCTTTAGGTCAGAAGCCTTCAATTCCAGAGTCCTTAACCTCATGAGATTATTTCTGAGAATCCAAACCTGAAATGATGAGATATTTTCTTTGTCAGGCAGACTTAGTACTTCGAGGGTTACCTGCTGTTTCAAAGATCTAATTTTCCTTCATATTTAAACATGAAGAAAAACATTGGCCCAAAAAGTACTTTTCTTATAGAAAGTTTCAAGTTGGTATAAAAATACTTTGATTTGCTTAAAGCCATTTAATAATTCTAAATCAAAATATATTCATAATGTATAGGGATGGATTTTTTTAACTTAAAAATGAAGCTAATTCTGATTTATCCTAAGTATGGTTTGATGACATTTAGACTTTAAAATGTATACTTGTGTTTGTGAAATTTGCCTGCTATTTTTATAGAGGGCTCACATGTCTGATTTAAAACCTAAGTATTGCAAAGGAATGAATCAAAGCTGAAGATGTTTTTAATTGCCTCTGTGAAAAGCTCTCTAGGCTCTTAAAAAAAAAATTAAGATGTATTCACAGTATATTTTCTGTCATGTAAAAGCTTTCATAAATGGAATCGAGACATACATGCCCCCCCTGTCAGAACTACTGGAAACCACAATGGGGGAAGAAAATTATCCTCATAATGAGCACCCCAATTCTCTCACTATGGATCAGCCTTAAGAAATTGGCAAAATTGTTTCCCCCACATTTTATTCTATTTTTTTTTACTTTTGATATCTTACTGCTGATTAAACTCTTTTCTTTCCTGAGGCCCCAAAACTACTCCCTGTCATTCAAAAGAAGTTTCTGGAGCAAGGGGAGATATTTTTTACCAGACTACTACTTCCCCATAACTGAAAACTCTCTCCCCAATTTTAGTCCCTCTAGACTCTATGAAACAAAGAGTTAATATTTATACATAGCATGTCTCCTGTTCCAGCTTCTCAGTGTGTTAGATCTTCCATTTAAAAGTTAAAATTTAGTATCTCTCAAAAATAATTGAAAAGTAACTTTAATGGTAATCATTTCAGGCCCTTTGGTTGACAGCTAGGGAGGGATATACTGGGAGCATAGAGACAGCTGATTCACCCGTCCTGTGTCATGGCTTCACTCCCTTTTATTCAACTTCCCCCTGTCACCACCACCAATAAACCTCCAGAGAATTTTCTCCATAGATTTATGACAACTACTGTTCCAATGAAAAGGTCAAGAATCAGTTAATCAGCAAGCTAACAGCACCAATATGTTCCTTACAATGTGCTAGGCACCTTGGGAATATAAAAAGAGGTCAAAGCGTAGAATGGTTGTTAGACAAGTATCCTAATCCCCAACAATAACTAGAGAACAAGATAAGCCAACAGGCTCTCCTGGGGGTACTTTTAATAAAGGCTGAAGGAGTTAGAGAAGAGAAGCATTCTACAGAGGCTATAGTGCTTGAGGAAATGTAGGAGGCCATGGGACTTACTCAAATCCTCAAAAGGTAAAGTTATTTGGATGAATAGTTAGCAAGTGACCCTACTAGAGTGTTAAAAGATTAAATGTTTGAGTTTTAAAGCCAGAGTAATAACCAAAAATATCACAGTAAAAATAGGATTAGCCAATCACCCTGAAATCACTGAGGTTAGCATTCTCTTAGAGACACAGGGACACAGCTTGTAGCTCCAACAGTTCTGGGAAAATGATCTAAATAAGATGTGAATTTTGAGAATTTTAAAAAGCCATTCCATACCTAGAAAGTTGGTCACAGAGGAGGAAGAGCAAATGGTAGTTCTAGATCTGAAGACCTTCAGAGACTTGGTAACACGCCCAGAAGAGCTCTCCTGGGGCTAGTCCTACTCATTGCCCCATTCCAAAGTCACTTAGAAAAAATAGATGGTTTCAAACAACAGAAATGTATTCTTTCACAGTTCTGGAGGCCACAAATCTGAAATCAGTGTGTCAGGAGGGTTGTTTCCTTCTGACATCTCTGAAGGAGAATCTATTCCAGACTTCTCTCCTAGCTTCTGGCAGTTTTTGGCAATTTTTGACTTGTAGAATCATCACTCCTATCTCTGCCCCAACATCTCATGTATTCCTATGTTTCTCCGTGTCTTCATATGGCATTCTTCTTTCTGTGTTTCTCTCCCCTCTTCTTATAAGAACACCAGTCATGTTGAATTAAGCGTTAACCCTATTCCATCATGACCTCACCTTAACTAATTGCATCTGCAATGACCCTATTTCCAAAATAAGGCCACATTCTGAAGTACTGAGTGTGAGATCTTCAACACATCTTTTTGGAAAATACAATTCAACCTACAACAAGGTATAATTTGAAAAATGCCAATAACTCAGATCTCCTAGGCATAATAGCCCCTCAACTAAGTGTGACCATGGGAAATCACCTTTCTGAAGAGAATCACATGAAGATAGCAGCTGGAGCAGCGAAATACCATTATTGCTATAGTGTAGACATGAACTCTGTGGGTAGGCTTGTGGTACAGTTAGCTTCTTCATATTCCCATAGCCTCCACCTTTGCCTAGAAAGATTCACTTGTTGCAAGGATGCTTATATGCAATTAGTGATCCTATGGTCATGTCCATCAAATCATCTTCTTTTCAATAAGAGTCAGTCTAACCTCCCCCTAACTCTTGCATTTGAAATGGCAAAGGATTAAAAAAATTATAACGTAAGGGTCCTGGGCACTTTGGCTTTAAATCTACGTCTCAATGATTAACCAATCTAGTGTGGCAGATTGATTACATCAGTGCCAAGTTGTTGATGTCTTTCGGTATCTATGCCCTTTAATGTTTGCTCTGACTTTAAGCTTGTCCAAGTCACTTGCTTTGGCTAATGGAACATTAATTTGGTTTAAGTAAAGATTTGAAAAGAATTCTTGCACATTTATCCTCTTTCTCTCTCCATTTTGCTCCTCTGCCTTTGCCTTGATAACATGCCAACATGCCCAGACTAGATTGCTAGAAGATGAGACACATTAAGCTAAGCCTCATCAGTTGTCTTAGATGGGAACCTAAACAAGTGAGAGAGCCCGTCAATATCAGAAAAGTCACCTGTCCAACACACAGTTAAGCAAAGATACAGGAGTAAGTTTTGCTAAGCTTTGTTTCAGCAGAAACAGCATATCTATAAATTTGAAAGAAATAATAAATGCTCGTTGATTTAATCTACTACATTTTGGAGGTGTTTGTTATATAGTATTATTGTGGCAACAGATAACTAATACATGCAACAATCAATGCTACTCTAACAACCCCGACTTCTGTAGCTACAGAATATAGTCAACATCCATGCCTCAAACAAAACTCATGCCATTTTGGTGCATGAGTTCATATTAAGAAGGTTGTATTTTGGGAGAGGATAGACTATTTTGTATTTCTTAAAGAGAGCAAATCTTCTTCCTGTAACCCTATGCCTTTGCTCAGTCCCTAAAACAAATCAGATTCTCAGTAAATAGTTTTGGATTAATGAATAAATGATTTTTCCATGGAGCATACATATCATAAGGAAATGAAAACCGCCAAAGGACAACTATGATGTCTTATACATCTTATGCTTCCCAGTTTTATAATTACAGTGATGACTGTGTGGTAAGAACTCAATAAATAGTACTTGCTGATTTGTTAATTGATTGATGATACTCAGCCACTATCAATTACCCTTGAGGAATGAACCAAGAAACAGAATTAAACTTCATTAAGAGATGTTTCGTTTGGCCCATGAGAAGACTTCTGTGACTTTCAAGGTTCCTAACCACTAGGAAAGGATATTGTATTGCTTCTCTGGAGAACGGATGCCTCCGTGACTTGCAGAGACGGCTCTTCTGTATGGGATATAATATAATCCATAGTCATTGAATAGGCTAGTTATTGTTCATCATCCTTTCTCTTTTTTTAATTCTATATTTACATGTCAGCTTCAAGTTCTTAGGACAAAAAAGGTATCCCAAAGTATATTCTATTTTATTTAATAAAATATTTTAAGAAAAATGTCCCAGATATGAGAGTTGTAGTTTATAAAATAATGCAGAAACAGAAATATTGACAAGAGCCCAGGATCCATCTATTTATTAACACTGAGGAGCCTTCACAACACACAGCTGCTATACTTGGAGATGGACAGAGTATAAGCTCTAATTTCTACACTTGCAGAGGGGGGAAAAGGCAAATAACTAATTACATGACAACATGATGCTATAAGGGGCATGTATTTAGTGACAGAAAAAGGGAGTGACTAATTCTTCATGGAAAAAAAGGAAATGCTTCAGAGGAGTGTCAACTTTGGAGCTGCAAACAAGCAAAATTTTACCAAACCAAAAAGGAGAGGAAAATCATCTAGGCAAAGAGAACAGACTGCAGTCACAGTGAGTAGCTCAGTCTGTTGCTACCATGGACCACGTGAGGTCAAGTGTCAGCAGGTGACACTAGAGTGTAAACTTGGGTCCTTACCTGCGAAATCATATATGTTCAGCTCAGAAGCCATGTGATGGCAAGCCACTGCGGGACTTCTATGTAATTAGGGCCTAAAATGCTTACAACAGGTAATAATGTAATAAATGCATTAGAGTAAATTTGCACTAGAAAGGAAACAGTGCTACCCATTCACATGTGAAAATGAGAAGCAGCAGTCATCTGAAAGCAATGCTGCTGACTTTGGAGGGGTGGCATGCCCAATAGGTGAGATACCTGTGAGGTAGCCCACTGTCATATTTTACAGTTAATGTTCCTTATTCATGGTGGCTTATGGTTAAGTTGTCATGCTGCTAAATACGACTGGTCTTTCTCTTTCACTCTCAGTATGGAGTTATCTTAATTAAGCCGAGAAAAGGGAAGAAGATATAGAAACCTGCCCATATTAATAAGCCATGTGAAGGTTTTTAACAGCATTGCAGAAGCAATTATTAAAACTCTTGAAGCCTGGGAAGCTGTGACATTTTATAACCCTTGAAAACAAAATCTTTCCAGGTATCTATTCCATTAGATAGACAAGTATGAGAAATTCATATTTAATTTAAAAAGGAAGAAAGCAATGTATATTTCATGTTGAAGAAAAAGAAATCAACAGTCAGTAACAGATAAGCACAATAAGTCAACTAGTCAACATCAGTCATTGAGAACATACTGTGAAATTCATCATTAACTGTATTGGGATCTCCTGTAGTTTGGTCAGCTCCTGTGCTAGTCTCTTATCAACATGCACTTAGTTTGTCTCTCCTGTTATAAAGATAGATAGTATTCATATCTGAACAGACTGAGGAAGATCAACAAAAAGTACTTTTAAATAAACATTTTCCAACTCAGATTATACAGGGTTCCAAACAAAAGCACTCTCATCTGCCAGAAGTCCTAAAAGTTTTAGGTCTTTACAAGTATTTACTTGAAACAATATGTCTCAAACTACTGCTGCGTGTGAAACTTGTATTTTACAAAACTGTCATTAATCACCCAAGGCTGTCAAGAAACACTATTAATAGACAGCAAAAGAGAAGAATTAGTAGTCAGATTTTATGTCAGAAAATAAAAATTAATAAAATTGCTACCAAAAGGCAATGATGAGAAAGAATGTAAACTAGCAGGAAAGAAATGGGTATATTGATAGTAGAGTAAATAAGGTTAAGACGGAAACTCAGTACTGTTTTTGTCAATATCGAAGAGTTAAAATTAAGAACTGAATTTTAAAAATGTCTTGCAGCTAAATTTCATCTGGGCATCATAAGACAAAATGATTATACATTTCTCCCTTTCCAAATATTCCCTTTGAAGTCTGTGTAAAGAAGTCTATTCTGTCTCATCCCAGTGAACAAAGAGACTGAAGTAACTGGGAGAAAGGAGAAAAGGGTTTCTGTCCCATGATAAAAGATACGGCACAAAAATGCTAAAAATATTTCCAGCAATTGTCAAGTGTCACAGTGTTTTCGTTATAATAGAGAGAAAAGCAGCCGACAGGGAAGACTGAGCTGTCGCATTACCTTCCCTGTTTGCATAACTTTGGATACGCTAAATGCCTAAAAGGACGGTTTAAGTTTTGCAGATCTTATAACTGAAGTCAGTTATCTTCTCAATGTTAGTCTTTGCTTTAATGAGGAGATATCAATCATAATATTTTTGACTGTTTATTCACAAATTTAGGAGAAATTGTTACTCACATGTGGTGCCAAATTTGGTGCAGCGAACGTCTGAGAAAAAAATAGCAGTGCAATTCCCCCTCTCAATTCCTCCAGTCTAGGGATATATGTGCGGGAAAGAATGCAAAGCAATGAATGCAATGAACTAATGTGAACATAAAGGCCAAAGGTGTTTGTTCTATATTTTTAGGAGATAGAGTATTAGAAAGAACATTGGAATATCTATACAATCTTATACAATTTGACTTTTGTATATGCTAAGCATCAGTTGCTTCATCTGTAAAATGAGGGTATGTATTTAATACCACTGTATGTTCTCAGTCCATTTTGTGGAGAGTAAAATCGAGGAAAAGATTATTTAGCACAGTGTATCATTGAAAGCCTCGAAATCATTTATACTTTAGAGAATATTTGTACTGTCTTTTATAAACCCACCTATTTGGATGTCTCATCATGTTCCACATATTCGATTACAATCACCAAGTAAAGGTCAATATATTTCAAAGGATTCATCCAAAACGTACATTTTAAGTATTCATTGTTTAACAAATAATTAAATATGGCTGTGTGTAGCATATAATCAGTATCTCAATTTAAAAAAATTTTTTTTAATGTTTATTTATTTTTGAGAGAGAGAGACAGAGCGTGAGCATGGGAGGGGCAGAGAGAGGGAGACACGGAATGTGAAGAGGCTCCAGGCTCTGAGCTGTCAGCACAGAGTCTGACATGGGGCTCAAACTCACGAACTGTGGGATCATGACCTGAGTCGAAGTCGGAAACTTAACCGACTGAGCCACACAGGTGCCCCAGTATTTAATTTTTTACTGTAATGTTGCCAAAGATATAATTTTAAACAAATTTATATACTCTGAATGGAATATTGTGCTGGCCTTTGAAGATTCACTTTTAGAAAGTTATATTTTAGTAATAAGTAGTTGACTTTTATAAAGATCATGTTAAGTAAAAGTCATACAGAATCTGCTTCCGTTTCAGGGGCCTCTGGATGGCTCAGTCGGTTAAGAGTCTGACTTCAGCTCAGGTCATGATCTTGCAGTTCCTGAGTTTGAGCCCCTGGTCGGGCTCCGTGCTGACAGCTCGAAGCCTGGAGCCTGCTTTGGATTCTGTGTCTCCCTCTCTCTCTGCCTCTCTCCCACTCGCACTCTCTTTCTCTCCTTGAAAAATAAATAAATATTTAAAAAATTATGAAAAAGAATCTGCTAATGTATCAGACACAACCTCCTCTGACCTTATTTTCCCCACCTGTTACCACCCATTTGCCTGCTCCTCCTTCCTACAAGATTCCTCAAAGGATTATAGCTTCTCTCTTTACCTCATTTCTTTCTGTTCTCTCTCAAACCATGTCCAATCAGGTTTTCTTCCCTAGTTCCAAACAGTGCCTCCCTCAATGTTACCAGTGATCTTATTCATTAGCAGATTTAAAAAATGGCATTCACTCTGTCTTCACTAATACTCTTTCTTCAAGTGGATTATGCTACTCAGCTTTGTCTTACAAGTCACTGGTTCTCGGTCTTTCATGCCGATGCCCACTCTTCTCCCTGGCACCCTAACTTTGGAGTGGCCTGGGACTCAGTCTTCTCTTCTTTTGCACACAATCTCTTGGTAATTTCATCTTGCCTCTTTGGTTTAATGCCCTCTGCATGCAAATGACTCTAATTGTTATTAATCTCCTGCCAAGACTCCTGTACTAAACTCTTAACTTGTATAGCCAACCACCTACTCAGCATCTCTGCTAGAATGTGGCATAGCTATATCCAAATTATCTCCAAAACCCAACTACTGTTTCTGGCTCCCTTCCCCAAATTATTCCATTTATAATCTTCCCTATCATATTTGATGGAAACTCTATCCTTCTAGTTGGTCAAGCTAAAATACTTAGAGTCATCCTGATTTTTCATAGATTTACTACCTGATCATTCATAAAATCTTTATGGCATCCAAAACATGTGTAAAAAATAACTCTTGGCACTATCTCCATTGTTCCCTTTATGGTTGGAGCCCCTGCCGTCATTTAGCTGGGTTACCCCCCCCCCCAATAACCTTCGAAGTAGTCTCACTGCTTATAACACTGACTCTTCCACTGCCTATCCTCCCTCCACTGCAGCCAGAGTGATCCTTTTAAGACACAAGTTAGATCTTGTCACTCCTCTGCCTCTCCAGTGTCCTCCCCTCTCATTCAGAGTAAAAGCCAAGGTCCTCATGGTGGCTCACAAGGACCTACCACATCTGATTCTTCTTTACCTTCCTAAATTGAGTTTCTACTTTTTTCTATTTATTCTCTGACAAAGACACAAGGCATAGGCCATCTTAGGGCCATTATCCTAGCTATTCTCTCTGGCTACAACACTCTTTCAGATATCCTAACTCCTCCTCCACTTTGTTCAGGTCTTTGCTCAAATATCAGATGCTCAAAGAAGCATCCCCAACCATCTTGTTTAAAAGAGCAACTGTACCCCCCCCAGTGTCATTCTATTTTTATAACACTTATTGCCATCTAACACACTATAAAATTTATTTATTACATTATTTGTTATTGTCTCTAATTCCCAACTAGAATAAAAGGTCCACACAAAAGGGGAATTTTGTCAGTTGCATGCATTCATGTGACAGTGAACAAAGAACATAACATGTACCAAAGAGTGTACCAACCCATTGCATGCATGCATGAATGAAATAGAGCTGAAAGACAGGAAAGACAATAAGATCTGCATCTCTTCTGAGACCCTGAATCATGGGCATGTGATAGGGTAACATGCTCAGAGTTATATCATCCAAAAATTTCCAATTTCGTACAACTAGTTTGATTTGATTTTGTCTTATAATAAAACATACAATAATTGTTTGTTGAATGCATCTTGACTTCAATTTGTTTTTCTTTTCCTTTTGTTTTTAATTTAATTTAATTTTTTTTAATTTACATACAAATTAGTTAGCATGTAGTGAAACAATGATTTCAGGAGTAGATTCCTTAATGTCCCTTACCCATTTAGCCCACCCCCCTCCCACAACCCCTCCAGTAACCCTCAGTTTGTTCTCCATATTTTTGAATCTCTTCTGTTTTCTCCCCTCCCTGTTTTTATATTATTTTTGTTTCCCTTTCCTTATGTTCATCTGTTTTGTCTCTTAAAGCCCTCATATGAGTGAAGTCATATGATTTTTGTCTTTCTCTGACTAATTTCACTTAGCATAATACCCTCCAGTTCCATCCACGTAGTTGCAAATGGCAAGATATCATTCTATTTGATTGCCGAGTAATACTCCATTGTGTATATATACCACATCTTCTTTATCCATTCATCCATCAATGGACATTTGGGCTCTTTCCATACTTTGACTATTGTTGATAGTGCTGCTATAAACATGGGGGTGCATGTGTCCCTTTGAAACAGTACACCTGTATCCCATGGATAAATGCCTAATAGTGCAATTGCTGGGTCGTAGGGTAGTTCTATTTTAGTTTTTTGAGGAACCTCCCTACTGTTTACCAGAGTGGCTGCACCAGCTTGCATTCCCACCAACAATGAAAAAGAGATCCTCTTTCTCCACATCCTCGCCAACATCTGTTGTTGCCTGAGTTGTTAATATTAGCCATTCTGACAGGTGTAAGGTGGTATCTCACTGTGGTTTTGATTTCTATTTCCCTGATGATGAGTGATATTGAGCACTTTTTCATGAGTTGGTTGGCCATCTGGATGTCTTCCTTGGAGAAGTATCTCTTCATGTCTTTTGCCCATTTCTTCACTGGTTGATTTGTTTTTTGGGTGTTGAGTTTGATAAGTTCTTTACAGATTTTGGATACTAACCTTTTTATCTGATATGTCTTTTGCAAATATCTTCTCTCATTCTGTTGGTTGCCTTTTAGTTTTGCTGATTGTTTCCTTTGCTGTGCAGAAGCTTTTTATTTTGATGAGGTGCCGGTAGTTCATTTTTGCTTTTGTTTCCCTTGCCTCTGGAGATGTGTTGGCTAAGAAATTGCTGCGGCCAAGATCAAAGAGATTTTTGCCTGCTTTCTCCTCGAGGATTTTGATGGCTTCCTGTCTTACATTGAGGTCTTTCATCCATTTTGAGTTTGTTTTGTGTATGGTATAAGAAAGTGGTCCAGGTTCATTCTTCTGCCATGTCGCTGTCCAGTTTTCCCAGCACCACTTGCTGAAGACTGTCATTATTCCATTGGATATTCTTTCCTGCTTTGTCAAAGATTAGTTGGCCATATGTTTGTGAGTCCAATTCTGGAGTCTCTATTCTATTCCATTGGTCTATGTGTCTGTTTTTGTGCCAATACCATGCTGTCTTGATGATTACAGTTTTGAAGTGTAGCTTGAAGTCTGGGATTGTGATGTCTCCTGCTTTGGTTTTCTTTTTCAAGATTGCTTTGGCTATTCGGGGTCTTTTCTGGTTCCATACAAATTTAGGATTATTTGTTCTAGCTCTGTGAAGAATGCTGGTGTTATTTTGATAGGACTGCATTGAATATGTAGATTGCTTTGGGTAGTATGCACATTTTAACAATATTTGTTTTTCCTATCCAGGAGCATGGAATCTTTTCCCATTTTTTGGTGTCTTCTTCAATTTCTTTCATAAGCTTTCTATAGTTTTCAGCTTATAGATTTTTCATCTCTTTGGTTAGATTTATTCCTGTGTATTTTATGGTTTTTTTGTGCAACTGTAAATGGGATCGATTCCTTGATTTCTCTTTCTGTCACTTCATTGTTGGTGTATAAGAATGCAACCAATTTCTGTGCATTGATTTTATATCCTGCTACTTTGCTGAATTCACGAATCAATTCTAGCAGTTTTTTGGTGGAATCTTTCAGGTTTTCCATATAGAGTATCATGTCATCTGTCAAGAGTGAAAGTTTGACCTCCTCCTGGCCGATTTAGATGCCTTTTATTTCTTTGTGTTGTCTGATTGCAGAGGCTAAGACTTCCAATACTATTTTGAATAACAGTGGCAAGAGTGGACATCCCTGTCTTGTTCCTGACCTTAGGAGGAAAGCTCTCAGTTTTTCCCCATTGAGGATGTTATTAGCATTGGGTCATTCATATATGGCTTTTATGATTTCAAGGTATGCTCCTTCTATCCCTACTTTCTTGAGGGTTTTTATCAAGAAAGGATGCTATATTTTGTCAAATGCTTTCTCTGCATCTATTGAGAGGATTATATGGTTCTTGTCCTTTCTTTTATTGATGTGATGAATCACATTAATTGTTTTGTGGATATTGAACCAGCCCTGCATCCCAGGAAAAAAATCCCACTCAGTCGTGGTGAATAATTTTTTTAATGTATTGTTGGATCTGGTTGGCTATTATCTTGTTGAGACTTTTTGCATACATATTCATCAGGGAAATTGGTCTATAGTTCTCCTTTTTAGTGGGGTCTCTGTCTGGTTTTGGAATCAAGGTAATGCTGGCTTCATTGAAGGAGTTTGGAAGTTTTCCTTCCATTTCTATTTTTTGGAACAGCTTCAAGAGAATAGGTGTTAACTCTTCCTTCAATGTTTGGTAGAATTCCCCTGGAAAGCCAACTGGCCCTGGACTCTTGTTTTTTGGCAGATTTTTGATTACTAATTCGAATTCCTTATTGGTTATGCGTCTGTTCAAATTTTCTACTTCTTCCTGTTTCAGTTTTGGTAGTGTATATGTTTCTAGGAATGTGTCCATTTCTTCCAGATTGCCCATTTTATTGGCATAAAATTGCTCATAATATTCTCTTATTATTGTTTTTATTTCTGCTGATGTGGTTGTGATCTCTCCTCCTTCATTCTTGATTTTATTTATTTGGGTCTTTCCCTTTTTCTTTTTGATCAAGCTGGCTAGTGGTTTATCAGTTTTGTTAATTCTTTCAAAGAACCAGCTTCTGGTTTCATCAATCTGTTCTACTATTTTGTTTTTGTTTTGTTTTGTTTTGTTTTTTTGGTTTCAATAGCATTAATTTCTGCTCTAATCTTTATTATTTCCTGTCTTCTGCTGGTTTTGGGTTTATTTGCTGTTCTTTGTCCAGCTCCTTAAGGCGTAAGATTAGGTTGTGTATCTGAGATCTTTCTTCCTTTTTTAGGAAGGCCTGGATTGCTATATACTTTCCTCTTATGACCACCTTTGCTGCGTCCCAGAGGTTTTGGATAGTGGTCTTATCATTTTCATTGTCTTCTATATACTTTAATTTCCTCTTTAACTGCTTAGTTAGCACATTCATTCTTTAGTAGGATGTTCTTCAGTCTCCAAGTATTTGTTACCTTTCCAATTTTTTTCTTGTGGTTGATTTCGAGTTTCATAGTATTGTGGTCTGAAAATATGCACGGTATGATCTTGATCTTTTTGTACTTACTTAGGGCTGATTTGTGTCCCAGTATATGGTCTATTCTGGAGAACGTTCCATGTGCACTGGAGAAGAATGTACATTCTGCTGCTTTAGGATGAAATGTTCTGAATATATCTGTGAAGTCCATCTGGTCCAGTGTGTCATTCAAAGCCATTGTTTCCTTGTTGATTTTTTGATTAGATGATCTGTCCATTGTTGTGAATGGGGTGTTGAAGGTCCTACTATTATGGTATTACAATTGATGAGTTTATGTTTGTGATTAATTGATTTATATATTTGGGTGCTCTCACATTTGATGCATAAATGTTTACAATTGTTAGGTCTTCTTGGTGGATAGACCCTTGATTATGATATAATGCGCTTCTGCATCTCTTGATACAGTCTTTATTTTAAAGTCTAGATTGTCTGATGTAAGTATGAGAAAGCTACTCCGGCTTTCCTTTGTTGACCATTAGCATTATACATGGTTCTCCATCCCCTTATTTTCAATCTGAAGGTGTCTTAGGTCTAAATTGGGTCTCTTGTAAACAGCATGTAGATAGATCTTGTTTTCTTATCCATTCTGTTACCCTATGTCTTTTGATTGGAGCATTGAGTCCATTGATGTTTTGAGTGAGTACTGAAAGATATGAATTTATTGCCATTATGATGCTTGTAGAGTTGGAGTTTCTGGTGGTGTTCTCTGGTCCTTTCTAATGTCTTGTTGCTTTTGGTATTTATATATATATATTTTTTTCATCTTTTCTCCCCTCAGAGAGTCCCCCTTAAAATTTCTTGCAGGGCTGGTTTAGTGGTCACAAACTCCTTTAATTTTTGTTTGTCTGGGAAACTTTTCATCTCTCCTTCTGTTTTGAATGACAGGCTTGCTGGATAAAGAATTCTTGGCTGCATATTTTTCAGATTCAGCACACTGAATATATCCCGCCACTCCTTTCTGGCCTGCCAAGTTTCTGTGGATAGGTCTGCTGCAAACCTGATCTGTCTTCCTTTGTATGTTAGGGACTTTTTTTCCCTTGCTGCTTTCATGATTCCTTGCCTGAGTATTTTGTGAATTTGACTATGACATGCCTTGTTGATGGTCGGTTTTTGTTGAATCCAATGGGGGTCCTCTGTGCTTCCTGGATTTTGATGTCTGTGTCTTTCCCAGGTTAGAAAAGTTTTCTGCTATGATTTGCTCACATAACCCTTCTACCCCTGTTTCTCTCTCTTCCTCTTCTGGGACTCCCATGATTCTGATATTGTTCCTTTTTAATGAGTCACTGATTTCTCTAATTCTTAAATCATGCTCTTTTGTCTTAATCTCCCTCTTTTTTTCTGCTTCGTTATTCTCTATAAGTTTGTCCTCTGTATCACTGATTCTCTGTTTTGCCTCATCCATCCTTGCTGCCATGGCATCCGTCCGTGATTGCAGCTCAGTTATAGCATTTTTAATTTCATTCTGGCTATTTTTTACTTCTTTTATCTCTGAAGAAAGGGATTCTAATCTATTTTCAACTCCAGCCATTATTCTTATTATCGTGATTCTAAATCAGACATCTTGCTTGTATCTGTGTTGGTTAAATCCCTGGCTGTCGTTTCTTCGTGCTCTTTCTTTTGGGGTGTATTCCTTCATTTTGTCATTGTGAAGACAGAAAAGGAATTAATGAGGTAGAAAAATTGAAATTAAAAAAATTAAAATATTAAATTTAAAAATTAAAAAAAACACACACACAAAAATCGAATAGATGATGGTAGATCCTAGATGTGTTTTGGTCTGGGTATTGAAAGTGGTTTGACAGATTAGAGAAAAAAGGGGGGGAGGAAAGAAAAAAAAGAAATCATTTGAAAATTTGAAAAAACGAATACACTGAAGTAGACTAAAATGAGATGATGGGGGTAAAATACAATTTGAAAAAATATACACAAAAGTAAAGAATATAGTAGAAAAAATTAAAGAAAAATATTTTTAATAAAAATTAAAAATAACTATGGGTTTTTTCTTTTTCTGTATTTAGGAAAAAAGAAAAGAAGCAAAAAAGAGAAAAAAGATAAAAAAGAAAAAAGAAATCGTTGGAAAATTCGAAAAGGTGAATACATTGAAGTAGACTAAAATAAAATGATGGAAGTAAAGTAGAATTTGAAAAATTTTACATAAAATTAAAAAATATAGTAATAAAAATTAAAGAAAAATATTTTTAATAGAAATTGAAAATAAAAATGAATTTTTTTCTTTCTGTATTCAAGAAAAAGAAAAGAATTGTAAGGGAGAAAAAAAAAGGAAAAAAAAGAAAATTGAATAGATGAACCTGCTAACAGATTGAAGTAGGACTGAAATTGCTTTGTTTTCCCCTAGAAGTCAGTCTATGTAGCTCTTTTATAGTCCATAAATTAAGCCACCAGCGAGACTGTGTTCTTGAAGAGCAAAGTTGGCCCAGTTGGGTGGGGCTCAGTGTAACATCTCCGCTGTCCACTAGATGGCGCTGCTAGCCTACTGGGGTGGATTGTTGCAGCGCTCATAGGTGCACATGTGCAAGCGCAGGAGCAGTGAAAATGGCGCCCCCCAGCTACCCAGTCTGTTCTCCCTGATCATCAATTGCGCACCCATCTTCTCTCTTCGGCTTTCCTCCACTCCCCACTTTTTCACTCTCTGTGACCAGGCCCCAGGCAGTACCTGTCTCCCGAGTTTTGTGTCAGATGCGGCTGTTTTCCCTGGCCCCTTACTTCCGAAGGACTGCGGCTTTGACCCGTTCTGCCCCTCTGCAGGAGGGTCTCACCGAGCAATGGCCGAATGAGCAATGGCTGAATGTCGGTTGCACCCAGGAACGCTTGCTGGACCCTGCTTCTGCTGGTGCCCCGAGACTACAGCCAGGTGCCAGCCCGCCCCAGAAAAAGTTCACGAGACAGTATAGCTGCAGCGTTTCAGGGATGATGGAAAATCACAACACACACCTGGCACCAGGCTTCACCCTTAAAGACCTTGTTCCAGCACCAGCGAATATGGCTGTTTTCTGGGGTCTGCTGGGACCAGGTGGGTTCAACAGTCCTTCCAGCAGTGGAACCACTTTTCCCCGTGTGGCCCGAGAACCTCCCAGACCCCACTCTGCTCCTGGGGATTCGCCCTTCCCACCCGGGCACCGCCACATATGGAGCTGCGGAGTTGCAGCCTTTGCGCTCCCCTTGTTTACAGTCTTAATGGAATTTAAACCCTCTCCTTTCTCCTTTCTCCCTTTTTACTTTAGTCCCTGCAGCTGTTTCCAATTTTCCACTCTCTCTCCAGCTGCTTTTGGGGAGGGGTGCTTTCCCATATTCTTCCTCCTCCCCAGTCTCCATCCTCTCTCTGCCCACAAAAGTGGTTCCCTACCTTTTGCTGCTTCTCGCTCCCCAAGTTCACCTCTTTGCACCGTGTACCTGCTCTTGTTTTTCTTTTCCTTTTTGAAGATCACTTTCTCCTTTTACCTTGGAACATCCTAATCTACTAACTATACTTATTACTTATTTCGTGTCCTGTGTTGCAAATGACATTGTACTTTAACTGTCCCTGGATTCTTTTATTTTCTCTTTCTAGTGCTCCTTTTTTCTTTACTCCTCCTCTGTCAAAATATCTGTTATCTAAATTTTGCTAAGTGAATTCAAACTATAACCAATTAAGTATTTAGACATAATATTTTTTAATGTGCTAACTACATTAGTCTCATGTCACTGTTATTTTCATATAAATTTATCATATTGAGTAGTAAATAGACAATATCCTCAACAAGCCTTTGGTTCTATTATATTCTGTTTGGTTCTATTCTATTGTTTTGTTTTTCTCCCTTTGACTCAATACCACCCTGCCTCAATTTCTACCGTTTTATAAAGGTCTTATCCACTAGAAAGATTAATACTTTCTTAGTCTTTAAGAGTGTCTTTTCTGATGTTGACCTTTTGTATTTACATCTTAAAATCAGCATGTCAACTAACACATACACCAATACACAGACATGTATGTACATGCCAACACCTGTAATACATACACACTCATGTGCATATATATATACATATACATTTGTATATACATATGCATATAGATACTGTATATAGAGATATGTGTATATACACGGATTTGGTTTGCTAATATTTTTACATCTATAATTAGGAGAGAGATTGGTCTGTAATTATCCTTAAAGTGTTCTTGCAGAATTTTTTTTAAGGTTATGTTTGCTGAATTTAAGATGAATTGGATTATGTACCCTCCTTTTCTATTTCAAGGTCTGCCTTAGTTCTAGTGTGCTGCATACTAGGCTTGCCCCTACATGGTGGGTCCCACAAGTCTGTCATAAATTCAGCCTCTTTGAGAATCAGCAAATGTGCCTGAGGGAACAGTATATTTAAATTCTAAATTTCCTTCTCTCAATTTCCATCTTCTGGACCTTGGTCCAATAATTTTTCAATTCCTTATTAGCTCCCAGTGTTTGTTAAACTTTACTCAGTTATTCTAGTTGTTTCTAACAGAAGAGTAGTTCTGAAATAGTTACTCACTATTGCTGGAAGTCTAAGTCCTTCCAAGGGTCCACTCTTGACCCTCCTATAGGAGTAGGGCAGGCTCACTCCAAGTGGAAAGACAAGTCAGAAGTTTACCTTTACCCTCTTTTTTTTTTTCAACGTTTATTTATTTTTGGGACAGAGAGAGACAGAGCATGAATGGGGGAGGGGCAGAGAGAGAGGGAGACACAGAATCGGAAACAGGCTCCAGGCTCCAAGCCATCAGCCCAGAGCCTGACGTGGGGCTCGAACTCACGGACCGCGAGATCGTGACCTGGCTGAAGTCGGACGCTTAACCGACTGCGCCACCCAGGCGCCCCTACCCTCTTTTTAAATAGTATGCCTGAGGATATTTTTATGAGCTTCATGGCCCTTCTTGCCCTCTCAAGTCCTTGTAACAGGGGCAGGACTACAAGTCCCCATTAATAGGGATCAGTAGTGATCTCTGTTGGGAGAGGATGAGATTACTCCTGTTGTCCAGGGCTTTTAATTGACTCCCAGATCTTTCTGGGAATATGTTCATTTTTCTCTTTTGTATTCACTCTTTATATAATCAAAGAAGGCAGTCACTGTTGTAGCAGTAGGATTAAATCATCCCACCTTATCAACTCTAGCAAATGGCAGGATTTTTCTCCTCTCCCCAGTATTTATTTATCAACCTCAAAATAGAACATAACAAACCAAATCTTGACTATGTCTAAGGAGAGGGAGAGAAAAATTATTTTCTACCCATAAAACCAATAGGAAATCAAATGTGGTTTCTCCAATGAAAATTTGGGCAAACAAAAGGGCCATCTGTCCACTATAGCTGTCTATGTACCCAGCACTACGATGTTCAGCCTTAGGATTCAAGCTGAATAAAATTCAGTAGCACCCTCCTCCCTTACTAGCTTTAGGGATTGAGTAGACATGTACAAAATAGTTACCGCAGTGATGGGATAGTACTATAACAAAGGTGTTAAAAACACGCTCTTTCCTTAGGGATAGAAGTGCTCAATTCAGTTAGGCTTGTGGAGGTCAAAGAATTATCTTGGAGCAGCGCCTGGGTGGCTCAGTCAGTTAAGCAACCAGCTTTGGCTCAGGCCATGATCTTATGGTTTGTGCGTTAGGGTCCCGCATCAGGCTCTGTGCTGACAGCTCAGAGCCGGTAGCCTGCTTCGGATTCTGTGTCTCCCTCTCTTTCTCTGCCCCTCCCCAATTCCAGCTCTGTCTCTCTCTCACTCAAAAATAAATAAAGATTAAAAAAAAAAAGAAGGAGGGGAGTGCCTGGGTGGCTTAGTCTGTTAAGCGTCTGACTCTTGGTTTCAGCTCAGGTCATGATCTCACGGTTCATGAGTTTGAGCCCTGCATCAGGCTCTGCACTGACGTCGTGGAGCCAGCTTGGGGTTCTCTGTCTCTCTCCTGCTCGCTATCTCTCTGTCTCTCAAAAGAAATAAATACACATTAAAAGAAAGTTTTCTGGGAGAAAGAGGTAAAAACATAAGATCTTATTAGCAGTAATTAACCTTTGTTAAGGTAGGCAAAGGAATAGTATGGTTAAAATAAAAGATCATTTGCTAGTGAGGGAATCGGGGATTAAGTGGAATAGTAAGGTTTTTAATTTGCAATAAAGAATCTTAGAAAAAAAGAAGTGAAAAAATTACTAAGCAGTATTCAGGGCCCAGTTGAGGTTGAGAACTAAATATTTCATGGTACACAAATTTGTCATTTGTCATATCACAGAACCTTCATAGTTGTGTGATTTTTTTTCCCCTTGAGAATGCGTTAGCAGCCTCCATTTAGGATTGGTCATGACAAATGGATATACAGTAAGGTAAAATTTTCTCACAAAACAGGTACCATAATCCTAGGACAAAAATTAAGAGAACTTAATTCTGGACTGAGAGAAAAGGAGATTTCGTTAATTGGGTGGGAATTAGAAGATGCAGAAGGCAACAGAGATGATTTTTCAAGTAGAGTCTGCATGTTGCTTGGGAAACCCATCCTTCAAGCACAATGTTCAGAAGATCTTGGGAAAACAGCTGTGTTTCATGTAAGTTCAAAGTGGTGCTGAGTCTGAGCTATGGGAGAATTAATTTCATGGGTCTGCATGCTGAAGACCCATGGACCAGAACCAAATATTATATTATTCTCTACCTTTTATTCAGACAACTTTCTAACGGCCTTGTTCTTATGGGAAGAAATTTGTGCACTAGTCAACACTGTCTGTAAAGAGACAGGGGTTTTGCCAGACTGCCTGATGACCAGCACCTTCCCGCAGATGTCAACAATTTATCCTGCATCACAACTCACAATTAAAATATGCAAATATATTTATTTAAATACTTAAATTAAATTATCCTCTCCTACCTATTCCAGCCATGCAGATATTATCAACCTCACCTGCCCCAGAATGTTCTCTCCTGTGATAACTCTGCTTTTCTCAAGGATGCATACCTCAACCAAGTTCTGGTTATTATGTGTTCAGAGTGAAAAAAATGGAAATTTTTGTTTTGTTGTTCTTTAGAAATGTTCTGCTAACATTGACATACAGAGTAAGGATAAATGGAGATAGTCCAATCACACTGCCATCATCCTTATCACAGCAGTAAACTTCACTGAAATTTTTAGATTAAGAATGGTTTCTCTTTTTAATTAATAATTTTTACAGCAGTTTCATGTCTACAGAAAATAGAGCAGAAAGTACAGAGAATTCCCATATACCCCTGTCCCCCCCCCCCCCCGCCAACAACCTTCCTTCTATCAACATCCCCCAACAGAGTGGTGCGTTTGTTGTAATTGACTATATGTTGACAGATCATTATCACCCAGAGTCAATAGTTTACGTTGGAATTCATTCTTGGTGTTTTCAATTCTATGAGTTTGGACAAATTCTACAGTGATATGTGTCACCATTGTGGTATAATACAGAATAGTGTCACTTCGCTAAAAAATCCTTTGTTTTTTGCCTATTCATCCCTCACTCTCCCCTAGTTCCTGAAAACCACTGATCTTTTTCTCTATTCATATTTGCCTTTTCTAAAATGTCATAGTTGGAATCATATGGTCTGTAGCCTTTTTAGGTTGGCTTCTTTCACTTAGTAATATGCATTTAAGTTTCCTCCATAACTTCTCATAACATGACAGCTTATCTGTTTTTAACGATAACTAGTATTCCATTGTCTGGGTATACCACAGTTTATTTATCCATTCATCTACTGAAGGACATCTTGGTTGCTTACAAGTTTTGGCATTTATGAATGAAGCTTCTATAAACATCCTTGTGCATGTTTTTAAGTTTTCAAGTCTTTTGGATAATTACCAAGGAACTATCATATGGTAACAATATGTCTAGTTTTATTTAAAAAAAAAACTGTCAAACTTTGCATTGCAAAGTAGCCGTACCAGCTTTCATTCCCTCCAACAATGAATATTGTTTCTTCAAATTCTCAACAGTATTTGGTGTCAACAGTATTTTTTATTTTGGCCATTCCAATAAATGTACAGTCATATGCCATTATTGTCTTAATTTACAGCTCCTAGTAACATATGATGTCAAAGATTTTTTCATAAACTTACTTGCTATCTGTGTATCTTCTTTGGAGAAGGTATCTGTTCATATCTTTTGCCCATTTTTCAGTCGGGTTGCTCATTTTCTTATTGTTCGATTTCAAGAGTACTTTACATATTTTGGATAACAGTCCTTTATCAGATGTGTCTTCTGCAAATATATTCTCCCAATCTGTGGCTTATCTTGTTCTATTAACATTAATTTTTGCAGAGAAGAAATTTTTAATTTTAATGAAATCCAACTTATCAACTTTTTTCATGGATCATGTCTTTGTGGTTCTAATTGCTTCATTATCTCTTAAGAAGCTTATGATCTCTAAAGTGAGATGCCTATTTTATTATTATCTTCTGGTCTTTATTCTCATTTTTCCCCTCTGTGTTCTCAGAGAGTTTGTGTGGCTTTTCATTAATTTATTTTTTTCTGGGCCAAATCCTCTATTTATCTGCCTTCTTCTATCCAATTGTACCTGGGTTTTCACTGTGAAGTTTCACGGAAAGTAATTTTTTAAATAATCTTGAAAACAAGTTTAAAGTATTTTTGTGAATATATCCTAAATAATATATTAAAAGGGATAAATGTCTTGAATCTCTAGAAGGGGGTCCTCCTACTATGTGAAGGAGATTTTCATACCCACTGTCACTTCTCTTTGTCTCTTCATCCTTCTTTAGAAGCTACCATGCTGGTCCCGGGTTGTCTTATAGTCTGACAAGACTTTAATTACTTAAACCAAGATGTAAATTGCATTATTCAAAATCCAAATTTTTCTTAACACACAACAGGTCTTAATTTAAGGAAAAAATGAAAGCAAAAGTCTGGCAGTACATAATTTAAAAGATTGGAAAGAAAAAGGAAACTCTAAGCATTGGCAGAGCCGTGGTCATGAGTAACATCTCTGCATAAATATGCAGAGTCCCCTCAGGGAAGGGTCCATTGTTATGACTGTCTATCTTCTTTAGAAGTAGTTCACTCTTAATGTACCTGCTACAGTGTCCTTTTCACAAAGGCATGGGGCAGTGAAATGGAAGTCTCTGACTAGCTCCTGAGGCTCCTGTGGGCTTCCATGTCTTAGGAAAACACAATTTTTACTTTTTGGACAAAAGAATTGTCTGTGGGATTCTGCCAGAGTATCTGTCTTCTTTCCAGGGCAGGGAATGAAGGGAGAACATTTTGTTTCTCTCAGGAAGATAATTATATAGTAGTTCTCAGTTTTGCTTTTCCACATGGTCTCATCAACAATACATTTAGCAGAAAGACTTCAGATTTCTAATAGCCACATGATACTCATTCTCTTTTTAATTTCCAATCTATATTTTACCTCTTTATAAATATATTTTCTCTATTTTGTAATATATTCCTATGCTGACACCACCATCTTGCCATCCAGATTTTATTTTTTTAACTTGTATAAAGTTACAAATTTCTTCCATGGGAAAGAGAGTGAGTTATACTTCTGCATTCTGACAAAAAAAATGTGGAAAGATATTTGTGAATAAGTCCTAAGTGATAAGCAGATGTGTGGGAAATAAAATACTGTGTTCCAGAAATAAATGGCAGAGAGATAAAAAAGAAAAACTGAGAAAAAAGATAATTTAAGATGATTGACTCTATTTTGATAACCTTAGAGGGTCAAAGACTTTAGGCAGGGTTAAAGCAAAGCCAGGGCGACTGCTGGTTTTAGTGGAGAAATTTACTGTACTGGAAGTTTCCATTAGAAGCCTAATTGACGTGTGTTCTTAAGATCCAAGCAAGAAATGGCTTTTCTTTTTAAGTACCAATTCTAGTAACTTCCAATGAAACTGGAAAGTGAAAGCAAGATAAAATAGTGCAAAGAACAGCAACCACAAGACTTAGGAATTAGAAAAGTGTGCTGGCCTGAAACAGAGGTATCCCATAAGTCTGCATTTGCAATTTACTGCAGTTGATTCTGATTGGGATGGGTTCACTTGAATTTCTTCACATCGTGACTTCAACTCAAGTTGTTCGCTTTGTGAGCGCAAGACACAGGAAGGTGATAGTGAAAGAAGAAAAGCAATAGAGAAAAGCTTGGAATCACATTTTTTTTTGACTAGAGAATTTTCCTACTTAATCCCTTTGGATGATATAAGAATGAGTTTCAAATAGAATGTCATTCTAGTTCACATTAAATATTCTTGACTACTCTTAAGAAAACCTATCAGTGTTGCTTTCTAATCATTCCTCATGGATTTTATTTTGTTACTTTTTCATTAAATGTATGGCTCTTTTCTGAATCCTTTTCAAATTCTCCAAGCTCTTAAATTGTGCAACCAAAAATGTACACAATACCCTGGCCTCTCCTTGCTGTATGTATACACTGGGAAGATCACCTCTTAAATGTCAGTGGAGTGAGTATCCAAATGAGAGTGAAGCCACAAATTTCTATATCAGAAATTTAATTTAACTGAAGAAGACGTGTCTGTTGAGTGGAAAAGAATCAATGTTCAATGATCATTGGTCCTCTCAGTGACAAATTAAAAGTGAAGTGATTGAGAATGGAACAATTTTCCATTCCCCTGAAGGAAAACAAGAAAAAGAAATAATGAATTTTTAAATAGCTCATTTTTTAAAGTTTATTTATTTATTTTGAGAGAGGGAAGGAGGGGCAGAGAGAGAGAGAGAGAGGAGAAAGAGAATCCCAAGCAGGCTCCACGCTGTCAGAGCAGAGCTCACCGCAGAGCTCAATGCTTGATCTCGTGAACTGTGAGATCATGACCTGAGCAGACATCAAGAGGTGGACACTCAACTGCTGAGCCACCCAGGTGCGCCCCCCCCCAAAAAAAACTCATTTTAAAGCAAAACACCAACAAAAACAGGGGAAAAGGCTCATAGGACACTTGTTTTCATCTCCTGTTCGGACAAATGCAAAAAGAAATGCCCTATTTAAGTGAGATGGCTAGTATGTGAGTTGAGAAAACATTGAAAGTCTCTTAAATCAAACGTTAAGAATAAAACCTGCCTTACAATTATTAATAGCTTAACTTTGCATATACTATTGAATTTTACTTAAGATAATCTAAGAATGATTTTTGAAGTTTTATTATTCGTTTTCTTAAAGTTTATTTGTTTACTTTTGAGAGAGACAGAGAGAGTGTGAGCAGAGGAGGGCAGAGAAAAAGGCAGAATCTTAAGCAGGCTCCACGCTGTCAGTGCAGAGCCTGACGTGGGGCTTGAACTCATGAAACCAATGAGATCATGACCTGAGCCGAAACAAGAGTCAGAGGCTAACTGACTGAGCCACCCAAGCTCCCCTGAGTTTTTAAATTTTATATAACCATTTTTCTTATATTTAAAGTACTTCTTGGACAATAACTATACACTTTTATAATTTTGAAATTTTTTGTAACTTATATAAAGTTCTAAAGTATACAAGTCATACAACTACTCTTGAATATTTAGATTCTATGCAATATAAAAAGCTATTTTCAGTTCCAAAGAAATTCCCTAGAGAATGGTAACTTTTAATTATTACTGCTTTTTTTAAATTAAAGTATGTTGACACTGTATTATATTACATTCACGTGCACAGCATAATGATTTGATATTTATATACCTTATAAAATGATCACCATAAGTCTAGTTTCAGTGTGCAAAAAACATGGTTTTTACGATACTATTGACCATACTCCCTAGATTGTGCATTAAATCCCTATTTCTCATTTATTTTATAACTTGAAAATTATACATTTAAATTCCCTTCACCTATTGCATCAATCTACCCACCACACTCCCCTCTGGCAAACAAGTATTTGTTTTCTGTATCTATTAGTCTGTTTGTGTTTTTGTTTTTTGTTTTTTGGTTGTTTATTTTTAGATTCCACTCATACGTACAGCCATATGGTATTTATCTTTTTCTGTCTGACTTATTTCATTTAGCATAATAGTTTATAGGTGTATCTATGTTGCTACAAACGGCAACGGCAAACGGCATTCTTTTTTATGACTAATGTTCCATTGTATCACATCTTTTTTTTTTTTCCTAATTATTTACTGATGGACATTTACGTTGCTTCCATATCTTGGCTATTATGAATAATGTTATATACAAAGGAGTGAATATGTCTTTTCAAATTAACGTTTTCATTTTCTTCTGATAAACACCCTGGAGTGAATTGCCGGATCATATGGCGGTTGTATTTTTAATTAAAAAAAAATTTTTTTTCAACGTTTATTTATTTTTGGGACAGAGAGAGACAGAGCATGAACGGGGGAGGGGCAGAGAGAGAGGGAGACACAGAATCGGAAACAGGCTCCAGGCTCTGAGCCATCAGCCCAGAGCCTGACGCGGGGCTCAAACTCACGGACCGCGAGATCGTGACCTGGCTGAAGTCGGACGCTTAACCGACTGCGCCACCCAGGCGCCCCTAAAAAAATTTTTTTTAATGTTTATTTATTTTTGAGAAACAGAGAGAGACAGAGTGCAAGTGGGGGAGGGGCAGAGAGAGAGGGAGACACAGAATCCAAAGCAGGCTCCAGGCTCTGAACTGTCAGCACAGGACCCGTTGCAGAGCTCAAACTCACGAACCACGAGATCATGACCTTAGCCAAGGTTGGATGCTTAACCGACTGAGCCACCCAGCCGTCCCTGTATTTTTAATATTTTAAGGAAACTCCATACTGTTTTCCAGAGTAACCACACAGATTTTCATTTTCACCTACAACACATGAGGGTTCCCATTTCTCCACCTTCTCACCAACATTTGAAAATTCTTGTCTTTTTGATACTAGCCATTCTAACAGGTGTGAGGTGATGTCTCATCATGTTTATTTTAATTTAAATTCAAGTTAGTTAACATACAGTGTAGTATTGGTTTTTATTTGCATTTCCCTGATGATTAGTGTTGTTGAGCATCTTTTCATGTGTCTGTTGGCCATTTGAATGCCTGTGGAAAAATGTCTATTCAAGTCCTCTGCCCATTTTCTAATCAGATTATTTGTTCTTTTTGATATTGAGTTGTATGAGTTCTTCATATATTTTAGCTAATAAGCCCTTGTCAGATATATAATTTGCAAATATCATCTGCCATTCAGTAGGTTGCCTTTTCATTTTGTTGATGGTTTTCTTCTCTGTACAAAGCTTTTTAAAATTTTCCATTCCAGTTAGTTAAAATATATGTAATATTAGTTTCAGGTGTACAACACAGGGATTCAACACTTTCACAAAACACCCAGTACTCATCACAAGTGCACTCCTTAATCCCCATCACCCACATAATTCATCCCCCCTCCCACCTCCCTTGTGGCAACCATCAGTTTGGTCTCTGCACTTAAGAGTCTGTTTCTTAGTTTGCATCTCTCTCTTTTTTTCCCCTTTGCTCATTTGTTTTGTTTCTTAAATTCCATGAAATCGTATTGTACTTATCTTTCTCTGACTAACTTATTTTGCTTAGCATGATACTCTCTAGCTCTATCCATGTCATCGCAAATGGCAAGACTTCTTTTTTTAATGGCTGAGTAATATTCCATTGCATATATATATATATATATATATATATATACATATATATGTATATATATATATATATATTTTAGCCATTCGTCAGTTGGTGGGCATTTGGGCTATGCCCATATTTTGGCTATTGTATATAATGCTGCTATAAACATCAGGGTGCATGTATTCCTTTGAATTTGAATTTTTGTGTTCTTTGAGTAAATACCTAGTAGTGCAATTGCTGGATCATAGAGTAGTTCTATTTTTAACATTTTTTTTTGAGACAGAGACAGAGAGTGGGGGAGGGGAAGAGGGAGAGTGAGAGAGAGAATCTTAAGCAGACTCCACGCCCAGCACAGAGCTCGACGCAGGGCCAGTCTCACAACGATGAGATCATGACATGAGCCAATGTCCAGAGTTGGACGCTTAACCAATAGAACCACTCAGGCACCCCTATTTTTAACAATTTGAGGAACCTCCATAATGTTTTCCAGAGTGGCTGCACCAGTTTGCTTTCCCATCAATAGTGAATATGTGTTTTCCCTTTTTTTCCACATCCTCACCAGCACCTGTTGTTTCTGGTGTTGTTGATTTTAACCATTCTGACAAGTGTGAGGTGATATTTCATTGTAGTTTTTATTTGTATTTCCCTGGTCAATGATGATGAGGAACTTTTCATGTGTCTGTTGGCCATCTGTGTATCTTCTTTGGAAAAATGTCTGTTCATGTCCTCCACTTTTAAGTTGGATATAGTCCCCTTTGTTTATTTTTACTTTGTTGCCCTTATCTAATGAGACAGATTGTTTAAAAATATTGCTGAGATTGATGTTACAGAGCTTATTGCCTATGTTTTTTTTTTCAAAAAGTTTTATGGACTGGGGTGTTACATTTAAGTCTTTAATCCATGTTGAGCTTATTTTTCTATGATATGAGAAAGTGATCCAGTTTTATTCTTTTGCATGTAGCTGTCTAGTCTTCCCTGTACCATTTACTGACAATACTCTCTTTTCTCCAGTATATATTCTTGTTTCCTTTGTTGTGCATTAATTGACATACAAGCCTGTGTTTAATTTTGAGCTCTCTATTCTCTTCCATTGAATTATGTGTCTATATTTGTGGCAGTACCACACCGTTTTGACTACTACAGACTTGTAGTATATCTTGAAATCCACAAGTGTGAGAACTCCAGATTTGTTCTTTTTCCTCATGGTTGCTTTGACTATTTGTGGTTCTTTTGTGATCCCATACAAATTTTAAAATTATTTGTTCTATTTCTGTGAAAAATGCCATTGGTATTTTCATGGGGATTGAATTGAAGCTATAGATTTCTTTGGGTAGTATGGGCATTTTAACAACATTAATTTTTCCAACCCATGAGCACAGTATATCTCTCCATTTATTTGTGTCACCTTCAAATTCTTTCATCAATGTCTTAATTTTCAGAGTACAAGTTTTCCAACAACTTAGCTAAATTTATTCTCAGGTATTTTATTTGTTTTTATTCCATTGTAAATGAGATTGTTTTTTCAATTTCTCTTTCTGTAGCTCATTATTAGTGTATAGAAATGCAATATATTTCTGCATATTAATATTTTGTATCCTCAACTTTACTGAACTCATTTATTGGTTCCAATAGTTTTTTTGTGAACTCCTTAGGGTTTACTGTATCATGTCATCTGCAAATAGTGAAGTTTTACTTCTTCCTTTCCCATTTTCATGCGTTCTATTTCTTTTCTTGCCTAATTGCTGTGGCTACGATTTACAAGACTATGTTGAATAAAAGTGGTGAAGGTGAGCATCCATGTCTTCATCATGATCTTAGAAGAAAAACTTTCAGCTTTTCATCCTTGAGAATGATGTCATCTTTGTATTTGCCATTTATGGCCTTTATTATGTTGAGGTATGTTCCCTCTGTACCCAATTTATTGAGAGTTTTTAATTATGAACAGACGTTGAATTTTGTCTAATGTGTTTACTTCATCCATTAAGATGATCATATGGTTTTTATCCTTTGTTTTGTTAATGTGGTGTATCACTTTGAGTGATTTGAAATGTTGAACCATCCTGGCATTCCTAGAATACATCCCACTGGATCATGGCACAACTGATTGCTTTAAAGTATTGTTGAATTTAACTTGCTAATATTTTGTTGAGGATTTTCCCATCTATATTCATCAATGACACTGGCTGTAATTTCCTTTTGTGTGTAGGGTTTTCCTGTGGTTTTAGTATCAGAGTAATGCATTCCATCCTCTTCAATGTTTGGGATTAATTTGAGAAAAAAGGTATTTCAGTTACTGTATTATATAGCTCTTATTTAAGTGTTTAATAGAATTCACCTGTGACAGGGTTTTGTTTGGGACTTTTGTTTATTGGCAGTATTTTAATTACTGCCTCAATTTCATTAGTAGCAATCAATTGTACTCAGATTTCCTATTTCTTCATGATTTTGTGTTGGAAGGTCATATGTTTCTAGGAAGTCTCCCTTTTCTCCTAGGCTGTCCAATTTCTTGACATACTGTTGTCCATAATAGTCCATTATAATCTTTTCTAGTTATGTGGTATGTTGTAGTTGTTCTGATTATATTTATTCAGACCATCTCTCTCTTTTATTTATGAGTTTGGCTAAAGGTTTTTCAATTTTATCTTTTCATAGAACTAGCTCTTAGTTTTAATATCTTTTTTTTTTAGTCTTTAGTTCATTTATTTCCACTCTGATCTTTGTTATTTTCTTCCTTCTATTAACTTTGGGTTTTGCTTGTTCTTCTTTTTCTAGTTCCTTTAGCTATAAAAATAAATTGTTTATTTGAGATTTTTCTTTTATCCTGAGGTAAGACTCTCTGACTATGAACTTTCCTTTTAGAACTGCTTTTGCTGAGTTCCATAGATTTTGAAATGTGTTTCTTTTTTCATTTGTCACAAGATATTTTCGATTGCCTTTTTTATTTCTTTATTGACACATTAGTGGTTTAGTAGAATGTATTTTAGTCTCCATTTATTTGTGTTTTTTTACCTTTTTTCCTATAAGTGATTTCTAGTTTTATACTGTTATGACTGGAAAAGATGCTTGATGTGATTTCAATCTTAAATCTATAGAAACTTGTTTTGTAGTCTAATATGTGGATGGTCCTGAAGAATGTTCCATGTGCACTTGAAAAGAATGTGTATTCTACTGTTTGGGGATGGCATGTCTGGGATAGAATGTCTGTATATATCTATTAAATCCATCTAATCTGTTGTGTTAAGGCCAATATTTTATTGATTTTCTGTCTGGATGATCTATACATTGATGTACATGGGTGTTAAAGTTCTCTACTATTGTATTCTCATTATTTTCTCCCTCTATCTCTGTTAAAATTGCTTTATATAATAGGTGCTTCTATGTTGGGTGCATAGATATTTACAGTTATATCTTCTTCTTGGAATGATCCCTTTATCATTATGTAATGCCCATCTTTGTCTCTTGCTCACATTTGTTTTATTTTATTTATTTATTTATTTAAAAAAAAAATTTTTTTTTCAACGTTTATTTATTTTTGGGACAGAGAGAGACAGAGCATGAACGGGGAAGGGGCAGAGAGAGAGGGAGACACAGAATCGGAAACAGGCTCCAGCTCTGAGCCATCAGCCCAGAGCCCGACGCGGGGCTCAAACTCCCAGACCGCGAGATCGTGACCTGGCTGAAGTCGGACGCTTAACCGACTGCGCCACCCAGGCGCCCCTCACATTTGTTTTAAAGTCTATTTTGTCTGTTATAAATATTGCTACGCTTTTTTTTATTTCTATTTACATGGAATATCTTTTTCCATCCGTTCACCCTCAGTGTGTCCATCTTTAGATCTGAAGCAAGTCTCTGGTAGGCAGCATATAGATGGTTCTTGTTTATACTTATTGCCATTTCGTCTGTTTTTCTCTGGTTGTTTTTGTAGTTCTCTCTTCCTTTTTTCTTGCTCTTCTCACTTTTGTTTCGATGACTTTCTTTAGTGTAATATTTGGATTCTTATCACTTTATTTTTGTGTATCAGTTATAAGTTTTTCATATATTCATATGATATTCATATATACATATATTTCCTAGTCAATTTTGAGTTGATGATTGCTTAAAATTGAATGCATTCTAAACTATATTTTTATTCCCCCCTCCACACACACGTTTTATGTTTCTGATGTCATATTTTACATCTATTTATTTTATGTATCTCTTCGTGACTTAGTGTAGTTACAGTTTATTTTATTACGTTTTTTTATTTTTCAATATATGAAATTTATTGTCAAATTGGTTTCCATACAACACCCAGTGCTCATCCCAAAAGGTGCCCCCCTCAAAACCCATCACCCACCCTCCCCTCCCTCCCACCCCCCCCCATAAACCCTCAGTTTGTTCTCAGTTTTTAAGAGTCTCTTAAGCTTTGGATCTCTCCCACTCTAACCTCTTTTTTTGTTTTTTCCTTCCCCTCCTCCATGGGTTTCTGTTAAGTTTCTCAGGATCCACATAAGAGTGAAAACATATGGTATCTGTCTTTCTCTCTATGGCTTATTTCACCTAGCATCACACTCTCCAGTTCCATCCACGTTGCTACAAAGGGCCATATTTCGTTCTTTCTCATTGCCATGTAGTACTCCATTGTGTATATAAATCACAATTTCTTTATCCATTCACCAGTTGATGGACCTTTAGGCTCTTTCCATAATTTGGCTATTGTCGAGAGTGCTGCTATAAACATTGGGGTACAAGTGCCCCTATGCATCAGTACTCCTGTATCCCTTGGGTAAATTCCTAGCAGTGCTATTGCTGGGTCATAGGGTAGGTCTATTTTTAATTTTCTGAGGAACCTCCACACTGCTTTCCAGAGTGGCTGCACCAATTTGCATTCCCACCAACAGTGCAAGATGGTTCCCGTTTCTCCACATCCTCACCAGCATCTATAGTCTCCTGATTTGTTCATTTTGGCCACTCTGACTGGCGTGAGGTGTTATCTGAGTGTGGTTTTGATTTGTATTTCCCTGATAAGGAGCGACGTTGAACATCTATCTTTTCATGTGCCTGTTAGCCATCCGGATGTCTTCTTTAGAGAAGTGTCTATTCATGTTTTCTGCCCATTTCTTCACTGGGTTCTTTGTTTTTCGGGTGTGGAGTTTGGTGAGCTCTTTATAGATTTTGGATGCTAGCCCTTTGTCTGATATGTCATTTGCAAATATCTTTTCCCATTCCGTTGGTTGCCTTTTAGTTTTGTTGGTTGTTTCCTTTGCTGTGCAGAAGCTTTTTATCTTCATAAGGTCCCAGTAATTCATTTTTGCTTTTAATTCCCTTGCCTTTGGGGATGTGTCAAGCAAGAAATTGCTACAGCTGAGGTCAGAGAGGTCTTTTCCTGCTTTCTCCTCTAGGGTTTTGATGGTTTCCTGTCTCACATTCAGGTCCTTTATCCATTTTGAGTTTATTTTTGTGAATGGTGTGAGAAAGTGGTCTAGTTTCAACCTTCTGCATGTTGCTGTCCAGTTCTCCCAGCACCATTTGTTAAAGAGACTTTCTTTTTTCCATTGGATGTTCTTTCCTGCTTTGTCAAAGATGAGTTGGCCATACGTTTGTGGGTCTAGTTCTGGGGTTTCTATTCTATTCCATTGGTCTATGTGTCTGTTTTTGTGCCATATTTTATTACTTTTGCCTTTTTAACCTTCATACTAGCTTTATAAGTTTTTGGTCCACTACCTTTATTGTATTATTGCCCTTTCCAGTGAGATTTTTTCTTTTATATGTTTTATTTCTAGTTTAGACTTTTCTACTTAACAAAGTCCAAGTCCCTTTAACCTTTCTTTAAGCTTGGTTTAGTGTTTATGAACTTCTTTAATTTTTGCTTATCTGGGAAACTTTGTTGTTGTTGTTTTTAGTTTAGTTATTATTTTTGGAGAGAGAGAGAGAAGGCAAGTAGGGAGGAATAGAGAAAGAGAGGGAGAGGGAGAGAATCCCAAACTGGCTCTGCACTGTCAGTGTGGAGCCCAATGTGGGGCTCGAACTCACAAACCATGAGACCATGACCTGAGCCAAAGTCAGAAACTTAACCAAATGAGCCACCCGGGAGCCTATGGAAAACTCTTTATCTCTCCTTTGATTGTGAATTATAACCTTGCCAGGTACAGTATGAGTTATAAGATATTGCATTTCAGCTCTTTGAATATATCATGCCATCCTTTCTGGCTTACAAAGTGTCTGCTGAAAAATCAGTTTACAACCTCATGGGGGTTTCTTTGTATGTGTCTAGTTTTTCTTCTCTTCTTTGTATGTATCTGTTTTTCTCTTGCTGCTATTAGCGTTCTCTATCTTTATCTTTTGACATTTTGATCTTAATCTTAATCTTTTGCCATGTGTCTTGGTGTTCAATCTCTTTGGGTCCATCTTGTTTGAGACTCGGCTCCCTAGACCTAAGCCTGGATGTCTGTTTCCTTACCTAGGTTAGGTAAGTTTTTAGTCATTATTCCTTTAAATGTGTTTTTGCCCCTTTTTCTCTCTTTTCTCCTTCTAGAAGCCCTAAATGCAAATGTTAGCAGGCTTGATATTGTACCAGAGGTCCCTTAAAATATCTTTATGTTTTTTTTTTTCTTTTGCTGTTCTGATCGGATGATTCCTACTACCTTGTCTTCCAGATCACTAATCCAATCTTTTGTATCACTTAAACTGCTGTTGATTCCCTCTAGTGTATTTTTCATTTCAGTTACTGTATTGTTTAGCTTTTATTGGTATTATCTTATGTTTTTCTATCACTTTGTTTAAGTTTTCACTGTATTCATTCATATTCTCTAGAGTGTGGTGAGTATCATTGTGGCCATTACCTTGAACTCTTTTATTAGCTAGATTACTTACCTCTGTTCCATTACGATCTTTTTCTGAGGTTTTCTCTCTCTCTCTCCTTCTCTCTCTCTTTTTAGAATGTTTTCCTCTCTCTTCTCATTTTGACTCTCAGTGTTTATTTCTATGTGTTTGGCAAATCAACTCCCTCTCCCAGTCTTAAAGGAATGGCTTCATATATGAGATGTCCCACAGAGCTCAGAAGCATAACCCCCATTTCTCACCAAATCCGGATTTTCAATGAGCATTTCCTGTGTCAACTGTGTGGTAGGGCATTGGCTGGGGCCTGATGGGTGTGTGGGGCTCTCCCCTCAACCTGACTGGCTGAGGCTCTCACAGTCTGGAGGGACTCTCCCTTGGCCTGGCTGGTTGGTATAACATGCTGTCTCTGGGGTCATATGTGCTGTTCTCCCCTACCCAGCTGGGTGGGGTACAATAGTCACTTCAGCTATAATGGTGGACAGAGCTCTCTCTCTCTGGCCCAGCTCGCTGGTTGCCCTGGCTGCTGCCACAGCTGCAGTGGTGGGTGGGGTTCTACCCCCAGATCAGCTGGCTGAGGCACAGTAGTGGCTGCCATGGCTGTGGCTGTGGTCAGGGCTATCAGTGGGGCACCCCACCAAAATTAGCATGTTAAAGTGAGAGTTTCAAGATGGCATCTGCTAGCATGGGCACTAACAAGGTAGATTATGCTACAAAAATGGCACCTGTTTCCCTGTCCATGGGGAGGATCTCAGCAGTTTCTTGCCTCTCTGGGAGACACCCCCACAATAGTAAGTGAGTCTTCTTCACCCATATTCTGGATGCTTTTGCAATTGGTATATTATCACTGAGTCTCATGACAAATAGACTATGCATGAGCCCTTTAAGAGTAGATCCTCCTTTTCCTGTAGCTCTATGGTTTTTCTGTTGGTTTTCAAAGCCCAGATATTGGGGGCTCATCTCTCTTGTGATCTAAGGGGTTGGAGTACATGCTGTGGCGATCCAATCCCTTGCTCTTCAGGGGGAAGTTCTGTGTTTTTGAAATCCCTCCCCAGTTGTCCATTGTTGTACCTGGAGTGGAGTTTTTCTTCTTTTGGCAAGGCCTTATTTCCACCACTTCTATCCATCTCAGTGCTGTCCTTTGTCCCTCATTGTGGAGGCTCTGTTCATCTAGTTTTCGGGGCCTCTCCTGAGAAAATTACTCCATATGTAGTTGCATACTTGTCATGTCGATAGAAGGTGAGCTCAGAATCTTCTTATGCCACCATCTTGACTCCTCCACCCTTAAGTGATTCCTTTTCGATGTAAACAGTTCTTTAGATGTTTTGAAAGTATTCCAGAGGAATGTGTCTCCTGCAGGTAGGCTCTGGCAGAAAAGATATTATCTTTAAGAGAAAAACAACTTCAAAAATGCATCTTTCAAAATAATAGTGATTTCATTGTAGTTTCTTTCAGTAAAACTAATATAACCCTATTTAACTATTATTATGTTAGATGTTATTCATAGAAAATAAAAGAAGCATATACTACATTTTATAAACTCAGTATTTCCTGAGTATTCGCTGAATTAGGGATCAGTAGGTAGATTGTGACAGAAAATGAAAAAATGCTAGCCAACTTTGAGGGCACCTAGAATGCAAGCAAGACCAAGAGGAAACGAACCAATTCACCATGTAAATTACTTATATGAACAAATGAGCAGGTATGCATTGCAGAAAAGTAATTTATAGAGTGCCTTTATATTTGATCTTTAGTTACAAATTGTATGTTATTTTAAGCATGTCTTGATAAAAGTTGTTTGCAGATGAAAGTTTTATATAAACTTGACTTCCTGATCTAAAAAATAAGTCTTTTATAATGCAGCATTGGAAACACTGTATGTAGTTTTATGCAGCATAACTATGATCATGTTTTATTAAATATAAGGTGCATTTTTTAAACATTTTAGTATGTCTTAAATCAATTTGTATTTTATAATCAATAATGTCTTTCAATCATTGTTGGTATAGGCTGAGATCATTTTTTTTAAATTTTTTTTAACATTTATTTATTTTTGAGACAGAGAGAGACAGAGCATGAACAGGGGAGGGGCAGACAGAGAGGGAGACACAGAATCTGAAACAGGCTCCAGACTCTGAGCTGTCAGCACAGAGCCCGATGCGGGGCTCGAACTCATGGACCATGAGATCATGACCTGAGCCAAAGTCGGACACTTAACCCACCAAGCCACCCAGGCGCCCCAGCTTAGATCATTTTAAATTACAATTTCTTTATGAGTTTTTGGACCACATTGGTGGTGTAAATTCAAAACATAAACTTAGTTGCCGTTCAAATTCTCAGAGGAAACTCACTTTTTTCCTTCTAATATCCAGTGTTAAGATTAAGACTTGCCAGTTTCCTTACTCTCTCAATTTGGTGGTTTCATTTATTTTCACCTTTACACTACTGAGTGTAGCCCTTTGATATCTCACCTTGGCTATTTTTGCTTTCTTAATGCCATGCAAAATAACAATGCATCTGACAATGGAGGATTTTTCACGTTCAATGTAAAACATAAATTTGTCTTAGAAGTTTTCGAGGATTTCTAGAAGATATCAATTATGGCCACGCTTTGAACAGAAAATACAGCCATCATATGCCTCACGAAGGTATAATTTCCAAGAGATAACAAACCGGATATACATAAAAAGGGTTTTAAACCCATTTGCTTTACAGACAATAAAAGTTTAGAATTCCATTATACATTTGCTCTGATTAAATATGGACCTTCCATAGCTCCAATTTAAAAGGTAAAATTTATTGGGGCGCCTGGGTGGCGCAGTCGGTTAAGCGTCCGGCTTCAGCCAGGTCACGATCTCGCGGTCCGTGAGTTCGAGCCCCGCGTCAGGCTCTGGGCTGATGGCTCAGAGCCTGGAGCCTGTTTCCGATTCTATGTCTCCCTCTCTCTGCCCCTCCCCTGTTCATGCTCTGTCTCTCTCTGTCCCAAAAATAAATAAACGTTGAAAAAAAAATTAAAAAAAAATAAATAAAAGGTAAAATTTATTGATAAACTGAAGCAAATTAAAGTCAATTGGTTGAAAAAATATATTAACAAATATGCAATAATTTACTTGTATATTTAGTAAGTTTAAAACGTATTTTGTTTCATGCTTCACATAGAACACTACAGAGAAAGAAGCATGAAAACAAATGTTCTTTTTCTGTTTACTGCTATTATATCTAGATTTAGAATATTGTTTAGCATATAATAAGCATTTATGAAATATTAGTTTAGCTAATTAATTAATGGGTCAAGTTACATCCAGTGATACATAGTTATTTTTATATGTAACATACAGTCCCTCCTGATTTATTGAGTTGTTGAAGCATGGATCTGTGCTTTTTTCATGCTTGAGTCAATTTAATGAGACTTCAACCCAGTAAGCAGAGCCATCAACCTGGCTGACATTCGTCACTCCGTATCTGCTCTGAGATACACTGAAGTTCAACAGAATCCAGTTTTATCTCAAAAATTCAATAACCTTGGTAATCAGTAAACTATATTGGCCAATTTGCTCTGCTCCAGTTGACAATAATGCTTATGGATTGATTAACTCTTTGACACTTGAGTAACATTTGGTACACTCTTACTAAATAGCATCTTATAGGAACTTCAGGTATCTTTTTCATAAACACAACAGTTCCTTCATCCATAAGACTGTAGTCAAGAAACACTACATTAGAGATGCACAAGTCCACTAATTATCAAAAACGTAAGTGGACCTTGATGGGAAGAAAATAACAGAACTTGATATGTACAGTTTTGAAAAGATGTGACATCATAGCAAACTCTGGGGCACTCGTAAACGAGTATAAATCACTTCATTGTAGCAGCATAATCATCATGGTTTTAGAGAGACTCTAAATGGAACTAACCACCTCCGACATGAGAAAGTAAGCCAAGCTCTGTGAGTTTTTCCCTTCATTATTCTCTTTAATGCAGGTGAAGGGGAAAAAATTAACTTAATGGTGCTTTGCAGCACTAATTATTTGGCAATAATCAAAAGGTTTCATGATCTGAAAAAGTTATTTCAGTACAGCCCATTAAACAATATGAAGAGCTATTATTCCTTCCTTCTACCTTTCTTTCACTCAGGTGTTCATTTGCCAGATGCTTTCTAATTAAGAGCATATAAAAGGAGAATAACACGAATCACACACTCAGGTAAATTTATCTAGTCCAATTTGGTGCCAATAATAAATATTATATTTTATAACAATGTTATCAAAACAATTATTTTCTCAATGTTTATATTGACACTATTCTAAGCCTCAAAAAAATTCTCTGAGGCTAGTTAATTGTGTGAATCATAGAGATGAATGGCCTCTCTAAATTTAGGCCAGCTAAACTAACAGCATATATTTTTGTCTTACCAAAATGCTTTCAGTTACTGAAAATTCATGCTAAGTAATTTGTAGTAAACCAGTCTCCTGATGAAAATTTTTGTTGCATATATTCCATAACTCCCATAGTCTGCTAAATATCTGTAACCAGAGAGGGGAGCAAGGATAAGAATGGAAAGGAAAGATTAAGGATAGAAAAGAAGCGAAAAGAATCGAAGTCATTACCCAAAGATATTCATTTTATTGTCTCCTTTTACTATCCCTTTACAGTTGAGAAACTGATTTTAGACTTGTTTCACATTTGCTAGAAAAATAAAAATACCTCTTTTCCATGGCTTCTTTGATCCAGGGAGTTGGTAACTCAGCATTGTTGTTAAAATAACAGCATCCCTTCTGCCCATTGTTGGATTTTATTTTTGAAGCCAAAGGTTTAACAGATTTGTACAGGTGCAAAGGTAAATTGCTAGGCAGGAAGTAGATATCAGTACCACCACAAGCCAGTAAAATACACTGAATTTTAGGAATTAAATGTCTCTCAACCAACTTTTTCCATCTCTTTAAAAAACAACAAATATTTTGGTTTAAACATAGCATTGGCTTGTACTTAAAATAATGCAGGTTTTTAAGATAGTGATACTTAAATTCTTCTGGAGAAATGTCATTCTAAAGTCTGAAAATGGATTTAATACCATAGGGAGATAACTTCAAGATTCAATCATCATGTATAGGTTATGATGTTTGCATAGATTCATATCATGACTCTGTCCCCCTCAACAATCTCTTCAGTCACCATGTGCCTCAATTTCCTCCTCTATAAAATGAAAATAGCAGTACATTCTTTTAAGAAATATCTACACAGATCTTTTGTCCAATTTTCAGAGTTGTCTTTATTATTGAGCTGTAATAGTTATTTATGTTTTAGATACAAGTCACTTTTCAGATACATAATTTGGAAAATTTTTCTGCCTCATAGAATTGCTGTATTAAATGATTTAAGACATATAAACTGCTTTACAATTTAGCCTGACACATGGTATGCACTGCTTAAATTATTATGAAGGTTGGACCAAGTTGTCTTAGTAACCTAACAGTTATTAAATGCTTCCCTCCTGACCCTTAAACACTTTTCATCTATTAAATGCCCATTGAGGGGAGACTGGGTGGCTCAGTCAGTTAAGTGTTGGACTCTTGATTTTGCCTCAGGTCATGATCTCATGGTTCATGAGTTCAAGCCCTGCATCAGGTTCTCCATTGTCAGTGCAGAGTCTGCTTGGGATTCTCTCTCTCTCTCCCTCTCTGCTCCTCCTCTGCTCATTATCTCTCTCTCTCTCTCTCTCTCTCAAAATAAATAAATCAACATTAAAAAATTTTTAAAGATCCATAGATATTTCATTGAATTCAAAAATCTTATAATACAACTTGTTCAGAAGAAGGAAGGAAAGAAGGAAGGAAAGAGAAAGAAATAAAAGGAAGGAAGAAAGAGAAAGAAAGAAATGGAAGAAGGAAGGAAGGAAGGAAGGAAGGAAGGAAGGAAGGAAGGAAGGAAGGAAATGGAAATACAGACCTTCCTTGACTTACAATGGAGTTACATCCTGACATACCCATAGTAAGTTGAAAATATCATTAAGTTGAAATGCATTTAATACACCTAACCTACTGAGCATGATAGCTTAGCCCAGTACACCTTAAACATGTTTAGAATATATACATTAACCTACAGCTGGACAAAATCATTTAACTCAAAACTGTTGAATATCTCTGTAATTTATTGAATACTATCCTGAAAGTGAAAAATGGAATGGTTGTGTGGGGTATGGAATGGTTGTAAATGTATTGGTTTTTCACCCTTGTGAAAGTGTGGTTGACTGGGAGCAGTGGCTCACCAATGCTGCCCCACATTGCAAGAGTATCATACCTCGTCTTGCTAGCCCAGGAAAAGATCAAAACTCAAAATTCAAAGTACAGTTTCCACAGAATGCATGTCACTTTTGCACCATTTTAAAGTCAAAAATCATTAAGTTGAATCATTGTAAATTGGGTGCCACGTGTTTGTCCAAAATTTTGACACCTGTTCCATCATCTGAAACAATGTCAGCCACACTTCATCCATCCATTCACTTTTCACCTTCATGATTTTGCTGTAATTTCCAAAGAACCCTACTATATTTTCATAAAATGTTTCTTTGTACTGAGCCAAGTAAATTTATCTTAGAATGAAATCTTATATAATTTTAATATTTTAATTTGAACACACATACAAATCTATTTTTGCAACTTTTAATTTGACATACATACAAATGTCTACATTAATTAATAATTGCTTATTAAGAAAAGAGTTTCTTCAACTCCCAGTTAAGCAAGAATATGGACAGTCATTAACACCAACTAAATACATATTTGAAACAATTTCCATTATCACTTTAAAAATGAAGAATTTTCAGAACTAGAAAGTAAACACTATTACTGGATGCAAACTAATAATTCAGCTAGGACTTGTTTTTTTATTTTTTTGGTTTTTGTTTTTGCTTTTGTGAGGGAGAGAGAGCACAGGAAGCAGAGAGGGGCAGAGAGAGAGAGAGAGAGAGAGAGAGAGAGAGACTCTCAAGCAGGCTCCATTCCCAGCATGAAGCCAGATGCAGGGCTTGATATCACAGTCATGAGATCATGACCTGACCCCAAATCAAGAGGAGGATGCTTAACCAACTGAGCCACCCAGGTTCCCCCAGCTAGAACATTTTGATAGCTTAAGCTAAGCATGATAAACGTTGTACTGGGGCGCCTGGGTGGCGCAGTCGGTTAAGCGGCCGACTTCAGCCAGGTCACGATCTTGCGGTCAGTGAGTTCGAGCCCCGCGTCGGGCTCTGGGCTGATGGCTCAGAGCTTGGAGCTATTTCTGATTCTGTGTCTCCCTCTCTCTCTGCCCCTCCCCCGTTCATGCTCTGTCTCTCTCTGTCCCAAAAAATAAATAAACGTTAAAAAAAAAAAACAAAAACAAACAAAAAAAAAAAAAAACACATTGTACTGATGAAACTTTTGCCAAGTCAAGGATATATATATGTATATATATACACATATATATATTTATTTATATATATTTTTAATATATTTACAATATATATATTTACAATATATTTTTAAAATATAAAATATATTTAACCAGATTTATTATAAACATATATGTAAATACAGTATATAAATATATTATAAAATATATATTTATTCCCTTTATAACATATACAGTATATATAGTTATATGGTATAAATATAATTTATATAAAATATATTAAAATATATAAATTATATTTTATATATGGTATATACAATTACATGCATTAATTATAAAAGGATTCATCAGATGAAAAAAATTTCCAATATTAACCAGAGGAATTTGGTTAATTTACACAAAAAAGTCAATGCTAAAGGAGTATACTGAGAACATACAGGGTAACCTCATGTCCTCTGTCAAGTTCTCAATAATTCTAGTTTCTTGATCAGATGATACTTTATGTAATAGTTTAAATTAAAAGACATAAGAAATTATGACAACAAGAGGTCCATGTCCTGCTTGGTCATATCAGACTCCTTTATTTCATATAATATTTGAAATAGCTTTGTCGGGGCACCTGGGTGGCTCAGTTGGTTGAGAGACTGACTTTGGCTCAGGTCATGATCTCATGGTTTGTGAGCTCGAGCCCTGCGTTGGGCTCTGTGCTGACAGCTCAGAGCCTGGAGCCTGCTTCTGGTTCTGTGTCTCCCTCTCTCTCTGCCCCTCCCTCACTCATGCTCTGTCTCTCTCTGTCTCAGAAATAAATAAACATTAAAAAAATTTTTTTAAAAAGCTTTGTTAATCAAGGAATATTCAGGAACACTGAAAGAGATGTAGACACCTAATTTGCAATATGTTATTAAGTAAATATGCATTGAGCAACTGCTATGGGTTCCTAATATTTTAAGTATTTAGCATAGAGCATGAGCAAAATAGAATAAAAACAAACCTTGCTTTCATGGACCTTAAATCTAAGTTAGGAATACAGATAATAAATAAGAGACAGAGTGTTTATTTGATGGCAGGTGCTAAGGATAACTTCAAATCAGGAAGGAGGGATGCGCAGTTTTGGTGAAAATACTTGAAAATTTAAATTGTTCAGGGAAGTCCCCACTCCCCAAGGTGACTTCATCAAAGACTACTAGGATGTGAGAGGGAAAGCCATTCAGCTATTAAGACAACTATGTTTAATGACTCCAAACCCATGTATTTCAATAATAACACTGAATGTAAATGGACTAAATATTCCAATCAAAAGGCATAGGGTATCAGAATGGATAAAAAAAAAAAACAAACAAGACCCACCTATTTGTTGTCTACAAGAGACTCATTTTAGACCTGAGGACACCTTCAGATTCAGAGTGAGGGGATGGAGAACTATCTATCATGCTACTGGAAGTCAAAAGAAAGCTGGAGTAGCCATACTTATACCAGACAAACTAGACTTTAAATTACAGGCTGTAACAAGAGATGAAGAAGGGCATTATATCATAATTATGGGGTCTATCCATCAAGAAGAGCTAACAATGATAAATGTTTATGCACCGAATTCAGAAGAACCCAAATATATAAAACAATTTAACACAAAAATTAGCAATCTTATTGGTAAGAATGTGGTAATTGCAGGGGACTTTAATACTCCACTTATAGCAATGGACAGATCATCTAAACAGAAAATCAATAAAGAAACAATGGCCCTGAATGATACACTGGACCAGATGGACTTCACAGATATATTTAGAACTTTTCATCCTAAAGCAGCAGAATACACATTCTTCTCGAGTGCATGTACTGGGTCAAGATAGATCACATACTGGGTTACAAAATAGCCCTCAATAAATATAAAAGAATTGAGATAATACCATGCACACTTTCAGATCACAATGCTATGAAGCTTGAAATCAACCACATGGAAAAGTTTGGAAAACCTCCAAATGCATGGAGGTTAAAGAACATCCTACTAAAGAACAAATGTCTCAACTAGGCAAGTAAAGAGGAAATTTAAAAATATATGGAAACAAATGAAAATGAAAGCACAACAATCCAAACCCTTTGAGGTATAGCAAAGGCAGTCCCAAGAGGAAAATACATTGCAATCCAGGCCTATCTCATGAAACAAGAAAAATCCCAAATACATACTCTAACAGCACACCTAAAGGAACTAGAAGCAGAACAACAAGGAAACCCCAAACCCAGCAGAAGGAGAGAAATAATAAATATCAGAGCAGAAATCAACAATATAGAATCCAACAAAACAAAACAAAACAAAACAAAACAAAACAAAACAAAACAGTAGAACAGATCAATGAAACAAAGAGTTGGTTTTTTAAAACATAAACAAAATTGATAAACCCCTAGCCAGACTTATCAAAAAGAAAAGAAAGAGGACTCAAGTAGATAAAATCATAAATCAAAATGGATTTATCACAACCAATCCCTCAGAAATACAAACAATTATCAGAGAATACTATGAAAAATTATAGGCCAACGAACTGGACAACCTGGAAGAAATGGGCAAATTCCTAAACACCCACACACTACCAAAATTCAAATGGTAAGAAATAGAAAATTTGAACAGACCCATAACTAGTGAAGAAATTGAATCAGTTATCAAAAATCTCCCAACAGATAAGAGTCTGGGGCCAGATGGCTTGCCTGGGGAATTCTACCCGACATTTAAAGCAGAGTTAATACCTATCCTTCTCAAGCTGTTCCAAAAAATAGAAATGGAAGAAAAACTTCTGGACACATTCTATGAAGCCAGAATTACCTTGATTCTCAAACCAGACAGAGACCCTGCAGAAGAGGAGAATTACAGGCCAATATCCCTGGTGAATACGGATGCAATAATTCTCAACAAGATACTAGCAAATCAAATTCAACAGCATATAAAAAGAATTATTCACCATGATCAAGTGGGATTCATTCCTGGGCTACGGACTGGTTTAATATTCATAAATCAATCAATGTGATATATCACATTAATAAAAGAAAGGATAAGAACCATATTATCCTGTCAATAGATGCAGAAAAAGCATTTGACAAATACAGTATCCTTTCTTAATACAAACCGTCAATAAATTTGGGATAGAAGGAACATACTTAAACATTATAAAAGCCATATATGGCCATAAAAGCCATATATACAGCTAATCTCATCCTCAATGGGAAAAAACTGAGAGCTTTTCCCCTGAGATCAGGAACACAACAGAGATGTCCACTCTTGCCACTGTTGTTTAACATATTGTTGGAAGTCCTAGCATCAGCAATCAGACAACAAAATGAAATTAAAAGGATCAAAATTGGGAAAGATGAAGTCAAACTTTCACTTTTTGCAGACGACATGATACTCTACATAGAAAACATGAAAGACTCCACCAGAAGACTGCTAGAACTGATACATGAATTCACCAAAGTTGCAGGGTACAAAATCAATGTACAGAAATCAGTTGCATTTTTATACACCAATAATGAAGCAACAGAAAGAGAAAAAAAGAAACCGATCCCATTTACAACTGTAACAAGAACCATAAAGTACCTAGGAATAAACCTAACCAAAGATGTAAAAGATCTGTATGCTGAAAACTATAGAAAACTTATGAAGGAAATTGAAGAAGACACAAAGAAACGGTAAAACATTTAATGTTCATGGATTGGAAGAATAAATATTGTTAAGATGTCAATCCTACCCAAAGCAATCTACACATTCAATACAATTGCACCTACATTCTTCTCAAAGGTAGAACAAATAATCCTAAAATTTGTATGGAACCATAAAAGACCCCGAATAGCCCAAGTAATATTGAAGAAGGAAACCAAAGCGGGAGGCATCACAATCCCATACTTTAGCCTCTACTACAAAGCTGTAATCATCAAGACAGTATGGTATTGGCACAAAACAGACACAAAGACCAAAGGAATAGAATAGAGAACACAGCATTGGACCCCCAAATGTATGACCAACTAATCTCTGACAAAGCAAGAAAGAATATCCAATGGAAAAGAGACAGTTTCTTTAGCAAATGGTGCTGGGAGAACTGGACAGCAACATGCAGCAGAATGAAACTGGACCACTTTCTTACACCATACACAAAAATAAACTCAAAATGGATGAAAGACCTAAATGTGAGACAGAAAACCATTCAAACCCTAGAGAAGAAAGCAGGCTAAAACCTCTTTGACCTCAGCTGCAACAATTTCTTGCTGCACACATTTCCATAGGCAAGAGAATTAAAAGCAAAAGTGAACTATTGGGACCTCATCAAGATAAAAACCTGCACTGCAAAGAAAACAATCAACAAAACTAAGAGGCAACCGAAAGAATGGGAAATGACATTTGCAAATGACATATCAGATAAAGGGTTAGTATCCAAAATCTACAAAGAACTAACCAAACTCGACACCCAAAAAACAAATAATCCAGTGAAGAAATGGGAAAAAGACATGAATAGACATTTTCCAAAGAAGACATCCAGATGGCCAACAGACACACGAAAAGATGCTCAACATCACTCATCATCAGGGAAATACAAATCAAAGCCACACTGAGATACCACCTCACACTGATCACAGTGGCTAAAATAAACAACACAGGAAACAACAGATGTTGGCAAAGATGTGGAGAAAGGGGAACCCTCTTGCACTGTTGGTGGGAATGCAAGCTGGTGCAGCCACTCTTGAAAACAGTGTGGAGGTTTTTCAAAAAATTAAAAATAGAACTACCCTATGACCTAGCAATAGCACTACTAGGAATTTATCCAAAGGATACAGGAGTGCTGATTCACAGGGGCACATGTACCCTAATGTTTATATCAGCGCTTTGAACAATAGCCAAATTGTGGAAAGAGTTTAAATGTCCATCAACTGATGAACGGATAAAGAAGATGTGGTTTATATATACAATGGGATACTACTTGGCAATGAGAAAGGATGAAGTCCTGCCATTTGCAGCAACGTGGATAGGACTGGAAGGTATTATGCTGAGTGAAATGAGTCAGCCAGAGAAGGATAAATATCATATGTTTTCACTCATATGTGGATCTTGAGAAACTTAACAGAAGACCATGGGGGAAGGGAAGGGGGAAAAAATAGTTATAAACAGAGAGGAAGGAAGGCAGACCATAAGAGACTCTTAAATACAGAGAACAAACTGAGGGTGGATGGGAGAGAGTGGGGGGGGGGGGAATGGGTGATGGGCATTGAGGAGGGCACTTGTTGGGATGAGCACTGGGTGTGGTATGTAAGCGATGAACCATGGGAATCTAACCCCAAATCCAAGAGCACACTTTACACACTGTATGTTAGCCAATTTGACAATAAATAAACATTAAAAAATTTTTTTAATAAAAAATTAAAAGAAACACAACAAATTTTCTTCTGACAGTTTTAAAGATGTTGAGTTGCCTACAACTCTTCCTTTTTTTTCTTTTTCATCATTTTAATTTGTTTTTTTCTAATCCCATCTATGAGATAGGAATCCCATTTTGTCTTTATACACCTGGACAACTATTTTCTTCCAGTTTTATTTATTGAGGAGTTTCTCTTTTCCCTGCCTCTGTCTATATCAAACTTCCATAGATGAATGGCTATATTTCTAGACTTTACATTCTCCTCTGTGGACAACTGTGTTTTCTACACAGATAACACTCTTTCTTAATTAAGTTCATCATAGGCCCTGGTAGTTATTTAGGCAACTCTTCCTCTCAGCTCTTATTCCTCTGTAGTATCTTTGCTATTATTATTCCTTTACTTTTCATATATATTTTAGGATGGGCTTTTATACTTTCTATTCAATTTGCTTTTTTTCTTCCTTCTAGTCAAGGGGGTCAGCAAACTAGGGGCCACATTGGCCTGAATCCTGTTTCTGTATGGCCAGAGACTTATTGGTGTTTACATTTTTAAATAGTTCTTTTAAGTTATTTAAATGACAGACACCATGTGTGGCTCACAAGTCCTAAAATCTACTATCTGACCCTAATCAGAAGTTTCCCAACTCCTATTCTGGAAGATTTACTCAATCCAGACTTTCAATGAATTAATTCATTATTCAATTTTATATTTTCAATGTTTATTTCACATATATTATTCATTCGTTCAAAAAAGTTTTGCCTAATATTTATCTTGATTTTTCTCATGTTTTCTTATTCATAGTCATACTGCTAATCTCCTCCCAATAATTTTTTAGAACATTTATTTGGATTAGTTTTATATGATTGGTCCATCTTTTTAATATGCCTGCTCCCAATGGAAATCTGTAGTCCAATATGGCCTTTTCCCCTTTTCAATGTTTAGGCTCCTCAAAAAGCTTATCATTTTGACCAGAGGCCCCAGGATGAAGAAACCTAAGCATTAGAAAGCCAGTCACTAGCTCCTCAGTCTATAAAACACATCTACAGATTAGGATTTTACTCTTCACTCCCCAAAGAGAAGTCACGTGAGGCATTCCTTAGATTATGATTTGCCAGCCCTGAGACTTTGGAAAGGCAAATGCTAGAGATGAGTCACTATGAACTTATTTTTCTGAGATCTTCATTTACAGGTATATTTGCAAGGCAATAATGGGGATAAGCAAGAGTAGAACTCCAAGAAATGTGTCCGTTATTACTTCTGCCATAGCCCATTGAGGCTACCTACTGCCCCAGGTCAAAGTCATCACTTTGCCCAATTATCTCAATCCCTCTCACAATTTTCTTGGTCTTTTTTTTTTTTTTTTTTTAATCTTTAGGTGCTCTAGGATTCATCTTGGAAGAGGAAGTCAGTAATAGCTGCTAAGAGAATTTATACAGAAAAAGTTTATGTTTGGCATGAAAAATATACACAAGCCAATAGACACGCTTATTTAAATCACTGATTGAATCATATCCTGACAAAGTTTAGGATAGAATTCTCCAAACCAACTTTGCCTACTTAGCTGTAAGAATTGAGCGGGCAAGTTCGATACTTCCTCCAAATTATTTGTGGTTACATAATACACACACAATAAGGGCTCCATTTGAATTACAGCAATATTTTATTAAATTTACAGAGTAAAAGGAACCCTAAGAGAAGAAAATGAACAGCTAGCCGGAGAAAGCTGTGTTCTTGATAGAGAACAGAATTGAAACAAATAGCTAGCTGGAAGGCTAGTTGGAACATCAATACCTGACAGAAAATCTGGCAAGACAAAATAGATTCCTTTAGCTAAATATAATCTATACATAACCTAGAGGGTCCACATTGGGAATAGTTACCCTATTCCTGAGAAGTAGTCCTCTATGTAATTTTATAAGGTCCCGAGTGATTGCTACTAGTAGAATGTTCTATGAATATATTTAAATCCTGTTTGCCTATGTCTTGCTCTTTAGGAAATGCATGCATTTATGCATGTGTTGAAAATGTGGCCGTCATAGCTAATGAAACTGTAACTGAATGAAAAAAGAAAGCTATTTGTTAAACCCCTCATAGCAGTGGCATCAGTCAGTGTGCATAAGTTGACAAGTCAAAAGTCTGATCGAAAATCACTTTTTCTTGAGAAATGCTGGCAGAAAAGGAACTACTTGCTATTTTGGTGGTGCCATAGAAGTAAACAGGCAGTATCATTGGGACTGAAATGAACATTTAATAAATATATATTCTGCCTCAACTTATTTTTTAGTGATTAAGGAATAAGAGCCTATTGTTTTCATGGGGCATTATTAAACTTTGAAATAATTATGATAACCATACAAAGTTGCTTAGACAGACATTCTTCGAAACTATTGTCCCAATTGGCCGCTTTTGAGCAATCACATGTATTAGTCGTGTGTTGACATTTACAGAAAGTGAAAAGGACCTGGTCACCCATGTATAAATATTAAAGTCACCAGTCTATCTGTATGTTAAATTATATTCTAGCCACTGACTCTAGTTATATATTCTCTTTATTCTACAGTATCTTTAATTGAAAATGAGTAGCGCTAATATGTTTTGCCTTCTCTTAAAGTTTGGGATTATTGTAGAATTGAAGAAGATATCTACAACTGGTGAACTGTTAATCCTCAGGAGGGGAGGGTAATTTCCCCATGCACTTAATTAAAATAATTAATTGCCCTGTGCAATTAATCAGTTGCCATTTGCCTTCATTAATGGGTCTTCTGACATTTAATTTACAAGTTCATCTATTTTTTTTTACTTGAGGAATGCAGTACTTAAACCAAGAACTCAAAACATTTTTAAACAAGTTTGGAAAGGAAAGGAAATGGGGAGTAAAGAAAATGTTCCATTGTTGACAAATGTTTTCTTTCCCGGGCAGGGGTGGGGGGAATATCTAACATTTTACATGCATATCATAGTGCTATGTCTAAAATAAACTAAAACAAAAAATTCCCATGTTCAGTAGGATAGACCAACTACACTGATGGCAAAAATGATAATTTCCCCCCATTTCTTCTTTATTACTGGCGTAGAAAGATATGCTAATAAATCTGGTCGAGAATAAATACATGTATATTTCCCACCATCAGCAGCACCACAAAAAAGTTATTTTAAGATATATGGGAGGCAGTTCAGCCTCAGAATTCAGAGTATGAGCATTGGAACGAGATTTCCTGGATTAAAAATGTTATGTTGCTCATTTACTCTGTGACCCTGGTCAATTTTCATAACGTCTCTGTAGCTAAATTTATGCGGACACTAGTAATAACTACTTGATATGTTTGTAGAAATTAAATGTGATCTTACATTTAAAACACTTTTTAAATTTTTTTTTTTTCAACATTTATTTATTTTTCGGACAGAGAGAGACAGAGCATGAACGGGGGAGGGGCAGAGAGAGAGGGAGACACAGAATCGGAAACAGGCTCCAGGCTCTGAGCCATCAGCCCAGGGCCCGACGCGGGGCTCGAACTCACGGACCGCGAGATCGTGACCTGGCTGAAGTCGGACGCTCAACCGACTGCGCCACCCAGGCGCCCCTAAAACACTTTTTAAAAAGTGCCAACTGTCAATGATTTCATTGTTCAATCAAACAAAATACTGTTACCATTAATTCATGATTACTGCAGGCACAGAAGGAGTTGGAAGAGAAAGAAAATGGTAATGGTGCTGAGCACTTTCATATTCTATTCTAATTACTCGTGTGAGATGTCATCGCTCTTCTGGGGCTGCCCATGATCTAGAAACACCCCACAGTATAAAAGCTGAAATGCTTGCTCCTTTGAACCTTCCTTTGCAGATAGGGCATAGCCTCATGACCCAACATCAGCATGGGGATTTTCAGTCAGGAGCTAGTGATGTCCAGGAAAGGGACATCGTTCTTGTCCCTCTGTGGTGTATCTTCTCTGGCCACTGCAGTTCTCAGACAGCAGTAGCAATGGTGCTAGTTGTGGTGTCTGTTTCACTGCCCACGTGGTCAGCCTAGCCAGCCGCCCATCCAGAACTCAGCAATATCCTCTCAATGGCTGATTCCAGGCATTTCTTCTGGTTGCAGAGGCTCTAAGCCTGCCCCCCGCCCAGTCCCCTAGAGGTTCTAGGAGCTACCCAATATCCTTTTAATATCCTTCTTTTCTGCTGAAAACAGTCAGCATCAATTTCTGTTTAGGTTTAAGTAAGATCTGTGACTGAGAATTTGAGTGTTATAAATAATGTATTAGCAATGTGCTTTAAACAAAGTATTCCTTGGGGCACCTGTGTGGCTCAGTCAGTTGAGCATCTGAGTTTGGCTCAGGTTATGATCTTATGGTTCAGGAGTTTGAGTCCCACATTTGGGCTCACTGCTGTCAGCCCAGAGCCTGCTTGGGATCCTCTGTCCCCTGTCTCTCTGTCCCTCCCCCACTCATGCTTGCTCTCTCCCTCAAGAATAAAATATATAAAACATTAAAAAATTAGAAAAATATAAATAAAGAATTTCCTAGTTGGGAAAAGAATCAACCTTAAATACATAGTTCACCAAATAAAGTATGTATCAAATATATATAGACCAGTAGTTTTCTATGTCATCCTTTAAGAGTACTTTATAAACTTGCTACACAAGCAAAAACTGATCCTTGTTTGGAAAAAAGAGAATAGTGAAAACAGATAAACACACACTTTAAAATCCCATTACCCAGAAATAAATCATACTGAGTAAATCCCCTCAAACTTTTTGAAGTGCGTTTATAAATATATATATATATATATATATATATATATATATATATATATATGTAATATTATGTCACATATACCTTTTAGACTACTCTGGTTTATTATAATTATTATGCAATGTTACATTAGTTTCGGGTGTACAACATAGTGATTCAACAATTCTGTACATTACGAAACATTCACCACAGTTGGTATATTTACAATCTGTCACTGTAAAAGATTATTATAATATTATTATCTTCCCCGTGCTGTACTTTTTATCTCCGTGACTTGCTTATTTTATACTTGGAAGTCTGAACCTCTTAATCCTCTTCACCTATCTTGCTCATTCCTATTTCCCCTCTAGTAACCACCAGTTGGTTCTCTTTATAAGTCTGTGTCTGTTTTTTGTTGTTTTCTCTCAGTTTTTAGATTCTACATATAAGTGAAATCACATGGCATTTTTCTTTGCCTAACTTATTTCACTTAGCATAATACTCTCTAGCTCCACCCATGTTGTCACAAATGTCAAGATCTCATTCTTTTTTATGGCTGCATAATATTCCTCTGTGTGTGTGTGTGTGTGTGTGTGTGTGTGTGTGCGCGTGCGCGCCATTTCTTTATCCAATCATCTATTGATAGACAGGTTGTTTTCATATCTTGGCTATTGTAAATAGTGCTTTTTTATATTAGTGTTTTTGTTTCCTTTGGGTAATTACCCAGTGGTGGAATTACTGGGTTGTATTGTATTCCATTTTAAATTTGTTGAAAAATCTCTATACTGCTTTTCACAGTGGTTGCACCAATTCACATTCCCATCAACAGTGCACAGGTGTTCCCTTTTCTCCACAACCTCACCAATGGTTGTTATATTTTGTCTTTTTAGTAAAGACAGGTCATCTGGCAGGTATGAGGTCATATCTCATTGTGGTTTTGATTTGCATTTCCATGATGATTAGTGATGTTGAGCGTTTTTCATGTTTCTGTTACCTGCCTGTATGTCTTCTGTGGAAAAATGTCTATTCAAGTCTATGTTTCTTCTGCTCATTTTTAATCAGATTATTTGGGTTTTTGGTGTTAAATTGTGTAAGTTCTTTATATTTTGGATATAAATGCCTTATTGGATAAAGCATTTACAAATATCTTCTCCCATTCATTATGTTGCCTTTTTGTTTCCTTCACTGTGCAAAAGCTTTTTCTTTTGATATAGTCCCAATAGTTTATTTCTGCTTTTGTTTCTCTTGCCTGAGGGTACATCTGTATAAAAATGTTGCTAAGGCCAATGTCAAAGACATTACTGCCTATGGTTTTCTTTAGGAGTTTTATGATTTAGGTATCATACTTAGGTTTGTTTTTTTTTTTTTTACACTCTGAGTTTATGTTTTGTGTATGATGTAAGAAGGTAGCCTAGTTTCACTGTTTTGCATGTACCTATCTGGTTTTCTCAACACCACTTATTAAAGAGTCTTGTGGTCACTATGTATTCTTGCCACTTTTGTCATAGATTAATTGACCATATAAGGGTGGGTTTATTTCTGGGCTCTCTATCTCATTCCATTGATCTATGTGTCTTTTTTTATGCCAGTACTATGCTGCTTTGATTACTATAGCTTTATAGTATATCTTTTTTTTTTTTTTTAATTTTTTTTTTTTCAACGTTTATTTATTTTTGGGACAGAGAGAGACAGAGCATGAACGGGGGAGGGGCAGAGAGAGAGGGAGACACAGAATCGGAAACAGGCTCCAGGCTCTGAGCCATCAGCCCAGAGCCTGACACGGGGCTCGAACTCACGGACAGCGAGATCATGACCTGGCTGAAGTCGGACGCTTAACCGACTGCGCCACCCAGGCGCCCCTTAACTTTAATTTTAAAATAACTCTAGATTACACTACATTTTAAAATTGTACTCTATAATATTATGGAATTTTATTCCCACCTGTAGCACATAAGAAAGTCCCTTTACCTGTAGACTTGCTAACAATTAGGTTAAATCAAATTTTAATATGTTTTGCAGTGTGATGGGCGAAGAAAGGTATTTCATAAAAGTTTGTGTTTTGGCATTCCCTTGATACGTGGTATAGTTGAGCATCTTTCTATGTTTACTGATAATTTGTATTACCTCTTCTATGAATTGCCTGTTCATATTGTTTGTCATATTGTTTGTAAAATTTGGGGTATTGATCTATTGATTAGATAGGTTACAAATATTTCTCCCATCTACTTGTTGTCTCTTAACTTTATTTGCAATGATGTTTGTTAAACAGAAGTTTAAATTTTTTATAAGATTAAATGTATCCATCATTTTTAAGAATGAAGGAAAGAAAGAAAGAAAGAGAAAAAGAAAAAAAGAAAGGAAAAGAAAAAAGAAAAGAAAAAAAGAAAAGAAAAGAAAAGAAAAGAAAAGAAAAGAAAAGAAAGAAGGAAGGAAAGAAAGAAGGAAGGAAGGAAAGAAAAAGAATTTCTAGTTAGTTAACACATATTATAGTATTGGTAGGATTGTTTTCTTAATTTCTCTCTGTGCTATTTTGTTTTTAGTGTATGGAAATGCAACAGATTTCTATGTATTAATTATGTATCCTACAACTTCACTGAACATATTTATTGGCTCTAATAGTTTTTTGATGGAATCTTTAGGGTTTGCTGCATGCAAAGTATCACATCATCTGCAAATAGTAAGTCTTACTTTTTCCTACCAATTTGGATGACTTTTATTTCTTCTTCCCCTCCTCCTCCTCCTCTTCTTCTGCCTCCTTCCCCTTCTTTCCTTTTCCTCTTTCTTTCTTTCTTTCTTTCTTTCTTTCTTTCTTTCTTTCTGTTTGGGTATGATTTCTGTATCTAGGTCTTCCAGTAATATGTTGAATAAAAGTGGCAAGAATAGACACCCTTGTCTTGTTCCTAATCTTAGAAAAAAAGCTATGTTTTTTACCATAATTATGATGTTAGCTTTGGATTTTTCATATATGACCTCTATTAGATCAAGGTATGTTCCCTCTAAACACACTTTATTGACAGTTTTTATCATTAAAGGTTGCTGAATTTTGTCAATTTTTTTTTCTGAATCTATCAAGATGATCACATGGTGTTTATCTTTCATTTTGTTATTGTGGTGTGCTACATTGATTGATCTGTAGATACTGAACCATCCTTGTGTCTCTGGAATAAGCCTCACTTGATTGTGGTGAATGATTCTCTTAATATATTTTTTGGTGAATCCAAGCTTATTTTTATTTATTTATAATTGAAGCATAGTTGACACAATGTTACATTAATTTCAAGTGTACAACATAGTGATTAGACAAGTCTATCTTTTTGTTATCATTTCTTTTAACTGTGCTAATTATTTTTAGTTACAGGTTTGCTTTCTTAACATATAAAGTTCTCTTTTTTTAAATTTAATTCAAATTAGTTAACATACAGTGTAGTATTGGTTTCAGGAGTAGAACCCAGTGATTCATCACATACATGTAACACCCAGTGCTCATCCCAACAAGTGCCCTCCTTAATGCCCATCACCCATTTCCCCCACCCCAATCAACTCTCAGTGTGTTCTCTGTATTTAAGAGTCTCTTATGGTTTGCCTCCCTCTCTGTTCTTATCTTGTTTTTCCTACCCTTGTCCTATGACCATCTGCTAAGTTTCTCAAATTCCACATATGAGTGAAATCATGTGATATCTGTCTTTCTCAGACTGATTTATTTCGCTTAGCATAATAACCTCCAGTTCCATCTGCATTGTTGCAAATGGCAAGATTTCATTCTTTTTCATCACTGATTAGTATTCCATTGTATATTTATACCACATCTTCATAATCCATTCATCAGTTGACGGACATTTGGGCTCTTTCCATAATTTGGCTATTGTTGACAGTGCTGCTATAAACATCAGGGTACATGTGCCCCTTCAAATCAGCACCCCTTTATCCTTGGGATAAATTCCTGGTAGTGTAATTGCTAGGTTGTAGGGTATTTCTATTTTTAGTTTTTTGACAAACCTCCACACTGTTTTCCGGAGTGGCTGCCCAACAGTGCAAGAGGAGTCAACCACAGCCAGTTTTGTGTATAAAGTGGGATGATGTCTCCATCTCAAATAAAAATAAGTTCATAATTTGAGTTTTAAAATTTCTGACATGTCCAATTTAGAGCAAACTATTCATTAAGAATTAATTTAGTCACAAAAAAAATGAATTTAGGCATACGTCAATGGAGACTTTAAGAACCTTATACGTTATGATCGAAAAGCATAAAATCTTGCCGTTTGCAACAATGTGGATGGAACTGGAGGGTATTATGCTAAGTGAAATAAATCAGAGAAAGATATCACATGATTTCACTCATGTGGAATTTGAGAAACTTAACAGATGATCATAGGGGAAGGGTGGGAAAAAAAGATAAAAACAGAGAAGGAGGCAAACCATAAGAGACTCCTAAATGCAGAGAACAAACTGAGGGTTGATGGGGGTGGAGGAAATGGGTGATGGGCATTAAGGAGGGCACTTGGGATGAGCACTGGGTGTTATATGTACGTGATGAATCACTGGGTTCTACTCCTGAGGCCAAGACTACACTATATGTTCACTAACTTGAGAATAAATAAAACCTCTTAATGTATTTTTAAATTCAATTTGCTGTATTTTGTTGAGGATTTTTGCATCTACATTCACTGGGGATATTGGCCTGGAGTTTTCCTTTTTTGTAATGTCTCTTTGGTTTTGGTATCAGGGTAATGCTGGCCTTAAAGAATGAAATTGAGTTTTCCTTCTAGGTTTTGGACTACATTGAAAAGAATAAGTACTAACTCTTCTTACATATTTAGTATAATTCATCTGTGAAACCATCTGGGTCTGTTTGTTTGGGAGCTTTTGATTACTCATTCAATTTCATTACTAGTAATTGGTCTATTCTGATTTTCTATTTCTTCCTGATTCAGTTTTGTATCATTGTATGTTTCTAGGAATTCATTCATTTTTTTCAAGATTGTCCAATATATTGGCATGTAATTTTTCATAGTAGTCTCTTATAATCCTTTGTATTTCTGGGGCCTTGGTTGTTATTTCTCCTTCATTTATGATTTTATTTATTTAATCCCTCTCTCTTTTTATCATCATGAGTCTGGCTAAAGGTTTGTCAATTTTGTTTATGTTTTCAAAGAACCAGCTTTTGGTTTTAATGATCTTTTCTGCTGTTGCTTTAGTCTTTATTTCATTTATTCATGACCTGATCTTTATTATTTCCTTCCTTTTACTCATTTTGGGCTTGGTTTGTTCTTCTATTCTAGCTCCTTTAGGTGTAAGTAGGTGTAAGTTTGGATCATTTATTTGATATTTTTCTTTGTTTCTTGGTGTTTTTTGGGTTTTTTTTTTTTTTTTTTTTCATTTACTCTTCGGCATAGGCCTGTATGGGTATAAACTTCCTTCTTTGAACTGCTTCACTGCATCTCAAAGATTTTGATCTGTTGTGTTTCCATTTGCATTTGTCTCCAGGTATGTTTATTTTCTCTTTTGCTTCTTTATTAACCCGTTTATTGTTTAGTAGTAAATGTTGTTTAGCATCCACATGTTTGTGTTTTTTCCAGTTTTCTTCTGATAACTAATTGATATCATTTCAATCTTCTTAACTTTATTGACAGTTTTTGTGACCTAAAGTGTTCTCTATCCTGGAGAATGTTCCATATACACTTGAAAAAAAATGTGTACTTTGCTGTTTCTGAAAGGAATGTTCTATATATATCTGTTAAGTCCATCTTGTCTAATAATGTCATTCAAAGCCACTGTTTCCTTATTGATTTCTGTCTGGATGATCTATCTATTAATATGATTGAGGTGTTAAAGTACTTTACTACTATTTTATTACTGTAAATTTCTCTCTCTATGACTGCTACTATTTGTTCTATGTATTTAGGTACTTCTATGTTGGGTGCATATATTTACCATTATTATTGATCCTTTGTTGGGATTGATCCCTTTATCCTTTATCATTATGTAATGCCCTTTTTTACCTCTTGTTAGAGTCTTTGTTTTAAAGTCTAATATATTATGTACAGTATACATTATATATATAAAGAGTATGTAATATATTAAGACTATATATGAAATATCTTTTTCCATCCCTTCACTTTCCGTCTCCACGTGTCTTTAGGTCTAACATGAGTCTCTTATAGGCAGCATATAGATGGGTCTTGGTCTGTAGTCTACCTTATGGCTTTTGATTGGAGCATTTAGTTCATTTATATTTAAAGCAGTTATTGATGAATATGTACTTATTGCCACTTTGTCAATCATTTTCTGGATCTGTGGTTGTTGTTTTCTGGATTTTTTGGTAGAGTGCTTCTTTTAGCACAATTCTTTTTTATTTTTTACAATGCATCAAAAAATTTGTTTTTGCTTCAATTAATTTCAATGCTTACCTAATAGTGCTAGGTATCTACTTATTTCCCCAACACTCTAATGTTATTGTATAAAAAATTATCTCTAGTATTTCTATATTGGAAATAATACTATAATGAACACTCATCTGCATATACTTTTTTTCACATTTGACCTACTATTTTCTTCAAATAGTACAACATTTAAAACACTGAGTAGGTGGGGCGCCTGGGTGGCGCAGTCGGTTAAGCGTCCGACTTCAGCCAGGTCACGATCTCATGGTCCGTGAGTTCGAGCCCCGCGTCAGGCTCTGGGCTGATGGCTCAGAGCCTGGAGCCTGTTTCTGATTCTGTGTCTCCCTCTCTCTCTGCCCCTCCCCCATTCATGCTCTGTCTCTCTCTGTCCCAAAAAATAAATAAACGTTAAAAAAAAAAAAATAAAACACTGAGTAGGTCCCTCTGTGAAATAGGAAAAAGCTCCAAAGATGACTCTGATATGTACATTTCACCGTTTATCTATATTAATTTGCTCTTTAGAACAACACTGTGCAATACAATTTTCTGTCATGATGGAAATATTCTATATCTAAGCTGTACAATACAGTAGCCACTCACCACACATGGTTATTTGATCACTTGAAATGTTGCAAATGTGATTGAGGAACAGCACTTTTAATTTAATTAATTTAAATTTAATTTAGGGGTGCCTGGGTGGCTCAGTAGGTTAAGCATCCAAGTTAAACATCTCATGGTTCATGAGTTCAAACCCCACATTTCTTGATATTTTGCTAAGAACTTCTGTATCACTGGGGAGCCTGGGTGGTTCAGTCGGTTTAAGCTGCCAACTTCGGCTCAGCTCATGATGTCCTGGTTTGTGAGTTCAAGTCCCACGTCAGGCTCTGTGCTGACAGCTCAGAGCCTGGACCCAGGTTTGGTATCTGTGTCTCCTTCTCTCTCTGCCCCTTCCCCACTCATGCTCTGTTTCTCTCTCTCTCAAAAATAAACATTAAAAAATTTAATAAAAAATAAATTATTTTAAATTTAAATACCCACAGGTACACAGGGGCTACCATGTTGAACAATGTGGCTCTGCATGGTTTATGACTTTTTTTTCATAATCATACATTATCTTACATAAACATTTTGAGGCTTTCTCTGATTTTGAATGTTCTTGCATGGTACCCTTTACCACTTTTTTTTGTTTGTAATAATTTTTTGATATTTTCCATCATATACACTTGATTTCCTGCAGGAAGGTGGATATAATCTATCCTAAATAAAAATAAAAAATAAAAAATAACTGATCAGATGATATAATTACTTTTTTGTTTTCATAGGTAATCATTAGCCTGTATTTCTGAAGTTTGTTAATATCAAGAGTGTCAAAAGTGACAGGGAAGCTTTGTGTCAAATCTATTTTAAACAAGGCATTTGTTATATTTTTATTGCTTCTTTTGTTGTTCCTTAGTCACCAACTTTCCAGTCTTTGAGCATTTCAATCAAGAAATATTTTACTACATTTAAAATTGCATCCTAAAAAACTTTTTAATATTTTAAGTTTTAGTTTCATTATGAAGTATCTAATAGTAATTTTATTTGTATCTTTAATCTCCATTAGTATCATATCTTCCTCATTTGTGTGCTTTTATTTATTTCTAATGTTTGCCTTTGTTTTTCTGACAGCTGAGGTACTAACACATATAAATTAATTGAGTTATAATATTTTCCCATCAAAACTTCTTAGATCTTGCTCCACTGTTTTCTGGATTTTAAGGTTACATCCTTGAACTATAATATTAGTTGCTCTGGGGTTTTTTTTTAAATTGTTTGGGTTTTTTGTTGTCTTTTTTTTTCCTGAGCGGATGTTTTTATGGACTGAACTGTGTTTCCTTCAAATTTTATATACTGACGCCCTAATCCCCATGTGACTATTTGAACATAAGGCCTTTGTAGAGATAAGTTAGTTAAATGCGGTCGAAGTGCGGGGCCCTAATTCAGTAGGATGGACGTCTTCTCAGAACAGGAAGATAGTCCAGGGATTTGTTCTCCGTGTACGCAGAGAACAGAAACCATGCAAGGACCCAGCAAGAAGGCAGCTTTGTGCAAGCCAGGAGGAGATGTCTCACCAGAAACCAACCCTGGCTGTCCCAGCATACTAACACAGATGTTCTTGAGATTTCTTTTTACACTTTGTCTCGAACTAAATTTAGGAACAACCGTTATGTGTATGAACACTCTACATTCTCTGTCATCTAATTAATTTTATGTTTCTTCATCTGCACTTAGGAAACAGTAATCAAGTTGCTCTCCACCTTACCATTCGATTTTTCTTCAGAAGCATTTCCATTTGGGGCACCTGGGTGGCTCAGCCAGTTAAGCTCAGGTCATGATTTCAGCTCAGGTCATGATCTCAAAGTTCATGAGTTCGAGCTTCACAGCAGGCTCTGTGCTGGCAGCTGCCAGTGCAGCTGCTAACCCTACATGTGCACTGGTGGGTGGGGCTGGCCCTCTGTCCAGCTGTCTGCAATGGACTGGCAAGAGTTTTTTTTTCTAATATTGTTAAAAGAACCTGTTCATAGTTGTCTTTTTGTTGGCTTCCAGCATAGCCTACTATATATTGTAATGATTCTGTATGTCTATGAGCATCATTTCTTTCCATTCAAATGTCTGTGCTCCAAGAATATAACTAATATTGGTTAGATCTAAATAATTCCTCCAAATTTAGTAAATATTAATTCTGTAGGACCACTGTAACATGAATTTTCACATGAATTTTTCATTTCATTTTATTTATTCATTCATCCATTGTTTTACTTTTGGTTGCAAGTGAGAAACCCAACTCAAATTGGCTTCGGCAACAATGGGGAATATAATCAAACATGTAATTCCAGATGGAGCTCTCCCCCCAAGCATCTCTAGCTCCATGAATTCAAATTATTAAAAAATTATTCCATCACCGTAACTTGGCACTGCTTTCTTCTTTGTTGGATCTATCTCCAAGAAATTTCTCCACTTACAGTGACAATGCCACCACCTCTAGCTTAAAGTGATAGTTATTAACATTCCCATCAAAAATTGTCTCCCTCTCTTTCCAATAGTCCTGCAAAATCTCCAGACTTGGGAAACAGTCCTCTGCTTAGCCAGGCCTATTTCACATGGGTACTCAAGAGCTAAGGTGAATTCATTTCCTGACAACTCACCCAGGTTTACGCTGAGGAAGACTTAGTTTCCTAAAGAAAATTAGGGTGTCTGTTCTAGAGAAGCTCACACTCATGTGCACAAATCTGTAAGCACAGGAAGATATGTTCTTTGTAGCATAGTTTAATATAGGGGGGAAAGGCAAGCATTCAGTAAAAGGAAAGGTTAAATAAACCATGGCATTCCATTTCATAAGACACTGTGTCTCAATGTCTTCAACAACCTTCTAACTGGTCTCTTTGAGTCCCCTCTGGCCCCTTTCAACTTTTCCTCCCACTCTGCAATGTCACTAAGTCTTATTAAAATGAAAACTTAGTCATGTAATTCCCTGCTTTAAATCCTTTAATTGCTCTATTGCTCCTGGGAAAAACACCAAAATCTAATACAGATCCTAGGGCACTTTCCAGTCTTCCTTTTGCCTCCTTTCATCCACCTTCCTCTCTCCCTTTCCCTTTCTCTGTTCCCCTTCCCTATAAGCTTTATTTTATTAGATATGCCATACTCCCTAAAGCCACAGGCACCTTTCTTGGTGTTCTCACCATCTAATAAATTCTCCTCCCTATCCCCTTTTTCAATTTATTTATTCCTGCTCACCTTTCAGGTGTCGTGTGATGCCTTGCTTCCTTAGGGAAGCTGTCCTTAAAACCTAAGGTCAAAAGCATGTAAGTGTCTCTCTTTTTTAGAGCACTTATTTCAGCTTGCAGTTATGCACATATTAATGCAGTCATTGGATGGATTTTATTTTTTTTTTTTATTTTTTTAACGTTTATTTATTTTTGAGACAGAACATGAGTGGGGGAGGGTCAGAGAGAGAGAGGGAGACACAAAATCTGAAACAGGCTCCAGGCTCTGCACTGTCAGCACCAAGCCCGACGTGGGGCTCCAACTCATGGACCGTGAGATCATGACCTGAGCCGAAGTCAGACGCTTAACCGACTGAGCCACCCAGTCGCCCCTGGATGAATTTATTTTACAACACCACGAAAGCAGGGACCATGTTTGCTTTTACTAATTTCTTGACCTGGTAAATAGTAGCCCCTCACTATATAGCTGTCAAATGAATGAACGATTGAGTGAATGAACAATGAATGAATTAATAAATGATTGAATTCAACTAGTATTGCATTATTTCTAATGAACAAACCGATATAATGATTAAAAAGAAAGCTTCCTACAATTAATGAACTGACAGACTTGTAGGATGTATTGGGAGTAGATAGGTTTGTACAGCGATAGAGTAAAGCAAAGCAAAAACTGATAAAGATTGTATATAGAAGGAGCAAAATAGGAGGGGGATATTTATTGAGCTAAAGGGAGATAACATGGTATATTAAGAAAGAGAAAAGAAAAGAAAAGAAAAGAAAAGAAAAGAAAAGAAAAGAAAAGAAAAGTCTACAATTCAAAGCACCTGAGGTCTGGTCCTCATTCCCAAATTTGTATAATCTTAGCCTGACTCTCTTAAAATGCCGCGTTCTAGAAAACTTCCATTTGCCCTTTCAGATTCATTGATGCTTCACCACTCTGCTCTGTAACTCAATGGGAAGACTATTATGGACTGTATTAGTGGGCTTTCTTGACCCTTGGTTTCCAATTGGGTTTGATTTATGAGAGGAACACCAATAGATCAAAGGGAGATAGAGGACGATCAGATATTTATCTCCAGGCTTATCCTATTGAATCCCTATGTACTGGTTGCATTCCTGAACCAGATCACAGTCTAAGCAGGCAGCCCTTTCTCTCTAGTTTCAGATAACCCCTTCCCATCACTCTTTGACCCTTCAGGCCAGAAGGGCCCAATGGCTTCTGATGTTACTAGCTCTGAATTATATGACTATCCTTTGTGGTTTCCTTATATACTGACCACATAATTGTAAGGAGTGTATTTATTAAGTTCTCCTTGTGTTACTCAAATTGAATGAGCTTGTATTTCCTGCCAGGAGTCTGACTGCCATATTCAATTTTATCAAATTGAAATAGAGATAATAATATCTTCTCTGCTTAACTTCTGGGATTTTGGGGGGGCAATGCTTAACTTCTGGGATTGTTGGTGGGCAAAGCACATAATATAATGCTTTTTAATGTAATTTGAGAACACTGAAACCCTATACTAAAGTCAAAGATTGTTTTATGAAGAAGATCATGCCTGGCACACAGAACATATTCAATTCGCTAAAGGCATTACTGATATAAAGCACTCTTATCGGGGTACCTGGATGGCTCAGTCAGTTAAGCACTCTTATTAAATCAAGATGGTATTATGAATAGTATATAATTGTTTTTTAAGCCCAAAAATGTCTCATCACTGGCTTACTTCAAATTCCTTAGATATTCAACAGAAATAATAACCTGCAATTATCAAGTCTCTAAGACTGTGCCAGATACTGCTGGCACTTCCTGGGCAGTGTCTCCAATCCACACAACAACCCCATTTCATAGATGAGAAAACTGATATTTGGAAGAATTGAACAACTTGCTAGTAATGGGTAGAAAGAGTTTAGAGCAAAAATCTAGTTGATTGCAAAGCCATTATTCTGTCTACTTCTCATACTACCATTTTAGCATTACCTATTCAAATTAGAATTATCATGTCATCCAAATAGAGTGCATTCATTTTGTGTATCAACAGACATGAATTATATAGATTAGTATTCAGAAGGGGTACTCACTCCTGAGTTCTTGAAGATAATAATATAGAAGAGGGGCCGCCTGGGTGGCTCAGTCAGTTAAGTGTCCGACTTCAGCTCAGGTCATGATCTTGAGGTTCATGAGTTAAAGCCCCATGTTGGGCTCTGTGCTGACAGCTCAAAGCTTGGAGCCTGGTTTGGATTCTGTGTCTCCCTTTCTCTCTGCTCCCCCACCCCTCAAAAATAAATAAACATTTAAAAAAAGAATATAGGAGAAAATATGAAACTAGAAATATGGATACTGGTTTCCACGAAGAAATAGGTGTCTGGGGACACCTGGGTGGCTCAATCAGTTAAGCTTCTGACTTGATTTTGGCTCAGGTCATGATGTCGCAGTTCTCAGGATGGAGCCCCAGCTAGGGATCTGTGCTGACAGCGTGGAACCTACTGGGGATTCTGTCTCTCCTGCTCTGTCTCAAAAATAAATAAATAAACTTTAAAAAGTAGAAGAAATCAGGTGCATGGTATCTGGGACTGCCCAAAGAATGTGGCTGGAAGGATCTAGAGGTAAGGTTTGCTTCTGTGGTCTCAAAGCCAGGCCCGCTTCTAGCTATACACATACTTTTTGAAATCTAGGTAAAGCTTTAGATCTTAATATAAGATGATTGTCCTAATGTATCTCATCTGCAGTACATTTTCTTAATGCTTTCAGAATTCTCAAACAGGGCAATGAAAAGGTAAAAATCCTTATCATTGCTACACCTTTCCAACTCAAACTGAAGAATTGAGCTCTAAGCACTTACAATAGCCATGGAATAAAATCACGAATCTCTTTCAGGATGTCAGTAGCGATAAAAAATTAAGAAACTTGCCAAATACATTCAGAAAAATAAAAGCCACTTAGAGATATAGTGAACAGAAGCATGTGCTGTCTAGACCAATGGCCTCAAGCTTTCATCCTCTTTTGCTTTTATCTGATGAAATAACTGGAACACGTCAACAGCTGGAAAGTTGTGCCCCTTGAACTTTGCATTGACCTACTATTCTTTGTTCACATAATATAATTAATACAATGACAATGGTACCAATAACCAGAAAAGTGTTTTAAAGCAAACAGAACATCTGGAATTCTGTAATTTTAGAGATTGTTTTAATATTTCACCTCAAAAGGCTAATTTAATTTTCTTTAAATTTTTAAATAATGGCAAAGAAATAATTTCTTAAAACTTGCCCATTTTCTGCATTCCTTCATCCATTTCAAGTGGCGAATTGTCTCAAAGTATCAAAATTGCGATGTTTCAATGAGCTTAAGCACAATTGATCTCAATTAGCAAGATGGAAAATAATAATAAGCAGAGTCCTAAAAGTCCAAAGACCTTGGTTATACTTCTGACGGTGCCTCTTCCTAGACATGGAAACATCACTTAACTTCACTCAGTTTCCCCAACTGTAAAACAGTTTACAATTGTGAATAAGGTTAATGAGACGTGCAAACTATGAAACACAATATTTGATTCATTTTATTATTACAAAATATGTACTTTTCTAAAAGTTCAGGGTGGGGGGTTGCAGCTAAGTACTGATACTGCTTTCAATCACATAGTGAATAAGTAATGGAACCAGAATTTGAACTCATGTTCACCTAAATCATCATGCTCTATCCCCCATACTGCTTCTGTGCAGAGCTCAAAAAACTAATTTATTTTAGCCTCAGTTTTTTTCTGCGTAAAAATGAAAAAAAATCACATCTATCTCACAAGGTTATTTTGAAGTTCAAATTAGTCCAAACAAAACAGCAAAGCAGTGGATGTTCACTGTTGGTTGAATCTGAAATTCAGAATGGTAGCCGATGGTTTTTAACATGTTCTCGTTACAATCTGACATTGGCATAATTCCATCCAGCAGTGATCCATGTTCCTTCCCTTTCGTAATTGTCTCAACCAACCATATGCAGCAGAAGTGACTCGTGTGACTTCCGACACTAGATCACAAGAACCAGGTTTGTACCTGGTTTACTCTCTCTCAGACCTCGTGCTCTCGGGGAAGGCAGCTTCCTTGCTATGAAGACATGCAAGCAATCCTGGGGGAAGAACAGAGACCCCCAGTTGATGGCTGATATCAAATTACCAACGATGTGAGTGAGCCATCTGTGAAGTGAGTACTTCAGCCTCAGTCACGCCTTCAGTTATCTGCAGCCCAAGCCAGCATGTGCCTTGTGACTGCATAAGAGACCCTGGTTGAGAAAGAACTGCCAGTCAAACCCTCCCTAAAATCCTAACCAGCAGAAACCATGTGAAAAATAAATGATTATTGTCTTAAGCCACTATGCTTTGGGGTGATCTGTTGTAATAGGTAGCAAATAGATAACAAATACAAGAAACGTTGTTTAATTTGTTGATTAACCTGTACATGGAAATTGTGAAGTTATACCTATCCAAATTCCAAGAGCAAATAAGCCAGTTTAAATTTCTTAAAATCCTTAGTTCTTACTTTAGATGCCCAAATAGGTGAAGCTTTATATCTCTATGTTAGCCCTCTAAAAAGAGGGAAGCTTTTTATAAGTTCTTATAATATCTATTGTATTTTTTAGGTACTAGATGCCTTTAAAAAGTTTCAATAACATTGTTTCATGACATGGGAAAGTAGAGAAGGTCCAATATTTCTGTATTAGTTTCCTACTTCTGTGTCTTTCAACTATGTGCGCAATATATACCCTGTTCAATCAAGTTGTAGTCATGGTAAACAAATTTTTAAATATTCAATAATACATGTGAAATATATAGAAAAATTCTTAGCTTTGAGAAAATTTCTTTGGTGTATCTCTAGTGGGAATATCTGGAAGGAATTTTCCAAATCGGAGTTAGCCTATTTCACATACCATATGGAAAAAGCAAAATAAAAATTTCTCCTACTTATGCCTAAAACATGATTTGTCTTTGTATGGTTAAGTCCCAAAATGTCTGGTGATTTCTGTAATTTAAAGTCTAAGAAATGGTAAAAGATTCTCAGACTAAGGATAATTGATCACAAAAATGAACGTAAAAAGGATTTATAAAACATTGTCATCCAAGAGGTTGAACTAAAGGTTCTATATCATACTTAGATAAAGTTATGGTATTGCTATGAATAACTCATTTTTTGCAGAGACTCTTGAAGGTCTAAATTTTGTATCTGACTGGTGATTCTTTCTATTTATGGACAAAAGTATGTTCAAAGTAGAGAAAACCTCTTTCACATCTCAATCTCTTAAGTATTTGTCAAGCCCAAACTTTCTGTTCAGAGTGGGACATCAAAATGAATCATATTTTTTTTTCTTCTGAAATAAAGCTCACTTCAGTGATGTCCAGAATGGCATACAGACCCACACAAGAAAGTAGCTTGCCTAGGACTCCAGTTGTAAAGTGGAAACAATATTAATTTTAAATTTTTTAATTTATGTGTTATCAGTCTAAAAGTCAAGGTCAAATTTATTATGCTATTAGAATCTGTTCAAATATTTTTATGCAATGGAATGGTAAGTGCATTACAGATATAGGTGGGCAGAATGCAGATGTTTAGGATGGAATATATTCACTAAACAGACATAAACATTAGTTTATAGTTATGCTATATGAGATTGTATCTGAAATCATACATGAACTCCATATCTATGTCTAACGCAAAATCTAAAATAGTTTACTGAATTTTCACCTTGTTATTTACCTAAACGGCATGACATAGGACAGTCACTATTTCATTCCCTCTGCATGAATGATAAAGTGATAGAAACAATACTGACTTTGCAATCAGGCAGATCTGGATTTTAACCTCAGCTGTGACCCTCACCAAGGATATGAACTTGAATATATTGCATCGTTTGAGTCTCAAGTTGTGAAAAATAATGTTTTCATTCTATAAATGCTTCAAATACAGAAACATATTTCTAGAGACAAAGATATTATTGAGACTTCCTGGCCATGGCATCAATAAACAGCTTCCCAGACTTACTAAGAACTAATCTGTATAGTTTGTTTTCAGAAATATTTGCCTGAACATGTCTATCAGTCAGGGATGAGAAAAACCAATCCCATATAGTTTAAACTTGCAAAGAAAGAAACCAAAAAGTTATATTCTCTTAATAAGCAGATTTTTAAGAAGTCTTTTGGAAAAGACAGAGGCGTAAAGCTGAAAACATACTGATTTCTCAGTGACCTTTGAGAAAAAATAAGATCATTTGAAGTCTTTGTTCCTTCTATATCAATAAAAACCCACTCTCATAGACTTTGCTCCTAATATGTCATAAGTGATATTCAGTGGATTAAAATATTACCCTTGTCAGGAATATTTACGTTTATATAGAACATAAATAGTGGTATTTTAAGTTTGAGCCAATGTATTGGGTCACATGGGCCTTCCCTGTGTATCTAAAATATCACTATAACATGGCCCCAAGATCAGCTGGTGTTAGAGAAAACACCAATGTTGAAGTTCTGCCACACCATTTTTTTAAAAGGTTTGCGTGATGTTTTATAGCATCCTATGTGTTTTGAAATAGGAATTTGATTTATTTTTCTTTTTTTCATGTAGTACCTGTTATTACAGGATAGCTTTCTAATCTTAGTGATTTACAGCATCCACTCCATGATATATAAAATTTCTTCACATGTATGTGCCTATTTTGAAGAGCTCTATTCTGTTATACTGATCAATATGACTAAGGTCTCATTGCTCCCAATTAGTATAGCTTTATATTATGCCTTGGTATATTTCAGGGAAACTCCTCGGGCTTTCTTCTTGTTCTTCAAGAGTGTTGTGCCTACCATACCTCTGCTCTACCGTATAGCCTTTACAATAATATTGTAAATTGGAAAAATTCTGTTGGAATTTGGAAAGGAATTATACGGACTCCTTGCATCAATCTGGAGAATAGATATTTTCAACTTGTAGTATAATTTTATAATTAATATTATCTCTAAAACTAGTCAAACTTTCCCCTGGTGGGTAGTAGAATATCAAGTGTTCTCATGTGCAGATGAGGATCCATAAAACTAGCAGTAGGCCTCCTTAGGTTCTAATGGGTTGCTCAACCTATTAGTTAATCAGGAAAATGCAGATTTAGACCATAGTGAAATACCATTCTTCAATGGCTAAAATTTTTAAATTTGATAACATCAAGTTTATTGAGAATATGGTCTGGCAAGAACCTTTATACAACCCTAGTGGCAATGTAAATTATTACGAACATTTTGGAAAATAATTTGGCACTATCTTAAAAGGTGAACATTTGAAACCCCTACAACCTAGCAATTCTGATCCTAGCCACAAACCCTAGAGACTTTTACTTTTGTGGACCTAGATGAAATATACGAAGACATTTAGAGCAGCATTATTTTTAAGAGTCCATCAGTAGGAGAGGAGAGAAGTAAAGCGGAAGTATATTTACTCACTGGAATGTATTTGTGAAAATGAATAAAGAATAATTACAGGCTACCATAAGGCTGAACACTGGAAAAATATTGAATTTTAAAAGCGGGTCACAGAACACTACCTATACTATGAGACCATTTTATAGAACCTAAAAATAAGCAATGCTAATTAATGTAATATGCAGACATATGTAAACAACAATACCACTTTTTATAAGTAGGACTGATAAACACAGAAAAATAAGCACACAGTTTACTTCTGGGAGGAAACTAGTCATCCAGAAGGGGGTTGCTATGCAGAGAAGTTGAGGGAGGCGATCCTGAGGCCAGTGATAGTGAACTACAGTACTGACTTTGGAAAACCAGCCATGAAAGAGCCTCTCATAAGGGGGATGAGAAGAAAAATACGACACTAATAAGTGGCTCTTATGTACAGGCCTCATACATGTGACACTTAAAAATTGTCTCCACATCCCAACATGGAGAGTTGATATGGTGTCATCTTACAGATAGGTAAATAGAGTTTAGGTGAGGTTAGAAACCTTACCTAATGTTATCTAACAAGCAAATGGCAGAAGTAGGATTCAAACCCATGATTCTTTGGGGACAAGGCCAAACCCATATACTGCCTTTGTGAAGCTGGATGGAAAAAGTCTCAAGTCAAGCCTATTTTTCTCATTCCGTTTATTTTCCCTCATTTAAGGTCTCACCTCTGAGTTAACATCCATTTTCAACATGGTGAATTGCTAACATTTGGAAGATGTGGCATTTACGTGTAACTTGTAACTACTTGATCAAAACATCTGATGGTGATTATGAAGGGTACAACGTGGACTGCTTACGACACTTACAAAAATAATTTCTGCTCAGTTTACCCAAAAGGAAATATTTTAGCCCTTACTTTGTCCTTGCTAGTCGAATAAATGTCTCTTTCACATGAAACCATTAAAGAAAAAAATCTGGCTTCATCTGAATTTGCTCTTCAAGTTCAAGTCCTATTGGCAGTCAATCAAAGCACTGGTTTGGAGCTCTGGGTTCATAGAGCAAGTTAAAAAACTTAGTTTTACTCAGCAAAGAGACCTAATTTAATTGGCACAATAATTGAATTTCACTAGAGTAACAAATGGAACAGGTATAGAAATGCTGCATGCACCCTGGAATTTAACATCATTTCTGGGAAGTTGAAGATAATGCATAATTTCACAGCTTGCAGGGTGGGGGTGATTTTTTTTAATAATTAAATATGTGCATTTGCTTTGTCATAGTAGAAAAAGTTAAAATTGAATGTTCAAAGAAGTAAGAGAGTACAGTAAAAAAATTAAGTAAGTTACTAGGAAATTTTGACAGTTCAGAACTTGGGATTTAGGGGTGCCTGGGTGGCTCAGTCTGTTGAGCGTGGAGCCTTGATTTCGGATCAGGTCATGATCTCAAGGTCATGAGATCCAGCCCTGCTCAGTGTGGACCTTGCTTGGGATTCTATCTCTCTCCCTCTCCCTCCCCTTCTGCCCCTCTCCCTGCTCACACATACTCTATCTCTCTCTCTCAAAAAAAAAAAAAAAAAGAGAGAGAGAACTTCAGATTTATTTCATAATCTCACTTCTCACATTCTTCCTTCATATTCACCCACACACATCCCAGTTTCATTCTACCACAATCCTGAGCCAGCCTTTCCACAACCATCGTTATTTAAGCCATCCCTCTTTTCTGTGACACATGCTGATATAAAGATTCACTTTCTTTATTTTGCTATTATCTACTTAAATGTTTTGATAATTGTCAACTGCTATGATCCAACTACTGCATTTATAAGGGTCCCTTTTATGTACGATTTGCTGCTACATTATAATAATAGCTAATTTTACTGAGCAATTATTACATTGTTAGGCACTGTGCTAACCCCTGAAGGCTTAAATTATCCTATTTCGTCTTGACAACAACTCTAAGAGGTTTGTATGATTACTAGATCTGTTTTATAGATGAGTCTAGAGATGTTAAGAAACTTGCCTAAAGTTATGAAAATGGTAAAGGGCAGAGCTAAGACCAGAATCAAAATCAGCGTGTCCCAAGATAGAGCTACTACTCTACACTGTTCCCCACACCTTTGTATGGTGCGTACACAGATAAGGCAGCATTTGAGATAATTTTTAGGTAGTATCATCTTTGGATTCAGTTAATTAGTCCAATATTATTCTTCCCATCTGTCAGTTTTCTGTTTATCTCTCAGCCTCTTAGCCAAATCCCAAAAGCGATTTTTAAATTCCCCTAGATACACTTTGAGATCAGAAACTGTTTAACCCTGTGCAGATACTTTCATTTTCAGAGAGCTGAAAGAAAAAATATAAATAGAAAAACAGGAAAATTGAATCTTTGGAGTATTTGGGGATGCATACCATTACAATAGGTACTTTTTAAAATAAACTAATCATTTTAGTTTTATATGAAGATTATTGGCTTAAGTATGTTTTTGCCTTAGTTTAAATTGTGCACATTAACATAAATACACAGAGCAAAGGGAAGTAAGTAATTTGCATTTTATAAATGTAATTAGCATTAATAGGACGTATGCACTCTGAAAGTCTAGATGATATAGTTGCATTAATTCTCCTCCCCTGATAGATTTAACTGATTCCAGAATACATTCGTTTCTAATTAGACTGTTCTAACAAGGATAATTCAGTTTGATGAACATTTAGAACTCAAAAGAATAGAACTTTTAGAACTTTAACAACATAATGAGGTATTTTTTGGCTTTCTATACATCAAACTTTCAATGATATCTTTAAAATTATTGCTACATGGGGCGCCTGGGTGGCGCAGTCGGTTAAGCGTCCGACTTCAGCCAGGTCACGATCTCGCGGTCCGTGAGTTCGAGCCCCGCGTCAGGCTCTGGGCTGATGGCTCAGAGCCTGGAGCCTGTTTCCGATTCTGTGTCTCCCTCTCTCTCTGCCCCTCCCCCGTTCATGCTCTGTCTCTCTCTGTCCCAAAAATAAATCAACGTTGAAAAAAAAAAAATTAAAAAAAAAATAATAAAAAAAAAATAAAATTATTGCTACAATTCTTGTTTGCTCTTACTTAGAAATTTCATTCTGAATAAAGTGAATTTTTTTAACACACCAAAGTGCAGCTTGTATCCAAAGAATGACTAAGTAATTGTGTGATTTTTCAAATAGATTTTATACTCTTATGTAAGAAAAAAATCTATTTAAAGGAAAAAGAAATCCAGTTAGTAATATCTAATTCAATATGAACACTGAGCAGAGCATTATATAAAAAATATATATACAGTAATTCCTAGGAAATACATTTAATCACCCAAAATGTGTATCTTGCTTTGGAATGTATTTTATTCTTTTGTGTTCTATTTTACCCTTTATTTTGTATAGTTCAGAGGTTTACAGGGTGTTTTGACTTAACACGTGATAGTCTTTTTATTTCTTAATTAAAGGGATTTTCCTCCCTAAGGAGCACAGTAGCTATATCACCAAGGCTAATAAATCTCAGATATTAAGACTTAAAACATGGCTCACTTATATTTTTAAAATGTCATTTACCAGGGAATTTATTCTATAGTGTGCCCCCAAATTGGAATTTCTGAATTCCATTCACCAGAGGGTAAATGTGCCTCCATCTAATGGTCTACGTGGTTATATCTACCCTCCCCCACTTTATTGCTTTTTAAGTTTTCTAGGATAGAGACTTATGAAACTTTGCCTACAACCTAACGCTATCATTGTAAAGATAGTGTAATTCTGCAAATAATGACTTGCAACCAATTAACTAACTTGAAAAATTGACCTCACTTTTCACATTGGATAACTTAGAAGAAATAAATTTAGTGAGAAATATATTTGTATATATACACATATGGTATTTTCAAATAAATTGTCAAAGAATTCTGGGTCATAAATAAGGTGATACTGCTTTCCTGCTTTACTTTTTTCTTGTTTTCCTCTTTCTTATCTTTTATCCATAAAGTTTCATAATGCTACACAAACCAGTAAAATTCCATGGAAACTTTTATGAAAAGTTGCTGTAGTTGATTTGTGTTAACCTTCTAGGGCTGCCCTCACAGATTGAGTGGCTTAACCAACAAAAATTTATTTTCTCACAGAAGTCCAAGATCTAGTCCAAGACTTTGGCTGGATTGGTTCATTCAGAAACCTCTCCTTGAATTACAAATGACCATTCTCTCGCTCCCTCTTCACATGGTTGTCCCTCTGTGCACTGCACCCATGGTATCGATAAGTGTTCTAATCTCACATCCTAAAGACAGTTGTCCAGGTGGATTAGGGCCCACCCATTTGATCCATTTAATCTTAATTACCTCTTTAAAGGCCTGTTTTCAAATTCAGTTACATTCTAAGGTCTAAGAATTTAGAATTCTAAGGTCTATGAATTTCAGATAAGGGAAGGTGTCGAAAAGGAGAAAAAATCCAGTCCATAGCATGACTAATTTTTTCTGCCAAAGAAACCACTTTCCCTCACTCCAGTCCCCATCCTAATGGGAAGATGATTATTATACATTCCTGTTTTTCTGGTCCTTAATATGGTCAATGAAATATAATGAAAACTTTTGAAAGCCACTTTGTGGCTCACAGGATCTCTCTTCCTTAGGTAGTGTCGTGGATAAAGGCTACTGTATCATTCCGGATCCCAGAGAAAAGATGACATAAAGCCAATCAGCAACCTACCTTCAATGGATATCTATGGTGAGCAAGAAATACATCTTTGTTGCAATAAGCCACTAATATTTGGGGGGATGATGGTTTCTGCAGCACATAGCTTATTCTGATTAATAGATAAGTACATATACATCACTGACATTCTATTAAGTTCTTTGTGGTTCTTTATACCCTATGAGTAAAAATGGAGTCCCTCATTTTGTTTAGACACGCTTTGAAAACAGGAAATTAAATTATTTAATTGATTAATGCAATAGGTGTGTAAAGTTTTATGAATTAGATGTTTCACCTTAAATCTTCAATTCCTGTGCATTCAGCTTCATTCTCTAAGACCTCGTTTTTTCAAGGCAGATAAAGAAAATAAGTGATGGATTCTACTGGTGATTTCATGGTTAAAAATTAATATAATTAAGGAAGAAGTTGAGTATCAGCATACTAATCACTGTTCTTTTAATGATATGTTTGCACCACTACCGAACTTTCAAGGCTATTTCTAGAATTGCCCTTTCAACTGTATGATATATACCTAATTTAAATTATGATATATATACTTAGCAAAACATACAATTGTTAAAAGGATGATTATAGGGGCGCCTGGGTGGCGCAGTCGGTTAAGCGTCCGACTTCAGCCAGGTCACGATCTCGTGGTCCGTGAGTTCGAGCCCCGCGTCGGGCTCTGGGCTGATGGCTCAGAGCCTGGAGCCTGTTTCCGATTCTGTGTCTCCCTCTCTCTCTGCCCCTCCCCCGTTCATGCTCTGTCTCTCTCTGTCCCAAAAATAAAAATAAAAACGTTGAAAAAAAAAATTAAAAAAAAAAAAAAGGATGATTATAAAGAGTTTATAATGACTGGGGGAATTAGTGCTGTGGTAAAGCATGACATACACAAAAAAATTTCTTTATATAGAAATTCTTAGGAATAGGAAAAAAAATTGGGAAAATCCAGAGAACACAATTTTAATTGCAGTGTCTTTGAATGATAGAATAAGTGACTTTTTTCTCCTTTTTCAACTTTGTAATATGTTCTGAAATGTGTACATTGAATAAATAAAATAATACCTGTACAAAACAGAAATTCAAACTATATAAAAATTTCAAGGAAAACTATTATTTAAAGCTACAAACACATTAAAAACCACCTTAAACATTTACAAAACATGCAAAAATATTTCTGTATTCATATGTCTTAGCAGGATTAAAAGGGAGGGGTAACAAAAAGAATGTGTTAATATTCTTTAAATGTGTTAAAGAATGTGTTAAAAGAATGCTTGGGGTACCTGGGCGGCTCAGTTGGTTGGGTGTCTGACTTCCGCTCAGGTCATGATCCCACGGTTTGTGAGTTCGAGCCCCGCTTCAGGCTCTGTGCTGACAGCTCAGAGCCTGGAGCCTGCTTTGGATTCTGTGTCTCCCTCTTTCTCTGCCCCTCCTCCACTCGCACTCTGTCTTTCTCTCCCTCAAAATTAAATAAACATAAATTTTAAAAATTTTGAAAATTAATCTATACTCTTTTTAAGTTAAACCAATTAAATTTTATTATTAATTGTATTTCATAAAAGAAAAAGAAACTGCAAGAAAACTAAAAATATTTCTAAATTTCAGACAAATTTTCTTAAGTGACATATTATTAGTTCCTTAAAAAAAAATACCTCTGAGGGGCCCCTGGGTGGCTCAGTTGGTTGGGCATCCAACTTCGGCTCAGGTCATGATGTCCGGTTTGTGAGTTTGAGCCCCACATCGGGCTCTGTGCTGACAGCTCAGAGCCTGGAGCCTGCTTCGGATTCTGTGTCTCCCTCTCTCTGTCTCTCTGCCCCTACCCTGCTCACACTCTGTCTCTCTCTCTCTCTCTCTCTCTCTCAAAAATAAATAAACATTAAAAAAAAATTTTAAAAAATACCTCTGAGATTAAGAATAAAAGAAACCATTGTGATTTTTAGCTGTGTTATTTCTCTAATATTAACGATGAAGCGATCAGCAGTAATGCATGTCCTCCCTTTCTTGCCCACCATCTTCTCATGTATATTACATTACGTCTACTTCAATGAGATTTTTAACATCTACATTTGGTTATACAACCAAGAAATTTCAAATTGTTTAAATTTACTTTTGATTTAAGTGGACTCAGTGTTCTCCACCAACACTGTGCCACACACTTTCCATTCCTAAATTCACTTGTTTTTTTACCAAGTAGGTTTTTTGTTTGTTTTTTTTAAAGAGAGACTTGTACATAATCTATTACCTGGATTTTTCCTGTGTGAAGAAATCTGCCTCTTGCACTTACACTTGTTCTTGGGTCAGACTTTCTTTCCTTTTTTTCTTAGCAGATTTGCTTCATTCCTTTCTTTCAGTGCATGTTGCTGTGAAAAAGTCTAAGGCCAGTCTGATTTTCACTGCTTGGAGGTTTCAATTTCCCAGAATCTTGAGGAGGTCTTTTATTATCAGAGATGTTCAATTACATAGTAAGATATTTATCAATGACAATAAGTTTTCTTGGCATAAGTGGTGTCCTTTAGAACTATAGAATCCGTTTTTCCTCATTTCAGGAAAGTGATGCCATGTTGTATCTGATTACTTTTGTGCTCCATTTTTTGGAGCCATATATTAGGAACCCCATTTTTTTTTTGTTTTCTTATTTTCATCTATGTCTTACCTGCTTTATGTCATAAGCTTTTATTTTATTGAATTCTTATTCTTAAAAGACTTTCTACTGCTTGAAGCAATGGAGGATATGACTGTATTCCTTATTCTGTCTTTTATAACCTGGTCTTTTTTATTCTTTTTTTTAAATTTTCTCATTATTGTGTCTGTAATATGTTTGACATAGTTACCATGTCAAATAGATTATTTGACATAGTTACCATGTCAAATAGATGTACAAATAATAGATTATTTTGTACATCTTAATCATCGTTAAATAAGGTAGCTCTATGCGGATCTGTCTTTTGCTTTTAATAGATTAGATTGACACTCTTCCCGTTAATTAGAAATTATTTCACTACCTATGAGCTATCATTTGAAGATTACGCTTATTCCAGCCAGTTTTCCAGAAAACAGTTCTTTCTCTGGTGCCTCTGCTCATGTTCTATTAACAATTATCTTACCTCTTCTCTGCAACCCCATTTAATGAAGTGCACCAAGGCGATGTGCCACTTTCAGATCTTGGACTAAATAAACAGGAATTTATAAACCAATGCCTTTCTTGAAGGAAATAGATATTTCCTGATGGCGTATAACTGTAAATCCGGTTCAAAAACACGATTCTCAGAGTTCATGCTCTTCTCCAAATTCCTGAATGTTTGTGTTCACTTTGGCAGCATATATACCAAAAGTGGAACAAAGTCCTGTTTTTCTGGATGTTTGGATTCAGTATTTGCCTTGCGTAAGTCTTGATAAATGGTAGATTCGCTGTCCTTTTTTTGATGTATTTCTGGTTCATCCCTTGTTCTGGCCTAGGCACTAACCTACAGAGTATTTGGCTCCTTTGTTTGCATGTTCTGGCAAACTCCTTTTCTACTCTGGGCCTTAGTGTTATCAAGCACATGGGTGAAGACAATAGCCACTGATGATCTGGCACTGATATGATGCATCTCCTTCCTAGAATATAATCCTCTCTACTTTTCCAAATCCTTCTCATAATTCAATCCTAAATCCCCACTCCTCCCTAAACCCAATCCCCCAGGAAGCGTTAATCTCTTCACATTAATCTCATCACATTAATCTCTTCTTATCAGAAAGGAATATAATTCACTACCTAATTGTCCTCTAGTTGCTTCATTTGTGCTCATTTAGATTATGATTGTTTCATAGAGCTACAGAGGGAAAAGGTTCTTTTGTTTTCTCTGCATTTTGTAGCACAATAGAGGCCACACAGGAAATACTTAGTGACCCAATAAGTGTTGTTTATGGGAGACGCACCTTAGTATTTAGTAAAATAAGATTTAAAATATTTATCCCTTTCTCGTTCCATAGTAGGATATAGATGAAAAGCTATATTACTCTTGAGTACCTTTACTCTTTATAAAAATAATTTGGCAACATCTTATATTATTCTCCATACATAAAAGCCAGTTGCTTAACGTAGGCAGTTCTTGTTTTGCACAGTAAAATGACTGTGCGAGTGGAGCCATGCAGAGCAGCCTTAATAATAAAAGGGCAAGGTTATGATAGTTCAATGTCCTTTACCATTTTTGTCTAAATATTAAAAGCTCTTACTATTGCTTGTAAATATATAGAAAAATAAAGATAGTAAAGACATATATACTTTGTACATTATAATTTAAAACATTAGAAAATTGAGAAGTAAAGGGGTTTTTTTTGTTTCATTTTGTTTTTGCAAAACAATTTATCAAGACTAATTTGAACATGGCTTACTTTTCTTCTCACAGCATAGTTTGCATGTGTGGTGAGCATCTTTTCTATGCCTTGGAGAATCGATACGCCATTGCAATGTCAGGAAATATCTCCCAGAGTTTTTGCAAGTGAGGTTTCCTGCCAGCATCACTTCCTCTAAGACCCTTGTATCGCTGCTGTCACCACCACATTCTTCATTTGTATAGAAGTTCACCTTCACAAAGTTCTCTTAGCTCCATGCCTAGTTTGTCAAGCAGCAGCAATGTCAACATTCTCATTACCAGCTATTTCTTCTATAACCGCACTTCTGTTCAGTGTGAATCTCACTTCCGATGTCATCATTTTTTACTTCTTTGCTGCACTTTCATCTTTATTGGCTAAGCCCCTCTTTCAATGAGCATCTTTGTGAAATGCCACGTGGGTTTATCACTGGGAGACAAAGCAGCAACATAACTACACACTTTGCTGTCTGTGCAGGAACTGAAAAACAAGTGTAGTGAGGAATTACCTGCAGATTTTGAAAGAAGTGAGGGGATTGGTCACTGATCATGATGTAAATCTCTGATTTGCGTAGTGATTTGTGAACTGGAGAGCTAACAGCTAAGTTTTTCCTCCCTGCAATCTCACAGTTAGTATATGGTGGTAGCTGAAACTTGAGACAAGTGAAGCTGGTGTTGTTGGGGACTGGTATTTCTTAACTAAAATATGGTAACTGAAATGTGTGCATATCTGGACTATACAAAGCAAGACTGCTAGTACTAGGTTTTAACATTTTTTTTAGATTTTTAACTGTAATTTCCAAGAATAATCTTCTCCTCTTCTTCTACAATTTCTGACATAATCAATTTATCACCTTTTTAAAAATGTAAATATATACTATTTCCCAGTAGATTTACTTCTGTTTACTGCAATGCTAAACATTTTTTAAAATATTAATACATAATGGTACCCTTGGTGGCTCAGTTGGTTCAGCATCCAACTCTTGATTTTGGCTCAGGTCATGATCTCACGGTCATGAGATTGAGCTTTGCATCAGGCTCTATGCTCCACATGAAAATCACTTAAGGTTCTCTCTCACCCTCTCCCTTTCTCGACCTCCAAAAAATAAAAATAAAAAATAAATATTAATACACAAGTAAACACCAGCTCTCTTTTTAGTTTCTCAATCTTGATTTAACTCAGCATTTCAATTAGATGCCATACCATATAATCTGTTACTCCAATATCAGCACAACTTTCTTCATAAGCTAAAGCACCTATTTTCCTAAGCAAGTTCTATCACCTTACATTTTTATACAAGAAAATATACAAGTGTATGGCCAACTAATCATGGACAAAGGAAAGAATATCCAATGGAAAAAAGGCAGTCTCTTCAGCAAATGGTGTTGGGAAAACTGGAAAGTAACATGCAGAAGAATGAACCTGGACCACTTTCTTACACCATACACAAAAATAAACTCAAAATGAATGAAATACCTAAACATAAGACAGGAAACCATCAAAATCCTTGAGGAGAAAACAGGCAACAACCTCTGTGACCCTGGCCGCAGCAAATTCTTACTTGACATTTCTCCGAGGCAAAGGAAACAAAATCAAAAATGAACTTTTGGGAACTCATCAAGATAAAAAGCTTCTGAACAGTGAAAGAAACACTCAGCAAAACTAAAAGGCAACCAACAGAATGGGAGAAGATATTTGCAAATGACATATCAGATAAAGGGTTAGTATCCAAAATCTATAAAGAACTTATCAAACTCAACACCCCCAAAAACAAATAATCCTAAGAAAAGGGAAAAAGACATGAATGGACACTTTTCCAAATAAGACATCCAGATGGCTAACCAACACATGAAAAAGTGCTCAACATCACTCATCATCAGGGAAATACAAATCAAAACCATGGCGAGATACCAAATCAAACCTGTCAGATTGGCTAAAATTAACAACTGAGGAAAAAACAGATGTTGGCGAGGAGGTGGAGAAGGACGAACCCTTTTGCACTATTAGAGGGAGTGCAAACTGGTGCAGCCACTCTGGAAAACAGTACGCAGGTTCCTTAAAAAATTAAAAATAGAACTACCCTAGACCCAGCAATTGCACTTGGTATTTATCCAAAGGATAAAGGAGTGCTGATTCAAAGGGGTGCATGCATCCCAATGCTTATAGCAGCACTATTGACAGTAGCCAAAGTATGGAAAGAGCCCAAATGTCTATTGATAGATGAATGGATAAAGAAGATGTGGTATACATATACAATGGAATATTACTCAACAATCAAAAAAGAATGAAATCTTGCCATTTGCAACAACATGGATGGAACTAGAGTGTGTTATGCTGAGTGAAATAAGTCAGCCAGAGAAAGACAAATATCATATGATTTCACCCATCTGTGGACTTTAAGATACAAAACATATGAACATAAGCGAAGGGTAGCAAAACTAATATAAAAATGGAGAGGGAGACAAACCACAAGAGACTCTTAAATTTTTTTTTTTTTTTCTCAACGTTTATTTATTTTTGGGACAGAGAGAGACAGAGCATGAACGGGGGAGGGGCAGAGAGAGAGGGAGACACAGAATCAGAAACAGGCTCCAGGCTCTGAGCCATCAGCCCAGAGCCCCATGCGGGGCTCAAACTCACGGACCGCGAGATCGTGACCTGGCTGAAGTCGGACGCTTAACCGACTGCGCCACCCAGGCGCCCCCACAAGAGACTCTTAAATACAGAGAACAAACTGAGGGTTGCTGGACAGGTGTTGGGTGGGGGATGGGCTAAATGGGCAGGGCGCATTAAGGAGGATACTTGTAGGGAGGAGCGCTGGGTGTTATAAGTAAGTATGAATCACTAGATTCTATTCCTGAAATCATTATTACACCATATTTTAACTAATTTGGATTTAAATTAAGTACACACACGCACACACAAGATATGGAACTAAAAATACCCAAATAGCCAAAGTAATGTTGAAAAAGTAAACCAAATCTGGAGGAATCACAATTCCAGACTTCAAGCTGTATTACAAGGCTATAATCATCAGGAAGGTATGGTACCGGTGCAAAAATGGACAGATAGATCAACAGAACAGAATAGAGAAACCATAAATGGACCCATAAATATATGCCCAACTAATCTTCAACAAAGAATATCCAATGGGAAAAAGGCACTCTGTTCAGCAAATGGTATTGGGAAAACTGGACAGAGACATGCAGAAGAATGAAACTGGGCCACTTTCTTACACCATACACAAAAATAATTTCAAAATGGATGAAAGACCTAAATACAAGATAGGAAACAATCAAAATCATAGAGGAGAAAACAGGCAGCAACCTCTCCTACCTCAGCTGCAACAACTTCTTTCTAGACATGTCTCCAGAGGCAAGGGAGACAAAAGCAAACATGAACTATTGGGACCTCACCAAGATAAAAAGCTTCTGCAAGCAAAGAAAATATCAGCAAAAGAAAAGGCAACCAACAGAATGACAGAAGACGTTGCAAATGACATATCTCTGTTACTAAATTATAACTGAAGTATAAACTTTTTAATTCAAGTGTAATTAACATAGAGTGTTATATTAATTTCAAGTATAAAATATAATGATTCTACAATTCTATACATTAATGCTCATCACAACAGGACTCTTAATTGCTTTCACCTATTTCATTCATCCTCCCCACCCACCTCCCCTCTGGCAACGACCAGTTTGTTTTCTGTATTTGAGAGTCTTTCTTTGTTTCTGTTTTAATGTGCTTGCTTTTTTGTTTCTTAGATTTCACATATAAGTGAAATCATATGGTATTTGTCTTTCTATGACCGACTTATTTCATTTGGCTTTATACCCTCTACATCAATCCATATTGTTCCAAATGGCAAGCTTTCGTTATTTTTTTGTGTCTGAGTAATATTCTGTTGTGTGGAATATATACCACATCTTCTTTATCCATTCATCTATGGACAAACACTGGACATTTGGGTCTGGGTCATTTCCTTATCTCGGTTATTGTAAATAGTGCTTTCTCAAACTATTGTTTTTGTTTTCCTTAGTAATTACCCAGTAGTGGAATTAGTAGGTCATGTTATTTTTATTTTTACTTTTTGAAAAGTCTTTATACTGATTTTCACAGTGGTTGCACCAAAATCTTGGTTAATATTTTTTGGTCATTTTGATGATAGCCAACATTATAGATAAATGCCAATATTATAGATATGAAGAGATAACTCATTGTAGTTCTGATTTGCATTTCCCTGATGACTAGTGATGTTGAACATTTTTTCATGTGTCTTTTGGCTGTCTGTATGCATCTTTGGAGAAGCATCTATTCAGGTTCTCTGCACATTTTTAAATTGAATTTCTTTTAGTGTCGAGTTGTATAAGTTCTTTATATATTTTGAATATTAACCCCCTATCAGATACACCATTTGCAAATACTTCTCCCATTCACTTAGTTACCTTTTTGTTTTGTTGATGGTTTTCTTTGCTGTGAAAAAGCTTTTAATTTGGTATACTCCCAATAGTTTAATTTTGCATTTCTTTCCCTTGCCAAATGAGACATATGTAGAAAAATGTTGCAATGGCTGATGTTGAAGAAATTAGTGCCTAGGTTTTCTTCTTGGAATTTTATGGTTTCAGGTCTCACAACTAGGTCTTTAATCCATTTTAAGGTTTTTGTGTGTGTGTGTGTATTGTGTAAGAAAGTGGCCCAATTTCATTCTGTTGCAAGTAGCTGTTCAGTTTTCCCAACACCGTTTGTTGAAGAAACTGTCTTTTTAATATTGTATGTTCTTACTTCCTTTGCTGTAGATGAATTGATCATAAAAGCATGAATTTATTTCTTCACTCTCTATTCTGTACCATTCATCTATGTGTCTGTTTTTGTACCAGTACCATACAGTTGTTATTAATACAAATTTGTAGAATATCTTGGAATCTGGCTTTGTGTTCTTTCACAAGAGTGCTACGGCTATTTGGGGGTAGTTTCTGGTTCCTCACAAAATTTAAAATTATTTGTTCTAGTTCTGCAAAAAATTTTGTTGGTATTTTAATGGAGATTGCATTCAATTTATAGATTTGTTTGGGCAGTATGGACATTTTAACAATATTTGTTCCTCCAATCCATGAGAATGGAATATCTTTTCATTTGTTTGTATCGTCTTCAATTTCTTTCATTAATGTTTTATAATTTTTGTAGTAGAGGTCTTTTACGTCCTTGGTTAAGGTTATTCTTCAGTATTTTATTATTTTTGGTGCAATTGTAAATGGGATTGTTTTCTTAATTTCTCTCTGCTACTTCATTATTAGTGTGTAGAAATGCAATGGATTTCTTTCTGTATATTAATTTTGCATCTTGCAACTTCACTGAATTTATTTATTAGTTCTAGTAGTTTTTTGGTGGAACCTTTAGAATTTTCTCTATATAGGATCCTGTCCTCTGCAAATAGTGACAGTTGTATTTTTCTCTTTTTAATTTGGATGGCATTTCTATTTCTTGTCTGATTGCTGTGAACAGCACTTTCAGTACTGTGTTAAATAAAAGTGAGAGTGAACATCCTTGTCTTATTACTGATCTTAGAGGGAAAGCTCTCACTTCTTCACCATTGAGTATGATGTTAACTGTAGATTTTTCATATATGGCCTTTATTATGTTGAGATATGTTCCCTGTAAACCTACTTTGTTAATAGTTTTTATTACAAATAAATGTACTTTGTCTAATGTTTTTTCTACATCTATTGAAATGTTCTTTTGGTTTCTAGCCTTTCTTTTGTTATTGAGATGTATCACAGTGACTGATTTCTGAATATTGAACTACCCTTGCATCCCTGGAATAAATTCCACTTCATCATGGTGAATTACTTTTTTAATGTATTGTTCAATTCAGCTTGCTAATTTTTGTTGAGGATTTTTGCATCTATGTTCATCAGAGATACTGGCCAGTAGTTGCTTGGTTTTGTTGTTTTTTGGGTTTGTTTTTGTTTTTTTAGTGCCTGTATCTGGTTTTTAGGGTGATACTGTCCTCATAGAATACATTTAAAATCTTTCCTTCTTCTATTTTTGGAAAATTTTGAGAAGAAAAATTATTAACTCTTCTTTAAATGTTTGGTAGAATTTACCTATGAAGCCATCCGGTTCTGGACTTTTGTTTGTTGGGAGTTTTTAAATTACTGATTCAGTTTCCATTGCTAGTAATTAGTATGTTCAAATTTTCTATTTCTTCCTGATTTGGCTTTGGGAGGTTATATGTTTCTAGGAACTTTTCCATTTTTTTTCTAGATTGTCCAATTTGTTGGCATATACTTTTTTATGATATTCTCTTAAAATCCGTTGTGTATCTGTTGTATTGGTTGTTATTTCTCTCTTATTTCTGATTTTGTTTATTTGAGTCCTCTCTCTTCTTTTTTTAATGAGCCTGAAGAAAGGTTTATCAATTTTGTTGATCTTTTCAAAGAACCAGCTCCTGGTTTCATTAATCTGTTCTATTGTGTTTGTTTTGTTTTCTTTTGTTTTAGTCTCTATTTCATTTATTTCTTCTCTAGTCTTTATTATTCTTTTCTTCTACTGGCTTTGGACTTTGTTTGTACTTCTTTTTCAAGCTCCTTATAGGTGTAAAGTTAGGTTCTTTATTTGAAATTGTTTCTTGCTTCTTGACGTAGACTTGTGTTGCTTTAAAATTCACTTATAGAGGATCTCTTTTGCACTGCTGGTGGGAATGCAAACTAGTGCAGCCACTCTGGAAAACAGTATGGAAGTTCCTCAAAAATTAAAAATAGAACTACCCTATGACCCAGCAATTGCACTACTAGATATTTATCCAAGGGATACAAGTGTGCTGTTTCGAAGGGGCACATGCTCCCCAATGCTCCAAAGTATGGAAAGAGCCCAAATGTCCACTGATGGATGAATGGATAAAGAAGTGGTATGTGTATATATATATATATATATATATATATATATACACACACACACACACACAAACACACACACACACACACACACACACACACACACACACACACACACACAATGGAGTATTACTTGGCAATCAAAAAGAATGAAATCTTGGGGCACCTGTGTGGCTCACTCAGTTGAGCGTCTGACTTCGGCTCAGGTCATGATCTCACGGCTTGTGGGTTTGAGCTCCACGTCGGGCTCTGGGCTGACAGCCCAGAGCCTGGAGACTGCTTCAGATTCTGTGTCTCCCTCTGTCTCTGCCCCTAACCCACTCACATTCTGTCTCTATCTCTCTCAAAAGTAAATAATAAAAAACATTAAAAAAATTAAAGAAAAAAAAGAATGAAATCTTGCCATTTACAACTATGTGGAAGAAACTAGAGGGTATTCTGCTAAGCGAATTTAGTCAGAGAAAGATAAATATCATATGTCTTCACTCATATGAGGAATTTAAGATACAAAACAGATGAACATAAGGGAAGGGAAGCAAAAATATAAAATATTTTTATAAAAATATAAAAACAGGGAGGGGGACAAAACATAAAAGACTCTTATATAGAGAGAAGAAACAGAGGGTTGCTGGAGGGATTGTGGGAGGGGGGATGGGCTAAATGGGTAAGAGGCATTAAGGAATCTACTCCTGAAATCATTGTTGCACTATATGCTAACTAACTTGGATGTAAATTTTAAAATTAATTAATTAATTACCCAAAATACAAAAATAAAATGAAAAACAAACTCCCTCTTAGAACAGATTTTGCTACATCTCAAAGATTTTTGGACCATTGTGTTTTCATTTTCTTTTGTCTTCATGTATTTTTAAATTTCTACTCTGATTTCTTTATTGACCCACTCATTGTCAGCATGTTATTTAATCTCCATGTATTTGTGTTCTTTCCAGACTTCTTCTTGTGATTGATTTATTTCATACTGTTGTGATGAAGAAAATTCATGATAATATTTCCATATTTTAAAATGTGTGGCCTAACGTTATCTATTCTGGAGAATGTTCCATGTGCACTTGAAAAGAATCTGTATTGTTGTTTTAAGCTGGAACGTTCTGAATATATCTGTAAGATCTACATGGTACAATGTGGGTAATCTATCTATTGATATGAGTGAGGTGTTAAAGTAAAGTAATACTATTGTGTTGTTGATGATTTCTTCCTTTGTCTGTTAGTAGTTGCTTTATGTACTTGGGTGTTTCATGGTGCATAAATATTTATAGTTGTATTCTCTTGTTGGAATGTTCCCTTTATCATTATATAGTGCCCTTCTTTGATTCTTGTTATGGTCTTTGTTTTGAAGTCTATTTTGTCCTATATAAGTACTCAGTTTTCTTTCTGCTTCCATTTGCATAATTAATGTTTTTCTATCCCTTCATTTTCAATTTGCATGTATCTTTAGGTCTGAAGTGAGTCTCTTGTAGGTAGCATATAGATGAATCTTGCTTTTTTATCCATTCAGTCACCCTGTATCTTTTGATTGGAGCATTTAGTACATTTACTTTCATAATAATTATTGATAGGTATGTACTTATTGCCATTATGTTACTTGTTTTATAGCTCTCTTCCCTTGGGATTTGATGGCTTTATTTAGTAATACGTTTGTATTCCTGTCTATTTTTTGCGTATCTATTTTAGTTTTTGATTTGTGGTTACCACTGACTTTATATATAATATCTAATGCGTATAGCAGACTATATTTAGTTGATGGTCACTTAAGTTTGAACTCATTCTAAAATCACCAAATATATTCCCCCCACATCTGTTTTAGATTTATGGTGTCATACTTGACATCTTTTTATTTTGTGATTCCTTTGATTTTTATACATATAGATATTTTACTGCTTTTGTGCTTAAACCTCCACACTGGTTTTGCATGATTCATCTACTTTTATTATGTTTATATGTACCTGTGAAAATGTTTCCTTTCATAATTTTCTTATTCCTTATTATGACCTTTCCTTTCCACTCAAACAATCCCCTTTAACATTTCTTTCAAGACTGGTTTACTGATGATGAATTCCTTTAAATTTTGTTTGTCTGGGAAACTCTTTGTCTTCCCTTCTTTTCAGAATGATAGCATTGCTGGATAGAATGTTCTTGGTGGTAGTTTTGTTTTGCTTTGTTTTGTTTTGTTTTGTTTTGTTTTGTTTTGTTTCCTTTCATCATTTTGAATATATCACTCTCTCCCTGCTGGCCTACAAAGTTTCTGCTGAAAAATCAACTGCAGGGTTATGGAGTTTCCCTTGTATGTAACTATTTTCTCTTGTTTCTGTTAAAATTATCTATTTTTTAATGTTTATTTCTTTTGGAGGGGTGGGGGAAGAGAGAGAGGGAGAGAAAGAATCCCAAGCAGGCTCCACTCTCAGCACAGAGCCCTACACTGGGCTCCATCTCATGACCATGAGATTGTGACCAGAGCAGAAATCAAGATCCAGACGCTTAACCTATTGAGCCATGACGGTGCCCCTAAAATTCTCTTTTCCACTACATTTTGCCATTTTAATTATGATGTATCTTGGTGTGGACCTCCTTGGGCTGATTCTGTTGGGAGCTTTCTGTGCCTCTTGAATCTGGATGTCTGTTTCCTTCTCTAGATCAGTGAAGTTTTCAGCAATTATTTCTTCAAATAAATTTTCTTTCCCCTTTTCTCTCTATTCTTCTTCTGGGATCCCTGTAATGGAAAATTATTATGCTTGAGGATGTTGCTGACTTCCCTTTAGTTATTTTCATTTATTTCTAAAATCATGTTTATAATGTTTATCATTCTTTTTTATCAATAGATATTTAAATATATCTGTTACAGGGGTGCCTGGGTGGTCAGTTGGTTAAGTGTTTGACTTCAGCTCAGGTCAGTGAGTTTGAGCCCCACATCAGGCTCTGTGCTGACAACTCAGAGCCTGGTGCCTGCTTCAGATTCTGTGTCTCCCTCTCTCTGTCCCTGCCCTGCTCATGCTGTCTCTCTCTCTCTCTCTCTCTCTCTCTCTCAAAAAGACATAAACATTAAAAAAATTAAAGATATGTGTTACAGATTAGCTTTTCTGGGAAACAGACTGTGAGATGGAGTTTAGCACACAGAATATTTATTAAAGGTTGTCTATGGGGGTGGCTGGGTGGGTCAGTCAGTTAGGCATCTGACTTTGGCTCAGGTCATGATCTCAAGGTTCATGGTTTCGAGCCCTGAATTGGGCTCTGTGATGACAGCTCAGAGCCTGGAACCTTCTTCGGATTCTGTCTTCCTCTCCCTCTGTCCCTACTCTGCTTGTGCTCTCTCTCTCTCTCTCTCTCTCTCTCAAATACAAATAAGTATTAAAAAATTAAAAAATAAATAAAGGTTGTCTATGGAAGGGAGAAGAATCAAGAATGAACAGAGAGAGGAGTATAGCTCTGGTGCAAGACAAGTGACAACGTCAGATAGCCCCATGGGAGACTCTGGAGGAGAAGGTCCCTTCAGAATACTCACAAGTCAGCCTGAGATCAGCCATTGCATGTAGTCTAATCAGGAAAGGTTGTGACCTTGGGCAAGGAGGCTTTCAGGAGCCAAGGCAATTCCTGAAGAGGATTCAATGACAAAGGCTTTCCCAACAACTTTTTTGGCAGCTAAAATAACAAATAGTTCACTGAATGGGGATCTAGACAACACATCACAGTGTCCACTATAACCACTTCCTTAAGCCACTTGGAGCACAACTCATACATAATCTGTGAATCCAGTGGAATACTTTTCTATGGGGAAATTTATAAGAGAAACATCATTGGAAAGACTACAGCCTCCAGCACTGTAGCAGGTCTCAAAACTAAAACTAAAATTGACTAATTTCCGCCTCCATCCCTGCCCTCATGGTCATTTCATTCATGTGTCATTGTAACAGCATGGGAATGACTGATTGCAGAAGCCCTCTGACATAAATTGGCCAAATCTTTTTGTCAAGTTGTTGTCTCTTGCCCAGTGGAGGCTCACTAGGTGGAATTAGCATGTGATACAAACATTAACACTTTGTGCTCATTTTATTATGTCCAACTTCATACGTTTATCCCAAATCTACTTTTCCAATCCTCTACACTTTTTCTTTCTTGGACTCTGACAAAGGAGACCAGGCTGTATATCATGTACCTGACTGGCCAAACAATTTACTACTGTCCGTGAATACTAATACATGATATATATGAGCCACTTCTCTTTTCATACAAAGTAAATGAACAACCACATTAATCTTGGTACCATCTTCCAAGGTCCACCCATTAATAGGGTGGTGTTACAGTTGCCCTCCATTTTCAACTTGTATCCATTGAGCTAACCCATTTGTGAACGAAATTCAGGCTTAGTTAATAGATTCCCCATATGTCTGTAAGTATAAGCTATGGCAAGTGATGTGAGTTTCTTGGATACCTCCTCCTGTGCCCTCTAGTCCTGCTGATGCTTCTACCCAAATGTGCCACTCCCACAGAACAGTGGATTGTTGTTGAGACTGCCTAACCTGTTGACTTGATTGTTCTGACAGAAACCAACTCACAATGAGTAGTTATGGCTACCAGGTCACTTAGTATCTGTATTCACTTCCTATGGCTACTATCACCAATTATCACAAATGTGGGGCTTAAAGAACACATATGTATTCTCTCATAGTTTTGGAGGCCAGAAGTACAAAATTGGTAACTTTGGGCCAAAATCAAGGTGCTGGCAAGACTACACTCTCTCAAAAGGACCTACAGAAGAATTTGTTTCTTAACTTTCATTTCCTGGTGGTGGTCATCATTCTTTGCTGTGTGGGTGCATCACTCTATTCTTTGCCTTCATGGGTGCATTGCCTCCTCCTCCTCCATTAATGTCAAATCGTCTTCTGTCTTCCTTTTATAAGCATACCTGTTACTCAATTTATGACCTGCCCATATAATCCAAAATAATGTCTCCACTTCAAAATTCTTAAGTAAATGCATCTGCGAAGACTTTGCCATGTAAGAACGTTCACAGGTTCCAGGAATTTGAATGTGGATGTCTTTAAGGGTACCATTTTTCAGCCTATCACGGAACTCCATGGTCAGGCGCCTTGTCTTTAACAGCACCCAGTAGTAGGCCTGGAAGCAGTTTTTTTTCAAACCTATATAATTATCTGCTAAAGATGCCATGACTTTGCTCTAGTAACCTAGCAATATAAATGGTGAGCTTCTCATTTGGACAGCATCTTTTCCTACCACTGATATGACCAGTCTCATAGGGTTGCAGGGTCATATGGCCCAACTGGCAGGAAAGCTTGTAGCACAGTCTAGACCTGCTGCGGAGCCCTTTTCTTGTGTTGAGAGGCTCTCAAATCTGGCAGTATTTAGAATCATCCAGATAATGGATCGGAACATTATTCCTCGGTATGGAATGTGTTGCCTCAAGAACCAAAGAATCCCACATGGTATTGTGCTTCCTTTGCCATAATACTGAAAGTGGGAGAAGGAATAATTTGTCCTTTGCCTTTAATGAGATATTGAAGCATGCCCCTACTCACTGGACCCCTAAACTTTTTACTGGTGAGGTAGGCTTCTAAATCTTGATGGAGCTTATCTTTTCCATTCTTACCACGGCTTTTAGCACTCTAGCCAGCTTTTGCACATCCTATCTGATCACTATTATGTCACAGTCAATGTGATGTCATGTAGAATGTCCAGGCAGAACAAATATCCTGGAGCTATATTATGGCAAAGGATAAGAGAAATAATGTAGTCCTACAAAAAACTGTAAATATATACTGTTGTCCTTTCTGTGTAAATGCAAACTGTTTTTGATCCTCTTTTGTACTACGAATGGAAAATAACTCATTTGTCATATGGGTGGCTGCATACCATGTAGCTGAGGTCATATTAATCTCTTCTAGCAACAATAGAGCATATGTGGCATAGCAGATGCAGTTGAAGATTTCTTTTGATTGAATTGATGGTAGTGATCTTCTAGGATCCTTCTGGTTATTGCATGGGCACCAAACTGGTAAGTTAAATGGAGGTATGATAGAAACCACCAGTCCTAAATCCTTCAGATGTTTTAGAATGGCACTAATCGTTGTGATCCCTTTGGAGCAAAATATTTGTTTTTATTTCCTCCTTGGCTAGACTGGGGAAGAAAGGAGAGCAGTTTCAAAGACTTCCACTTGGCCTTCCCAAATGTGATAGATTTTACTTCAAAAATAACCTAATGGTAGTGTTTTGCCAAATACTAGTTATTTATATTCTGAATATACCATAAAAAAATTATAGAAATGATCTTTAGGTGGATTCACAGAACCAGTGACCTACTTTGCTTGGAAGTTTGCAGAACTTCACTTTTTACCTGTCTTATAAATGCCTCATCTCTAGCAGGAGCCTGTGATGAGGTTTTCAGTCGTCTCAAGGTGTTAGTAACAACTCAGATTTTGTGCGTTGTAGCCCTTGATATGTTTGTGCACTCCTCTTGGGTGTAATTCCACCCAAGAAAATGGCTATATGTTCCTTTGGGGAAAGATGGAAACCTTTACCAAGTATATACTTGCCATAATCTTTCAGTGTCATTATTCAGGGGAAGCGTCCCCTTATGTAGAGAGTCTCCTAATGTCAAGATCCAAAAACTAGCTCAGGCATAGAAATTGGGAAAGAAATTGTAGCCTTATATTGGATAACTTTCTCTCAGATTTATAATCACTCACTTTAGGTTTCTTTTGATGTTACAAAGAAAGTGTATCCTTGTTGACTACTCACTTATTTTGTCTCTAGGGTTATCATGTTATATTAAATTTGTAGAGCTCTGACTTCTACTTTGCCATTAAATGTGAAAATTGCATCTACCTGACTTCTAACAGTTAACTCTACCAAATAGTCTCTATTTTTCCAGAATCCTATCATCCTTATTGCTATCAGTGATCCTAATTCTCTAATACTCTCTAGTATTGTCAGCCTTGTCCTACAGAGGGCTCAGCTAATTTTAGTGGTGCTAGTTTTAAAATACCTCTCTCAACAGCACATTCTTTATAGCCTTAATAAATGGTCTATACTCTGAGTCTTTCCATTGCATATAATCATCTGGTATAGCTCTTTGCTTTATATAGCACGCCCACTGCCTTGAGACTTTAAACACATTTTTTGCTCTCTGCCAAAGTGATATCTGGCACTTGAACCTCACTTAGCATAGGCCATTGATTATTCCATGCTTCTAGGAGACATCCTAAAAGTAAATTTACACCATCTCCTAGTGTCATTACCCAGGTATTAAATCTAGTATTCTGGGAGAGTGATCTCAAATTAATAAACTTTCCCTTATCCAACTTTATGCACTGCCCTCTTGATCAAAAGCCCTCAAAATTCAATCCAACACATATTTTCTTGACTTTTGCTAGCATACTGCTGGCAAGGTCTTGAGAGTCCTTTCAGAGAGAGTCATTTTCCTCCTCGATCAGATTCAGCCCATTCCCAACTGGGCTATTCTGCGATTTATCTGAGATACAGACCCAGTGACTTGATTGAGAATAGAAACAGATCCTGAGGAAAGGACATGTCTCACAGGGAATAAGCCTCTATATTATCTCCAAGCAAAAAGGAGTTGGTCATTTTAACAAGGAGGGCTGAGCCATGTTAGCATCCCACTGTCTTTCAATTTACCATTTCCTCCATATTTCTTAGACTCACGATACATCACAACAGCTAATTCAGTCCCTGCACTGACATACCATACCAAATCTCTACTGATAAAAGTTTTAACAATCAGTGCTGGGGGCTATCTCTGTTCTATCTTCCACCAGTTTGGGGGTCCTTGTTGCCAGCAGCCAGTGAGTGATGCAGTTCCTAACCCCATCTCAGCACCTGCTTTCTCAAAACATTCCTGGTATCAAGTATCGCAAGTCAGTTCGGGTTCTCTGTGAAGCAAATTCCCAAATGGAGGTGCAGGCAGGATGTTTATTAGTGTCCTTGGGATCAACACCTGTGTGACAGAGGTTGATCTGCTCAATTTCTGTTAAAAGTAGGAATTTCTATTGCATTAGATCGTGACGATGTGGGTTATTCGATTGTTATCAAATGTGTAAAATTTAACTAGAGAAAAATAAAAATACTAGAAAATTTACTTGACAAGTCCTTTTCAATGTTTATAGCTTCCATTAAACCTTAAATTTTACTTTGCTGTGAATGAATTTTCAAAACCTTGCCTGGTTTCCACAGAGAATTTTTATAGCAGAATTAAAAGAAACTAGTGGTAGAAATCTAGGAAGAATAAAAAATGAACTTACTTATTCTTTTAACACGTAGTTATTGAACAGCTACTATGTGCCAGATCCTGTTTTAGACACTAGGAAAACATTGGTGAATGGAACAGAAAGAGATCTCTGTCCCCAAGAAGATGAGGAAATCCAACAAAGAACAGTAAACATACTAAATAAGTAAATGATATAACGTGGGAAATGTGATAAGCGCTGGGAGAGAAATGAGCAAAAAAGAGTTGATGATAATAGTTTCAAATGAGTGGGGTATTCATTGTAAGCATCTCTGAGTTTAAGTTTGAGCAAAGACTTGATGGACAGATGAACCATGGTATAGAGTGTCAGCTTTTGTCTTCAAGCCCCAGTTCTCACAGGATGATATAGAGGGCCAGGTAATGAGTACACAGACAGTGAGTTGCATTAGAGAAAAAGGCCTAAGCTTAGGGTATCTGAATCTTTTATAATGAGCAGTATTTTTCTTGACTTTTATCTCAAGGGGAGACACTGCTTCTATCTTTCAAGGTTGGTTGCTACATCAACATCCTTAAAAGATATTCTAGAACAAAGGGAGTCATTGTGTCTTTTCACAAAACTTAGGGAGATGCTATAGACCCTAAAGGAATGGTCTCTTTGTAAATGAGACCTTAAAAAGAGCAATTCGTTGGAGGAATGGGATTTAAAACCTAATTGGAATTAAAGAATAGAAAGAATAGAAGGAGAGGATTTAGAGACAATAATTACATACAGACATTTCTTTTTGAAGAGCTTTGCTGCAAAGGAAGGCAGGTAAGTGGGATAATAGCTGGGAGAGAAATGTTATCAAGACAAGTTTCCTCTATGGGGTTTTTAAGATGGAACAGACAGAAGTGTTTGTTGTATGTTGATGAACATGACCTATTAAAGAAGGAAAAAATGATTATTTGGGAAAGGGGATGCAAAGTTACTGAAATAGTGCCTTTGAGTAGAGAAACAGGATGAGATTTATTTTAAAATGGAGGTTTCAACCTTAAGATAACAGTGTAAGAGGGAAGAGATCATAAGAACACAGGTTGAATGAGTGAATGGATGTGGTGGTGAATTTGTGGAAGCTTTCTATTGATCGCTTCAATTTTCTCAGTGAAGTAGGAACCAAAAGCAAAAGTGTTGGAGATTTGAGTAGAGATGAGTAAGTATATAAAAGAGTATTCTAGAAGGGTGGGAGAGCACATGGACCAGAAAACTACAGTATGGTTGCCAAGGAACCCACCTAAGTTTCCTAACCATGAATTTAAGTTAAATCATTCAGTATGATTTTGTTTTCTTCTAGTCTTGCTTAATGGATCAGGTGGACAGTGTTTCAGATTTCCCATCTTTCTGCTCCTTCCCATCAACTACACTGTCAAGGTGTCAAGACAGTGAAAAATATAATAGGTTCTGGTTTATCCTTATGCGTTCCAATTTTACTTCTTTTCTCCCCTTCAAGCTTTTCCTCCCAATTTTTGGCCCTGCTGACCCACAGCGACATTTAGCCACCCCCAGATGCAGAGACTAGAGCCTTCCATAGACTCCTTCACCACTTCCTGCAAATGTGTAAACTCTGATCCATATAATAAATTCCTTTGTTTCATCTCACTCAGTGTTTCTGCTTACTGAATTGAACTTCAACGGACAGTGGTGGCTTTTTATATTCTCCTACAGACCTTCTGAAACGGGGTCTGGAGGTCAGCTAGGTGTTTTCTTTGTTTCTCATTGTTGGTTAGAATTATTTTTCTTGTTCTTGCCTAACCTTTGCCTTCCCTCTCATGTCATCATGTTATATCACCCACTACTTTCCACTGTTGCTTTTGTCTTGATACTTTTCATTCCTGGTTCACTGTCACTCCCTCCAATGCCAAGCCAGCCTCCTTTTCTCCTATTCTCCCCACCCTCTCTCTCTCTTTCATGTCTAAAATTCTTTAAACATTTTTGTTTTTTTTTAATATATTTTCCTTATTGAGGTATACCCTATACAATGCAAAGATCAAAGTGTGCAGTTAAGTTAGTTTTGTCAGATTATACATCTATGTTATCATCACCAAATCAGATAGAGAGCTTTTATATATATAGGAAATACACCTGTGCCCATTCTCAGTCAGCATCCACCTCCCACCCCCCTGCCACACATATACACGGGGCAATAAGTGTTCAGGTTTCTATCATATTAGATCAACTTTGCCTATTCTTTGTAGTTCATATAAATGGAATCATATAGTATGCATTCTTTTGCATTTGAGAATGCACTTAACCATAATTTACAATCTGATATTCACTCTTGGTAACTTCATTTTCCATATAGATAATAGTTCTCATGCCCTGTGTTTTGAACACCTTTCCTTCAATGATTTTTCTTTTCTAATTCATCTTATCCACTCATTGCCACTGTTAACCATAGCCTGGCTGTTACCAACAATTGAATCTTCACGCCTTCAAATCTTAATTCTGTGCATCCCACTCTCTAATCACCACCACAAAACTCTCTGGCCAACATATTTTTATATCCTCACTGTAACAAGTCTTCAATGTTATCAGAGCAAATAATTTATTAATACTATTACCATTTATTTATCTTTCCTCATCTCCAGGAGATCCTCTCCCTCCTCCTAGTCTACATTATCTGGCCATCATTATAACCACCCTCTTGCACATACACCCAATTCCCTTGACACCCTCTCATTGCCTCCAAGATTGATAAAGCAGGTGATCGGCAGAAGATAAAGCCTTTCTCCACGGAGTTACACACATACCTGGCACAGAAGTTGGAGAAACTCAAGGAAGTGATTAGGAAGGTTTTCAAGGAGCTGAGGGCTCAACCTGCTGCCCCATGAAAATAAGATGAGTCCAGAGGGCAGTGAAACTATGGCACTGGCACACTTGACTGACCTTCAGAGCATAATGGCTACAGCTTCACTTTTGTTTTTCAAATTCCATGCAAATCTCGCTTGTAGCCAACTTTCACCGAGAGCCTTAAGAGGAGTATCGAAGTTGACCCAGTACAATGCAACCACGTGATCTCTTGGGAGCTCTGTAGGGAAAACAAGGTTCTTAAGGGAGAGCCAAGTTTCTTTTCGAGCAAGAGGATAAAAGGAACATTTAGAGAAATTATGACAAAGCACAAATTCCACTGGGATTAGAAGTGTTTCTGTAGATAGAGAGGCATTGGTGATTAGGACAAAATAGGGAGTGCAGCCAGTTAATTGGAAATTAGAAGGCAGGTGTGGAGGGTAAGGTGGGATATTTGTGTTTATTGAAGCCACATGTATAAGGATAATGGGGTTAGTGAGATTAGTTTTGTTGAACATGGTGGTCAGAGCTCTGATGGTTGAGGACAATTTGGATGTCTGAGAGCTACCTCTCAGAGACAAAGAGGCCGGGGCTGGTGGTTTTACTCCAAAGTTGAAAAGATCTCTAATTTGGGGCGCCTGGGTGGCGCAGTCGGTTAGGCGTCCGACTTCAGCCAGGTCACGATCTCGCGGTCCGTGAGTTCGAGCCCCGCGTCAGGCTCTGGGCTGATGGCTCGGAGCCTGGAGCCTGTTTCCGATTCTGTGTCTCCCTCTCTCTCTGCCCCTCCCCCGTTCATGCTCTGTCTCTCTCTGTCCCAAAAATAAATAAACATTGAAAAAAAAAAAATTTAAAAAAAAAAAAAAAAAAAAAAAGAAAAGATCTCTAATAATGGAAGTGAACAAATCAAGGGAAGTCAGGCTTTCTCTTATTCTATACTTAATTTCCACAAGAGCCATAAGTTACTTGTTTTCAACTTAATTTTTCACCAAAGTTCCCATAGGCTTTTTTTCCTCTATGGTGTTCCCATTTTGAAAGTATTTTTTAAATCAGAGACATTGAGAATTTTAGCCAAACAAAGATTTTACTGCCAATCAAAAGTTTGGACTTTCATGAACTAGTCACTGTTATCACAAAGCAGAGAAAAATCAATATTCTAGTCGGTCTGAGAAAGTTTGTAAAGGAGATAATTTTCTTTTTAATTTGCTCAGATTCCAAAAATATTGAAAATAGAGTAGGATTCAGTTGAACTTGATAGACTGAAAACAAAGAAGCTCTCCTAAATAACACTAAAATAGATTAAAAACAATTTTTTTATCTTCATTTATTCTTGACAAAGGGACAGGGTGTGAGCAGGGGAGGAGCATAGAGAGAGGAAGACACAGAATCCAAAGCAGGCTCCAGACTCTGAGTTAGCACAGAGCCCGATGTGGGACTCGAACCCAGGAACACGAGATCACAATCTGAGCCGAAGTCAGACTCTCAACCTACTGAGCCACCCAGGTGCTCCACTAAATAGATTTTTTTAAGTTATTAATCTGCAAAGACATAGAAAATAGGACATGAAACATCAGTAGATAAATTATTTTAATAAAATTTTACAACCTGAAAATTCCATGATTTATTCTCAATTCGTGCACATTAAGTCTTCAGCAATGGCCAAAATGAAAGAACCCCAGTTCTCTTTCTTTCAACTGGTCACTTGGCCGGCCTGGTTAATATTTCTTCCAAAGCAACAACAACAACAACAACAACAACAACAACAAAAACGTTAAATTTTAAATTTTAAGTCTTCCAGTATAGCTAAAATGCCAAGTAACAGTTTTCCTATCTATTCTCTCTGCCTTCCTTGATCCAATCAAGTTTAAGACTAAGACAGTTCAAGGGGCACCTGAGTGGCTCAGTCGGTTAAGCATCCACGTTCAGCTGAGGTCATGATTTCATGGCTCGTGAGTTCAAGCCCATTGTCAGACTTTGTGCTGACAGCTGAAGCCTGGAGCCTGCTTCGGATTCTGTGTCTCCCTCTCTCTCTGGCCCTCTCCCTCTTGAGCTTTCTGTCTCTGTCTCTGTCTCTCTCAAAAATAAATAAACATTTAAAAACTAAAAAAAAAAAAAAAATGAGATGGTTTATGAAAACAGATCACTCAAAAAATTTGCCCCCCGTTTGTCTACCTTCATCTACACTCCTTTACCCTGAACTTCAGTCACAAAAACTATGCTTTTCTCACATTTTGTTTTCCCTTTTGAGGCTTTGCTTAACCCATTTTCTCCTCCTGGACTTACCTTCTTTCCATTTCTTAATTAAATCTATGAACACACTCTCAAGGCTTAAGTAAAATACATACCACCTCCTCCATGAATCCTTCTACGAACCCAAAATCTAGACCAATGGCTCTATATTAATGTACACATGGCACTTTGCTTGTACTTCTCTTTGGCGATTAACAAAACGCGACAGATGTTTATTACGCCCTGTAGGCCTTATGTTGCTGGAAAACAGAAAATGTCAGATTACTCATCTTTGAATCACTAGTGCCTTGAAAACAGTAGCTGCTTAGTAAATGTATATTGAATTTGGAATGGTGGTAGGTTTGTTTTTTCATCTTTTGAGTTAGTTGGTCACAGTATTTTGAGAGCAGGGAGGAAGAAGCCAGGTTGATTTTTAGTACTAGTCCTCAATCTGACAAAAGATTTCCACAGGCACCCAAGAATACTGATGATGAGAGTCAGCAACTCACTCTTTTATCTTCCCTCTCCAGCCAAGGGTTAAATAAGAATTATAATACTTATTTAATGCTTACTGTATACCTAACAGGATGCTGATTGCTTTACTTATTTGTTTCGAGTGCTCTTTTAGAAAGTGTTTATTTCTGTCAAAGTCATACTGGTACAAAGTTAAAATTCAAATTATATTTGAAAACATTTGCTAATAGTAGTCTCTTATTTTACCTATCTCTACCTTCCTCCTGTCTTGATCCCTAGAAGCAACCACTGATAACTTTTTTTTTTCAATATATGAAATTTATTGTCAAATTGGTTTCCATACAACACCCAGTGCTCATCCCAAAAGATGCCCTCCTCAATACCCATCACCCACCCTCCCCTCCCTCCCTCCCCCATCAACCCTCAGTTTGTTCTCAGTTTTTAAGAGTCTCTTATGCTTTGGCTCTCTCCCACTCTAACCTCTTTTTTTTTTTTTTCCTTCCCCTCCCCCATGGGTTTCTTTTAAGTTTCTCAGGATCCACATACGAGTGAAAACATATGGTATCTGTCTTTCTCTCTATGGCTTATTTCACTTAGCATCACACTCTCCAGTTCCATCCACGTTGCTACAAAGGGCCATATTTCGTTCTTTCTCATTGCCATGTAGTACTCCATTGTGTATATAAACCACAATTTCTTTATCCATTCATCAGTTGATGGACATTTAGGCTCTTTCCATAATTTGGCTATGGTTGAGAGTGCTGCTATGAACATTGGGGTACAAGTGCCCCTATGCATCAGTACTCCTGTATCCCTTGGGTAAATTCCTAGCAGTGCTATTGCTGGGTCATAGGGTAGGTCTATTTTTAATTTTCTGAGGAACCTCCACACTGCTTTCCAGAGTGGCTGCACCAATTTGCATTCCCACCAACAGTGCAAGAGGGTTCCCGTTTCTCCACATCCTCGCCAGCATCTATAGTCTCCTGATTTGTTCATTTTGGCCACTCTGACTGGCGTGAGGTGATATCTGAGTGTGGTTTTGATTTGTATTTCCCTGATGAGGAGCGACGTTGAGCATCTTTTCATGTGCCTGTTGGCCATCCGGATGTCTTCTTTAGAGAAGTGTCTATTCATGTTTTCTGCCCATTTCTTCACTGGGTTCTTTGTTTTTCGGGTGTGGAGTTTGGTGAGCTCTTTATAGATTTTGGATACTAGCCCTTTGTCTGATATGTCATTTGCAAATATCTTTTCCCATTCCGTCGGTTGCCTTTTAGTTTTGTTGGTTGTTTCCTTTGCTGTGCAGAAGCTTTTTATCCACTGATAACTTTTAATCTATTCCCTCTGATATCTGTCTCCGTATTTCCAAACAATAGACTCATAATGTTTTTTCCTGATTTTTTCAATTTTAGGTACTATCTATTGACTTCCTGTTTTTATGAGGATTTAATTCCTTTATACTACCATTTCTTGTGTTTTACCAACATCTGTCCAACAGAATATTTTGACATTTAAGCCAAATAGTAAAGTATGATTGTGTCTTCCTTTGCACATGTTTTTTGCTGGAATCTGTAAATTCCTTATCTCGGGGCGCCTGGGTGGCGCAGTCGGTTAAGCGTCCGACTTCAGCCAGGTCACGATCTCGCGGTCCGGGAGTTCGAGCCCCGCGTCAGGCTCTGGGCTGATGGCTCAGAGCCTGGAGCCTGTTTCCGATTCTGTGTCTCCCTCTCTCTCTGCCCCTCCCCCGTTCATGCTCTGTCTCTCTCTGTCCCAAAAATAAATAAACGTTGAAAAAAAAAATTAAAAAAAAAAAATTAATTCCTTATCTCTTCACTTGCTTAGTTTTATATATACATTTGAATTTCTTCCCCAAATGCTCCACCATGATATGCCTTGACATGGGTCTTTTAAATTTACTGTGCTAGGTCCTGAACGTGAGTGTTAAATCTAAGGACTCATATGCTCTACCAAATGTGACTGAATGCATCCAATTTACCAGTTATGAGTGACTTTGTAAAAGACTTAAGAATTGTCAAGTGCATGCTTCTCACTGTAAAAGTTCCACAAGTAAAAGCATGTAGGACAGATGAAGGAACTAAAATGTGTTTTTTTACCCAATTGACTATCCAAACACAGGCTGGCCTCTTATTTTCATTTTTATTTGGCATTTGTACAAACATGCTACGTCACACAGTTTCCATTTTCTCTTCTAATTTGAGATTTTTAGAAAACTCTGAAGACCCTAAGCTGCTTTTCTTCCACACTCATTCTTTCTGGGCCTCAGTTTCTCCATTAGTAAAAAAATGAGTCTTTTTCTTCCATAAAATTCTGTGGAATAAATAAAATATATGCACAAGCTTTAGGATGTATTAATCCAGTTGCAGTAGGTTGAATAAAAATCCCCAGTTTAGGGTGTCTATACCCTAAACTCCAGAACCCGAGTGAATGTTTTACCTTACACGGCAAAAGGACTTTGCAGGTGAGATTGAGTTAAGTGCCTCCAGATGGGGAGATTATTCTGAATGATCCAGATGGGCTCAATATAATCATAACCGTCCTTGTAAGAGGAGACAGAAGGACCAGAATGGGAGGAGGGGATATGATGAGGGAATCAGAGGTCAGAGAGAGAGAGAGAGAGAGATTTGAATATGGTATGTTGCTGACTCAGAAAATGGAGGAAAGGATCATGAGCCAAAGAATGCAGGCTGGCTCCAGGAGCTAGAAAAGGACACGTATTCCCCTAGGGCCTCCGGAAGGAACCAGACCTGCTCACAACTTGATTTTAGACCTCCAAAACTATCAAATAATACATTTGTAGTATTTCAAGCCACCCAAATGGTGGTAACTTGTTACAGCAGCAATAGGAAATAATACATCAGTTGATAGCATATCACTTTTGGAACTCATGATAATCTGGTCTTGGCATATTCTTTTTATGTAGTACTTATTGACGAATTTTGTAACAATCTCTTTTTAGGGCTATATATTGAACTTTCACTATATGGGCTGTAGGACCCACAGGTACGGATCTAAAAAGAATTTCTATGGAAAAGAACATAGTTTATTTCTCCCTGTCCACAGTTCACCTAGTCCAGATGGGCACACGGCGCTTCCAGCAAAGGCAAGCCTTTACCACTACAGAGTAATGGGTAATAGCAGAGGCCTCAGAGTCACACTTGCCTGGGTTCAAGCGCTGACTCTGCCACTTGCCAGCTTTCTAACTCTGTAAGCCCGTTTGCTGAATTGTAGAATAAAGATCAACTAGAATTCCTACCCTGTAAAGGTTTTGTGAGATTTAAACAATTGGTCCATATAAGCTATAACGCCTGGCACAAAGTAGGTGTAAGCACTCAGCAAGGGTAAGTTATTATTAGTATTGGTTATCACCATTACTATTAAAATCAGTTGTTAAATTACTCAAAAGAAATGGATTCCTATTACAGCCATAATGTCGCTGCTCTTTAGATGTGCGTCCCCAGTTCCCTCAACAAATTCTTCTATTAATGGCAGCATTTGAGCTATATTTTTGAAATTTCTTACCTTCCTTTTTGTAATTCATGGGTTTTCCATTTCAAAGGAGGTAGAGACTTTCTAAGCAATACTATTTCAACATCCATTAAACGTTAAACAAAATAATAGAAATTTTATTGCCAAATGGCAAGAGTCTGGAAATATTGCCTCCCACATTGTGAAAATATGACAGATTGCCTGCCATCCACCACAAAATATCCATCAGTTGGAATAAATCATTCCTCTTAGCAATATGAGAACTGGCTTTACTTCATGACTATTTTCTTATATGGCTCAGACCCTTTGCCACAGCTACTTTTTTGTGATAAAATATTTTTGGAATACTTTTTTCAAACAAAGAAAGTATGTCAGTAAGTTAAACTGCACTATCAATTCTAAAAAAAAAATAAAAATAAAAAAGAAAGAAAGAAAGAAAGAAAGAAAGAAAGGAAGGAAGGAAGAAAGAAAAAGAAAGAAAGAAAGAAAGAAAGAAAGAAAGAAAGAAAGAAAGAAGAAAAAAGGAAAAACAATGAAAAGAAGAAAGAAGGACCAGAATGTTGTTCTGATGGCCAAGCTTTTAATCTGTCCTTATGGCATTGTGCCAAGTCTAGTTGTTTTCTGACATATTTTTAGGTTTGTACTTAATGTACCGTGTCTATTTCTTTATCAGTCAATTTGAGTGTTCATTGCTGGTGCAGATTCTTAGCAACATTATCATTCCTGTTGATAAAATCTCCAGCATTGAACAACAATACATTTCCCAAATGCATGTTCCAGCTACCCTAGCTGTACCTTCTCATTCTCTGGCTTTTGTAATTTACTGCAGTATTTCTCAAACTCGTGTGTCCTAACAACCCTCAACTACAAATAGAAATACTCAGGACTCTCCCATGGAGAATCTGATTTAGCGGGTCTGATGGGAGGCCAGAGAAACTATAATTTTAACTGATGAATCCCATGATTAGACAAATCAGAAGCACTGTTTTTGTGAAGTTATGTCTGGTTGTTTTATTTGTTTGTTTGTTTTAAGTCCCTCAGAGGGAGTAAGGATTGATAGTAAACACATGAAAGGATTTGATAAGCTTCCCTGGTTGAGTAAGAACATTCCTTTCCCATATCTGAATACAGATCTCTGTAAAATCTTAGGGAACATATTCTTTCCTAGTCTGGCCACACATACAATAGGACCCAGTGAAGAGGCTAGAACTAATGTTTAAAAATCTATTTTACCGACTCTTGATCCTCGTCTACAACCATCTGGTGTACTAGAGCTTCCGATGGCTTCTAGATGAGAAATTCTGTATCAATAACTGTAAAAATGCCTTGAATAGAAATTAAAACTTTCACTTCACACTGGAACACAGAGTATATTATCCAAACTATAGAAGGACTCTGGATCTGCATTCATTAAGTTGACGGAAGGAAAGTTAAAGCAAATTTTATTGTTTCAAAACATAATTCTCTTCTAGTGTATATTAATTCCTTGGCCTCAGGGTCCTTTTAAATTGAGAGGAGAAACATTTGTTGTTTATTCAGATATTTCTGATATGTATGTGTATATATATACATTTCTGATATGTATGTGTATATACACATACATACACATGCACTATATACATATATATGTATGTATGTAGATATATATGTGTATATATATGTATATATGTGTATATATATGTATATATATATATATATATATGTATATAGTGCCTTACCAAAATTCTCTTCATATAAATCTGCACAGTCAAAAATGGAATTTTTGTTGAAAATCAGACAGGTGATTCAGCAAAAAGAAAAAAAAAGGAAAACACCCATTTCCTTTGTATCTTTTAGATTCCAGCTACTTTTTATACTTAAAGAAAATTAGGAGTCTGTGCACTTTCTGAGTTTTAGCAACTTTTTTAAACTTAAATAGAACTCTTTTCAAGTTAAAGGAGACTCTAAGAATAAAGACGAGACATAGAAAAAAGATGCAAATCAGGGCAATTTCTATAACTTCCCATAGTCTAATTCAAGAATTATTTCATGAGCGCTAAGTACTGAGAACTTGATATTTGCTGTGATTTAAAGAATAAAAGTTTTTGCACTCTTGTAGCTAACAGTCTACTAAGGAAAAAAGAGAGAAAAGAATTCTAGTTACGTGAGAAACATGCAAAGGGAACAAAAAGAAGAAATTGCTGAACCAAAAAGTAGGGCCAGACAGAAAGAAGTAGAGGTGAACAAATGTTGATAGAGAGGTAATACTCGAACCAGAGTGATAAGAGAGAAGTCAAAACTTGCTCTGGGCATACCGTGAGGAATAAAAAATTCTTTCTTACTGAGACAGACTTGCGGATATTTTATTAACTAAAATGAAGGACCCTGTGAAGAGCAAGAGGGATGGACGATTGACAAGATCTCAATGAGGGGGGGCAGGGCATGGGGTGTAACAATGCAAGTTCAGATTAGCTGTAACTAGAGATGGAGTCCTTTTCTTACAAAATGGACAAGATGGTTAAATGGGATTAAGTGAGATTACAGATAGATGGATAGGACCAAAGACACAACACTGAGGTAGTTTAGGAATCTAAGGCTTCCTTTCAAAGTGAATTTTTTCCCCATTATCTTTACAATGCTTTATGGAAACCTGTACATCAAGGTGACACTGATTCAGTGGTTAGAACCCATAACAAAAAAAAGGTTATCCCAGACTCAGATTTAACAAATAAAGACGACAAAAGCCAGTATTGACATTAGTATGCCACTCACTGTGTTAAGAGCTTTAAATGCATTGCCTTAAGAGACTGCTGGGTGTTTAACCTTTAATAGGACTCTGTGCTGACAACATGGAGCCTGCTTGGGATTCACTCTCTGCTCCTCCCCTGCTTGTCCTCCCTCTCTCTCAAAATAAATAAATAAATGCATTACCTGAATTTCTGTCAACAGAATTGGTACCATCTCCATTGTACCAAATAGGAATTTAAAAAAATTAAGAAATGATCTAACTGCCCCAGGTTACAGAAGTCTTGACTGGTGGGATTGTACTTCCAAATAAGAACATCAGCTCAGAACGAGAGGGATAGTTAGGGCAAGCTTTGAGTGGTGTGGATAAACTGGGAACGGGAGAAGCAGTTAATGGGGAAAGAGGAAAAGAATAGCTGAGGAATATTTGGGACCAGCGTAAGCATGAAGTCCTTTGCCTTGATAAAAACCAACTGTATTTTCCAAATAGAAAAGAAAAAATGGAGATTGGAGAATAGAAGTGACAGGGTTTTTTGAGGGTTTTTTTCTTTTTTTAATGGTCTTGTCAATAACACCTCATGTCAGTTTCCTTTTTTTTTTAATCAAATGCTCTGTAAAATTTGAAATCATGATACAATAGTGCAAAAACATCAGATTAAGTATTACCAGAATAAATTTATAGTCCCAATTTTGGCGTTGCATTTTAAAGAAGCAGATGATTTTGAAGCTCACATTTCATCCTTATAAATGAACTGACGTAATAAAAGTAAGATGAATGTGAATACAAAAACGGACTGTTTTCTTGTGTATGAGTTGAGCAAAATATACCTGTGTATATACTTTTTATGTTAATAAGCTATTTCTCATTGTGTAATGCTGAATAGGAGATTCTAGAATGCTTTGACAATTCAAACATGGCAAATAGTAATAAAATTAATCTTTGCATTGTATGTGTGCTTTAGATTACAAGATTTAATTCATCTTCTATCTTTTTAAATATCTACTTTCTAGCTGAATTCAGCAGTCCGATTTAAATTAAACATTAAGACAAAAGGAAGCCCAATGTTTGAAAGTTACTAAAGACAGAGTCATGAAGTCCTATTTAGTAAAGTTTCAATGAAGGTGAGCGTCTTTGGGAAACTTGTAGGGTAAATTTCTCCTTGGCTAAAATTATGTACTAGAACATTATAACTCAAATTCTGCCTTGCTTTGCTCTGGGAAACAACTAAACTCATTTAGTTTATAAATAAGAGTAGCTTGAAACATGATACACATACTTTTTCAAGTGTACATGGAACATTTACAAGATAGCTCATATTCTAAGCTATCAATAGATTTCAAAGGATTGCAGTCATATCAAGCATGTTCTCTATGAAAAAAGAATTGAATTAAAAATAACAAAAATATATCTGGAAAATCCCCAAATATTTGGAAACTAAATAATACATAAGTCAAAAAAGATATTACAGTGTAAATTAGATAGTATTTTGAATTAGGGCATCTGGGTGGCTCAGTTGAGCGTCCCACTCTTGATTTCAGTTCTGGTCATGATCCCAAGGTCATGATCCCTACATTGGGCTCCTGTTGGGCTCCACACTGAGCATGGAGCCTGCTTAAGATTCTCTCTCTCTCCCTAAAAAAAAATAAAAAATGTTAAAAAATGTTAAAAGAAAGTATTTTCAGCTGAATGAAAATGAAAACACATCATATCAGAATTGTAGGATGCTGCTAAAGCAGTACTTACGGAGAAAGTCTTCTCACTAAATGCCTATAATAGAAAAAAGAAAAAAAGGCCTCAATTCAAAGGCTTTGGCTTCAAACCTTAAGAATCTAGACTATTAATCAAATGAAACCCAAAGTAAGCAGAAAGAAGGATATATTGCAGATCAAAGTAGAAACTAAAGCAATAGAAAACAGAAAAAAAAAAAAAGAGAGTAAAATTAAAGAAAGCAAAAGCTGGTTCTTTGTGAAGATCTATAAAATTGATAGACTTTTAAAAAGACTATTAAGAAAAAGAAAACGTGCAAATTAACAGTATCAGAAATGAAAGAGGTGACATGACCACAGAAAATTATAGATATTACAGTGACAACGGGGAATGTTATATACAAATGCACACCAATAATCTCAGCAACTCATACAAAAATGACAGTTTAGGGGCGCCTGGGTGGCGCAGTCGGTTAAGCGTCCGACTTCAGCCAGGTCACGATCTCGCGGTCCGGGAGTTCGAGCCCCGCGTCGGGCTCTGGGCTGATGGCTCAGAGCCTGGAGCCTGTTTCCGATTCTGTGTCTCCCTCTCTCTCTGCCCCTCCCCCGTTCATGCTCTGTCTCTCTCTGTCCCAAAAATAAATAAACGTTGAAAAAAAAAATTAAAAAAAAAAAAACAACAAAAATGACAGTTTACTTGAAAGATAACTACCAACAGTCGCTTAAGAAGATGGATGGTAACTAGTCTTATTGTGGGAATCATTTAATAATGTGTAAAAATATCAAATCACTATGATATACACCTAAAACGAATAAGATATTGTGCATCAATTATACTTTGATAAAAAAAAACATTTTAAGTAGATAACCCTGTATCTATTTTTTAAATGATTTTGTATTTTAAAACCTCCCTACTGAGAAAACCAAACCCAGATGGTTCTACTGGTGAGTTTTATCAAACATTTGAAGTGATGATGCCACTTTTACACTAACTCTTCCAGAAAATTGAAGAGGAGGGAATACTTTCCAACTTTTCCCATGAAATCAGCATTACCCTGATCATAAAACCAAAGATATTATAAGAACATAAAACCAGAGACCAATATCCCTCATGACTGTGAATGCAAAGATTCTAAATAAAACTTTCAAAAATTTAATTTGATAAAGTATATAAAGGATAATGCATCATTATGAAACTGAGGGCATCCATTCCTGGAATGCAAAGTGGGCTTAATATTTGAAAACTCAATCAATGTAAATCACCTTATTAGCTAAAAAAGAAAACCATTGGGGTTTCTCATACAAATGGTGACATAGGAAGACCCTGAACTTACCTCCTCCACAGAACAGGCCACATTACACATGTTAATAGAGCTCAGGCAGAAGAACTGAGAGCTGACTAAATACCTTCTGCACCATGAAAGACAGAACAGCAAAAGAGAACATCAAGAAAGATGGAGACAGAGTAACCAATGAAACTCCCATCCCCAGTGTTGTGAATTGCAGGGGGAGGGATAGTCCTGAGGGACTGAGCTCAGATTTGTCTGTCCTTGATCACAGAGAAAAAAGAGCTATGGTTTAAGTTCATAAAAGACCCAGCCCTAGAATTCTGCCAAGCAATGGAAGAGCTGCTGGAATTCTTGTTGGGCCAGAGGAACTGGAGAACAACATGATTTATGCTCCCCTTTCACCATGAAACAGGCACCAGTATATGGTACAGGTGTCCTAACTGGCCTGCCACCTCAGTACGCCTTGGGGCCCTAGCCAACACCAGCCGCAGCCATCCCACCCAGGTGGCCACAGGATGGTACACACCAGGACAACCCTGATCAGCACTCACTACAGCTCCAGCCTCCACACCAAGGTGACACAAGCACAGAGCACCCAGGAACACTCCAGGCCTGCACCACTTGGATTCCAGACAGCTTTCTAGGGCACCCGGGTGCTTAGCACTCTAGTACCTTCCAGCTGATGTCTATTTCGGATCCAGCCCCCACACTGGGGTGACCGTTGCATGGAGCACTCTATAACACCCCCACCCGTGTCAACCTCAGCCACATTCACCCAGCCAGGATACCCCCTGTACGGAGCACTCCAATACCCCCAGCCTGTAGCCAACCTTGGCTCCAGCTGCCCTCCAGAGCACGCTCTGTGCAGAGTATGAAACAGTACAGTTTATACCCACTTGAACTTCAGCTAGCCTGCAAATGTGCTCTGTGTATGTAGAGCCTTGGGACACTCCAGCTTGTGCCCACTTCAGCTATAGATGTCCTGCCAGGATGCCCACTGTGTGAAGAGCCCTGGGACACTCAGCCCACACCAGCAACAGCTACGACCAGCCAAAAAAGTCATCAAGCACACACAGTCTATCTAGGGAATGACCATACACAAGACCATTCCCTCAAGTTTAGGAGAAGTAGCTGCTCTGCCTAATCCACAGAAACATACACAGAAAGTCACATGGTAATGGAAAGCACCCAAGCTGAAGCATGAAAAGAGAAAAGAATTTTAAAAATGAGGATAGGTTAAGGGATATCTTGGACAATAACAATTGAACAATCATTATCATTATATTGGTCCCAGAAGAAGAGAGAGGAAAGGGCAGAAAACTTATTTGAAGAAATAATGGCTGAAAATTTCCATAACGTAGGGAAGGAAATAGACATCCAGTTTCAAGAAGCACAAAGTTCCAAAACACATGAACCCAAGAAGTTCCACACCATGACACATAATAATTAAAATCTCAAAGTTTAAAAAGAAAGAGAAAAATTTTAAAGCGGCAAAAGGATACATACAAGGGAAATTCTGCAGGCCAGAAAGAAGTGGAATGATATATTCAAAATCCTGAAAATAAAAGACTACAACCAAGAACACTCTACCCAGCAAGATTATCAGTGAAAATTGAGGAAGAAATTAAGAGTTTCACATACAAACAAAATTAAAGGAGTCTACCACCACTAAACCAGTCACCTATATCTATATCTATATCTATATCTATATCTATATCTATCTATCTATATCTATATCAGGAGATATCTATATCTATCTATCTATATAGATATAGATAGATAGTTATATTGCTCTAAAAAGAGCAATATCTATCAGCAGATAGATATAGATATAGATAGATAGTTATATTGCTCTAAAAAGAGCAGTATACATTCTTTTCAAGTGCACATGGAGAATTCTCTAGAATACATCACCTGTTAGGCCAGAAAACAAGTCTCAATTAATTTAAGAAGATTGACATCATAGCATGGATCTTTTCTGATCAGAGAAGTATGAAACTAGAAATCAATCACAAGAAAGAAACTGGAAAAAATGCAAACACGTGGAGGCTAGAGAAGAACATACTAAACAACCAATGGGTCAGTGAAAAAAATCAAAGAAGATATCAAAATATACATGGATGCAAATGAAAATGAAAACACAACAGCCCAAACTTTGGGGGCTCCCCAAGAGCAATTCTAAGAGGGAAATATATAGTGATACAGGCATGTCTCAAGAAACAAGAAAAAGTTCAAATAGACAAACTAACCTTACACATAAAGGAACTGGAAAAGGAAGAACAAATAAAGGCCAAGAGGAAAAAAAATAAAGATCAGAGCAGAAATAAATGACATAGAGACTAAAAGGCAATAGAAAAAGAACAATAAACCAAAAGTTGGTTCTTTGAAAAAATAAAATTGATAATCACTTAGTTGAACTCATCAGGAAAAAAAGAAACCCAAATAAATAAATAAATAAAATCAGAAACAAAAGAGAGCTTACAACTGACACCATAGAAATACAAAGGATTATGAGAAAATATTATGAAAAATTATATGCTGACAAATTGGGCAATATCAAAAATTGGATAAATACCTACAAACATACAATCTTCCAAAACTGAATGAGCAAGAAATAAAACATCAAACAGACCAATTACTGGTAACAAAATTGAATCAATAATCAAAAACTACCAAAAAATAAAGGTCCACAACAAAATAGATTCATAGGTGAATTGTACCAAACATTTAAAAAGTTAATACCTATTCTCTGCTAACTATTCCAAAACATAAAATAGGAAAGAAGGCTTCCAAGTTCATTCTGGGACACCAGCATAACCAGACAGAGTACAAAAGAAGAAAAATACAGGCCACCATCCCCGATGAACATAGATGCAAAATTCCTCAGCAAAATATTAGCACACCACATTAAACAGTATATTAAAAGGATCATTTCCCATGATCAAGTAGGATTTATTCCAGGATGCAAGAATGGTTCAATATTCACAAATCAATGAACATGGTACACCACGTCAAAAAAAATGAAGGATAAAAATATGAAGAAAAAGCATTTGATAAAATTTAACATCTGTTCATGATAAAAATTGTCAATAAACTGTTACTATTTGCGGATGACATGATACTTTACATAGAAAGCCCTAAAGACTCCATGAAAAAACTAAAATGAATTCAGTAAAGTTGCAGGATACAAAATTAATACCCCAAATTGGTAGCTTTTCTATACACTGATAACAAACTAGCAGAAGGAAAAATTAAAGAAATAATCCAATTTACAACTGTACCAAAAAGAATAAAATGCTGAAGAATAAATTTAATGAAGGAGAGAAAAGCCCTCTATTCTAAAAACTACAAAACATTGATGAAAAATTTGAAGATGACACAAATAAATGAGAAGTTATTCCATCCTCATAGATTGGAAGAATTAATATTGTTAAATGCCATACTACCCAAAGCAATCTTCAGATTCAATGCAATCCCTGTCAGAATACCAGTAGCATATTTTACAGAACTAGAACAAATAATCCTAAATTCGTGTGGAGCCACAAACAACCCTAAATAACCAAAGCAATCTTGATAAAGAAGAACAAAGCTGGAGCTATCCCTATCCCATTTCAAGATATACTACAAAGCTATAGTAATCAAAGCAAGATGGCACTGGTACAAAAATAGACACATAGATCAATGGGAAAGAATAGAAAGCTCGGAAATAAAACCATGATTATATGATCAGTTAATCTATGATAAAGAATGCAATAATACACATGAGGAAAGACAGTCTCTTTAATAAATGGTGCTGAGAAAATGAGAGAGTTACATGCAAAAGAAGGAAATTGGACCATTTTCTAACACCATACCAAAAAAAAAACCTCAAATGGATTAAAAACCTACATGTGAGAACTAAAAAAATTAAAATCCTAGAAGAGAACATAGGCAGTAGTTCCTCTGACACCAGTCACAGCAACATATTTTTAGACATGTCTCTTCCAGCAAGGGAAGCTAAAGCAAAATTAAACTATTAGGACTACACCAAAATAAAAAAGCTTTTGAACAGCAAAGTAAACCATCAAAAAAATAAAAAGGAAACCTACATGGGAGAAGATATTTGCAATGATATATACATTAATAGGTTCCTATCTAAACATATAAAGAACTTATACAACAAAACACCAAAAAAAAAAAAATTAAAAAATGAGCAAAAGAACTGAACAGTTTTCCAAAGAAGACATACAGATGTCCAACAGACACAGGCAAAGATCTTCAATGCCACTAATCACCAGGGATATGCAAATCATACCTATCATATTAGCTATTATCAAAAAGACAAAAAATAACAGCTGTTCATGAGGATGTGGAGAAAAGGGAACTCTTGCGTACTGTTGGTGTGAATTCCAACTGGTGCAACCACTGTGCAAAACAATATGGAGCTTCCAAAAAATAAAAATAGAACAACCATATGATCAGCAATTCCACTGCTGAGTATTTACGGCCCAAAGTAAAAACACTAATTTGAAAAGATATATGCATTCTCATGTTCATTGCAGCATTATTTACAATAGCTAAGAAATGGAAGCAACCTAAGTGTCCATCAATAGAGGAATAGATAAGAAAAATATGGCATATATGTATAACAGAATATTAACACAACCATACCAAAGGATGAGATCTTACCATTTGCAACAACATGGATGGATCTAGAGGGAATTCTGCCAAGTGACATAACTCGGACCATGATTTCACTTATATGTGGAATCTAAAACACAAAACAAAGGAATAAAAAAACAAAAAGCAGAATGAGATCTGTAAATACGAAGAGAATAAACTTATTGCTGCCAGACAAGTGGGAGGATGCACAAAACAGGTGAAGGGAAGTGGGAGATATAGGCTTCCAGTTATGAACTGATATGTCACATGAATAAAAAACACAGTATAGGGAATATAGTCCATGATACTGTAATAGTGTTGTATGATGACAGGTGATAGTTACACTTGTGGTGAGCTTAGTATAACATATAGAGAAGGTGAGTCACTCTACACCTGAAACTAAGTAACATTTTGTATTAACCATACCCAATAGAAAAATTTTAAGGAGAATTATTTAATAATTTTAATAATCTCCATAGATGCAGAAAAAAATTTAAACATATACAACATCAATTTCTGAAAAAGTATTCAGTAATCTGAGACTAAAAGGGAACTTCCTCTACTTGATGGAGAGCATCCAAAAAATCTTACGATATGAAACTTAATAGTAAAATTCTGAATGCTTTCCCCTAAGTTTAGAGAGAAAACAAGAATGTCCACTCTTACCACTTCTATTAACCATAGTACTGAAATATCTGCCCAGTGTAATAAAGCAAGAACAAAAAGGCATAAAGCCATCCAAATTGAAAAGGGAGAAGTAGGGGCACCTGAGTGGCTCAGTCGGTTAAACGCCCGACATTAGCTCAGGTCACGATCTCGTGGTTGGTAGGTTCCAGCCCCATGCTGGGCTCTGTGCTGACAGCTCAGAGCCGGGAGCCTGCTTCAAATTCTGTGTCTCCCTCTCTCTCTGCCCTTCCCCGACTTCACTCTGTCTCTCTCCCTCAAAAATAAATAAACATTTAAACAAAAAAAATTTTTAAAGGAAAAGGGAGAAGTAAAATGCTCATTATTTGTAGATGATATGATCATCTATGTAGAAAAATATGATGAAATATACAAAATAGCTATTAAAACGAATAAGTGAGTTTATTTATTTATAAGTGAATGAAAATCAGTATACATTACATAGTAATGAAGAATTAGAAAAAGTTAATTTTAAATGTTTATATAAATTTAAAAGACAATATCACCAGTTACAATAGCATCAAAATGTGAAAATTTATAAATACGACAAAAGATGTACAAGACTTGTACTTTGCAAGCTACCACACAAAATTGAGAAAAACTAAAACCTAAATGGATGGGGATATACACTCTTCTTAAATTAGAAGACTCAATATTGTTAAGATGTCATATGTTCCTAAACTTTTGTGTAGATTTAATGCAATCCCCATCAGAACCCCAGAGGTCATTCCGTAAAAGTTGAGAAGCTGAGTCTAAAGTTAATATGGAAATGCAAAGAACCTAGAAGATCAAAAACAATTTTGAAAGTGGGAAGATTTTTCACTATGTGATTTAAAGACTTATTATAAAGCTGCAATAATTGAGACTGTGAGATATTTGTGAAAATATATAGAAATAGATCAATGAAACAGGAAAGGATTCCAAAAAGAGACTCACAAATGTATAGTCAATTGATTTTTGGCAAAAGTGAAGAAGGCAATTTAATTAAAAAAGGAAATTCTATTCAACAAATGGTGATGCAAACACTGGACCTCACACAAAAAAATTAACTTCAATTCATACTTTATTCCATATATTAAAATTAACTCAAAATAGAACATACTTCTAAATGCAAAAACTATGAAACTTTTAGGAGAGAACAATAGAGAAAATCTTTTGGACCTTGTGTAGAGCAACACTTTTTAGATAGAACACCAAAAGTAGGACCCATAAAAAATGAGTAAATTGGATTTTATCAAAACTAAGAAATTGTTAAGCTTTTTTACTTTTATTTATTTTGAGAGAGACAGAGAGCATGAACAGGGGAGGATCAGAGAAAGGAGGAAAGAGAGAGAGAGAGAGAGAGAGAGAGAGAGAGAGGGAGAATCCCAAGCAGGCTCCACACTGTCAGTGGGGAACTGGATTCAGGGCTCAAACTCAGGAACCATGAGATCATGACCTGAGCCAAAATCAAGAGTCAGATGCTTAACCGACTCAGGCACCCAGGCTCCCCAAGAATTTTTTAACTTTAAAAGACACTATTAAGAGAATGAAAAAATAAACCACAGACTGGGATATGGCCAAAGCACTGTTTCCAAAATATTTAAATAATTCTCAAAACTTTAGAAGAAAACAAAAACCCAGTAAAAAAATGGGCAAAGATTTTAACAGATCCTCATCAAAGATGGAAATATATTGCAAGTAAGTGCAAAAAAAAAAAAAAGATATTCAACATCATTAATCATTAGTGAAATTCAAATTAAAATCACAAAGAGATATTATGATAAAAAGAATAGAACAGGAAGAAGAGATTATAAAGGGGCATGAATAATCTTTTGAGAGTGATGAATATGTTTATTATCTTGATTATGGTGATGGTTTCATGAGTGCATACATATCTAAAACCTGTCAGATTCTATTCTTTGAATATACTTACTTTATTTATATCAATTATACTTTAAGAAAACTGTTTTTAAAATCCCCCAAAGAAATAGCTGAAAGAATTGAATATTGTTGCCTCTAAGAGGCAAATATCATGTGAGAAGGATTAGGTGCAATCAATTGCATTATTGTTATTTTTTTTTTTTTTAGTGTTTATTTTTGAGAGAGAGAGAGACAGAGTGTGAGCAGGGGAGGGGCAGAAAGAGAGAGAGGAAGACACAGAATCCAAAGCAGGCCCTAGGCTCCAACCTGTTAGAACAGAGCCCAACATGGGGCTCGAACTCATGAACTGCTGGATCATGACCTGAGCGAAGTCAGATGCTTGACCAACTGAGTCACCCAGGTGCCCCCATAATTGCATTATTTTAGCAAAGTGATTTTGATACTATGTAATTTTTTAAGTAAGTGTGTGTATTAGTTTGTTGAAAAGAAAATGGAAATCATTTTTTTCTACACAAAGCAAACGATATAAGAAAATTTTATTTTATTTTTTTGAGAGACAGCACAAGCAAGCGTGAGCAGGGGAGGGGCAGTGAGAAAGAACCTTAAGCAGGCTCCACACTCAGCACAGATTCCATACCCGGGGATATGACCTGAGCTGAAATCAAGAGTCAGATGCTCAACAAACTGAGCCATTCAGGCACCCCAAGATTGTTAACTTGTATATCATATTCCAAAGTTTCAAGTCTCAAAGTTTTCAAAATTATTTCTCCATCTACCATCTCTTATACTCAAATTTATTTTAATATCTGCTGATAGTTAAATCTTTCTAATGTAGCTCTTGAACCAGGCCTGAAATCATTAATGGCTCTCTACTGCTTACCAAAGTATGTTCGCATTAGAGTTTGCTGCATGGTAGGTGGGTTATTGATTTAGGAAAAGAAAACATGTACACTCCTGCTATAAATTCTGGATTAATGAGGCTTGAAGCACAGATTACAACAGAACAAAGTGGTTGCATAGAGCAGGGAATGATGAGGCTCTCTTTAGAATATTTCTTTCCTTGGTAGATGTTATGATCATCTATGCAGATAGTCTTTGGTCCCTAGAGGGATACATACCTGTCTGTAACTTTTCAGAGTTGAGAAAAACACCGACATCTCACTACTCAACGGCTCTTTTATAACAAGGCTTACATCCTTTCTGAAACACAGGACAGAGCTTATAGTCATCAGAACTCCTGGATCTTGAGCCAGATTCATCATCAGGAAGATCCCATCCTCCAGGGATTAAGTGGCAGTTATGTGATTTTTAGTATTTAAATGTACCAAAACAAACATAAAAAAGAAGAAAAGATGGAGGGGAGGGTCACAGATAATTAAGGCCCTAAAATGTGAAACAAATTGAACAATGAGGTCAAGATTTTTGGAAGGCAGTTCTTCATATGTAAGTCTCTTTTTTTTGAGCAAAAATTGACAGGTTGGCTCCAGACTCTTTTCAAAAATGCTTGTATAGCAAACAGCTTTGGAAGAGAGAGATGGTGTCTCTCATTAGGGTCAAGGGAAGATTCACGTCTTGACCAGAATAATGAAGGTAATTTATCTTTCTGGGGCAAAGGATAGTAGGTTTGCTAGCAGCCGAGCATTAGATTGATGGTTTCTTAACCTCCAATTTCCTCAACTGTGTGCACAGTATCCACCTGAGGTATTCTGTGTTGTTACCCTTTTGGGATATCAGGGAAAGGAGAACTTACGCAAACATTAAGATCATACTTCCCACTGTGCCACGAGGAATAAAGTCCTTTGTCTCTGATCCAGGAGTGTTGTGTCTTTCGCTAACATCAGTGAAAACTGTGGTAGGCTAATTTGTTAGCTTACAAGTACAGTAAAACCTTAGACCCTTCCCAGTTCTTGACAAAGATACACTGTACATTTCTATTGACCTTGCAGAAGACAGCAACCCAGAGGCCTTACAAAGAATTCTTGCTTAAAAAGAAAGTGTTCTGCAATATGAGTAGACCTTGAGAGAAGCAATAAATATCCTACTAGAGGCCCATTTCAACCTGAAGATCAGTGGAGAGATTAGGTAGAAGAAGAAACCATTGTCACTTTTTATGTTTTCAACCAGTTCTCTTAAGTGAGACACAATGGAAAAGAAAATGATGATAATAAACAGCTAAACTGAATGCTCATGTCATCCAGATACTCTACTGAGGTCTTCGAATTTATTGTTTAATTTGCTTCTCACAACACCATTTTGAAGGAATTTTTAAAATGTCACTTTATAGACAAGGAAACTAAAACATGCATAGATTAGAAAATCATCCCCAGACCATATAACAACAACAACTACAACAACAACAACAACAACAAATAATGCATGCGTAAATGTTGAGGAATACTAAAGAAAAACTACTGAGATTCTTCTTCACAGGTCTAGATACAAATTGTCTATTCAAAAATGAGTGAGACTTCTGGCTTTCACATAGGATGTAGAAAGCTGGAAAGAATATTGCTCCTACTTTTACTACCATGACAGCAATAAAAATCTAGAAACAGGAAAGTCACAAGTTTTTTTGAACCCATCACAAGACTGAGATTACAGGGCAACCACACAACTTGAACTATAAGGGAAGACAAGCAATGTAAGGAGAGACAGAAAGCAAGAACTTACTTCCCTGGGACAGAGGCTGCTTTTCATCAGTAAAACTTTGGTTAAAACTCCTAATGAATTGCTAAAAGTCAAATGTGAAATAATGAGGGAATGCAGAACTCAGGAGAATTGCAGACATGGGGTACGTGCCTCTGCTCACAGGCTCATCTTGACAGATCTCACCAAGTGCTCACAAAGACAAACAAACGAAAAATGGTTACAAGATTAGAGGCTGAGAAAGGCCACTCAGGTGGCAGTACTAAGGAGCGCAACACCAGCTCTCAGAGAAAAAGATAAGTGTGATGGTCTTTCTGAGTCTCCATTGCCTTACACTGCTGGAGGAAGGTGAACAAACCCTGTCTTTCTTAAAGCACTGTTGAATACCCACTGCAGATGGGAGAAAGGAACAGAGAAAAACTCTCTATTCCTGGGAAAAGATAGGAACATATCCTGGACTCAGATCTACAAATCAGATCAGGGCTGGATCACAGAGAAGGCCCTCTGAGTGTTAGGTACACGGTGCCTACCTAAGACTGAGGTTTAATCAAAATAACAGAGAAGACTTCTTCCTGTTTCCCCTCACTAGGCTAAAAAGTGTTGGCTCATAATAATAATCTGTTGCTGGGAAAGGAATAGCATCATAAAGAGAAATTCTCTCTCAAGTATAGTACAAAACTAAAGATGTATGAAACATCAAAATTTTTTTCTTTTTTTTTAAAGTTTTTATTTATTTTTTAGACAGAGAGAGAGAGACAAAGTGTGAGTGGGGGAGGAGCAGAGAGAGAGGGTGACACAGAATCTGAAACAGGCTCCAGGCTCCCAGCTGTCAGCACAGAGCCCGACGCGGGGCCTGAAATCACGAATCGTGAGATCATGACCGAAGTCTTAGGTCTAACTGACCGAGACACCCAGGAGCCCCCAAAAAATTTTCTATAAAAAGAAAAACAAATAGTCATATCAACAAAAATGGTGGAATAAAGATTTCCAGAAATGCTCCTCTCCATAAAATTAACAATAAAGTTGGAAAAAATTGTCAGAACTAATTTCTTCAAAATTATGGGGGTTAACCAAAGGCTTGCAGCATGCTAGGGATATTAAATTTAAAAAATATAGTTGAATCTTGGTAAGAACAGAAATCTTCATGGTATTTTAAATAGCCCTAGTACGGGGCGCCTGGGTGGCGCAGTCGGTTAAGCGTCCGACTTCAGCCAGGTCACGATCTCGCGGTCCGTGAATTCGAGCCCCGCGTCGGGCTCTGGGCTGATGGCTCGGAGCCTGGAGCCTGTTTCCGATTCTGTGTCTCCCTCTCTCTCTGCCCCTCCCCCGTTCATGCTCTGTCTCTCTCTGTCCCAAAAATAAATAAAAAACGTTGAAAAAAAATTAAAAAAAAAAAATAAATAGCCCTAGTACATCTCCTGCTCTATAAATCAGTGGTAACCTAGAAAAAGAACATTCAGTTCTGAAGCTCTTTCAGAAATCCATTCTCAAACAGTTATTATATAACAAATTACAAAGAAAATAAAGTGATTCACTGGAAAATATCTATTTAACACAAAAGAAGGCAGTAATGGGCAATTGAAGAGTGAAAAAATATATAGAAAAAATGTCAAAAAGCCAGACATATCTCCTACCTTACCAGTAATTACACTAAATGTAACTGTATTAAACTCCCAAATTAAAAGTCAGAAGTTGGCAGAATGGAGTTTTAAAACTTGCTCAACTAGAGAATCTCTTCAGATTCAAAGACACCAATGGTAAAAATAAAAAAATAAGAAAAGATATACCGTACAAACAGTAACCAAAAGGATGCTGGAGTATCTATTCTAATATCAGATAAAATAGAACCTAAGACAAATTTTATTACTAGGGGAAAAAAAGAGGATACTTTAGAATGGAATGGTCTGTACAGCAAATATATAATAATTATAAGAATATATACATCTAACAACCGAGCCCCCAAATGACGTGAAACATAAACTGATAGAACTGAAGGGAGAAATACACAATTCAACATTAGTTGGAGACTTCAATACTTCGATTTCAATAATTAAAAAAAACTAGACAGAATGTTAGCAAGGAAGGCAAAGGAAGATTAATATGGACCCCATACCTCATATCACATATAAAAGTTAACTCAAAATTAATCAAAGACCTAAACCAAAAATAGAACGCTGAGAATAAACAAAATTTAAATTGCAACAATGTTCAATTAAGCAATGATTTCTTAGATATGACACCACAAGCACAAGTTACCAATTGAACTCCATCAAAATTCAAAGGTTTTCATTATTGTTATTTCAAAAGATGCTGTCAAGAAAGAAAAAAGGCAACTACACAATGGAAGGAAACATGTGCAAATCGTATATCTGATAAGAATCCAGTATTCAGAACACAAAAATAAGTCTTACATCTCCACAATGAAAAGAAAAAGAACCTAATTTTAAGAACTTGACAAAGTTCTTGACAAAGAGCTTAAATAGACATTTCCCCAAAGATGTAAAAATGACTAATAACACAAAAAGTTGCTTAACATCACTAGTCATTAGAGAAACATAAATCAAAACTATAATGAGATACCAACTGACACCTAGTAGAATGGCAAAAATAGTAACAATAATAATTAATAAAACAAAAAATGAAAATAACATCCTTTTTGCAAGAATGTAGACTAATTAGAACGCTCATAATTTGCTGGTGGGATTGTGAAATGGTATAGCTGCTGTAGAAAACGTTTTTCATTTCTTCAAAAAGTTAAATGTAGAGTTACTGTATAAGCCAACATTTCTACTCTTAGGTATATAACGAAGATAGTTGCAAATATATGCAAACACAAAACTCACACATGTTACACTTACTGTGGTGAACAAAGCATAATGTGTAGAATGGTTAAATTACTATGTTGTAGACCTGAAGCTCATACAGCATTATATGTCAACTACACTTTATTCTTTTTTAGAAGATAATAAATGTTTATTAAACATGTGCTACATGCCCAACACTGAACTACATGCTTTCAGCAAAGTCTTTTTTTTTTAAAGCACTGTTGAATACCCACTGCAGATGGGAGAAAGGAACAGAGAAACTGTTACATCAGTTTCAGGTGTACAATATAATGATTCAACAATTCTATACATTACTCAGTGCTAATCATGATAAGTGTACTATTCATCCCCTTTACCTATTTCACCCACCCACCCCCCCATACGACCCCCCTGGTTGTTGTCTATAGTTAAGAGTCTGTCTTTTGGTCTGTCTTTTTTTCTTTGTTTGTTTTGTCTCTTAAATTCCACATATGAGTGAAATCATATGGTATTTGTATTTCTCAGTCTGACTTATTTCACTTAGCAGTTATGTTCTCTATATCCATCCATGTTGTTGCAAATGGCAAGATTTCATTCTGTCTTTCATTCCATTGAATATATATACCATGTCTTCTTTATCTATTCATCTATCCATGGACACTTCAGCTGCTTCTATAATTTGGCTACTGCAAATAATGCAGCAATTATACTTAAAGTTTTAACGAATTACAAGTGAAAAAAATACTTATACATGAATATTCAAGACAGTATAACTTATACTAGTTAAAAAGTGGAAATAGGGGCGCCTGGGTGGCTCAGTCGGTTGAGCGTCCGACTTCCGCTCAGGTCATGATCTCACAGTTTGTGGGTTCGAGCCCCACATCGGGCTCAGTGCTGACAGCTCAGAGCCTGGAGCCTGCTTCGGATTCTGTGTCTCCTTCTCTCTCTGCCCCTCCCCCACTTGTGCTCTATCTCTCTCTGTCTCTCAAAAATAAATAAATGTATTAAAAAATTTTTTAAAAAAAAGTGGAAATAACCCAAATATCCATCAACTGATATACAAAATGTTGTATATCCATACTCTGGAATATTTTTCCGCCATAAAAGGAATAAAGTTCTGATATATGCTATAACCTGAATGAACCTTAAAAACACAAAAAGCCACATATCATACATATGATTCCATTTATATGAAAGATCCAGAATAGGCAAATCTATGGAGACAGAAAGTAGATTGGTTGTTGCCAGGGGCTGGGGGGAAGAAAGAATGGAGAATGACTGCGAATGGGTACCGTGTTTGTTTGGGGGATGAGGAAATCATGCTGTAAGTAGCAGTGATGGTTGTAAAACCTCTTGAGTACACTGAAAACCACTGAATTCTACACATTGGCAGTGTGAATTTTATGGTATGAGAATGTTATCTCAATAAAAAAGAAGTAATGGTGAGGCACTTGGCAACTAATGATATCAGGAAGCTGTTACCTATTAGAGCAAAGAGAGGGAACTGTTCATGGAGCCTAGATAGCGTTGTAGCCAAAGAGACAGACCATGTATCATGAACAGTGGAACTAAGTAGAAGATTACAGCCACTGCCTAACTTCTTCCCATCAAGGAGGGGGAAAGAGGGATAAATATGTCTCTCCCCTTGCACCTTCTGATTTTCTGCCATTGCTTTTGATTTGCTGAACTCAACTGGAAGGCAGAAAGCAGAAGAGGATCTGCTTATACAGACTTTGGAGGCCAGGCTCAGGCCACGGATCAGGGAGAAGGGGATGGAGAGTGTCTCCGGGGAGACACAAAAATATTATTCAGCACATCAGTCGCTCTCTACCTCATCTTATCTTCCATGTTTCACCTCTTCTTTAGCCTAGGTTTCACTAAGATTGCCATTACTTACGTTCTATGCTAGGTGACTTCCAGGGAAAGATGGCGGAGTAGGAGGATCCTAACCTCACTGGTCCCATGGATACACCTAGATAACACCCTTTTCTATGTATATAAGCCAGAAAATGACCCAAGGCCTGGCAGAACAGACTCTCCATAGCTAAATGTAGAGATGAAGCCACATTGAAGAGGGAAGCAAGAACAGAGATGCAGTCAGGAGCTAAGTGGACCCACAGGACTGTTGCCAGCAGGGAGGGATGCTACAGGCAAAGAGAGAGAAAAGAAATAAACTCTCACACCAGGCACCCCAGACAGGTGGAACCCACACGGGGAAGATGAATTCCCATAACATTTGACTTTGAAAACCAGAGGGGCTGAATTCCATAAGTTTTTGTAATCAGCAGGGCTTAACACCTGGAACCTTAAAAATCAGCTGGCTCAGCTCTGAGAGAGCAGGAGGGTGAAAGACAGCACAAGAAACAACCCTGAAATATAGCATAAAGGCAGCAGTTTGAAAAATGCCTGGGGTGTACCGAAAGGAGATTTTTTTTTTTTTTTTTTTACTGATCTCAGAGCATGCACTGCAGGGGCAGGGGTCATTGGGGGGCTTCTCTAGGAACAACAGAGCTGACAGGCAGGCACCATTTCCCTCCCCTCATCTCCCAGCCTACATACACAGGACACTGCAGGAACTAGTGTGGCTGCTAACACTCACTACCTGACTTGCTAACAACATGCTCGTACCCTCGTTCTTCTGCAGCAACACCTCCTCCAGCTAGGCCTTGGTTCTAGGTCTCCTTCCACAAAAGGCTTGAGCAAACTTTGCTGACTCCACACACCCCAGCGTCACTCACTTCTGCAAATCTACCCCCTTCAACTTGGCATGCCTTGGTCCTGCCAGCTCAGGTCCCCTTCCACGGCACGTCCAGCGGACCTTGCTGTCTTGGTGCCCCCTCTCCCATGTTCTCCTGAGGATCTGTCCCCTCCAATAGGCCCATGGCCAGAGCCACCACCCCCCCACCCCAACATAGTGCCAAAATCCTGGCAATGTGCAAGTAGCCCCGAGAGGGGCCAGCACCACTCCAAAGTGACTCTTGCCCTGGGGAGAGGGGAAAATAACCACACACACCAGTCCAGCTGGTCCCAGCAAGGGGCTGGGGCAGACATCTAGTCTGACTGCAGGCCCTAACACCAACAAAAGCTTCTCGGGGGACAACCCATGGAAGGTGCCTATGGTTTCATGAGACTGCATTTCTAGCAAATGCCTGGTCTGACCCAACTCAAGCCCGAGGTGACCCCAGAATGGCCTGCTAACAACACAGGGACCAAATCCCGCCCACAACAGGCAACAAGAGTCACCACAGATGACTGGACTAAAGGCAAAACTGGTTTAGCCACAATAGCAGGATACACACAACACACATAGGAGACACCTCTGAAGCAACAGTTTCTGGTGAACAGAGGACATTGTACTGCAGGATACAACAGGACCACTTCTTCAAGGCCACTACTTTTTTAAAAATGTTTATTTATTTTGAAAGAGAGACAGACAGAGTGCAACACAGATTCCGAAGCAGGCTCCAGCCTCTGAGCTGTCAGCACAGAGCCTGATGCGGGGCTTGAACTCACGAACTGTGACATCATGACCTGAGCCCAAGTCGGACACTTAACCGACTGAGCCACCCAGTCACCCCCAGAAAACTTATTTTAAATGGTCAATTGTCTGAAAAATACTAAAACTATTTAGATATACTAACAAGTAAGAGCTGTGCTCTTGTAATTATACAGGTATTTAGATACATTTTGTTCCTGTGTATTGTAAATGATAACAAGTTATTAGATGTAAGCTGACAAAATAGATGTTTTCTTTCACAATAACAATTTATATTTGTCGTGGTAATTTATTTTCATATTTAAAATTTTTTAATGTTTATTTTTGAGACGGAGAGACAGGCTGTGAGTGGGGGAGGGGCAGAGAGAGGGAGACACAGAATCCAAAGCAGGCTCCAGCTTCCGAGGTATCTGCACAGAGCCCAATGGGTGGCTCGAACCCACCAACCGGGAGATCATGACCGGAGCCAAAGTAGGACGCCAAAATGACTGAGCCACCCAGGTGCTCCTGTTTTTATATTTTAGATATTTTTTCATAACAGTGTGCCAAAAGTGAGTTGGGCAAGAAAATTAATCTAACAGGCATACTAAAAAATTGTTCATCATTACAAAGCACGCAAAATAAAATATATTCCTTTGGATGCTATAATCCTCTTAAATATTTTAACTGTAAAAGACAAGGTAGAAGATCGTGAAATCTGAAGTTAAGATTCACATTAAAATCGCGCCAAAGGCAGAGCTCCATGTATCTTGCACATTCGAGGTACACAATCACTGCATTTTATTTTGATTTTGGTATGTATTTGCCTACCGTATTCATTTATTAAACATTTTAAAAATTTAATTATGTTTATTTGGGGTTAATAACATTCTTCAATATCCACCTTATCTTATTTATTTTATAAAGGTATGTCTGAGCAGTTACACAGGGTGGTATTCATGATTCCTTTGGAATCAGGCTCCAAGATCAGGGGAACCTGCACTCAGAATTATAACTCAGCCATTTACTAGTGGGTTGGCTGAACCTCTCTCCAACTCAAATTCCTTACCTATATTACGGGTAGATTAAAAGCTGCCCTGAATGGCTGGGGTTAGGAAAGGAAGAAAATAATCTAAATATTGTAGCTCAATGCCTGACATATAAATGACACTCCATGAATGATAATATTTTTACTTAATTTTGGTTGGAAAATCAATGGACTACAGATGTTGGAATCCAATTTTTTCCCATTGATAATCTATATGTTAATCTACTGGCCAAGACCACATTGTCTTGATTATTGTATCTTTGTGGAAAGTTTTAGAATCAGAAAGTTCTTGTTCAAGGTTCTTTTAGGTATTTAGGGGCCTTTGTATTTCTATGTGAATTTTAGGATGAGTTTTTCAGTTTCTACTTCAATATTTTTTAAAGGACTTTTTTAAAAATCCAGTTCTGTCAGCTGCCAATCCTCAGTGAGATATAAATACTGCCAAAGTTGAACATACATTTCTTTCTAACTTGCTCCACTGAGGTGAAGATAAGACCTTGGGATGACGGACTAATTCACCGAAGATTGACTGATAATCTAGTTGTGTATTTTACTTAAATTCTACTCTGTCATTTCTAGTATGAAAGGTCATGCAACATCTTCCTGACTCTAGCCAATGTTACATTTTCCTTAGTTCTTTATTAGATGTAGATTTTGAAATCAAATTTGGAGACTGTCCAAACATCAACCTAGAAAAAACTACAATGGAGTTTTTATTAATTGTCTTCAGATACAAAAATGTATACAGTACAGTTGTATAAGAAATTTATTCTTTCCTATATAAAATTTTCCCAAATCCTTAGTACTTTCCCATAATTTTATATTTTTTGAAATGATCCCACAAAGTTGTAGGGGACTTTGGAGGAATGTATAAAGAAGTCAGGCTAGTATAGATTTTTACAGTTACTCATTGTTAATGACTTTCATGCTTGAGTTAACTGAATTTGACTCACCCTCATCTACCATATCAGAAATGCTTCACTGGTCTTAGAATTGACATGTATTTCCTACATTATTATGTCCTTGATATATTTAGCATATAGTGGACATTAAAACAATTACAGAGGAATGCACTGCCAACCAATATACAGAATTCACGATCTATTTCAACTTTTTAAAGCAAGTTATTAAAATGTTTCTAATGTCCTCACCTGACCTTGATTGCTGACAATTTCATTTTGTTTACTAGCTTCCTTTGTTGCAGACTGCTTTTCACTTTGATTACTCGAGGGCATCAGTCATTTCCAATACATCACACTTGGACTGAATGTCTCTTGATACATAGCTTCTTGATACTATGGCAGGTGATTTTTTTCCCCAAAAAATGGTTTGTATTTCCATTACCATGAAGATTACTTTTCTTAATTAAAGTGGGTAGGTTTATAAATTGGAGCTGAAAGCATTTGGCTCCTCCATGAAATTCTGTTCTGCCATTCATTAATTGAAGTGTTTTTCCTCACATTCACACTACCATTAACCAGAGGGCAAAAATGCTTCTGATTTAGACAGGCAATGTAGACAATTAATTCTATGAAATATAATGGGCTATTCACTATTTCCTCAATGTTTGTTGAATAATAAAAATTACGAGTAATAGACAAAATATAAAAATGGGGGTTATCCATTACAAAGAATATATTTCCAAGTGATCCTATGGTTTTAATGGTAGGACGTAATGTGAAAATGTTCATATTATTTAAGTTTAATTTTAAGGAGTGAGCTGACTAATTTTATACTCTGTTTAATACAATTAGCTGAAATTGTATGCTAACTGGGGAAAATTTCAATAAAATGTGATAGAATTTTAGAAATATGAAGGTTTTTAAAGGTTATTCACTTCATGGTAACAAAGCCTAGATTAATTTCTTCTCTTATACTTGTGACTGGAGTTACTAATCAATACCTGTACTTTTCTTGGGAACCTGAACTTCCTTCTGAACAAAAGACACTAGGGAGCTTTTATCAGTGGTTCAGAGTTGTCACTTCAGATCACAAATATTTGCCACACTTTGTTTTAATCCAGCCTGTTTTTATGAATGAAGAAACGGAAGAAAAAAGAAGTAAATCGAGAGGTGCCTGGGAGGCTCAGTTGGTTAAGTGTCTGACTCTTGATTTTGGCTTAGGTCATGATCTCATGGTCATGAGATGAAGCCCCACATCGGGCTCTGTGCTGGCCATGAAGCCTGCTTAAGAATCTCTCTCCCTCTCCCTTTGACCCTCCCGTGCTTGTGCACATGCATGTGCTCTTTCTCTCTGTCTCTCTCTAAAAAAAAAAAAAAAAAAAAATGCTATTAGACCTTTCTAAATCTTTATTTGTTTTCTTTAATGGAAGATATATGTATGTGTATATATATATATATATACATATATATGTATATATATATATATATTATATGTCAATATGTATAAAAGAATATAGTAACACATAACTATAATATATATCTAATATGTATAGAATATATATGTACATATGTATTATACAGAAGAATTTTCTTTTTAACTAATTGAATTAAGGCTATCATTATATTAATGCTAAGTTAGGCTATATATTTATAGCTATATATTTATAGCTAGTCATGGCAGTATATCTGAACTTTGAGAGAAAAACATAGGGTTAAAGCAGCACATGACATTAAAAGGTTTATTCAGGGATACTTTAAGGACATGAGTAAGTATTTCAATGCTAGTAATCCCTCATCTTTTCATAAAACTAAACATAAGTTTTATGCCCAAATTTGCATCTAAACATGAAGAAATAATTTCATTTAAAAAAAAACAGAATCAATCTAAATTTTATTGTTCTCTCTATTCGAAAGTGTTTATTGAACTATGCCCATGACACTACAAGACTATCCTAAAATTGAATCAATAAATGAAATTTTGTATGCAAATAAGTCACAAAATAGCATTTGCTTATACAACAAAAACATTATTACCATAGTGCTGTGCAGTTCCGTATTTTGGCTCATTGATTTGGCTCCCTGCTCACTCTCATATACACATCTGCTGACATAAGATTTATCACCTATCTTTTAATTAAATTGTTGAAGCATGATGGAGGAGTCATGATTGTAAGAATAATTATTGCATTTTATTCTCTTATTCGGCTAATTTTAGGAGAGTTTTAAAACTTTTTTGGAGATTAAATCCTAATTGAAACTTATTAAAGATTGTGAAGACATTCATATCTTTTGGTAATAATCCCCAAAGTATATTTTACATAATCAGCATTTTTCATAGATCTTCTCTGTGTTATAGCTATGTAGCCTTTCAGCTAATTTGCTACTCCTAAATCACAGATGCTTGAAGCTACAGTAAACTCAATGGTCGTAGAGTGGTAGTAAGTTCTGTATCTACCATCAAAGGGAACGGGATACTTGTTCTACTTTTAAGTGTTTTATACAGGAAAATTCTCTAATTTGTTCACTAAGTAGTCCATTCACTAGGAAGCAATAGTCTTGGCTTGTGGTTATAGACACTATGACCTTTAATATATCTAGATGGAGACACTGGAGGTACATATGGATGAAAAATTGGGAGACTCTTCACTGGTGGTTCTTCAAAACTGCCACATCACTGATGATGCTCCTGCAGCCTCCTCCCCTACAGCGTGCCTAATTGGATTTAGACAGATTCCAAAATGGTATCCTTCCAATTTACCTCTTCATCCTACTTATCCTTCCATCACCTCATTTTTTGCAAGTTGCAAGTTATCTTTTACAATTACATTGAAATGAATTCATATTTAACCAACACTCCCTTTTTGAAAGGCACTGTGGAAACACTGAGAGAGAGAGAGAGAGAGAGAGAGAGAGAGAGAGAGAGAGAGAGAAGGCATGGTCCCTGCCAATAAGGATTCTTGATTTTGTAAGTAGATAGACATGTTTAAATACCTTTACCCCTTATGATGACTGAGATTAATGCTAAGTTGGATTTTACTTCCCGCTGTAACATTTAACAACATTATGACCTTGAGTAAGATATTAAACTTCGGAAAGCCTTAATTTCCTCATTTGTAAAGGAGATAATTTATGCAAACCACTTGGTCCACTGTCTGTCATGATTATAAAAAAATTTTGGCATTCTGTAGGTAGTTGTTATTTAAACATCAGTCTGCATTTCTACAAAAGCAAAAGAGCCAAATAGGATGTCATGAAACATCCCCTCCTCTGTATTGTATCCAACCTCTGCATTATATGGTAGCAAACAACGTTTTTCTTGTATGTATTAGAAATATAGAGATACACAAATGGTAGAGGAGATTCATGGGTTTATCCCTCCATAATTTTTCTCATGCATTAATATTTCTCTTTACCTATCCAGTTCCAGCCTGCAACCTGTTATTGACTCTACCCATAGAAAATTTGTCACAAATGCTACCATTTATCCATCAAAACACACTAAGGTTTTACTATGTGTGCATCTCCTATGCTTAGGAGATGCAGAAATAAGTAAGTCAAAATTCCTGTCCATATAGTCTTGTTGGGAGAGAAAAAAAAAAAAAAAAAGTAAACCAATGTTTACAATAACATAATGAAAGTGATTGCCAAAGCAGAATCTGAAACAAGGGCTATGTGCGTGTAGTTTATTTAGGAATTGATCACAGAGGAATAAAAGGCAGTGGGAACAAAACAGGGAAGAAAGTCTTTACAAAGATGTTATCTAAAAACATTTTTAAAATTATATTTATTTTGAGAGAGAGAGAGAGTGAACAGGGGAGGGGCAGAGAGAGGGAGACAGAATCTGAAACAGGCTTCAGCCTCTGAGCTATCAGCACAGAGCCCAATGCAGGGCTCAAACTCACGAGTGTGAAATCATGACCTGAGCCAAAGTTGGACACTCAACTGACTGAGCCACCCAGGTGCCCCCAAAGATGTGTTATCTAGTTGGCCCCAACTGTTGGAGGCTGGCACATGGTCCCATTGGAACTTCCAAGGCACTTTATGAAATGTGTCTTAGTCTCAGAATTGATGTCCCCACTTGGCCACTCATTCCTTTTTCTCACTGGTCCCCTCCTCATTGATCAAGGCTAATCCAGGCCTTTAATTCCCTTGCACTTTCAGGTTGTGCATTTTTGAGTGACTAGCAGGTGTTGCAGGTAAACCACATCATGGGGGCTGGAAATATGAGAAATATGTTCTAATGTTCCAACCTATCTAGCCTCTGATTCCTTCCTTTAAAGCCACAAGGAGGATTATTTGTGCTTGAATAATTGTGACCTTATGGGACTTCCCTGATTCTTTTAATTTTTCTCAAGTAGATAGAGATATAGATAGATCTAATGAAGGACTCACTTTTAGATACCCAAACCTATGGTTTAACCTATGGTAAAACTCGAGGCACCTGGGTGGCTCAGTCAGTTGAGCATCTGACTCTTGATTTAGGCTCAGGTCATGATCTCACAATTTGTGGGATTGAGCCCCATGTGGGGCTCTGTGCTGACAGCATGGAGCCTACCTGGGATTCTGTCTCTCCCTCTCTCTCTGCCCCTCCCCTAGTTGTGCTCTCTCTTTCAAAAAAAAAAAAAATCTATGGTAAAACTCTTCACTATTATTCTCTCATGAGTGTACGATGGAGTTTTCCAGAATTTATATGATATGTGATATCACAAAATTAAATGTAGAGACAGTATGAGGACACAACTATCTCACATTAAGAAGATTGACAAAAATGTAAAACAATGTCACTCTTTCCACTAATGCTTTAAAAAATAACAATGTTATTTTATTTATGTTAACAAGCACTGGAGTTACTATTATTTTTAAATAACTCATTTAAATTTTTGTTCTCAATTTTAATTTGTTATATGACAAATATTGATATATAAAGCCCACACAAACAAAAGCTCTTGAGGTCCTCAATAATTTTCAAGAGTGTAAAAGGGTCCCGAGTTCAAAAAGTTTGAAAATTGCTACAATATATTGATAAATGTCCAATGGCAGAACTAGGCAAAGAATTCAGAGAGTTCGTGGTGGACTGGAAGATTCTGTGAGGACTTCTAGGAGAAACACAAACTTGCACTGAGTCTTAAATGATACAGAAGGATTTGAGCTTTGTAGAACGGAAAGGAGCCAAAAGTAGGGAGCCAGAAAGATCAAAGACGCAGGTCCCAATCAGAGTGGTCGGGGGTACAGAAATTGGATCAGTTCGGCTGTAAGGAGAAAGCAAGTAGTGGCAAAGTACTTAGAAAAGAAAGGTAAGAAAGACAAAGGCTGGAACACAGCACTAGGGAAGTTTCAATTCAGGGAGTTAAGCTTTAGGGAGCCAGTGAAGGCTTTTAAGCAGGAGGGTGACATAAATCCAACTCTGCTTGAGGGAAATTTGTCTTGGGAGTGGATTAGATTCCATATAGAGGGAAATTAGTAGAAATGTTATCATAAGACTCCATGTATAGAATGATAAGGACCAGTGCTAGAGTTTCAGGGCTTGAAGCCTGAGTGCTGGGGGAGAAGGGGGTAGCATTAAGGGAAATAGAGCACTCAGTAGGAAGGAGAAAGATAAAATATTGATTAAGACAATAAGTAGCCATTTGATGTTGAAGAGGCTTCTGGGTCATAACTACTAATTGATATTTGGTATAATTTAAATACTATTTCTTTTTTGTCACATTAGAATTTTTAATTGTGTGAATTCATAAGCAAAACATATGAAAGTTCAGAACTTAATCTGAGTAACTCATGAATTCCCCATTTTATTTTTTTATTTAAGTTTTAATTCCAGTGTAGTTAATGTACAACTTTATATTAGTTTCAGATGTGCAGTATTGTGATTCAACCCTTCCATACATGACCCAGCGCTCATCACAAGTGCACTCCTTAAACTCAACACCTATTTCATCCATCCCCAGACCCATAAGTTCTCCATTTTCAATCATGCCAGATCACTAAAAGTTTACTATAATTTGCACATTGATGTACACTGTTGGTCTGTTTCACTTAATGAGAAAGAAAATATAGTCCTTGTTGATTTAAAATTATTGATTCGTACGTTATTAACCCCTTGCTATATGAAGCGTGAATGTTCCGGAAGCTTGCTTTATTCTCAGTGGGAAAGGTCCTATATGCAATTAGTAAGCATTGCTCCTGAGAGCAACAGTTACAATATCATTGGACAAAACATGTCCCTGATTTGGAATGCTTTTTCTCTCATTCTTTAAATGTTCCATACACATTCTCTTCTTCGTACCCTGTATTCATTGATATACAATTTTAATGAGAAAGATGATTTTTTAGTAATAGAATCAATTTAGACTAAACATTATTAACTAATAAATTGGGGTACTAAACTTAGAGCTTCCAGGTTTTAGCCTAGCCAAGAGAAATATCCCTTGACATATTTCCTTTTTATTTCTTTTCTTTTTTTTTTTTTTTTTTTTTGAGAGATAGAGAGAGGGAGAGCAAGAGCACAACTGAAGGAGGGACAGGGGGAAAGGGAGAGAGAGAATCTTAAGCAGGCTCCACACCCAGTGTCCAGTCCAATGCAGGGCTCGATCTCACAATTGTGAAATCATGACCTGAGCCGAAATCAAGAGTCAGATGCTTCACCGACTGAGCCATCCAGGGACCATGACATATTTCTTAATATCTAATTTAGCCTCTGGAATAAATGATGAACTCTTGCAGGAAACCAATGGAATTTATCATAATTCTACCAATATAACTTAATTACTGATTATAATTCCAGTTAAAAACTTAATCTGAAAAAAATTCACGCTTAGCTCAGCATTTGTGATTTTTTTAAATAAAACTAGCCATCATTTCTTTCCTTAAAAATGACAAAGTTGAAAATGAACATTTATTCAGTGAAATACAATTACTGGCACAGGCATACAATCAAATAAGTTACTTTATTTGTCGAGTTTAGGAAATATATTAGGAAGAAAGTGATGCACTTGGAGATTCAGTGCACAGTTTACTCATTAATTTTAAAAGTTCAGTTCAACCTTTTATATATTCAAAAGAATGGAAAATTGAAAGGAAGTAAAACATAAGTTAAATTGGTCATTGTATTTAACAAATCACAGCGTTTTCAAACCAGGAGAACCACAAATAAAAGGACACTGTTAAGAATTCTGCAGCAAACACATCTGTCCAAGTTCAAACAATGTTTGGCCTAATAAGGATAGTGAAACTATCTCTTAAGCTCACCTGGCTTCATAGTTTCCTTTCTAATATTTTCCTGGCTCTGTAGAACACTTCTTCAATTATTTCAGAATCTCAGAGACACTCTCTATGCACTTCTGTGACCCTCTTGGATTCTTTTCTTTTTTAAAAAATTGCTACAGATTGCTTGAATTAAATACCTTCAATCATTTGTCCACTTCCCTACCTTGCTTCTCTATCATTTCATTAAGATAAATTGAATTTTCTTAGTGAGTCTAGAAAACTCTGGAAGCATCCTGCCAAAAGGCAGCCAAACTTTGGACTTTGACCTCAGAGCATCTGATATATAAGAATTTAAGAGAATAATGCCTTCTGCCTTGCTCCCCACTGTGAGCCCCCACTTACTAACCTATGTACAAGTCCTTTGAAATAGTATTTTGTGGTGCTAACATATGCTCCACTGGCCTTTTCAGATACAGGGAACCTGCTGAACAAATAAGTGAAAGGCTAGAGGCGCCTGGGTGGCTCGGTCTGGTAAATGTCCGACTTTGGCTCAGGTTATGGTCTCACAGTTTATGGGTTCGAGCCCAGAGTCAGGCTCTGTGTTCAGAGCCTGGAACCTGCTTCGGATTCTGTATGTGTCTTTCTCTCTGTCCCTCACCCACTCGCACTCTCTGTCTCTCAAAATAAATAAATGTTTTAAAAAAATTAGTGCAAGGCCTTCTGAGTTAACCATATGTTCAACATAATGAAAACACGTGCTGGGGGTTGTTTCTGAAAACATCCCAAGCACAAACATAGGTTCCAAATGTAATTGTGTGGGTGCGTGCTCCTTAGTGCTGTAATTGATTTGGCGAATCTTTACTAGACTTTTCCTTAATTCCGTGTTTCAAATATGAATTTATATTGATTTTGAAATTCTAAGACAGGAGTCAAACAATAATGAAAAAATCATATGCAATGAATTTTTGTAAACACTACTAAATTGTATGAATAAAAGAAAATGTTTTTTTTTTTTTATCTTTATTTATTTTTGAGAGAGACAGAGTGAGAGCAGGGGAGGAACAGAGAGAGAGGGAGACACACAATCCGAGGCAGGCTCCAGGCTCTGAGCTGTCAGCACAGAGCCCAACGCGGGGCTCCAACTCACAAACAGAGAGATCATGACCTGAGCTGAAGTCAGATGCTTAACCACCAGACGCTTAACTGAGCCACCCAGGTGCCCCCAGAAAATGTTTTAATTAATGCCATGGGAAGTGGCATTAGGTTGAAGTGTAACAATATTTACAAAAATAATCTAATTTCTGATGATTACACAGACATAGTACTTCAAGGCTTCAGTTATTTGTTAAGATATAGCCTAAAAGTAATTGAATATAATTTGGCATAATATACAAAATCACTTTTGTTCTAGAATATTTCTAGGAGACACACTCATTACATAAAACTTATTTAAAAAAATTTTTTTAACATTTATTTATTTTTGAGAGAGAGAAAGAGACAGAGTATGAGTAGGGGAGAGGCAGAGAGAGAAGGAGAGACAGAGTTCGAAGCAGGCTTCAGGCTCTGACCAAGCTGTTAGCACAGAGCCTGAGGCAGGGCTCGAACCCATGAACTGTGAGATCATGACCTTAGCTGAAGTTGGACACTTAACTGCCTGAGCCACCCAGGCACCCCTATGATTTTTTTGATTAGGAAATTAAGATACTTTTACCCAAGATGCGAAAGAATAAATCAGCTCCTGACTCTAGTCAGCCTGGAGCTGATCTAACTCCAACAGACCTTGGTATTTCTTTGCTGAATATAAAAAATTCCACCAGAGACCAACATCAGACAAGGCCACTCTGTGACTGTGACAGAGCAAGATGAAAACGAGTCCCTTGCATAATCTTGTCAAAAACGAGAGCTCTGTATAAACAGCAATGACCAAACATCTGCCTCTCTCAACTGATAGAAGTGATTGTTCCTTTCTTGATCAATTTTATATTTAGTTTTATTTTGTTCCTTTCACCTTCCAGGCAGAAATTATAAAGATTCCTTACCACAGAATTTTTCCTGCTTCTGAGAGCCCTGAATCCAGAATAGAACCATACTTCCTTGAATTCTCCCTAAAAGATGAAAAACAAGCGTTAATGCTTTAACAAGCCCCTTCTAACATTCTCTTACTTAGATTACCCACAATGCCTCATGGAATGAGGAAGGAGTGTTTGCAATGAGCCAATAAACCCAACTCGATTTGGCTTCAATTGTGTTTAGATGGAGAACAGTAACAGAAAAGAAATTCCACAAGGGCGAGCTGAGACCCTCACCCTTGGACCAGGACTTGAGACTCAGTAAGAACGTACACATTGGAGGCCCTAGAAACAAAGGGTTCGAAATGTCACCCCGGCCACGGATGAGAGGTAAGTTTTACTCTGTACTGAGTTCTGATTAATATTTCATTGAGATTCTTCTGCACCAGATTTATTTTCCTTTCTCAGGAATAAGTTCTTTTGCGACTTTTTGGTTATATGATCAGGTTTATATTGTATTCTTGGTGAATTGTCTTTCTGCCCTGTGGCATGTACTTTCATGGTCTGCTGATGCAGTCTGTTCCAGAACAATCTTTGAGGAGGGTCTGGACAGAGACCTGATAAGTTTGTAAGTCCACCCTCGGGCCAGTGGGGAGGAACGGGGAGATCAGAAGTTGCCCTCAGCCTGGCATTCTTTGGGTAAAAGTTGCTTTAGGGCAGCATTTCCAGATGCAAGGGGTTCTCCCTCAGGCTTGTGAGAAATGATTTCTTTAGTTTCATGTGCCCAGAGTCAGTTTTGTCCAGCCCCTGATCAGTCAAGTTCCTCAAGCACCGACCCCACTCACCGCGAGAGTTCTCACGGGGACTTCTCAGTCCGAAACTGCACATCTTTCAGGCCAAACTCCTGTTTCCTTTATGTTTTCTAAATGTATACTTATCCTCTGACTGGTAGTATTTTGCAGAGGTAAATTGGAACTGCAGTGACTGTTGGGGGGAACTTCTGATTTAGCAAGATGTTGACTTGGTAGCTCCTTTCCAACAAAAGGAGAACAAACACTCATGGGGAGGTTGTCTTGTGTAGAAAAGTGAGATCATTTTATTTCATGTCGAAGACTCCTTTTATGTTTCATTTCTATACTTCGGGGTCCCACAATCTCTGGATTTTAAATTTTATGGCTTGATAACATTGCCACGGCCTTTCTCTTTTCTGTGTGTATATGTCAGATGGGTTTTCCTGCATCTAAACTGTCTCCTCTCTTGCAGAGAGGACACTATTAGCTCTTCACGGTGACAATTCAATATTTGTCCACAATTGGTTTCTTTGCACTTTTGGTTTATTTATTTATTTCTGAGAGAGAGAAAGAGAGAGACAGAGAGAGAGCGAGCATGCACATGTGCTTGTGAGTAGGGGAGGTGCAGAGAGAGAGAAAGAGAAAGAATTCCAAGCAGGCTCAGTTCCGAGCCCTATGCGGGCACAACCTCATGAGCCGTGAAATCATGACCTGAGCTGAAATCAAGAGTTAGTCATTAACCAACTGAACCACACAGGTACCCCATGCACTTATTTTTCTGTTTCTGTTCCTCTCTGTCCCTTTTTCTCCAGCTGGGAAATTTAAGAGTAACACATTAGAAAAATTATTCTGTCACTATGTGTACACTCCGGGAATATCTAGTGTAGAGAAACAGTACCATTTTGTTTTTTAAGAAATAAATACGCTATTGTTACATTTATTCTAAAAATTGTGGTGGCTGAAAAATGCATTGACTGAATAGCCTTCCTTACTATAATTATGAAGTTTAAAAAAAGACCTCAGGTGCAATACGAGAAAAGACTTTTTGGCATTATTTAAAGCGTTTGCAGGGGTGCCTGGGTGGCTCAGTTGGTTGAGTGTCCAGTTCTCGATTTTGGCTCAGGTCATGATCTCAAGGTTCGTGGGATGGAGTCCCACACTGGGCTCCATATTGAGTGTGGAGCCTGCTAGGGTTTCACTCTCCCTCCCTTTCTTGCCCTTCCCCCACCCCATCTCTCTCTCTCTCTCTCTCTCTCAATCAATAAATAAACTTAAAAAAAATAAAGAATCTGTAAAATTCAGTTTACCAATAAAAATAACATTGGCACAATATTTAGATTTATACAAGACCAGAGTTAAATGTTACATAGTTTAAATTCACTAAACTGATTTCATGAGTTAAGTAAATTATAACTGTTTTCATGACTTTTTAAAGAATTGAATAATATAAAAACATATATTTAAATAAATGAAATGATAATAATGGATGTCTTTCTTAAAGTTTATTTTTATTTATTTTGATAGAGAGACAGAGACACAGAGAGAGAGAGCGTGTGCATGAGCAAGTGGGGGAGGGGCAGAGGGAGAGGGAGACAGAACCCCAAGCAGGCTCCACACAGTCAGTGCAGAGCATGATGTGGGGCTCGAACTCACGAACCCTTTTTAGCGGGGTCTTTGTCCAGTTTTGGAATCAAGGTAATGCTGGCCTCGTAGAATGAGTCTGGAAGTTTTCTTTCCATTTCTATATTTTGGAACAGCTTCAAAAGAATAGGTATTGACTCTTCTTTAAATGTTTGTTAGAATTTCCTCAGGAAATGCCTGGATAATTTTGAAGTAAGTAACAGGAAAATACATGGATCACTGAAAGAATTCTGCACCACATTCCAGTGTGGCAGGGATTTTTCCACAGCACCAAATATTTCTCAGACACTAGCTGGGTGTCCTAGAATTTAACTCTATGTGGATATTCTCTATGAGGAGATAGTTGATGGGGGAAACAAAGACAGAAGGAAATGGCAGATAAAATTAAATTTCCTTATAATCTGCAGATCAATGACAAATACTTGAGGCAGGCAGAATATAATATTTCTCCAGGAACTCCCTACCCTCTTAAGGTTAATGTTTTGCTAGAGGGAGAAACAACCTTAGCCTGACAACAGCTAGGCCTCTGGGATCCTGCGTCTTCTTTATCATATGAAAATCCTTTGGGGAACCTCCCTTTTGCCTTTACCTCTCCCAAATCCATTGTACATAGTCTCTCTTCCCAACCCCCGGGGCAGCTCTTCCTACCTATGGGTCCTGTCCCTTTGCTTTATTAAAACTACCTTTTTACATGAAGAAGTCTCAAGAATTCCTTCTTGGCTGTGGGCCCCAAACCCCCACCACCACTCCAAAACCACATCAATAGTGTCAGATCCCATGGGTTAAGGGCTCAGTCCTACAAGACTGCTTCTCTTCCCCTATCACCCCACCAACTCCAGTCACAAGGCCAAGTTAACAACATCTGTGCTTCTGCCCAACTGGTTGGAGGTTTCAAGGACCCCCTCCTTCGGGTCGAATGATTTGCTAGAGTGACTCACAAGACTCACAGAGACATTTTACTTCCTAGATGACCAGTTTCTTATAAAAGGATATAACTCAAGAACAGCTGGATGGAAGAGATGGATAGGGTGTTGTATAAGGGAAGGGGGGTGGAACTTCCATTCCCTTTCAAACTATACCATTTCCCTAGAATCTCCACGTGTTCACCAACCCAGAGCTCTTTGAACCCAGTCCTTTTGGGTTTTTATGGAGGTTTCATAGCACAGGCATGATTGATTCAACCTCTAGCTCCTCTCCCTTCCTTCTAATCATGTGGTTAGTTCCCCTGGCAACCAGCCCCATCCTTGGGTGGAGTCCAAAAGTCACCTAATTAACATAATAAAAACATCTTTCTCACCCTTGTCACTTAGGAAATTTCAAGGGTTTTAAGGAGCTCTGTGCCAGAAATGGGGATGAAGACCGGATATACATTTTATATTATAAATCACAATGTCACAATTGCTAAACATAACTTAAAAATTTGGAGAATAGCTATAGATGAGCAAAATATACACTATTTACCTTAGGAAATATATGTAAAATAAGACATTAGCACTCATGAAATAAAGATAGCTCAACAGTTCTTGCTTTTCTGTCTTCTATTTTTCTCTTGTGTCTGGAGAAAAACATAGTTACTTTAATTAAATATGGTAATTAATACAAGTGTTTGAGTATTCCAGGCACTCCAATTACAAAGATGTATAAACATACAAAATAATGCATGTGATTGTCTTCTTATTAACAGTTATTATAGTTTATCAATATGGTATATTTATTATGACATATACAGTGTTTTATTTAATATACTAATATTTTAAAGCTACAGCTTTAAGTTTCACAGATTTATTAATTTTTTAATCTGTGAATGCCTAAATACATATATAGTAATATAATAGGAAAAGATAAGACTCAGTAGACAGAAAGGAAAAGGTTTGGACCTGATGTTCCTGAGTGGGGAAAAACACATATTCTGGAACAATGCTGGGAGCCTCTTACCACCGCAAACTCCCTCAGGCATATGGGTCCTCTTAAGAATGTAACAGACACCCATCTACTCCCCCTCAGCTTCTTCTCAGGAATTTGACCATCAGAATACCTAATTAAAATAAGTAAAATAAGTAATAAGTTATATGGTGGATAGTATGACCATAGCCTGACTCCTCCCACAATGAATTCCAGCCAATCAAGAATGACAACCCAGCAGCTACAGTGATCAGGCCAATAGGGTAGGACCTGAGGAGGAACAAGGGCGAAGGGAAGGGGCCCACCCAAAACCTATAAAACGAAGTCCCTTGCCTATAGTTGGGGGCATCTACATTTGAATGCCCCCTCTCTGTAAAGAGAGCTTTCCTACCATTCTCACTTTCTCATCTTATATCTAATAAACTTTTGCCTGCTGCCCATTTTATTTTGTGTCCACCTCTTCATTCTTCAAAGCGGTGAGACGATGAACGTGGGTATTGAGTAAAAAATCTTGCAACAGTAAGGTGTGTTAATAAATCCTTTACTACACATTGTTTCAAGAATAATGCACAGAAAGCCTAAAATTATTATTTTAATCTCTATCTATAAAATCACCATGTTATTTAATGCCTAGATTACCACTTAAGTTTTGTCACAAAAAATGCTTTTATATTCTCTCAAATAATTTTTGAAAAGATTACTTATATTTGAAAGAAAAGTTAAGTTCTTAGTAATCATTACTGTTTGTTGCAGTGTTTTGACACAATTACCTGTAAATATTTTTTGTCTTTAGATACTTATGACTTGTGTGACTTTAAATAAGCAACTTGTGAACAAAATGTATGGAAGCAAAGAGAAAACAGTGATTACTGTTGACTAGGAGTTGGGAATCATAATGGAGATGATATTTAAGTTGTGCACTAAAGAATGAGCAAAACCTTTCTACATTAAGGTTTCCTACTCCCTCTGCCTGTATTTAAGTCTGTCAAAACTCAAGTGAGGGTGGCTTACTCCCTTGCTATAGCAAGTTCGGAAAAAAATAGCCTCTTCCTGTTCTCATTTGGTTGATGTCATCTATCTCCACAAATCCAAATACATTAGCTTTGTGTCTGGATCCTTAGATTGCAAAATTCATTCACATTATGTAGAGATGTCATTAGTTCATTTTTATTGATCTATAGTACGACTGTATCACAAGTTATATATCTGATTAACTGTTGTTAGATGTTTGGTCTCTTTCCGGCTTTGAGCTTTTATGAACAAAGCTGCTATACGAATTTATACATGTCTTATGGTGAATTTATGTCTATTTGGAACTGCTGGTGCAGTTAGCTTTAGTAGACCCTGCCACTTTTACAAACTGGTTAAACCAGTTTACCCTCCCACTGGCAGTGTAATCAGATAGACTTTTACCCTAATTTTTGTTTTGCTTGAAAGTCTTCTCTGCAAAAAAGAGTTGTGTGAATTGAAATTTGATTTAAATACACTTTTGACCATAAGGCTGTATTAAAATTTATGTTTTGTACTGAGTTATCATTAGTTATGAGTTGTACCCAATTGATCAAAGTAACAACATATGTTATGAAGTTGAGAAAATAGTAGTAAACATGAAAAAATGAAAAGCAAAAGTGTACTGGGAAAAAATTACTTATAGAAATGGTTAAGGTTTCTAAAAAGTACTTTACATGTCTATGGATGAATATTAATTATTGCTGGAATGAGATAATATTCAGCATTATTTTATTCTTATTTTTAAAAAAGAATGTTTATTTTGAGAGACAGAGAGAGAGCACAAGTAGGGGAGAGGCAGAGAGAGAGGGAAAGAGAGAATTCCAAGCAGGCTCTGAGTCAAAATCAAGAGTTGGATGCTTAACCAACTGATCCACCCAGTGGGCTCTTACTCTTACTTTTAATTTTTGTTTGTATTAGGTGTTAAAGAACTACGATCACAATGAGGAGACAAGAATAGGAGTGTGCTACCACAATATCACTCAATTTTTGAACTCCTTTTGAGTAATGGGCCAAAACTTATGTAGCGTTCTATTCCAAAACAATTTTTAAATGATCTATACCTGACAAGTGGATGGTGCCCTCTTTCAATATTATTGAAAGCAAAAAACCAGAAACCTCTGATTAACAAAAGAATTTTTGTCTAAGACATTAAAATCACTCACTTTTCAACACGTATACAAATACTTAGGATGGTCCTTTGGCTGCCCTGGAGGTCTTTTTGTTTTTTTGTTTTTTGCATGTTTCTTTACTTGTTTTGAGAGAGAGAGGGCGAGCACAAACGCTTGAGTGCCTGCTTCCCTCCGAGCAGGGGAGGGGCAGAGAGAGAGAATCCCAAGCAGGCTTTGCGCTGTCGGTGCAGAGCCCAATGCGGGACTCAAACTCACCAACCGGGAAATAATTACCTGAGCTGAAATCAAGAGTTGGGTACTTAAGCAACTGAGTCACCCAGGAGACCCTGTTTTGTTCTGTTTTGTCTTTTTAGTCCCTTGTGGGGGGCAACCCACCTAGACATACTAGTCAGGATGGGAGGGAGAGATCTCTTTAGCTAAGATAGAAGGCCCTTGTCCTAACAAAGCTGGGCAAGAAGAAGAATTAGCCTGCACTTCAGCATTTTTTCCAAGTCCATTAATTTTAGGGAAGAACACAGGATTTTTGAGATTTTGGAAATGGATTCTCCTAATAAAACCATTTGTCTATGTAGTCCTTGGTGTAAACTCCAGTTTGAAGGCTGCTATATTAAAGCAGGGATAAAGGGTTTGACTTGGCTCTAAGCCATTATCCAGAGTTTGGACCTCCTTTGAAACCGAGGGATGAGCTACTGAAAGTATGTGGACTAAAGGCAGTCACATGCTTAGTGTTGTACTTCAGGGAATAAACAGAGAATGGCTGAAATCATTCATTCATTCATTCATTCAACAAATGCACTATTTGGTGTAGTGTGTACTCATAAAGAAAACAGTCTCTGCCTTCCTGGAGCTTACATTACAGTGGGGAAAGGAATATAAAAGCATAATGCCAGTTAGTGATAGATAACTATAAAAAATGTGAAACAGGGATTATTCTGGACAGTGCAGATAAAAAGCCCTGTCTTATGGAGCTTACATCCTAATAGGGGAGACTAGAAATAAATGAATCCATAGCATAATTTCAGGTAATGATGAGTGCTATATGAAAAAGTTAAGGGTGTATGCGTGTGAAGAGTAAGGAGTTTAGTTTTTAGAAAGCGTTGTCTGAGAAATGAGGTTGATGCAGGCAGGCTGGGTCCTGCAGGAGGAGCCCGGAGGGTCCTTGGCTAAGTGCAGCAGGATAGAAATCAAATGTGAGCCAGTAGGAAGTGAGAGCAGGGTTTATTGGAGATATATAGGGAGTGCAGGAACAGACAGAGTGTCCAGGAGACTCAGAAGCAAAGGAGAGAGTCTCTTCTTTGCTTAGGGTCTGGGGTTTTTACTGATGATTGTGGTTTGGTGCACATGTTCTCTCTGGCATCCAGGAACTGGTCTGAACAAGGACAGGGGCCATGTGTGCATCATAAGTCACAGATTCCTTGGAGCCAGAGGGTTTTGGCATTGAGATGTCTAGCGCCAGTGGTCCAGAATACACACATGATGGTCTTGCCGGGTCATTCTTACCCAGTCATTCCTGAGATGTCATCTATTGGGCTGGAAGTCTCCAAAGGAATCATTAACTCCTTATCCCTTATGAGAACATATATTAAGGCGTGTGTGTGTGCGTGCGTGCGTGTGTGTGTGTGTGTGTGTGTGTGTGCAGATCCTAGCAAGAATAGAAATAGGTAAAGGAGCTAAAAAAGCAGTTTTTCCCCCCTCATGGGGTCCCTTTAGTTTCCCTATCTCAAGATGATAGTTTAGGAGATCTGAGCCTTGACCTGAATAAAGTGATAAAGTTTGCCATGTGGACATCTATCTGTGTGAAAAGGGTGAAGGAACAACAGTGGGAAGGACAGAGGAAGAGTATGCTTGACATATTTAAGGAAAATAAGAAAACCAGCCTGGCTGAAGCATAGTCAGAAAGCAGAAGTAGAAATGAGTTTGGAAAGGCAGCCAGGAAGAAAGTAACATAGGGGCCCGAGGGCATGGAAAAGACTGCTATTTATGCTGTAGACAGAGAAAGTACTTTGCACTGGTTTCTGTATAAAAAGGATCAGTCTGGCTAATTTACCAAGAATAGAATGCAGGAAGGCAGGATTAAAAAGTTTTGGATTAGGTTGGTAGAGGAGGAAGGTAAATTTATAAACAAGGGGAGAATGGACTAATAATGGTGTCGTGATGCCTTTCTAATGAATGCAAGAGTTACAAAATGAAAAGGAGAAAACAGATTCTTAAGACACTTTGGAGGCTGAGTAACTTGGAAACCAAGTATGGATGGCAGTATGGTTGGAGAGAATGAGGAAAATGGAAGGCCACCCTGAGGCTCTGAAAATTGGTAATTAGGAGGATTGTGGTATCATCAACTAGATCCCAAGACCTGACCTTTACTGTCCTACTCACCGACCTTTGTCCTACATTTTTCCTTAAGTGTTTTTTCCTGCTTTATCTCTTAATTCAGGCAAAAGGAAGGCAAAACCACCCTTCAAGCAGTTCTGACGGGACCTCCAGCCAGCCCAGATCACTCCCACCGCTTTGAGCTTAACTCCCTGATTCACCTGCTCAAGTGGGCAGTGCAGTGACCTCTAGAATAACCAATAATTACCTTTACCTCATTATAATATTAAAACCTCTGCCTAAGGAGGAACACAAACCTCATTTACTTTACAATGCACGTATAGTGCATGTTTCCTTAAGGTGCATGTACGACCTCATGCCCACCTCTACATGCACTGACAAGGATCCCCTTTTAAACTATTCTCCCTAACCCTTGGGTGAGTGGGTGGCTCAGTCGGGTGTCAGACCTCCTCTCAGGTCATATCTCACGCACGGTTTGTTGGTTCAAGCTTCGCATCTGACAGCTTGAAGCCTGCTGCAGATTCTGTGACCCCTTTCTTTCTGCCCTTCCCCTGCTCGTGCTCGCTCTCAAAAATAAATAAACACTAAAAAATTTTTTTTGAAAGGAACCCATACACCCTTGCTCAGAGTTGCAGCTTTGTTAGTTATTTCCTATGATTTCCTTATTTGTTGCAAATAAAATTTCCTTTGTGCAACAATTCACCTCGTGTAGTTTCTCTCTGTGACTCAGCAAGGAGAGAACTCACATTGGTTTGGTTACGGTGGTAGCATTTAGTTACAATAATAGAAATTAAGACGAGTTTGGGAGAGAACAGGGCAGATGGTGGATTTTGATTATGTTGAGTGTATCTTGATATAGATGTTCAGCTGATATCGACCATAAATTTACTCCTGTCTCCAAATAGATAAAGTGGAGGCCATTTTCACGCATTTCAAGGAAAAAGCAAGGAACTATTCTTTTGCGAGTAATTACTATGGGCAAAAATGCTCACATAATAGTGGGAAATCAAAAGTCTGGGAGACAGAGAAGAGAGATTTATTCGTAAATACCTTTAAAAAAGGCAGCATAGAATTGTATATAATAATGGCTATCGAGCTTGATTGCCCAAGTTCAAATTCCTGGTATGCCTTTTTCAAATTGTATGACTTTGAGTTGGATCTTCTGGTCTTAGTTTCTTTATGTGAAATTGTTACAATAAGACTTATCTGATAAGGTTGTTGTGGAGCAGTTCTTAATCTGGAGTCCATGAAATTTGGGGAAACTTGAAATGGAAAAAAATTAACCTTATTGGTACTAACCTCTCATGAAAAATCTTGTTTTCTTCAATTATAAAGCAGAAAGCAAACCATGGTGGTATTAACAGTACGTACGGCTTTGTTTCCTGCAGAAATTACAAACTACAAATAACTTCGTATCACAGTGTTGCAGGATTTTTTTTTACCTCGGTTCCCCGGGGTTCTTTGTCTCACCGCCTGGAAGAATGAAGCCGTGGACACAAAATGAGCAGCAGGCAAAAGTTTATTAGAGTGTAAGAAAGTAAGAGTAGTACGAAAGCTCTCTTTACAGAGAGGGGGCATTTGACAGTAAATGCCCGCTACAATAGGCCAGTGTCCTTTTAGAAGATTCTGGTCAGCCCTCTCTTCTTTCCTGCCTCGTTCCTTCCCAGGGCCTACCCTTATTGGCTTGAAACCTCTAGTTCCTGGGTTGTCCACTCCTGATTGGCTCGATTCCATCGTATGAGGGGTGGTCTATGGCTATATCATTCCTTGTGGGTCAAACGTTTTCTAGTCTACTTATTTTTAGTTAGGTCTTTTGTCAAATTCCTGAGGAAAACTTGAGGGGGAGTAGGTAGTGTCTTTCACCTTCTTAAGAGGAACCTTATGCCTGAGGGGGTTTGCTGCAGACTACGCCCGGCATTGTTCCAAAATACTAGTTTCTCCCCATCCAGGGATCTCAGGTCCTTTCCCTCTCTGCCTACTGAATCCTATCTTTTCCTATGATAACAGTACGGTAGTCGATTTTATTTTTAAGTAATCTCTACACCCAGCCTGGGACTGGAACGCACAACCTGGAGGTCAAGAGTCACAGGCTGTACCAACTGAGTCAGCCAGGTGCCCCCGTAGCAGATATTTCGAAATACTGTTTATCATCCTCGCTATTTCAGTATTACCATATTTACTAGAATTGGTGTTAGATACAGTTAGATTTGATACTATTGCAGGGTTTATTTACAGCCCTCATGCTACTTAGCTGGCCAAGGATCCTACAATTCTGTCTCTTGGTCAGTTACAATCACCCTGTGAAGTCCGAACGCTTATACGGTGGTTCTTACATCTTCCATTGCTTTCCAGTATTTCCCCAAGTACAAATGTTGTTGACCACTGCGTCAAAAGAGGTGAATTGTTTTCATTTGGATAATGGTATTTCACTATACTTGATTCCTTTGTAATCTATGAATTTAATTTATGCAGTTAGAAATACTGTTTTAAGACTGGGCCCAGTAGGCTTCATCAGACTATCAGAGGTGTTCATGATCCAAGAGAAGAAACCTTGCCATGGAATAAAAGGTACACCAGAACAGTATTTGGTGCATATCAGATATTCAGTAAACAGCCTGCTGCTTTGTTCTTAAAATGTTCAGAGAGCAGGAAGTGAATGAAGGGCTCCTCGGGCCCCTCAATTGGGGCTGCAGAAACAGCTGTGAAGTTGCAGGCGGCCACTATGCATCCAGGGGATTATATTCCGTGGCTTATGTTAGAGGCTTGAGAGGGCTCAGTATGTGAGCCACAGCTGTCTCAAAAAACGTCCCATGGAAACGGAGATGGCCCATGGGCGAGGGGGGCCAGGCAGGTACTAATTCCTTAAGTTGCTCCTCTATCGTCCAAAAGGCAATTAGGCCTGTCTGTGGCTACAGGTAAACAGGAATTTAGTCCCGTTGGACTGAACCGGGCCCTCGCATATTCCTGGAGACTCGCACCGGTTTCAGTAACATGAGAGCATTCGGTCACCCGGCTGGAGAACGGAGCCCCAGCGCGGCGCGGGTCTCTAGGAGAGCTCCGGCGCCCAGGGCTCAGCAAGGCGCGCACGAGGCCCCGGCTCCCTCGCCACGCCCACTTCCTGCCCCATCCCGGGCCTTTCCAGGTTCCCTCTCCGGTGAACCGGATGCTCTGTCAGTTTCCTCCTCCGCGTCCTCGGCGGCCTCCGCTTCCCTGGCGAAGCCGCAGGCGCCCACGAGGGCACAGGCCGGGGGCACCCGGCGGCTGGCCTGGCAGGAGTAGGACGCCGGGAGGAGCTGGGCGCGCACGGTTACCGAGCGTGGAGGAGACACTGCCCTGCGGCGATGGGTGCCAGGGGCGCTCCTTCACGCCGGAGGCTGGCGGGGCGGCGGCTGCGATACCTGCCCACCGGGAGCTTTCCCTTTCTCCTCCTCCTGCTGCTGCTCTGCATCCAGCTCGGGGGAGGACAGAAGAAAAAAGAGGTAGAATGAATCCCTTGACCTTCCGGGTGGGCCCAGGCTGGCTGGGGCGGGCCGGGCGGCGGCGTTGCCAGGCAGCTTCTCCGCGTTGCTAGGCAGCCGGGCCGCTGGCGTGGGCGAAAGCGGCCTTGGGGCGCCAGCGGAGCGGTTGGGGGGCCTTGGGGCGAGTCCTTTTTGCCTCGCAGTCACGGATGTAGGGTTATCGTGGTGTTTGCTCAAAAACAGTACAGCATCGTCTTCCACTCTGCGCTTTAGCACCGAACTGTTTCAGACTCACGGCGCTTTTGATCCTCGGAGGCCGAGGTTTGGGCCCTTGAGTCCCTGAAAGGGGGTGTGTTGGGTGTGAAAATACTCTTCAGGAATATTTGTAAACCTGTGAGACTTGTTTGTCCTTCAGGTTCAGTACCCAGCTCCCTTCGATGCTCGATTAAAGCGGAGCGTATTGGGAATGTGTTTTAAGTTTGTATTCGTAATTACACATTTTTAAAGCTGTAGGTTTATTTGCTTACTTATGTTGAACTCCTTTGAGAATAAACTCACATTTTTTAAGTTATGTAAATTTGTTTGTGAAGTGAAGATCACCTGATTTAAACCTTGGTCCTCTAATGACTTCGATGAGAGGGTTGAAGTCACTATATTTAAAATAGTAGAGTTATTGGTGAATTTCAGTTATCCATCCTTCCCTTAGATACTCAGTCTAGAAGGATCAGAAAAAAAATTCTTTTGGAAATGTGAGTAGTGTTTCGTACATTATTTTAGTAAGAGTATTCGCTGTAGTTCAAGATAGTTTTTACCGGTGAAGTATTACACACACGTGCCTCAAAATCTAATTCGGGTTTAAAATATTACCACACGTTTCTTGATAGCTGAGTAGAGAAACAGCCTCATGCGCAAAATAATTGTGATTCTCTTTATCTTTACCTGAAACAACTCTGAACTCAATATGAACTTCTTCCCTTTAGCTTTTTAATTTTAGCATGAAAGCATGGCATACAGGATTCTTGTTGGAGTTCCGGTAACAGGTTTAGAGAAGAACTGTTAAAATTAAAACTGTATTTACAAGTATAAGTTAAAGGTACATTTTCTAGCATTTGGTATTTATAGACCACATTCCAAGAGTTTTAGGTGTCATAGTTTTTCTTGAGGGAGGGGATTAAAAGGTGGGTTTTTTTTTTTTTTTTTTTTTTTGCCGATTATCACAGCAGAGGGCAGTAAAAAATGATGAAGGATTTCATGGAAATTCTGATGACCACAGTAACTTTCTTTTTTTTTTTTTTAATTTTTTTTTCAACGTTTTTTCATTTATTTTTGGGATAGAGAGAGACAGAGCATGAACGGGGGAGGGGCAGAGAGAGAGGGAGACACAGAATCGGAAACAGGCTCCAGGCTCCGAGCCATCAGCCCAGAGCCTGACGCGGGGCTCGAACTCACGGACCGCGAGATCGTGACCTGGCTGAAGTCGGACGCTTAACCGACTGCGCCACCCAGGCGCCCCAACCACAGTAACTTTCAATTGGAAGAAAAAAAATCTGAACGGACTGAAAAGTGTGCATCTTCAAAGCGTCTTAGTATTTCCAATTGTGTGACAACTTTAACAGATGACAACACTGGTTACCTTAGTACAATGACAATAAACTAACATCTGTTCCATTACCATTTTTTATAAAAGACATTTTAAATGAAAAATTAGGGAGAAAATTGTTGAGGATTAGAAAAGGATGTCTTCCAAAACCACTTTTGTTTTTCTTAAACAGGAGAGTCTAATACTACTACATCGTGGTATTGCAGAATGCACATATTTAAGGAAAAGAAGAGGGAAATAACAAATAATTGAAGTTTTAATACTTTGCTCAATGAGTATACATATCTGGAATGTAATCTAGTTGGGTAGCTGGTACTCAGTTCTCTGAGAATACACTCACATTATTTAAGTTACACAAATTTGTGAAGTTCAGAGCACCTGATTCAATCTTAGTCCTTAATAACTTGGAGGCTGTGATCTCTTTAAATACTGGAAGAAAAATATACTTTACTGGAAATAGTGGAAAGTGGTTGGTCTCTCGTGGTTCCAGGGTTGTTTTGAACATGTCACTTCATTCTTTGCTCAGTTTAGAGCCTGATGCCCTTATAACGTTTGACACCGTTGAACCAGCAAGTATAGCAGTTGGAACTTAGTTTACTACAAAAAATGTTACTGACATAAATACTTGAGGAGTTCACTTGACATTAATAGTGTATTCCTTTATTCTGGGGGCGGGAAGGGGCTAAGTTGAAGTCTAAAGTTGAACCTGGAACCAAGAATGGGCACTAGTTGCTTTTAGGAAGTAATAGTTATGACAGTAATAGCTATCACTGTAAGTTTTTGAGTCAGACAGGTGGTCCAGTTACAACTGAGTCACTAATTGTATGACATCAGGCAAACAACCTAACTTCCTTGAACTTTAATTTCTTTGTTTTAAAACACATATATAGGGGCGCCTGGGTGGCTCAGTCGGTCGAGCGTCTGACTTCAGCTCAGGTCATGATCTCACGGTTCCAGGAGTTCGAGCCTCGCGTCGGGCTCTGTGCTGAGGGCTCGGAGCCTGGGGCCTGCTTTGGCTTCTGTGCCTCCCTCTCTCTCTGCCCCTCCCCCGCTCATGCTGTGTCTCTCTCTCTCTCTCAAAAATAAACATTCAAATAAAAAAATTTTAAACACAGAATACCTACATCTCAGGTTTGTCAATGGGATTAAATAAGACTGTATATAAATTACTTAGTGCAGTGCCTAGAGCATAACAGATGGTCAGTACTAGTGGCTATTATTATGTGTTCTTCATTTAAATGAGAGCATTAGACATGATGAGATCCTAAAATGTGATAAAATATTTTTCAATTTTCTTTTTGCTAAATAAAGTGATTTCATTATTATTGTGAAATTTATAGTTACTGAAATAAGTTTTTTATTTTATCATGACACATGGAGAATTCCACACTCTTACTTTGTTGGAGAACTTCCCAGATGGGAGATTTTGCAGCATGGAAGAATTGGTCGTATTCATGGATGTGTGTATATGTGTGTCTACATATATATTTTTATATATATTTCTTCATGAAGACATTTAATTCAGTAGAAAATAATTTTGTTATATTCTCTAAGATTGTAGTGAAGAGAAATAGTTGGGTGAATTGGCAAAAAAGATTAGAGACTTTATAGTCACTTTCCTTAATTACATTCACTGTAGTCATTAAACTAATTTTTGAATCCTCTTGTTAAGTGATAGAAACTTGTGGAAGACTGTACCTTCTTAGTAGTAGATCATTTGCTTATGTAGTGCATCGTATTTTTTTTAAATTTTGACCGTTTCTCTATTTCTTATATTGTTAACACTTATTAGTTGATCAGTTTCATTTAGAATTGTTTTACATTATAATAACACGTTTTGATAATATAAAAGGAGCTAAAATTCTGTAATTATTTTAAAAGGATTTATTGACTTTGACATCATCAAAAGTGGCTATTATAGTAACTTATCCTTTATGTTAGCTAATGGGCTTGGATATGTAGGTAGCAATAAATATGCAATATGAAAAATTGAACAGCTCATAAATATTTTTGCCAAGCGGGGCGCCTGGGTGGCGCAGTCGGTTAAGCGTCCGACTTCAGCCAGGTCACGATCTCGCGGTCCGGGAGTTCGAGCCCCGCGTCAGGCTCTGGGCTGATGGCTCAGAGCCTGGAGCCTGTTTCCGATTCTGTGTCTCCCTCTCTCTCTGTCCCTCCCCCGTTCATGCTCTGTCTCTCTCCCAAAAATAAATAAACGTTGAAAAAAAAATTAAAAAAAAAAAAAAAATTTTGCCAAGCAATATGATTATGTAAATGAAATATCTCAATTGCCTCTGATGTAACTTCTGTGTGTCGTTAATGGTTTGAAGCACATTTTATACTGAGATGTATATATCCAGTTGTTTTTTAGTGGCAGAGCCATGAAGTAGATGCTTCACTATCTTAGCGAGTTAAGAAAAGGGAGAGGATGGAAGTAAGCAATGGATCTTACCTTTAAGCAAAGAACTTAAGTGGAAAAAAAGTGTGTAAATATACGAGCACAACTTTAAGAAATGCCTAGTAATTACACGTGGGTACGTATACATGTAGACACAGATTCTGCCACTGCAGGTAGTTTCAGCTAGGTTAGATTTTGTGTACAGTGACTCCTTGCTGAGTAATTGGAACTGACAGGTCTTACTCAGAATGGCCCAAACTCCTTGCCAAGTCTGTGAGAGCTTAGCCTGCCGCATTTCCACAGATGATGGCAGAAGGCATGGAATTCCTGGATGACAAGTGGACGGTTTATTACAGCAGCGGATTTGCCAGAGTGTCAGCATTTATGCTGATGATGCAGGTTAGATGACTGCTACAAGTGCAGGAAGTTGTGTAGCGGGAGAGAAACCTTGAGCTTAGGGAGCTTAGGTCTTTTATAATGGACACTAAGCTTGTTTGACCTTTGACCCAGGGGAGACATTATTAAACCGGAAAATAAATAGATCTGCTCTTTGTCTAGAAAGGACCTGTCTTCCGAGGCTTGGGTGCTAAATGCCCCCGAAAAGATGTCAAGAACAAAGTCAGTTAGGCCTTGTGCTTGCATGTTATGTCGAAATCCACGAAGAATTATTTCCTTAAGTGAGAGAGAGTAACTTAAGCAAAAGAGAATGCTGGGATATTTTCCTCCATGTGCATACCCCACCAGTATGTTCAGTCCCGTATGTGTAGTCTGTTCCACATGAAAGACGCAGGGGAAGAGCAGAAACATGTAACGTGAGCCACAGATTGATCAGCGCTTATCTTTTGCCACATTTACTTTTGCATTTTCTCAATATTCAGTGAGTTTGGATAGGAGTGGCATCTGGAAGCCAGTGACTGACATTGTTTATTTTGGTAGTCTCCAGGGTTTATTCGTCGAGTCAGACGATCTTATGATTCCTTCTTTCCATAAGAGTACCTCTTGGAGTATTGTAAACTCATTCCACCAAGATAGAAAATTTACCTTTGCTTAAGTATAGGAATGGCTGTTGTTCCCCTGCTAGAGAACAGGTAAATCATGAACAATGTATGTATTATATAACATTGAGTGTGTACATGTGTATGAGCGTGCATGCAGCATGCAACGTGGGGACCAACTAGTAGTGTTTAGGTCAGTCTCCAGTTTTTTTTAATTTTATTTTATTTTTGAGAGAGAGAGAAAGAGCACGTGCATGTGTGAGCAGGGGTGAGGCAGAGAGGGGGGCAGAGGATCCGAAGCAGGCTCTGTGCTGACAGCAGTGAACCCGATGCGGGGCTTGAACTCATGGACCGTGAGATCATGACCTGAGACAAAGTCGGACGCTCAACTGACTGAGCCACTCAAGCGCCCCAATCTCTACCCAGTTTTTATCTACTGAACAAGATTTCTGCAGCTTCTCAAATTGAGCATATCTAAAGGGGAACTCTTAATCTTTCTTTCTGCCCATCTGTTTTCTTTTTTTAATTTTCTTTTAACGTTTATTTATTATTGAGAGACACAGAGTGTGAGCAGGGGAGGGGTAGAGAGAGGGGGAGACACAGAATCTGAAGTAGGCTCTAGGCTCCAAGCTGTCAGCACAGAGCCTGATGCAGAGCTCGAACTCCCAAACTGTAAGATCATGACCTGAGCCGAAGTCAGGCGCTTAACCGACTGAGCCACCCAGGTGCTCCTGGCCCATCTGTTTTCTAAGTGCTATTAACAGTGCTGTTTTATGGGGAACAACTTTTACCATCCCTAGAACCTCATTTTTTAAGTAATCACTTGCCAGTATAATATATATTTGGAGCTCTTACCCTGTATTTTGCACGTTGTATACAGAAAGGCTGGCTTTACGTAATTTCCTCGGGAGTTGTACGTAGATTAAAGGAGAACATCTTGGAAAAATAGGATTTCTCTCAATACATAGCTATGGAAAACTTAAATATTCAGTTGGAATATTAAAATTTCAAAAGCGTTATTCAAAACAATAGGTAATATGTTTTTTCCTAATAATTGGTATCTGCCTATGCCAGAAGAAAAAAGATCAACAATGAGGTTATGGAGTCCTTCAAAATCTGTGATAAAAGTCTTAACATGGAAGAGTAGCACTCTGCAGCTATTAATGAACTGAAGAGTAAGAATAAAAGAAAGTCTTCACTAGTGTATTTATTGTTATTAAAGTTTTGGTTGATCATATAAAGATACGTAATTAGTTTGACATTTGGAGGTAAAGAAATTTTTCTCCACTGCATGTTACCATGACCCGACTACCTGTAGAACTCTAGTACCTTTAATGAAAAGGGGTACTTCAGTATAGGTTGAATAAATTGTGATGCTGATTTTATTAATGGAACTTTCTGTTGTTTATCTTAGGAGTGTATTTTTAGAGATGGCTTAACATTATCGGTATGATTTGACTCAACTTTTGGAAGTACTTTATTTCAGAGTCTTCAGTGCTTGGAAACAAAACAAACCATTGGGAAATTAGTTTATATGAGTATTGTGGTAAAACTTAGGGTACAGAATTCATTGTAAATCATGGAATCTGTTTACTGTTCATACCAAGTATTAAATTGAGATATCTTAGGATAACTCATTGAATTTAACAAACTTGGAAGGAAGTCTAAATTATATTAGAAAATGACAAAAAAATAACAGTAGAACAGATAGGAGATAGAATGTTAGGCATTTCATGTACTTAGATACAATCTTTATAATATCTTTGCTTGATGGTTTGGCAGACAGCTTTGTTTGCCTTACCTTTATCTTTGCCGACAGTACCTTGTTTTCATTTAGAGAAACTGGAACTATCTTAAGCCCAAAACATTTTTCTTAGTCAAAGATTATATCATGATTATCTAGTACCTTGCAGATTATTGGTTTAGTAGTGAGCACATAAATTATATGGGACTTGTGATAAGTTTCCACTTCTTTTATAAAGGACACAAGGAAAAGAAATTCTCTCTTCATGTCTTCAGTATATGAATATGAGAATGTGATGCTTGAGTTGCTGAACCCATCTTATAAACATGAAAGTATAAGCCTGAGGGCAAAAACCAGTGGGTTCCTGATGTCAGGGTAGAAAAATGGAAAGAACATGGGTGTTTGATGACATGACTTAACTAGCCTTGTAATTTCTCTAACTCTGGAATCCTTGTTATATGTTAGTAAGATTTATATTGTTCATTTTGAAATGAATTTCTGATTTTTTGTATTTGAAAGCATTCTACCAAGGAAAGTTATCTTATTTTAAGGGTTTTACCCATGATTGTGATTTACCCAACTTGTAACTTTACAGTTTTACTCAAAGACTTCTTTTTTTTTTTTTTAAATGTTTTTTATGTTTATTTAGTTTTTGAGAGAGACAGAGGGAGAGACAGTGCATGCCCGTGTGCATGGGAGCAAGTGAGCGGGGGAGGGGCAGAGAGAGCGGGGGAGGGGCTGAGCTGTCAGCACAGATCTTGAGGGGGGGCTTGCACCCCACAGACTGCAAGATCATGGCCTGAGCCAAAGTTGGTCACTCAACCGACTAAGCCACCCAGGCACCCCTATTTACCTCTATGTTGTGTTAGGAGCTTAACAATTACCTAGCTATAAGACCCTCTTTGTAAATTATATGTAAATTATATGTTAGATGTTAAAGGACTTTTTACATACATATAGCTCTCCCTTATCTTTGAATGTTAACAGTCATTATTAGGAGTCTGTATATGCTTTGGAAATGTGTTTGGAAGTGAATTTTCCATGTGTTCCTTTTATTAACGTAACTGTTTTTATTGTATGAATTGAAGTTCTCTAAGTATTATATATCCAAAAGATTGTAGGAAGGAAATTTGGGAATAAATTTATTATATGCCTTAAAAGCTTTTAGCCCAAGAAAGGAGAGAAATAATTAGTTATGCCTCAGATAGATATATTTGCTGTATGAGGTTTTCTATGTGAATGCTTTAAAAAAATACTTCTTTTGCTTTTGTGTATGTAATAGATTGGTACCTAGTTTCATTTTAAAGACTGCCGGATAGGGGCGCCTGGGTGGCGCAGTCGGTTAAGCGTCCGACTTCAGCCAGGTCACGATCTCGCGGTCCGTGAGTTCGAGCCCCGCGTCGGGCTCTGGGCTGATGGCTCAGAGCCTGGAGCCTGCTTCCGATTCTGTGTCTCCCTCTCTCTCTGCCCCTCCCCCGTTCATGCTCTGTCTCTCTCTGTCCCAAAAATAAATAAACGTTGAAAAAAAAAAATTAAAAAAAAAAAAATAAAGACTGCCGGATAAACTAGAGGAAGACAACTTTATTTTAAAAATGATCATATTTTAATAGTCTTTTGGTTTACATTTGAGTTTAAGATTAAGCAAAAGAAAAGTTGAGACCTCCACCCCTCTCCCCCCCATTGAGGATATTGTGCAATGCAGATTGTTCCATGTTTTTTATTTGTTTTTTTTAGCATTGGAGCTTTCAGAATGAATAAAGGATTTTTCTCCTGCTCAGGGAGGTGAAATGGTGTGCTCTATCTTGCTTTGTTTCCTGTACATTCTCCTCCTGGAAAGTTCATGGGGAGAAAGAGTGGCTGAATCAAGATGTAATACTGTCCTAATGGTACTCTGTTTTAATTTAGCTTCCTGTTGACAGGTACGTGAGTCACATGCTTTGATGTTGGACTGTATTCCAAATCGTAATGAGAATAGTAACCATAGATGTTTTCAAAAACAAAATACTGCATTATGGGATGTTAGAGCAGGAGAGTCAATTTTCAGGCTAAATAACAAAGTTGGGACTAGAAGTTAGGTTTCCTGACACCAGAGGTTATATTTCCATATTCTCATGTTCATTTAGGCTGTAAAGTTCTTCCTCCCTGCTCTCTCTTCACTACTTTCGTTATACTATTTTTTCCTGTGTCGTTTCATAGCTGATATTTTAACTCTGTAACTTCCTCTTCATGGGTACTTGTTTCTCAAAGTCTGAAATGACTAAAAATTTGGCAGATGTAAAACCCTATTAATACTGCTTGGATTTGACTCCTTTGAGAACATGGTTTATAAAATTAAGCCATCTGTTTCTTTATGAAGCTTTAAATAAATGAATTTAGGTTTAGGTAAACCTAAATCACAATAGTCAGAACTCTAAAACAGCGCAGGACCCAAACCAGTGCCTCCTACATACAGTCCCTAATACTAAGTAAAGCATGTTCACATGTCTGTTTGCCAAAGCCAGAAATCTGGGCACATTTCACTTAGTCTCAAATCTTTACTTACACGTGACTTTTTCCACACTCCTTTCCCCACCCCAGCTAAAGATACCCTGAGACTTGTCTTGACCATGGCTGTCTTTGAGGAGTACTGTTTACCTGCTGTTTCAATGCCATAGGGTGCATTCCACAGTTCTTTGCATGCTGGTAGTGCTTTTCCTGAGTGAGCCTTTGTCTACCTTTCCTGTTTGCTGTCTCCAGTGTTTCCATGCTTCTCTCCAGTGTTAACTTAAGTCAGTTATCCCCACTTCCCCATTTCAGATGAGGGACTTCTCTGTGCTCACACAAATGGAACTTTGTACTTATTTCTTTATAACACTTCTGTGAATTGTCTCTTGTCTATCATTTTTATTATACAAGCCCTTTGAAGAAAGTTGTTTTTTTTTTTTTTTTTTTTTTTTTTTCTTCATATCTCTACCTGCATATTCAGGCATAGTGCCTTGCAGTTGGTAAATGCTTAGTAAAGTTCGGTCAAGTTACTTAATCTCTCTAAGCCTCTTTTCCTTATCTGTAAAATGTGGAGAGTATGTTAGTCCTTGCTGTAGAGCTGTGAGCTTTACATGACTTAATCCTGCAAAGTACTTGGCAGCATGGTGCATGGAACGTAGTAAATGCTTAATGTTAGCTTTGGTGCTGATCCTGGTGAATGAATTGTAGGATGTATTATGGGTTGGTTTTTTTTTTTTTAATTTTTTTTTTCAACGTTTTTATTTATTTTTGGGACAGAGAGAGACAGAGCATGAACGGGGGAGGGGCAGAGAGAGAGGGAGACACAGAATCGGAAACAGGCTCCAGGCTCTGAGCCATCAGCCCAGAGCCTGACGCGGGGCTCAAACTCCCGGACCGCGAGATCGTGACCTGGCTGAAGTCGGACGCTTAACCGACTGCGCCACCCAGGCGCCCCTATGGGTTGTTTTAAATGGATAGTACAAATTGATTTGGCGTCACAAGAGAAAAGTTAAAAATCATAATTTTTCATAAATATTTTGTTTTCCTGTTTGACAAGTTTTTGTTTTCCTGTTTGACAAGTTCTGCTACTGAATTGGCTCTAGAGAATGTCATTGCTTTCATCACTGCCAGACATGAGTTCTTTTACTATTTGACTTACATAGCATTTTACATTGTTGGCTATTGCTCCCTCACCCTCCCTACCCCCAGCTTTATTGACATATAATTGACACATAAAATTTTGAATATTTAAGGTGAGCAACATGCCGACTTGATACACTTATATATTGGAAAATGATTATCACCATAGACTTCAGTAACACTCCCATCGCATCACATAATTGCCATTCCCTTTTTCTGGTGAGAACATTTAAGATTTATAACTTTCCAGTGTGTAATACATTACTGTTAAGTATAATCACAGTACTGAGCATTAGATTATGAGAACTTACCTTTTATCTGGAAGTTTGTATCCTTTGACCAATATCTTCCTATTTCCCCCACCCTCACTCACTTCCTGTGACCACCACTCTACTCGGTTTCTACAAATTTTTCTTTGATTCCACATATAGGTGAAATCATACAGTATTTGTCTTCTCTCTATCTTATTTATTTCACTTAGCATAATGCCTTCAGTATCAATCCATGTTGTTGCAAATGGCAGGATTTCTTAGTTTTTCTGTGAATGAATAATATTCCGTTGTGTGTGTGTGTGTGTGTGTGTATGATATGGTTTATATATGATGTATATTCATTTTATATATATATATATGCCATGGTTTCTTCATTGTCCTGTTTCAGTGAACACCTACATTGTCTTCATGAGTTGGCTGTTGTAAATAATGCTGTTATGAACATGGGGTGCAGATATCTTTTGGAGTTAGTGCTTTCATTTTGTTTGGATATGTTCTCAGAAGTGGAATTGTTAGATTACATGGTACTTCTATTTTTAATTTTTTGAGGATCCTCTATTCTGTTTTCCATGGTGACTATACCAGTTTATAGTTCCACCAGTAGTGTATGAGGATTCCCTTTTCTCCACATCCTCACCAGCATTTGTTATCACTTGTCTTTATTTTTTCTAGTTGTATTCAGAAATCATTGACATACATCATTACAGAAGTTTAAGATGTACAGCATGATTATTTGATTTACATATATTGTGAAGTGATTACCACAATAGGTTTAGCTAACCTCCATCTTCTCATATAGATACAGTAAAAAGAAAAGAAAGAAGAAAAGAAAAATATCTCTTTTTGGTGAGAATTCTTAGGACTTTTAACAGTTTTCTTATACATCATACAGTAGCGTTAGCTGTAGTCATTATGTTGTACATTATATCTCTAGTACTTGTATATGGGAGCTTGTACCTTTTGACCATAGTCCTCCAATTTTATTTTTTTATTTATTTATAGAGAGAGAGGGAGAGAGAGAGAGGGAGGGAGGGAAGGAGGGAGGGAGAGGGAGAGTGGGGCAGGGAGAGATAGAGAGAATCCCAAGCAGGCTCCATACTGTCAGCCTAGAACCCAATGTGAGGCTGGAAACTATGAACCATGAGATCATGACCTGAGCTGAAACCAAGAGTTGGACACTCAACCGACTGAGCCACCTAAGTGCCCCCATATTCCTCCAATTATTCTACTCCTCACTCTGCCTCTGGTAATCACAAGTCAAGTGTGATCTCGTTTTCTGTTTATTATTTTTCTTAGATTATACATATAAGTGAAGTCATACAGTATTTCTCTTTCTCTGCCTTATTTTACTTAGCATAATGCTAAACATAATTTTACTTAGCATAATGCCTTTAAGGTCCATCCATGTTGTTGCAAATGGTAGTATTTCCCAATTTTTTTTATGGGTAATGTTCTATTCTGTGTGTATGTATATACATATGTGTGTGTGTGTGTGTGTGTGTGTGTGTGTGTGTGTGTGTCCCACAACTTCTTTAGTCATTTATTTATTTATTTTTTTTTTTTTAAATTTTTTTTTTTCAACGTTTATTTATTTTTGGGACAGAGAGAGACAGAGCATGAACGGGGGAGGGGCAGAGAGAGAGGGAGACACAGAATCGGAAGCAGGCTCCAGGCTCTGAGCCATCAGCCCAGAGCCCGACGCGGGGCTCGAACTCACGGACCGCGAGATCGTGACCTGGCTGAAGTCGGACGCTTAACCGACTGCGCCACCCAGGCGCCCCTCTTTAGTCATTTATTGACAGACACTTAGGTTGTTTCCATGTCTTGGTATTGTAAATGATGCTGTTATGAACATGGCGGTGCAGATACCTTTTTGAGTTAGTGTTTTTGTTTTCTACATACCTGGAAGTGGAATTGGTGGATCATATGGTAGTTCTAATTTTATGCTTTTAAGGATCCTCCATTCTGTTTTCCATAGTGACTGTATCAGTTTACAATCCCACCAAGAGCATATCTATGGGTTCTTTTTTCCATCTGTTTGATAGGCATTCTAACAGGTATTGGCTTTTTTTGGTTGTTTTTGTTTTTGTTTTTGATCATGGCCATCCTAACAGGCATGAAGTGATAACCCATTGTGGTTTTGATTTGCATTTGTCTGATGACTCATAATGTTTATCTTTGCATGTACCTGTGCCCTTTTGTGTATCTTCTTTGGAAAAAATGTTTGTTCAGGTTTTTTGCCCAGTTTTTTTAATAGGATTTTTTTTTCTATTGAGTTGTATTGATTGTATATTTTGGAGATTAACCCCTTATCAGATACATAGTTGCGAATATGTTTTTCTGTTCTGTGGATTATTTTTTTACTTTTTTGTGGTTTCTTTTTGCTGTGCAGAAACTTTTTAGTTTGACATGGGCCCACTTATTTTTTATTTTGTTGCTTGTACTTGAGGTGTCATAGCCAATCATTGCTAAGACGCATGTCAAGGGCTTTTTGTTCCTATATTTTCTTCTAGGGGTTTTGTGGTTTCAGGTCTTACGTTTAAGTGTTAATCCATATCAGTTTTATTTTTGTGTGGTGTAAGATGGAAATCTAGTTTCATTCTTCTACATGTGAATATTCAATTCCCCAGCACCATTTATTGAAGAGATTGTGTTTTCTCCACTGAGTGTTCTTGACTCTCTTAGTTGACTGCAGATGCTTGGGTTTATTTGTGAGCCCTTGAGTCTGTTACATTGATATATATTTGTCTGTTTATATGCCAGTACCATACTGTTTTGATTACTGTAGCATTGTAACATACCTGGAATTAGGAAGTGTATTGTTTCCTACTTTGTTCTTTCTCAGGATTGCTTTGGTTATTTGGGGTCTTTTGTGGTTTCATATACATTTTAGGATAGTTTGTCTACTTCTTTAAAAATGCCATTGGAATATTGATAGGGATTGCATTGAATCTATAGATAGCTTTTGGTAGTATGAACATTTAATAATATTCTTCCAATCCGTGATCATGGGATACTTTTCCATTTATTTGTGTCTTCTTCAGTTTCTTTCAGTCTTGTAGTTTTCAGAGTACAAGTTTTTCAACTCCTTGGTGAAGTTTATTCCTAGTATTTTATTAAAGTTAATGTAAATGGAATTGTGTTTTATTATTATTATTATTTTTTTTAGATTATTTAATGTTAGTGTATATAAATGCTTTTGATTTTTGCTTGTTAAGTTTGTGTTCTGTAACTTTACTGAATTCACTGATTTAGATCTAACAATTTTTTGGTGGAGTCTTTAGGACTTACTATGTATAAAATCATGTCATCTGCAAATAGAGACAATTTTACTTCTTCCTTTTGATTTTGACACGTTGTATTTCTTTTTCTTGCCTGATTGTTCTGGCAAGGGCTTTCAGGCCTATTTTGAGTAAGAGTGATAGGAGTGGGCACCTTATTTTGTTCCTGATCTTAGAGGAAAAGCTTTCAACCTTTCATCATTATGATACTAATTTTGGGCTTATTATCTAACACATTTATTATGTTGAAGTATATTTATTCTATACCTAATTTTGTAAGAGTTTTTATCATAAATGGATGTTGACTTTTGGCAAATTTCTTTTCTGTGTCTTTTGAGATAATTATGGTATTTTTCATTCTATTAATGTGATGTATCACAATGATTGATTTATATATGTTGAATGATATTTGCACCCAAGGTATAAATTTCACTTGATGATGATGAATGATCCTTTGAATGTGCTATTGAACTCAGTTTTCTAGAATTTATTGAGAATTTTTTCATCTGTATTCATCAGGGATATTGGTCTGTCATCTTCTGGTAGTGTCCTTTCCTGGCTGGTATCAGGGTGATGCAAGTCTTCTAAAATGAATTTTAGATTGTTCTTTCTTTGAGTTTTTGGAAGACTTTGAGAAGCATGCATTGATTCTTTAAATGTTTGGTAAAATTCACCAGTGAAGCCATTTGGTCCTGGGCTTTTCTTTGTTGGAGATTTTTGATTACTGATTTAATCTCCTTATTAGTAATTGGTGTATTGATAATATTTTTTCCTGATTCAGTATTGGCAGTTTGTATATTTTTAAGAATTTTTCCATTTCTTCTAGGTTGTCCAGTGTGTTGGCAATGTAGTTGCTCTTAATAACCTCTTATGATTCTTTGTATTTTTGTGGTGGCTATTGTAATATTTTCTTTTTTATTTGTAATTTTGTTGATTAGGGTCTTCTGTCTTTCTCATTGGTTAATAAACCTAAAATTCTGTCAATTTTATTTTTTCAAAGAACCAACTCTTAGTTTGGTTAATCTTTTCTATTGTTTTCCTGTTCTCGATTTCATGTATGCCTGCTCTAACCTTTATTATTCATTCCTTCTGCTAACTTTGCATTCAGTTTGTTCTTCTTTTTCTAGTTCTATAAGGCGTAGAATTAGGTTATTTGTTATCTTGCTGCTTTATATAGATGTTCATTGCTATGAATTTCCCTTTAGAGCTGCTTTTGCTTCATCCCATAATTTTGGTTTGTTGTGTTTCTATTTACATTTGTTTGAAGATACTTCTTTTGCTTTTGGTTTATTTTTTGATACATTGGTTGTTCAGAGTGTTAATTTGCAAATATTTGTGAATTTTTCAGTTCTTGTTACAGATTTGTAGGTTGCTGTGATTGTGATCAGAGAAGGTACTTGGTATGATTTCAGTCTTCTTGAATTTGTGAGACTTTTTGGGGGCCTAACATAAAGGTGTATCCTAGCAAATGTTCCATGTGTGCTTGAGAAGACTGTGTAGTCTGTTGGCAGAGTGTTGTTGCACATCTGTATATGGTTGTTAGTTAGCATCAGTTGGTTTACAGTGTTTTTCAAATCCACTGTCTGTTTTTTTATTGATTCTCTGCATGATCTATCCATTGTTTATAGTGTGGGGTATTAAAGTCCCCAACTACTATTGTACTGATGTTTATTTTTAGCTCAGTTTTTTCTTTATTTAGATGCTCCAATATTGGGCATATATTTACAATTGTTGTATATTTTTGACTTATTGACCACTTTGTCATTATATGGCTTCCTTATCATTGTATACCATTTTTAGTTTAAAGTTCACTTTCTAATAAAGTATAGCTAACCCTCCTTTCCCCCTTCCCCTGCTTTGCTTGTATATCTTTTTCCATTCCTTCATTCTTAATCTCTATGTGTCTTTAAATCTAAAGTGAGTCTTTTGTAGGCAGCATGTTTTTGGATCTTGTTTTTTATCCATCAGCCATCCTGTGTCCTTTTTTTTTTTAAGTTTATTCGTTTATTTTGAGAGTGAGAATGTGTGAGTGGGGGAGAGCAGAGAAAGGAAGAGAGATCCCAAGTAGCCTTGTGCTGTCATTGCAGAGCCTGATGTGGGGTTTGATCTCATGAACTGTGAGATCATGACCTGAGCTGAAATCAATACAAACCTTGTGTCTTTTGATTAGAAAATTTGTTTACATTTAAAGTAGTTAGTGGTAAGCAAGGGCTTATTATTGCCATTTGTTAATGGTTTTCTGGTTTTGTATATCCACTCTTCCTTGTTTCTTGTCTTTTTATGTGTTTGTCTTGTGGTGTCAGTATGCTCTGAGTTATTTATCATGTTCTTTTGTGTAATTGCTATAGATTTTTCCCTTTTGCTACTTCGAGGCTTACATACAATATTTTAGAATTTTGTCATTCTATTTTAAACTAAAGACAACCCAATTTCAATCAAATTCTTAAGCTTTACATTTTTACTTCTCCTCCCTCTCATATTTTAGGTTATCAGTGTTAAAATTTACCTGGTTTTTTTATAGCATGTAACTGATAACAGATTATTTTAATTATGATTGTTTTTACACGTTTCCAATGTTGACTATATTTTTACCATTACGAGTGAGTTTTTTTACAGCCTTCTCATATTTTTATGATGTTGATTAGCATCTTTTAATTTCTACCCTGAGAACTTCCTTTAACATTTCTTCTAAGGTAGTTCTACTGGTAATGAATTTCCTAATAAGCTTTTGTTTTCTAGGAGAGTCTTTATCCCTTCTTCATTTCAGAAGGACAGCTTTGGTGTGTATGGTGTTATTGGATGAGGTTTTCTTTTCTTTGATACTTGGAATTTGTTACCCTATTTTATTCTGGTTTGAAAAGTTTCTGTTAGGAAATCTGCTTATAGTCTTATGGGGGTTCTCATGTATGTAACTTCACTCTTGTTGATTTTAAAATTCCTTGTCTTTGACTTCTGACAATCTAATTAAAATGTGTCTTAGCTGTATTTGAGTTTAATCTGTTTGGGGTCCTTTGGGACTCTCATATCCAGATGTCTATTTCTCTCCCTGAGTTTGGGAAGTTTTCAGCTGTTACTTTAAATATACTTTCTGTCCTTTTCTCTTTCTCTTGTCCTTATGGAATTTTTATAGTGCAAATTATTCTTTTCATTGTGTCTCATAATTCCTGCAGGTCTCTTTTTAAAAATTCTTTTTGGGGTGCCTGTGTAGCTCAGTTGGTTAAGTGTCTGACTTTGGCTCAGGTCATGATCTCACAGTTTGTGAGTTCGAGCCTTGTGTCAGGCTCTGTGCTGACAGCTCAGAGCCTGAAGCCTGCTTCTGATTCTGTGTCTCCCTCTCTCTTTGCTCCTCCTCTGCTCATTTTCTCTCTCTCTCTCTCTTTCTCCCTCTCTCTCTCTCTCAAAAATAAACATTAAAAAAAATTAAAAAAATTATTTTTGCTCCTTTGAATGGATAATTTCAATTGTCTTGTCTTCCAGATCACTGATTTGTTTTTTTCTGTGTGGTGATGTCTGTTTTTGAAGTTCTCTGATAAATTGTTCAGTTTAGTTTTTGTGTTCTTGAGATCTATGATTTTTGTTGTTCTTACTTTATTTCTGTCAGAGTTCTTGTTTTGTTTGTGCATTGTTTCCCTATTCTATTATCTGTCCTTGTAGTTCACTATAAGAGGTGTATTTGGTATATTTTTAGCTGTTATAGACATCCATTTCTTTGGGATCAGTTACCAGAGCTTTATTATTTCCTTTGGTAGTGTCATATTTACTTGATTTTATTTGTTATCCTAGTTTTCCTTATGCCTGTATTTGTACATTTGAATAAGTAATTTCCTCTTCCAGACTTTGCAGATGTGCTTTGACTTAGACAGTTCTTGACCAGTCAGCTTAGTTCAGGTTTCTGGATCTGTCTGCTGGTAATGTCCTTGGGCCTCCTATTTGGGCATAGGTTTTGGGCGAGGCAACTGTTGATCTCTGAGGTCGGGGGCCGATGGGTGTTCCACTGGCTGAGAATAGCTAGATAGGACTGTTGGCTTTGTTCCCTGCCCAAGTGAGGCTGTAGGATGGGCTTTGTGGTTTCCTGGATTCTCTGGTCAGGCTTATTAGCCATTCAGGCATGGGGACTATACTTAGCAGTAGGTGGGGATATGGATTAGCTCTCTGTCTTCTTAGGGCAGCAGGACCAGACCCTGGGGCTGCATAGCCTGTTATTTTGGGTACCCAAATCAGGCAACAGTATGTACTGAATATCCTGGTCAGTTGAGACCACCAGTTTTGTTTTACAGACAGGGAAAGCCACGAGTTGTGCTCTCTGTGTTAAAGTGCCACTGTAAACAGGGTTTTTGGATGGGTTGGCTGCATAGCTGCCTGTGTGCTGTGGTGAAATTCCCTGTTTGGCAGGCTGAAGGTTGTATTCAGCAATAAGTAGGGCTCTGAGTTAGTTTGGTGGCTTGGGTGCAGCAGCAGAACAGCTCCAAGGCCAGGAATGCTCTTTTTTTGTGGTCTTGACCCAGGCTGACCTGTGTCCCAGGTTCTCTGGCAGAACACAGTCACTGGCTTTGCTCCGGGGGTAATCAGCTCTCCTCTGCATCTCCGTTTAAGAGTAGCTGGGTTATGCTGCTTCCAGGTGTCCTTACCAGCATTTCCTGTTCGATGGGATTGGGTTCCATGCTCTGCAGCAGATGGGACTGTGTCTCTGACTCCGGCCTGAGCAGTACTGGGAGTGCCTACTTGAGGCAACTCTCGAATGTTCTTAAACAGGCTTTCTAGTTAAGGGAGACATGATCCACAGTGGTTGGGTAGGAGTCAACTCTTCTGCTTGGGCATTCGCAGACCAGATTCTAGAGATAGGAGAATTTCTCCTTTGGGGCCTGAATTAGGTAGAAACTGTACCTTGCTAATTCCTCAAACTATGCCACTGACCTTGCTCTGCAAATGAACAAAGCTGCTGGTTGGTACTACTGGTACCTGCTCTGCAGGTGGGAACTTGGTCAACTAACACCCTGTTGTTGCTCATTGGAAGTCTCTACTCCCTTCTCCATCTCAATCACTGGTTGAGTCCCAGAGATTCTCCTGTGATCCCTGTGGTGGAAAACCATAGTGAGGGCTCCCACAAATAGACCCACGATGCTGGGGGACTGGATGTCACCCTTGGGCTCTGGAAGGAGGAACTGTAGGTTCAACTATTGTGCTGTCTTGGGGTGTGGACAGCATGTAGATGTTCCTTTCACGCTTCAAATGTTGTCTGTCTTGTCTTGTGGTGCAGGGAGGGACCTAACCTCACTCTTGAGCACTAGGATTCTCTGAGTGAGGTCCTGTGTGTGAATAGTTGTTAGTTCTTCTTGTGAGGGGAAGTGAAGTCAGGAATGATCTATGTCACCATCTTGGGGACATCAGTGCACCTAGTTTTCTTTTAGTGTCCTAATCTGCTTTGGTATCAGGGTAATGCTGGCCTTGTAAAATGAGTTTGGAAGGGCTCCCCACTCCTCTCCTGTTTTTTTGGAAGAGTTTGAGAAGGATTGGTATTCTTTTTTTTTTTTTCTTTTATTTTAAAAAAAAAATTTTTTTTTTTTAACGTTTATTTATTTTTTTGGGACAGAGAGAGACAGAGCATGAACGGGGGAGGGGCAGAGAGAGAGGGAGACACAGAATCAGAAACAGGCTCCAGGCTCCGAGCCACCAGCCCAGAGCCCGACGCGGGGCTCGAACTCACGGACCGCGAGATCGTGACCTGGCTGAAGTCGGCCGCTTAACCGACTGCGCCACCCAGGCGCCCCAGGATTGGTATTCTTTAAATGACTGGTAGAATTCACCACTGAAACTGTACTGGGCTTCTCCTTGTTGCGATCTTTTTTGGTTGCTGATTCAGTCTCTTTATCTGTTATTGATCTGTTCATGTTTTCTACTTCTCAGTGATTCAATTTTGGTAACGTGTGTTTCTAGGAATTTAGACTTTTTTCTCTAGGTTATCCCATTTGTTGGCATGTAAATGTTTAATATGCAATGACCCTCTGTATTTTCTGTGGTGTCAACAATGTCTCTTTTTCATTTCTGATTTCATTTATTTGAGCCTTCTCTCTTTTTCCTTAGTCTAGGTAAGAATTTGTCAATTATATTTATCTTTTCAGGGAACCAGCTCTTAGTTTCATTGACCTTTTCTATTGTTTTACTGATCTCTGTCATTTATTTAGCTCTGATCTTTATTTTCTTCCTTTTGCTAAATCTGACCTCTTTTTCTTTCTTTCTTTTTTTTTTTTTTGGTTTTCTTTTTTTCTGTTTTTTTTTTTTCCCCTTGATGTGTAATGTTAGATTGTTTATTTGAAATCTTTATGTTTTCCTTTTTTATTTTTTAGTTTATTTTGAGAGACAGAGCAAGAGAGAGAGCTGGGGAAAGGCAGAGAGAGAGGGAGAAAGAGAAAATTTCAGCTAGGCTCTGCACTGTCAGCATGGAGCCTGATGTGGGACTTTACTCATGCACCATGAAATCATGACCTGAGCCAAAATCAGGAGTCAGATGCTAAACCAACTGAGCCACCCAGACACCCCTTTATGTTTTCTTTTTTTCTTTTTTCTTTCTTTCTTTCTTTTTTTATTTTCTAAAAATTTACATCCAAATTAGTTAGCATATAGTGCAACAATGATTTCAGGAGTAGATTCCTTAGTGCCCCTTACCCAATTAATCCATCCCCTCTCCCACAACCCCTCCAGTAACCCTCAGTTTGTTCTCCATATTTATGAGTCTCTTCTGTTTTGTCCCGCTCCCTGTTTTTATATTATTTTTGTTTCCCTTCCTTTATGTTCATCTGTTTTGTCTCTTAAAGTCCTCAGATGAGTGAAGTCATACGATTTTTGTCTTTGTCTGACTAATTTCACTTAGCATAATACCCTCCAGTTCCATCCACATAGTTGCAAATGGCAAGATTTCATTCTTTTTGATTGCCGAGTAATACTCCATTGTATACATATACCACATCTTCTTCATCCATTCATCCCTCGATGGACATTTGGGCTCTTTCCATACTTTGGCTATTGTTGATAGTGCTGCTGTAAACATGGGGGTGCATGTGTCCCTTCGAAACGGCACACCTGTATCCTGTGGATAAATGCCTAGTAGTGCGATTGCTGGGTCGTAGGGTAGTTCTATTTTAGTTTTTTGAGGGACCTCCATACTGTTTTCCAGAGTGGCTGCACCAGCTTGCATTCCCAGCCCCTTTATGTTTTCTTAATATACGTTTATTACTATAAACTTCCTTCTTAGATCTTTTTGTAACATCCCATAGGTTTTGGTATGTTGTCTTTCTGTTTTCATTTGTTTTATTTTTTGATTTCCCATTTAGATTTTTTCTTTGACTCATTGGTTGTTGTTTAATTTCCACGTGTATAAAATTTTCAATTCCTCCTGTTATTTATTTTTAGTTTCATTACGTGTGTTCAGAAAAGATATCTTCTATGATTTCAATATTAAATTTGTCAAGACTTTTTTTTTTTTTTTGGTGGCCTATCATATGATCTTAGAGAATATTCTATGCATGCTTCAGAAAAATATGTATTCTGCTCCTGTTCTGTATGTATCTGTAAGGTCCATTTGATGTAAAGTATAGTTCAAGTCCAGTGCTTCCTTATTGATTTTCTGTATGGATTATCTATCCATTGTTCACAGTGGGGTATGGAAATTCTCTGCTATAGTGTATTTCTCTCTTTAGATCTTTTAGGGCTTGCCTCCTATATTTAGGTGTTTCCATGTTGGGTCCCTATATATTTATGATTGTTGTATCTACTTGATGAATTGACCCCTTTATGGAACATATAATAACCTTTGTCTCTGGTTTCCTTTTTTGGGGGTTAGTCTGATTTGTCTGATATTAGTGTAGCTACCTCTCTGTTTCTGATTTCTACTTGGATGGAGTGTCTTTTTCCATCCCTTCACCTTTAAGTTGAAGTTAGTCTTTCATAGGTAGTGAGTTAGGTGTGTGTGTGTGTGGGGGGGGGGTGATCCCTTTAAAAAAAAATCTGTTCTGCCACTCTGTGCCTTTGGAGAATTCAATCCATTTACATTTTGAGTAAGTATTGATAGGTAGAGACTTACTAATGCTGTATCAATGTTTTCTGGCTGTTTTATAGTTCTCTTTTTCTTTTTCTTTCTCTTCCTTCCTTTGGGAATTGTTGATTTTCCATGGTGGTATGCTTTGATTCCTTTCTCATTATCTCTTATGATTCTACTATATTTTTTGCTTTGTAGTTGTCATGAGGCTTACATAAACCATAAATATAGTAGTCTGTTTTATGCTGATGACAACTTAACCTCAATTACATACAAAACAATCCTATACTCCACCTTTTTAATGTTCACCTTTTTGTGTTAAGTATTAACAAATCATAGTAGCTATAGTTATCTTCATTACTTTTGTCATTTGAACTTTATACTACAGTTAAGTGATTAACACACCAGCATATTATAGTATCAGAGTAGTATGAATTTGAATATATATTTACCTTTACTATTGCATTGTGTATTTTAATTATTTAATTTGTTTTAGAGGGAGAGAGCACACGTGCAAGTGGGGGCACGGGCAGAGAAGAAGATGGAAGATCTGAATCTGTCTCTGTGCTGGTAGCAGAGAGCAGAGAGCAGAGAGCCTGATATAGGACTTGAACTCATGAACTGTGAGATTGTAACTTGAGCTGAAGTCAGACACTTAACTGACTGAGCAACCCCCCCCCCCACCCCCGGTTGCCCCTGCATTGTATATTTTAATATGTTTTCATGTTATTAATTATTATCTTTTCATTTCAGCTTGAAAAACTACTTTTAGCATTTTTTATAAGAGTAGTATAGTGGTGATATATTCCCTCAGCTTTTGTGTTTCTGGGAAGATCTTTATTTCTTCTGCATTTCTGAAGAATAATTTTGCTAGATAAAGTATTCTTGGTTGGCAGTTTTTTTTTCTTTCTGCACTTTGAATATATCATCCTCCTCTCTCTGGCCTGTAAGTGTGAGTGGAAAAATCTGTTCCTACCCTGATGGGGGTTCTTTGGCAGGTTACAATCTTGTCTTGCTGCTTTTAGGATTCTCATTTGTTTTTGATTTTTGATAGTTTTATTACAGTGAGTCTTAGAGAAGATCATTTTAGATTCAAATTATGGTGTGGCCTAGTTGCTTCATGTACTTAGATGCCCCAGTCTCTTCCCAGGTTTGGAAAGTTTTAAGACATTATTTCTTAAAAATAAACTGTCCCTTTTCACATTCTCTTCTTTTTATGGAACTTCAATAATTTGTTCTGGTTCTTTTGATGGTGTTCCACAGATCGTGTAGGTTTTTTCACATTCTTGTTCTTCATTTCTGTCTACCTCTAACTGGCTTCCTAACTTCTGACCTGTATATTTTTTTTTGTCTGTTTTGTCTATCATGCCGTTAATGCTCTCTATTGCATCTTTCATTTCATTCATTGAATTCTTTAACTCTTGAGTTTCTCTTTGGTTCTTTTTTATCATTTGTGTGTGTGTGTGTGTGTGTGTGTGTATTATAGTGTTATAACGTTTATTTTTGAGAGAAAGAGAGGCAGAGCACGAGCGGGGAAGGGGCTAAGAGGGGGAGAATTTGAAGCAGGCTCCAGGCTCTGAGCTATCAGTACAGAGCCCGATAAGGGGCTTGAACTCACAGACTACAAGATCATGACCTGAGCTGAAGTTGGATGCTTAACCAACTGAGACACCCAGGCTCCCCATATCATTTATATCTTTTTGTTAAGTTCCTCATTTTGTTTATTTTTCTGGTTTTGTTGAGTTTTTGTTTTTTTTTTTTGATTGTAACTCATTGAGTTTCCTTAAGATAGTTATTTTGAATTCATTATTGGGTAAATCATAGATCACCATGTCTTCTGGTTTGGTTACAGGAAGATTATTTTGCTACTTTGGCGATGTCACATTTCCTCTTAATTTTTCATGTTCCTTAGAGTTTTGTGTTTTTGTATTTACAGTAGTCCCCTATTCTAATATTTACTCACTGCTTTCAGGGGGAGAAATTCTTCATTTCTGCTGTAAATTCTGAGGCTTTCTCAGACCTTGTGTGGATATACCTCCATGTTTCTTGCTCCATCTTCTTGCAGAATTCTGTTTTTTTTTTAATGTCTATTTATTTTTGAGAGAGAGAAAGACAGAACATAAGCAGGGGAGGGGCTGAGAGAGGGAGACACAGAATCTGAAGCAGGCTCTAGGCTCTGAGCTGTCAGTACAGAGCCCAACATGGGGCTTGAACTCAGACCACAAGATCATGACCTGAGCCAAAGTCGGATGCTTAACCAACTGACCACCCAGGCGCCCCTTCTTGCAGAATTCTTAAATTTGTATGTTTTTTGATCCTGTAATGTACCAGGCAATGTACCAGGCTGGCTGCTGACAGTCTCTGTTTTATTCTGTTGAAGGTGGCCCTACTGCTTAAGTTTGTGGCTTCTTCCTGGCCCACTGTCCTTGGCCTCCTTTTTTGCCCATGCTTCCTAGCTGTCAAAACTTACTCTCACCACTGCCCTCAGCAACATGAACAGGGAGTTGGCTGCAGACTGGAGGTGTGTGTAGCTGAGGCATATGGGGCAACTGATGTGCTTGTGGGCCAGTTGGGGGGAATCTGTAGGTGATGCTTTTCCAGGGGCTTTGGGCAGGTTTCCTGATGGAATCTGCTACATAGTCAGCAGGGATTGCTTCTGTTGAATGCCTTATTATAATTTTATCCGCTGCTCTCCTGATTTCCCCCCTTCTCCCAGTCATGGAGCTGCTGATTTAGTACTTTGGATGCTGTGAGAGAAAAATGAGTTTGTTTGGCAGTGGCTTGTACCGTTAACCTACTTTCCTCTCAGAGAAATCATGGGCTGAGAAGGTCCTGTGTAACCCTAAGCTGAGCCACCTTGGGAGAGGGGTCCAAATTCATATTTCATTTTTTTGCTGTGACAGAATGTTTGAACTTCTGCTCTGGAAACTTGGACTTTCTCATATGTGGGTAACCGTCCAAGTCATTTCTTCCCGGGACTGTGGCTGAAGGGGCTGTACTAGTTGACAGGCTATTGCAGGTTTCATTGCCAGTATTGAGGTCTGTCTGACATACAGGTGGATGAGACTCCTCCTGGGTCTCTTGGTATATGGTGCTGGATCCCATACCTTCCACAGAGGTGCTTTTGATTTTGGATGATGCTGAACTTTTGTTGTTGAGGGGAGGGAGGGATTAAAGGTGGGGTGTCTTAGGCCTACATGATGCTGCTGTCACTTCTCTGTTTCTTCTTTTCCAAACCTCACCATCCTTGGCTTTTGTGACAACCCTTACATGGTTTTCTACTGGAATGATGGATAGCATAGATTTTTGGAATACTGTCTCCTCCACTATATGTGTGTGTGTATATATATATATATATATATATATATATATATATATATATATATATTATTTTCATTTTTTTTGATTTTATTTCTTTAATATCTATACCAAATGTGGGGCTCAAGCTCCCATCCCCAAGATCAAGAGTTGCATGCTCTACCATCGGAGTCAGCCAGACAATCTTGCTATTCATTTAATTATCATTTTTCTTTGACCTCTAGTTGAAACTTGTGATACTTGGTTTGGTCTTTTCTTCCATTCTCTGTCATTTGTTTTCTCATTCACCTTTTCTTATTTTATTGTTTGGTAGTGTTATAAAATGGAATTCGAATCAGAAAAGCAGGTAATGTGAATTCTAGCCCTGTTATCTTGGCAAATTATCTATTTAGACCACAATTTGCTTCTTTGTATACTAGGGATGATTCCTTGCATAGGTAGTTTTGAAGATGGAATGAGATAAAATGCTAACTTTACAAAATGTTAAGGGTTTTTAAAAGTTCTAAAAAATAAAATATAAACTGTTTGCTCTTGGGCAAGTCACTTAGCCTTTTGAAGCATCAGTTCACATGTAAAATGAGAACATTGAACAAGATTAGGATTTCTGAATCTGGAGAAAATTAGAAGTTTCCCATTGGCTCTCTGAAATTATGTATATTTTTCATTTATGGCATAAATGGTTTTTTTTTTCTGGCATGAGCATCTGTAATGTTTGTTAGATTTAAAAAAGGTTGAAAATTACTTGATTAAATATTTGCTTAGATCCTTTCTAGATGTTAAGATTATATGAAATATAGTAGAATGATTTATGATAGTTTTTTTATGTATCAAAGGTAATTTCATGACTTAGAGGTTGAATCTTTAAAAAAAAATTTTTTTTTAATGTTTTATTTATTTTTAAGACAGAGAGAGACAGAGCATGAGTGGGGATGGGGCAGAAAGAGAGGGAGACGCAGAATCCGAAGCAGGCTCTAGGCTCTGAGCTGTCAGCACAGAGCCCGACACGGGGCTCGAACTCACGAACCATGAGATCATGACCTGAGCCAAAGTTGGATGCTCGACTGACTGAGCCACCCAGGCTCACCTAGAGGTTGAATCTTCATAGAAGCTTTAATAATAGTTCTGCTTTGATTTGATTATAAGAGTCTTGTAAAGAAGCTTAAATATTCCTAACAACTGAGTTATAAGATCCATAGGGAATAACAAAAACTAATTGTGGCCGAACTATTTAGTAATTTTTTTTATTTGACCATTAAATAGCAATTCCACTTATGCTTATTTTATTTTTGTCTCTTTCAAATATGTAATCTACAAAATCAGAAATTAAAATAATCTACTTTTTTTTGCAGTGCTGTAGTTTTCAAAGTACTGAGTAGCTACTATATCTGTAGTAAATCATGATAGGAATATTTCGGGTAGTAGTAATTTGTCCGACTACAATCATTAGCACTGGCCTTGAGTGTTCAAGATACATCTAAGTAGAATAGAAAGAACATATTTCATAACTTAAAAAGGAATGGTGAGGGAAATAAGGTATTGTTTTTCTTTTCTCCACATCCCCTTTCCTTGTAAAGTTACTTAGGTAAAGTTAAGTGAGGCTTGTGTCATTTCTCTACATCGATTGCAGTCTTTTTGTCTTTTCATTTTCACAGGATCCCGCCATGTCATGGTAAGTAGGTGATTGCCAGGGACCTTTCTATATTGTGTTTTACTTATTTGTTACTAAAATCTAACCTTTTTTAACGTGTATCTTTTCAATTTTTTATATTTGTGCTATCATAATCATTGCAGAAGGCCTAAGTAGAAAAAGTCTTTTATAGTTGTGAGTGTAAGTGTGGCTGTTAATTTCTTAAGTATGTTGTAAATGTTTTTCATATCATGTCCTTTTGGATTATTTTAAATGGAAATAATACTGATGGAAGCAATAGAAAATAAAAATGTTTGGGTGTCATCGCACCAAAATGTGGCACATGTTAGTGAACAAAGGCTATTTTACAATGTTTCTGTAAAATGTGATCTATTATATTACCCCTCCTTTTCAACAAACATTTGTTGATGAGTACTACATGTCAGACACCATGCTGGACTTTGGAGCAGAGTGGTGAATAAGACAGTCAGTATCCCTGATACATCCTTTAGCTCTTAGTCTAGTGTGATGACTGCATAAACTGGGAACTCTTGGGTGGTATGGTTTAGGTTAACTCATTAGGGTAAGATGAAAACTGTAGAGATACAGGAAATAACCTATGAAGGGGAGAGTATTGTAGGCATAGGAAATAACACTAAAAAAGGCCCAGAATTATGAAAAAGCACAAGAAATTCAGGGAAATCATAGGAGTACAATATAGGTAGGCTTAGAGTGCACTAGTTGGGAGAATGACAGGAGCTGAGGCTGGAATGGAAGCCAAAGTCAAATCCTAAAGGACTCTGTAAGCCATGTTAAAGAATCTAGACTTGGTCCTGAAATGAGTGGGCAGAATTGAAGAGTTTTATCTTGGAGAAGAGGATATGAGGATTATATTTAGAGAGATTATAATTTAGGTAGGGATGTAAGATCGGAGGAAGGGCAACAATGTACTCAGGAGGCCACTGCAGAAATCAACATGAGAGGTAATCATAACTTGACATGGTTTGTAGCAGTTGAGAAGGAAGAAAAATAATTGGATTCTTGAGCTATTTAGGAGCCAGATGAGACAGTTATTGGTAATTCATTATGTATGCGATGAGGGAAGAAAAGACAAGAATGAGGACTACGTATCTTGGTAAAAGGGATGTTACATTTACTGAAATGGGAATTGGAAGGAAGAGAACACGTTAACTTCTGAGAGTGTGTGACATGCTCGTGTGAAATCTAAACTGAGATGTTTGAAAGACAGTAGAGAATGGATGACTATAGACCTTTGATCTGGGCTGAAGACAAAATGGATTTAGAAATCATTAGCATAAATGAGAATCAAATTTGTGTTGGTGCCTAAAAACCACTCAGCCAGAACAGGTACAGTGAAAACAGAAGAACTAATGCAAACCCTCTGTGTTACCAATATCGTAGTGTCCTAAAGAAGGCAAGCTTACAAAAGAGACCATGACTGCACTGCTAGAGAGAAAGAAATCCAGCAGATTTTGGATGTCACAGGAGAAGAATGTTTCAGAAAGGGAGACAACAATGACAAATGGTGATTACCGAGAAGCTAAATAAAAAGTGTGGCGTCCTTTGGATTTAGTGAGAGCGGTTTAACTGCAGTGTTAGGGGGGAAATGAGAATATAGTAACTTAGTGAATGAGTGGGTAATGAGGAAGTGGAAACAGCCAACGCTTCTTATCAACCAATTTGCTGTGAATGAGTGGAGAGTTACGTGGGTGATGGCTGATGAAGAGGTTGAAATGAAAAGAGAAAATAACTTCTAAAGAGCCAGGTGGCTGAGAAGGTAGGAGGAAGGAATAGGAATCAGAGAACATCAGGTGGAGTTAGTTTTGCATAGAAATGTGATACTTAGGGCTGTTCATCTATTAGGCTTTCTTCCACTCACGTGATAGGATTGCACTTTCCTACTCTTGTGAACTCAGACATGGCCTCAGGAGTTACTCTGGCCAGTGAAATGTGAGCAGATATGTTTTGTGTCAGTTTTAGGCAGGAGCTTCAAGTGTCCTCGCATGCTTTGCCATTCTCTTTTCCTCTGGAATGGTAACTGGAATGTTTGACATGGTGCATGCTCTCACAGCCTCTTGACTAGGGTGAGCAGAGTCTCTTTGCTAACCCATAATATGGGGAAATGCGCCTTTATTATTTTTTTAAATACTGAGATTTGGAGCTGTTAGTGTGTTGTAATATAAGCTATTTGGATGGTTACATGGAGTATTGACCTCTTATATTTTGATAGGAATGGACGAAAGGGGTGCAGATACAGATAAGTTTGTTCATTTGTTGGCAGAGGTCTCTGTGAAATGGGGTGTAGGACTAAGATGGTAGGGTTGGGAGGTTTAGGACAGGAATACAATTTCAAATAGCTAGAGTAGGTCATTTTACTTAGAAAACAAAAAAGCATTGTTAAATCACAGGCAGCATCATTTAAATTTGTAAATCACGTGCTGAATACAATTCTTACTTGATTTTTCTTGTTTTCCTCTAGCTGAGCTCAGAAGGTGGGCTGTAGCGACAAGACATGTAGGTAGTTGGGTTGATTCAGGGTTGGAGGCTTCCAGGTGGGTGGGCCAGAAGGAATGGAAAGGAAAGTTGAAGATAGGCTGTTGAGTGTGTGATGTGGGACATAGACTGTGCGGTGCTGACAGGGGAACGAACAAAGGTCCCAGTGGGAGCGAAACAATAGGTGTGTTGTGGTGGGAACAAGATGGAAGAACAGGCTTTTGTCTTTAGTGGCTTATATCAACTCGTTTCAGAGATGAAGTAGTACCACATGGGAGCCTGCTAGTGGGTGGCTGAGGTCAACTGGAGGTTAGCTATTAGAAATGATGAGGGTAGGAGCTGAAAGCTAGGGTGTAAGGTGTTCACGTGGACTTGTTCCATCCTCAGCCTAAAGGGAGGATGAAGGGGAGCGACCTAGGGCTCGTCAGATGACAATGACTAAGGAAGGCAGAGAGATTGTTCTGATTTGAAGGTGTGATTTATAAAGGAGCAGGAGTTTTTATGTCATGTAAAGAACTAGAAGGGTGCTGACTCTGTTCTTGCCCCTGGGTGAAAGTTAAAGAGAATGAATGGTTTCCATCTTAGTGGTCCTAGGGGTTCTAGCAAAGACATTATGGGCACATTCATCACAGGTACTGAAGATGTAAGGAATTGGTTATGATTGTGAAATTTTACGTAGGCCTTTTCCTTTGATTAGGTGACAGGACTGCAGTCTTAAAATGAGAAATTGTTAGACAGTTAATGGTAACCTTCATTTCTCTCGTAACTTGCTTCCAAGGTCTCAGACCAATTTCCTGATGTTAGGACATTTTTATGAATAAGATAAACTTTTTCATGTTTGCAGTATTTCAAAGATGTATGGAATATTGCTTCTGTTTAAATGATCTTGTAGAAATTTGGCAACATTTGATCTTCTGCAAATGACAGCCTTTTGTTTAACAATATCCACTTCAGCTAAATTCCTTACAGACCGTTTCAGCTGTGGATCATTGTGTGAGCTGTAAGCCAATATGAATTCATACTGATTCATAGTTCTCTGATTAAAAATATATCCATACTGTATGATTTCTGGGTATAAATGGTCAAGACCATTAACAAGTAGAAGTCAGAATCAATTTTTAAGTAAGCTTTCATACCTCAGAAAGAAATAGAAAAACAGTAGCAATAACAACGAGGCAGGAGCCCGTGGCTTTGGAGATTTGGGAGATTAAAAACTCTTCTCAGCATTTTCTTATAACTGGGAGTGTCATTACAGAATAATGGCAGTGACTTAACACTTGTCTCGTGGTTTTCTTCTCACATATTATCATTTGTAGTTTGTGTACTAAATGTCCTTTTTTAGAATCATTTTATCTCTTAGAAAATGTGATGTAGCTATTAATAGAAGTGTGTTGCAATTTATCTTTCCATCACTCTTATCTCTTTCTTGTAAGATGAATAATCCACTGTAAGCATTATGAAATAGGTTATAAATACAACAGTGGTTTGTCAGTATATTAGTTTTCTATCAATGCATAACAAATTAGTGCCAATTTAGTGACTTAAAATAACACTCATTTTTTTAAATCTCATCGTTTTATATAGTTAGAAAATCTGGACATGGCATAGCAGGATTTTCTATTAAGGGTGTCACAAAGCTGAAGTTAAAGGTGTAACGGGGCTACATAATCATTTGGATCTCTAGCTCCTCTTTCCAGCTCATTCAGTTGTTGCCAGAATTCAGTTCCTGGCAGTTGTAGGACCGAGTTCTGGTTTTCTTGCTGGCTATGTTCTGTTGCCTTTTTGAGGCCACTCTCATGTCCTAGTCATGTGGCCCCCTCCATAGACAGTTCAACACGACTGCTTTCTTCTAGGCCTGTAGGATCACCTCTCTGATACTTCATTTTCTTCTAAAATCCTCACCCAGTTAGCACAGGCCCACCCAGTATAATCTTCCTTTGGAGTAACTCCAGGTTAACCAATGAGGGGAACTTCATACATCTGCAGATCTCTGCCATCTAAATAACGTAATTATGGGAGTGCTATTCTATCACGTTCACAGGTCTTGTCCATACTCAGGGGAGGAAGTTATATAAGGGTATGGGTCACTGGGATTTATTTTATTTTATTTTATTTTAATTTTTTTTATTATTTATTTAATATTTTTTTAATTTAGTTTTTAAATTTACATCCAAGTTAGCAAATAGTGCAACAATGATTTCAGGAGTAGACTCCTTAATGCCCCTTACCCATTTAGCCCATCCCCCCTCCCACAACCCCTCCAGTAACCCTCAGTTTGTTCTCCATATTTAAGAGTCTCATAATGTTTTGTCCCCCTCCCTTTTTTATATCATTTTTGCTTCCCTTCCTTTGTGTTCATCTTTGCTCTGTCTTTAAGTCTTCATATGAGTGAAGTCATGATATTTGTCTTTCTCTGACAGACTAATTCCGCTTAGCATAATACCCTCTAGTTCCATCCATGTAGTTGCAAATGGCAAGATTTCATTCTTTTTGACCTCTGAGTAATACTCTATTGTGTGTGTGTGTGTGTGTATGTGTATATACACACACACACACACACACACACACACACACACACACACACATACATAGGGTGCATGTGCCCCTTTGAAACAGCATACCTGTATCCGTTGGATAAATACCTAGTAGTGTAATTGCTGGGTTGTAGGGTAGTTCTATTTTTAATTTTTTGAGGAAACTCCACACTGTTTTCCAGAGTGGCTGCACCAGTTTGCATTCCCACCAGCCGTGCAAAAGGGTTCTTATTTCTCCACATCCTCGCCAACATCTGTTGTTGCCTGAGTTGTTAATGTTAGCCATTCTGACAGGTTTGAGATTGTATCTCATTGTGGTTTTGATTTGTATTTCCCTGATGATGAGTGATGTTAAGCACTTTTTCATGTGTCAGTTGGCCATCTGGATGTCTTCTTTGGAGAAGTGTCTATTCATGTCTTTTGCCCATTTCTTCACTGGACGATTTGTTGGTGGGTGTTGAGTTTGATAAGTTCTTGATAGATTTTTGGATACTAAACCTTTATCTGATATGTCTTTTGCAAATATCTTCTCCCATTCCATCGGTTGCCTTTTAGTTTTGCTGATTGTTTCCTTCGCTGTGCAGAAAGTGTTTATTTTGATGAGATCCCAATAGTTCATTTTTCCTTTTGTTTTCCTTGCCTCTGGAGATGTGTTGAGTAAGAAGTTGCAGTAGCCCTGGTCAAAGAGACTTTTGCCTGCTTTCTCCTTGAGGAATTTGATGGCTTCCTGTCTTACATTTAGATGTCTTATCCATTTTGAGTTTATTTTTGTGTATGGGGTAAGAAAGTGGTCCAGGTTCATTTTTCTGCATGTCGCTGTCCAGTTTTCCCAGCACCGCTTGCTGAAGAGACTGTCTTTATTCCTTTGGATATTCTTTCCTGCTTTGTTGAAAATTAGTTGGCCACACATTTGTGGGTCTATTTCTGGGTTCTCTATTCTGTTCCATTGATCTGAGTGTCTGTTTTTGTGCCAGTACCATGCTGTCTTGATGATTACAGCTTTGTAATACAGATTGAAGTCCAGGATTGTGATGCCTCCTGCTTTGGTTTTCTTTTTCAAGATTGCTTTGGCTATTTGGGGTCTTTTCTGGTTCCACAGAAACTTTAGGATTGTTTGTTCTAGCTCTGTGAAGAATGCTGGTGTTATTTTGGTAGGTATTGCATTGAATATGTAGATTGCTTTCAGTAGTATTGACATTTTAGCAATATCTGTTCTTCCTATCCAGGAGCATGGAATGTTTTTCCATTTTTTTTTATCTTCTTCAATTTCTTTCATAAGCTGTCTCTTGTTTTCAATGTACAGATTTTTTACCTCTTTGGTTAGATTTATTCCTAGGTATTTTATGGTTTTTGGTGCAGTTGTAAATGGGATCGATTCCTTGATTTCTCTTTCTGTGCTTCATTGTTGGTGTATAGGAATGCAACCGATTTCTGCGCGTTCATTTTATATCCTGCAACTTTGCTGAATTCATGAATCAGTTCTAGCAGTTTGGGTGGAATCTTTAGGGTTTTCCATATAGAATATCATGCCATCTGCAAAGAGTGAAAGTGTGACCTCCTCCCAGCCGATTTTGAAGCCTTTATTCCTTTGTGTTGTCTGATTGCAGAGGCTAAGACTTCCAATACTTTGTTGAATAACAGTGGCGAGAGTGGACATCCCTGTCTTGTTCCTGACCTCAGGGGGAAGGCTCTCAGTTTTTCCCCATGGAGGATGATATTAGCGTTGGGTCATTCATATATGGCTTTTATGATCTTGAGTTATCCTCCTTTTATCCTTACTTTCTTGAGGGTTTTTATCAAGAAAGGATGCTGTATTTTGTCAAATGTTTTCTCTGCATCTATTGAGAGGATCATGTGTTTCTTGTCCTTTCTTTTATTGATGTGATGAATCATGTTAAATGTTTTATGGATATTGAACCAGCCCTGCATCCCAGGTATAAATCCCATTTGGTCGTGGTGAATAATTTTTTTAATGTATTGTTGGATCCGGTTGGCTAGTATCTTGTTGAAGCTTTTTGCATCCATGTTTATCAGGGAAATTGGTCTATAGTTCTCCTTTTTAGTAGGGTCTCTATCTGGTTTTGGAATCAAGGTAATGTTGGCTTTATAGAAAAAGTTTGTAAGTTTTCCTTCCATTTCCACTTTTTGGAGGAGTTTCAAGAGAATAGGTGTTAACTCTTCCTTCAGTGTTTGGTAGCATTCCCCTGGAAAGCCACCTGGCCCTGGACTCTTGTTTTTTTGGCAGATTTTTGATTACTAATTTGATTTCCTTACTGGTTATGCATCTGTTCAAATTTTCTGTTTTGTCCTGTTTCAGTTTTGGTAGTGTATATGTTTCTGGGGATTTATCCATTTCTTCCAGATAGACCATTTTATTGGCATATAGTTACTCATAACATTCTCTTATTATTGTTTGTATTTCTACTGTTGTGGTTGTGATCTCTCCTCTTTCATTCCTGATTTTACTTATTTGGTCCTTTCCTTTTTCTTTTTGATCAAACTGGCTAGTGGTTTATCAATTTTGTTAATTCTTTCAGAGAACCAGCTTCTGGTTTCATTGATCTGTTCTACTGTTTTGTTTTTTGTTTTTTTGGTTTCAGTAGCATTGATTTCTGCTCTAATCTTTATTATTTCCTGTCTTCTGCTGGCTTTGGGTTTTATTTGCTGTTCTTTTTCAAGGTCTTTAAGGTGTAAGGTTAGGTTGCGTAACTGAGACCTTTCTTCTTTGGGAAGGTCTGGATTGTTAATACTTCCCTCTTGTCACCGCCTTTGCTGCATCCCAGAGGTGTTGGGCTGTGGTGTTATTTTCATTGGCTTCCATGTACTTTTTAATTTCCTCTTTAACTTCTTGGTTAGCCTATTAATTCTTTAGTAGGGTGGTCTTTAGTCTCCAAGTATTTGTTACCTTTCCAAATTTTTTCTTGTGGTTGATTATGAGTTTCATAGTGTTGTGGTCTGAAAATATGCACAGTATGATCTCGATCTTTTTGTACTTAGGGCTGATTTGTGTCCCAGTATGTGATCTATTCTGGAGAACATTCCATGTGTACTGAAGAATAATGTATATTCTGCTGCTTTAGGATGAAATATTTTGAATATAACTGTTAAGTCCATCCGGTCCACTGTGTCATTCAAAGCCATTGTTGCCTTACTGATTTTCTGTTTAGATGATCTATCCATTGTTGTAAGTGGGGTGTTGAAGTCCCCTACTATTATGGTATTATCAATGAATTTCTTTGTTTGTGATTAATTGATTTATATATTTGGGTGCTCTCATATTTGGAGCATAAATGTTTACCATTGTTAGGTCTTCTTGCCCTTAATTATGATACCATGCCCTTCTTCACTCTTGTTACAGTCTTTATTTTAAAGTCTAGATCGTCTGATAGAAGTATGGCTACTCCAGCTTTCATTTGGCGATCATTAGCATGATAGATGGTTTTCTATCCCCTTACTTTCAATCTGAAGTTGTCTTTAGGTCTAAAGTGTATCTCTTGTACACAGCGTATACATGGATCTTGTTTTCTCATCCATTGTGGTACCCTATGTCTTTTGATGGGAGCATTTAGTCCATTGCTGTTTGGAGTGAGTACTGAAAGATAGGAATTTATTGCCATTATGTTTCTTGTGGAGTTGGAGTTTCTGGTGGTGTTCTCTGGTTCTTTCTAGTCTTTCTTGCTTTTGGTCTTTTTTTTTTTTTTTTCTTTTCTCCCCTCAGAGAGTCCCCCTTAAAATTTCTTGCAGGGCTGGTTTAGTGGTCACAAACTCCTTTAATTTTTGTTTGGGAAACTTTTCATCTCTCCTTCTGTTTTGAATGACAGGCTTGCTGGATAAAGAATTCTTGGCTGCATATTTTTCTCATTCAGCACATTGAATATATCCTGCCACTCCTTTCTGGCCTGACAAGTTTCTGTGGATAGGTCTGCTGCAAACCTGATCTGTCTTTCCTTGTAGGTTAAGGACTTTTTCCCCCCTTGCTGCTTTCATGATTCTTTCTTTGCCTGAGTTTTTGTGAATTTGACTATGATATGCCTTATTGATGGTCAGTTTTTGTTGAATCTAATGGGAGTCTTCTGTGCTTCCTGGATTTTGATGTCTCTGTCTTTCCCCAGGTTAGCAAAGTTTTCCACTATGATTTGCTCACATAACCCTTCTACCCCCTCTTTTCTGTCTTCATCTTCTGGGACCCCTAATGATTCTGATGTTGTTCCTTTTTAGAGTCACTGATTTCTCTAAGTCTTAAATTGTGCTCTTTTGCCTTAGTCTCCCTCTTTTTTTCTGCTTCATTATTCTCCGTAAGTTTGTCCTCTGTGTTGCTGATTCTCTGTTCTGCCTCATCCTTCCTTGCCGACGTGGCATCTGTTTGAGATTGCAGGTCAGTTCTAGCATTTTTTTGCTTCATCCTGACTAGCTTTTACTTCTTTTGTCTCCGCAGAAAGGGATTCTAATCTATTTTCAACCCCCGCTAGTATTCTTATTATCATGATTCTAAATTCTGGGTCAGACATCTTGCTTGTATCTGTGTTGGCTAATTCTCTGGCTGTCTTTTCTTCCTGCTCTTTCTTTTTGGGTGAATTCCTTCGTTTAATCATTTTGAAGGAAGAAAAGGAATTAATAATGTTAAAAAAATTAAAATAAAAAAATTAAACACACAAACACACACACATACAAATCAAATAAATGGTGCTAGAACCTAGGTGTGTTTGGTCTGGGTGTTGAAAGGAGCTTGATAGATTAGAGAAAAAAATGGAAGAAGAAAAAAAAAGGAAAACTTTTGAAAATTTGAAAAAATGAATACAATGAAATAGAATGAATGATGGAAGTAAACAGAATTTGAAAATTTACAGACAAGTAAATATGGTAGAAAAGAATTAAAAATATTTTTAATAAAAATTGAAAATAAAAATAAATTTTTTCTCTTTATTCAAGAAAAAGAAAAGAAACAAAAAAGAAAAAAAGGCAAATTGAATAGATGGACCAGCGAACAGACTGAAATACAATTGAAATTTATCATTTTCCTCTGGAAGTCAAACTATGAAGCACTTTATAGTCTGTAAACTAATCAGGCGGAGGGACTTGTGGTGTTCCTGAAGATCGAGGTTGGCCCAGGCCAAGATCGAGGGGGCTTAGTGTAATGGCTCCGTTCTCCACTAGATGGTGCTGCTTAGCTTACTGGGGTGGACTGTTGTGGCACTTGTTGGTTTGTATGTGCATGCACAGGAGGAGTGAAAATGGTTTCACCCAGCTGCCCAGTCTCTAGTATCGGACCTCTGTTTTCCCTGATCAGCAAGCATGCACCTGTCCTTTGTCTCTGGCTTCCATCCACTCCCCGGTTTTACACAGTCCGTGACCAAGCTGTCAGGTTGCCAGGCGGCACCTCACTCCTGAGTTTTATCTCAGATGTGGCTGTGTTTCCTGACCCCTCACTTCTGAGGGACTGTGGCTTTGACCTGTTCTGACCCTCTGCGGGAGGGTCTCACTGAGTGCTGGCCAGGTGCTTGCATACCCAGGAATGTTTGTGGGACCGTGCTTCTGCTGATGCCCAGAGATTGGGGTTGGGTGCCAGCCTGCCCCAGAAAAAGTTCACGTGATCGTGTAGCAGCAGAGTTTCAGGGGTTATAGAAAATCACAGCACACATCTGGCACCAGGTTTTACCCTTAACGACCTTGTTCCAGCACCAGTGAATGTGGTTGATCTCTGGGGTCTCCTGGGAACTTTGCCTGTGGGGTGGCCATACAGCCTCCTCCAAACATCCTTCCAGCAGGAGGATGCCTCTCCCCGTGTGACCTGAGGACCCCCCCAGACTTCACTCTGTTCCTGGGGATTTGCCCTTCCCACTAGACCACCACCAGGTATCAAGCTGCGGAGTTTCAGAGTCTTAATGGAATCAAAACTGTCTCCTTTCTCCTTTTTCCCATTTTAGTTCAGACCCTGCAGTTGTTTCCGCTTTGTCTCCAGCTGCTTTTGGGGGGTGGGTGCTTTTCCCATACTGTCTTCCCATCTCTGCCCTCTGTTCGCAAGCAAAAACCGCTCTCTGCCCTCTGTGGCTTCTCTGTCTCCCAGTTCACCTCTCTGTGCTGTGTACCTTCTAAGTTCTGTGGTTCAGGTTGTGCAGATCGTTGTGTTAATCCTCAAATCAGTTTTCTAGGCATGCAGGATGGTTTAGTGTTGATCTGGCTGTATTTCATGGATGCGAGACGCAAAAAAACCTTCAATGCTTAAGGTTTATTTTAGATTTCTGTCTACTGTATTGAACTAACTTGCACTTTTAAATTTTTATATACTTTTAAATGGTGGCCTAAAGAAATCAACAAAAGAAATATGATAGTGCATAGGATAACTTGTAACATAGGACTGTTAGCAACGTCAGTAAAATTAAAGTGGTAGTGTTGTGTATCAGTCAGGATTTAGTCAGAGAAGTAGGACCATAGGAAGATGAACGTATGTACACGTACCTACAGATGTATGTATGCATGCAGGGATTTGACCTTATGCAATAGTGGGAGATGATTATGTTGTCTCTGCAAGGATATTATTTGCATGTTTGATGCTGGAGCTTGTGGTCCAAGGGCAGCTGAGAAGAGAAGAAGGTTGTAAGGTGGGGAAGAAGAACAAGCCTATGAGGATAGAGAGAAAGCATCCTTGGAGTGATTTTAAAGCTCGTAGTTAGAAATTACACTGCAGTGTGCAATTCTGAATTGCACATTATGGTAGTTACTTACAAAAACAAATAGTTGGAAATCAGATTTATTTAAACAGCTCACCTATCTTGCAGTCTCAGAATACCTATTAAATGGGTAACTAAGTTTGGAAGAATAATAGACATTTTCTTCTTCACTGGGGAAACTAACAAAGTTAAGAATTAAAAAGAAATTTTAATTCTGCCTAAAACTTGTTATGTAAAATTGGAATATATGTCAAAAATAAATAAACATGAAAAAATAAATAAAATTGGAACATATTTTAAATATATATTTTCTTACATAAGAGCTTTATAAAACTATAGGACAAACCACTGTTTTATTTACTTGTAATTCAAAACGAAAAAAAGAGTTTATTTTGAATATTCAAATGTTTTTTTCATTTTTATGCAAAATATTTTGTCTTAGTAAGCCTCTTACAAGTGGTTTGGCTCCAAGCTATGTCTGTCCTTTTACCAGTTTTGATGTGGCTTCCTCTCTGATTAATTGTGGAAAATCTATTCTGCCAGTCTTCAGCTCATTTTCAGAGTTAGTTGAAAATATGTAGCTTTTATCATAACATGTTTGTGAGATGAGGTGAGCTCAGGATCCTCTTACTCTGCCATGTTCCCTGAACTCTCCAGTAGGTCTGATCTGAAAGGGACAGGTTTGGGGCACCTGGGTGGTTCATTTGGTTGAGTGCCCCATACTTGACTTCAGCTCAGGTCATGATCTCGCGGTTTGTGAGATTGAGCCTTGAATCAGGCTCTGCGCTGATAGCGTGCAGCCTGCTTGGGATTCTCTCTAACCCTCTCTCTGCCCCTCCTTCATTTATGTGCATGCATGCTTGTCTCTCTTTCTCAAAATCAATAAACTTTAAAAAAAATCTGGAAAGGGACAGGTTTTACTAGGTCCAGGGGAGTAGAAAATGGGGAAAGTTTCAGAGGAAAAGGGAATTTCAGTGAGAGAGTTAAAATGAGGAAGCAGAGGTTATAGTGGAGCTAGACACAGTATGGAAGGGAAAGAGGATGTTGGTGCAGGGGCCGGGGGGCCGGGCAAAGGCTTGACACAAGATGGTTGTTGGACGCTTGGAGACAAGACAGGAGAAAGAGGTCTCAGAAGCTTTTTTATTTTCTTTCAATTGTTTGTTCACTTACATTAATTTGGACATGTTATTTTGTAAAGAGGTGAGATTACAGTGTTGGGAACGTTTGGAAGCCTCTATGTACCAATTAAAATAGCCATCCCCTGTGTGTTTAATTTCAGAGGCATGACTTTCTAATTTCATTCTCAGAAAAATGTATTTAGAGAGGTTGATAGTTCCCCATAATAGCCATTGGAGTTCTAAATTATTTTTGGTTAAATCGGTCCATTTTGTTAAAAATGTTCATGTGGAGGGAACATAAATTTCAAACACAGAACTGTCCAGGGTTCCAGAAGGAGGACTCTCCTGAGGGAATTTAGAGGATTGGCATTTTATGATCTTAGCTTAAAACCTAGAAAATAAATGAGTACTACCAAAAGCATTTTGCCGTCACAAAACCCAAAAACAGATCCTGAATAAAGTTGGAGAGTTCCGTCAAAGGGAGGAAGTTTGAATCCAAGAGAAGACTTAACCAAACCAAATGGAAAGACAGCTCATGGAAGGTGAGAGTGTGAAAGAGATCAAGTGGGTACCTGATGCTACTTCCTTAAGGGTTTAATCTGCTTTCGATCCTACTTCTGACACCATGTAATATCAACCTTGAAAATAAAATTACCAGTTACTTTACTTACCAGCACAATGAATTTATTTGAGATTAGCAGAGAAATTGCAATTCAGGACATGCCAGCTACGGTGAACAATAGGCAAATCGGGAGAACAAAGGAGAGGGGATTCCTCCTGTAGAGGAAAGAAGGAAGTTGGGAGGAGCTGTTTTGGAACAAAAGTCCATTGGAGGAGAGTGAGAGTTCAGGGTTGTGGTGACTTCACATTCTCAGAGTTACTGTGGTTCTCATTGGTTGATTGTTGCTGGGCCACAAGAAAATCTTTGTTACTACTCTTTGGCGGGGTAAGGTAAGCTGCTTTAGATACGTAAAGAATGCTGCAATAAGTTCTTTGTGTGTGAGAGCTCCCCCTTCAGGATTTCTTGACTCCATTTTGAGTGAGGGGTTTTTTTTTTTTGTTTGTTTATTTTCACACTGTGTTCTTTTGAAATTGTCTGAGGTGAGATTCAGATGGAATTTCCCCATATGAATATGTGATAACAAATTATAATGATAATGAAAATACATTACAAAGATAGATGACATTTGTTTAATCTGTTTTGGAATATCTGTATAGTACCTCTGACATCTGGGCCAGCTGAAGGATAATAGCTTATGGCCAGAAGGAGCTGGGGAATAGAAGTAGAGTGACCAAGTAATTTATTGTCCAAACTAGGACATTTGGAAGTGAAAAAAGGTGCAGTTATTAATTTTAGTGAGGTAACAGGGTCTGTATTTGGGCTGGCTAGGACATATGGTCATCTTAGAAGTAGTATAGAAGAGTTTTAAAATGGATATACAGTAAGTTTAATATGTTTTTGTTGATTGATTAAATTGATTTTATAGCAATCTTGATTGAAAAATTTTCTTTGTGTTACTCTGTAGTTAGGCACTGTTTTATCTTTATGTATGGTGTTTTTCATTCATTCCTGCATGAGGATTTTATATGGTGCTCTGGTTCCTTTGGTGCTGTTCTCTAGTTTTTATTTTTTATTTTGATTTTCAGAAATTTTCATTAAGATTTTTTATTCAAGTATAATTGTGCTATATTGGTTTCAGGTGAATAATACAGTGCAACAATTCTGTGCATTTCTCAGTGCCCATCATGAGATAATTGTGCTCTTAATCCTCTTTATTTCACTCATTGCCCCACTCACTTCACCTTTGTCAACCACCCACCTCACCTCTGTCCATTATCTGTTTGTTCTCTGTATTTATGAGTCAGGTTTTTTGTGTCTCTTTCTGTCTCTTTTTGTCTCTCTGTTTTTGTTTGTTTGTTTTTTGGCTTGCTCATTTGTTTCTTAAATTCCACACATGAATGTAATCATACTCTATTGGTCTTTTTTTTTTTTTAATGTTTGTTTATTTTTGAGAGAGAGAGAGAGTGCCCGCACGCACTCGCAAGCAGGGGAGTGGCAGAGGGAGGGGGAGACAGAATCCGAAGCAGGCTCCAGGCTCTGAGCTGTCAGCACAGAGCCAGACGTGGGGCTCAAATCCAAGAACTGTGAGATCATGACCTGAGCCGAAGTCGGATGCCTAACTGACTGAACCACCCAGGTTGCCCCCAAATCATGCTCTGTTGGTCTTACACTGTCTGACTTACTGCACTTATTAGCCTTACATGTTCTAGGTCCATCCATACTGTTGCAAATGGCAAGATCTCATTTTTTATGACTAATATTCTAGTGTGTGTGTGTGTGTGTGTGTGTGTGTGTTTGTACACCTTATTGTCTTCAATCATCTATAGATGGTTTCTTGGGTTGCTTCCATATCTTGGCTATTGTAAATAATGCTGCAGTAAATATAGGGCTGCATATATCTTTTCAAATCAGTGTTTTTAGTTTCTTTTGGTAAATTCCAGTAGTGAAATGAGTGGATCATATGGTATTTCTATTTTTAATTTTTTGAGGATGTACCATACTGTTTTGCCCAATAGCTGCATCAACTTGAATTTCCACCAGCAGGGTGTGAGGGTTCCTTTTCTCCATATCCTTCCCGACAGTTGTTATTCCTTGTCTTTTTGATTCTAGCCATTCTGACAGGTTTAAGCTGATACCTCATTGTGCATTTTTGATTTGCATTTTCTTGATGATTTGTGATGTTGATCATCTTTTCATGTGTCTGTTGCCCATCTTTGTCTTTTTTGAGAAAAAAAAATACCTATTCAGATCCTCTGCCCCTTTTTAAAATACATTTATTTACATTTTTGGTGTTGTGTAAATTCTTTATGTATTTTGGATATTAACCCCTTATCCAATATATCATTTGCAAATATGTTTTCCCATTCATTAGGTTGCCCTGTTTTGATATTATTTGTTGTTTCCTTTGCTATGCAAAACCTTTTTTTATTTTAATGTAGTTCTAAGAGTTTAATTTTGCTTTTGTTTCCCTTGACTTAGGAGACTTAGGAGACATTATATGGCTGATATCAGAGGAATTAATGCCAGTGTTTTCTATAAGTTTTATGGTTTCTGGTTTCACATTTAGGTCTTTAAGTTTATTTTTGTGTATGGTATAAGAAAGTGGTCCAGTTTTGGGGTGTGTGGGTGGCTCAGTCATTTAAGTGTCTAACTCTTGATTTTGGCCTGGGTCATGGTCTCATGGTTGGTGAATTTGAGCCCCATGTCGGGCTCTGTGCTGATAGGACAGAGCCTGCTTGGGATTCTCTCTCTCTCTCTACCTGTCTCTGCCCCTTCCCTGCTTGTGCTTACACGTTCTCTCAAAAATAATTAACATTGAAAAAAAAAGTGGTCCAGTTTCATTCTTTTGTATGTAGGTGTTCAATTTTTCCTGCACTCTTTGTTGAAGAGACTATCTTTCCCCCCATTTTATATTTTTGCCTTTTTTGTCATACTTTTATTGATCATGTAAGAGTGGTTTATTTGTGGGCTGTTTTGTTCCATTGATCTTTGCATCAGTTTCTGTTTTGATTACTGTTTTGATTACTATAGCTTTGTAGTATGTCTTGAGATCTGAGATTGTAATACCACCAGCTTTGTTCTTCTTTCTCAAGATAGCTCTGGCTATTTGGGATCTTTTGTAATTCCATACAAATTTTAGGATTATTTATTCTAGTTCTGTTTAAAATGTTGGTAAGGATTGCATTCAGTCTGTAGATTGCTTTGGGTAGGTAGTATGAACATTTTAATAATACTGGTTTTTCCAAACCATCAGCATGGAATGTCTTTCTATTTGTGTCATTTTATTTATTTATTTATTTATTTATTTTTAATTAATTTTTTTTTTCAACGTTTATTTATTTTTGGGACAGAGAGAGACAGAGCATGAATGGGGGAGGGGCAGAGAGAGAGGGAGACACAGAATCGGAAACAGGCTCCAGGCTCTGAGCCATCAGCCCAGAGCCTGACGCGGGGCTCGAACTCACGGACCGCGAGATCGTGACTCGGCTGAAGTCGGACGCTTAACCGACTGCGCCACCCAGGCGCCCCTCTATTTGTGTCATTTTAAATCTCTGTTATCATTGTTTTATAGTTTTGAATTAGAAGTCTTTCATGTTCTGGATTAAGTTTATTCCTAGGTATTTTATTCTTTTTGGTTCAGTTGTAAGTGGGGTTCATAATTACTTTTCCTGCTCTTTCCTTATTAGTGTAAAGAAATGCAATGTTTCTGTATGTTAATTTTGTATCCTGTGACATTACTGAATTCATTTATCAGTTTTAGTAGTTTTTTGGTGGAATCTTTAGGGTTTTCTATTTATAGGATCCTGTCGGATTTGCCAGAAGTGACACTTTTTCTTTTTCCTTTCTAATTTGGATGCCTTTTATTTCTTTTTCTTGTTTGATTGTTGCAGCTAGAACCACAAATACCATGTTGAATAGAAATGGTGAGAGTAGACATTCTTGTCATTTTCTTGATCTTACAGGGAAACTGCTGTTTTTTACCATTGAGTATGAAGCTAGCTGAGTATGAGTATAATGGGTTTTTCATATATAGCCTTTATTATGTTGAGATTTAGTTCCCTCTAAACCTAGTTTGTTGAGAGTTTTTATCATCAGTAGATATTGTATTTTGTCAAATGCTTTTTCTGCGTCTATTGAGGTGACCATGTGTTTTTCATCTTCCCTTTTGTTAATGTGATGTATCACATTGATTGATTTGGGAATGTTGAAGCACTCTTGCATCTGTGGAATGAACCCCACTTGATTATGGTGAATGATTATTTTAATGTGTTACTGGATTTGGTTTGCTAACATTTTGTTGAGAATTTTTGCATCTCTCTTCATCAGAGATTGGTTTGTAGTGTCTTTGTCTGGTTTTGGTATCAAAGTAATGCTGGCACCATAGAATCAATTTGGAAGTTCATCTTCTATTTTGAAATAATTTGAGAAGAGTAGGTATTAACTCTTTAAATGTTTGGTAAAATCCACCTGTGAAACCATCCAGTCCTGGACTTTTGTTTGTTGGGATTTTTTTTTTTTTTTTTTTGATTATCGATTCAATTTCACACAACATTTTATACCTTAACACTCCATTTACAACAGTGGATAGATCATTCGAGAGAAAATCAACAAGGAAACAGTGGCTTTGAATGGCTTCTTAGAGCAAATGGACCTAACAGATAGATTCAGAACATTCCATCCCCAAAACAGTACAAATTCTTTTCAATTTTTTTTAATGTTTATTTATTTCCGAGACAAGACAGAGCATGAGTGGGGGAGGGGCAGAGAGAGAGGGAGACACAGAATCAGAAGCAGGCTCCAGGCTCTGAGCTGTCAGCACAGAGCCCGACACGGGGCTCGAACTCACAAACCGTGAGATATGACTTGAGCCGAAGTCGGTCGCTCAACCGACTGAGCCACCCAGGCGCCCCTGCAAATTCTTTTCAAGTGCCTATGGAACATTCTCCAGAACAGATCACTTGGTAGGCCACAAAACAAGTCTCAAATAAAGTCAAAAACATTGAAATCACATCATGCAGTTCTTTTGACCACAGTGCTATGAAACTAGAAATCAAGCACAAGAAAGAATCTGGAAAGAACACAAATACTTCAAGTTTTAATAACATGCTATTAGACAATGAATGGGTTGACCATGAAATCAAAGAGCAAATCAAACATACATGGAGTCAAATGAAAATTAAATCCTAACAGTCTAAAATTTTTGGGTTGTGGGAAAAGCTGTTCTAAGAGGGAATTTTATAGTAATATCAGCCTATCTCAAAAAACAAAAAATCTTCAACATCTTCATCTCATAACCTGAGGAGCTACAAAAAGAAGAGCAGACAAAGCCCACAGGTAGTAGAAGAAAGGAAATAATAAAGATTAGAGTGAAATAAATGAAATATTCAAAAAAAGCAGTAGGAAATATTTGTGAAACCAGGAGCTGGTTCTTTGAAGACATCAACCAAATTGATATTCCTTTATACAAGCTCATCAATAAAAAAAGAGAGGGGCCTCTAATAAATAAAATCAGAAATAACAGCTGACACCACAGGCATACAAAGATTTATGAAGGAATGTTATCAGAAATTATATTCCAAAAATTGGACAGTCTGGAAGAAATGGATAAATGCCTATATGGCCTTCCAAAATTAAATCAGGAAGAAATACAAAATTTGAACAGACCAGTTACTAACAATGAAATTGAATCCATAATCAGAAAACTCCCAACATATAATATTTCTCTAATTTTTAAACTCTGCTTTTAAAATTATATCATTTCTTTTCATCACTTAAGCAACACACTTTCATTTAAAATATAAGCTTTTTGCATACATATATATGTTAATAATGGATTTTGGTTTATATATTGGTTTATATGGTTTATATATATATATTATATATATATATTATATATATATAATATATATATATAATATATATATATATAATGTTGATATTTCAAAAGAGCTCATAGACATAAAAAGGGTACTCAGGTTATTGTTACTCATTATTTATAAATTGTCCATAACACTGTAAGTTCTTTGTATACCTTTTCTGTGTAGTGAAGCTGATTTTGCACATCCTGTATCTTGACTGTAATTTATTTCATTTATTTCATAAACCACTATTGCACATGTTTTTATTTTGGATTTTATTTTATATTTAAACAGTATTTTGTGCACAGACACATATACATATGAGTGATGAACCACTTCTGTTGAATGTTAACTGATCTTTCTCATGACTCTTGTTAGAAATTGGTTAAAAGATCGTATTCGTTGATTTGAGATATGTCAGAAGTATATAGCATATGAAAGTACATAAACTCAAATACAGACTTAAGTTTGTACCCCGTCCTTTGTTAATCTAAGGAAAACTTAACATTTTCTTAAAAAAAATTTTTTTTAATGTTTATTTTTGAGAGAGAGAGAGTGTGTGCGAGCATGAGTGGGAGAGGGCAGAGAGAGAGGGAGACAGAATCTGAAGCAGGTTCCAGGCTCTGAGCTGTCAGCACAGAGCCTGAAGCAGGACTTGAGCTCATGAACTGTGAGACCATGACCTGAGCTGAAGTTGGAAGCCTAACTGACTGAGCCACCCAGGCACCCAAACATAACATTTTCATGAGCAGGAATACTAGTTTTGTGCTTGGAAGAAGAAATTTGGAAATTATTTAAAAAAACATGTCAGTATTGGGACGCCTGGGGTGGCTCAGTCAGTTAAGCGTCTGACTTTGGGTCAGGTCATGATCTCATGGTTTGTGGGTTCAAATGCTGACAGCTCAGAGCCTGGAGCCTGCTTCAGATTCTGTGTTTCCCTCTCTCTCTGCCCCTCCCTTGCTTGCACTCTGTCTCTCTTTCTCAAAAATAAACATAAAAAATATAAAAATAAGCATGTAATTGTTCAGATTTAATTAAAACAGACACTAATATTTATGTTTCATTGGCATGTTTCACTGTGGTGTATAATGACAGTAGCTAGCATTTATTAAATGCCTGCAATGTGCCGTGCTCTGAGCGTTTTATATGTGTTATTTCTTTTAAGCACAGCTTAATGTGATTTTATTGTGTAGACGAGGTTCAGTTAATTGAACTAATTTGCTCCAAATCATGCAGCTAACAATTGTGCCAGTATTCAAATACACAATTGACTTCTAAGTTGTATGGTGTAACTAATGACTAGTTTCCTGTGTTTCTCATACTGAGGACAGAAGAGTAAATGCATACCTAGGGGGATCTGGAGGTGTAGCAAGATGCTGCCTGACTGTTCAAAATGTCCATGTGGTATTAGACTTTATATTAAAACATTCTGGAATTTTTCCTTCTATTCCATTATCGGTTAGGTTTTTCCTTTAATTTTTAAAATGTAATTGCCTATTTTTTGTACTTTCAGTTGTTGAAAATAACTATTGCTTCAGGATGGTATACCATGATTCTTGGCATAATATCAAGTCATCCTAAGAGTGCCTAGGATTATTCTGTTTGTGAAACGAGATAGTGACAGGTATAATGCCTTCCGATAGAATCTTTATTCAGAATTCTTACTAGCTTCAGCCCTACAGAGCTTGTGTATGGCAAGCAGTTAAACAGTTCATAGACAGTGTGGTGGAACCTGCAAAGTTGGCTTGCTATACTTCCATAGAATTTGCTGGTAAGGAGGCAGGGAGCCCAAATGGATTTAGGTAGTTTCATTACTCTGGACACAGAAGGCATTATGACCTTCAGGTTCTAATGGGCTCCCCTGTCTCCACCCAGGTGAGTGATAGAGGGGAGGGCCCTGGTAGATGCTGTGCGCTCAGTGAGGCTGTGTCATGGCCGAGGACCATGAGTTTAGGAAACGGTTTTAAAGGAGGCCTGGCTAACCTGTTCAGTCTTTGCCCTGCAGAAGATAAATCTTTATTACTCTGGTTAGGAAACAGATGTGTCCTCTGACCCAGAAGGAAACCTGTCTCTAGCTTCTGAGGCTTGTTTTGCAAACATTACTGCAAAGATATTCTGGAAGAAAAGCTATCCTAGGGCATGCAGATATTGGAGATTTGTTTCCCAAGCACACGCCATCTTGTAACTTCCCTGGCAATTCCAAATATAAGGAGAAAACATAAGGGGGAGAATGATCGGCCAGTCCTTTTCTTGGGTGATTTTAACGATTTCCATTGTTATTTTTGGGCATTTTGCTCATGGCATTTTTTCCAGTCTTTTTCTTCTTCTTCTTCCTGAATCCATTATCTGGGTTAGGTGCACTTAGTAAGGGAAATTCAGCATTATTCCGTTAAAGGAACCTCACTGGCAGTGAAATGTTAACCTAGTTCATGGTCACCTGTTACTTTTTTATGCACTCTCTCCCTCTGTCCCTCCCTCTCCTGCTTTCTGTACACTCCAACCCTACCATTAAGAGCTATAGATGTTTAACCTGCTGCAGTCCTCATTGTGGCTCCCCAAAGCATACATTTATGATTTTAAATATAAATATGATGAGGATGGGAAAATTGCACAGGTTATAAAAATGTCAAAAGCATTATTTTTTAAGCACTCAATTTCTTCTATGTTTTGTTGTCATTCTGCTCTTATTTCTTCCTCCGTGTAGTTAGACTTCATCAGATTTTCTGTCTTGCTCAGGCTCTTTCTTAAAACCAGAGCTTCTTTTCTGCTTTTAGCAGTTAGGTTATGGTGGGCCCCGACAGTAGATGTGGTTTAGTAAAGCATTCAGCTGCCTCTCAGCCTGATGAGAGTAATTTATTTCCCGATAATTTTGGTAGCTCTGCCTCACAAAGCCTACTTCAGAATTCTTACTCACAGGTGTTTCCCTAAGAGTTAGACTAGCACTGTCTCATTCTTCTTCAGAATTTGGGAGGACTTATATGCTGTCTTAGTTTGGGCAGCCGTGACAGAATACAATAGATTGGGTGGACTACAAACAACAGAAATTTATTTTTCACTATTCTGAAGTCCGGAAGTTCCACTAGGGTGCCAGTATCATTAGGTTCTGATGAGAGCTCTCTACTGGGTTGGAGATGGCTACCTTATTGTAGCCTCATATGGTGGACAGAGGGCAAGAGAGCTCTCTGGGGTCCCTTTTATAAGGCACTAATCCAGTTCATGAGGGCTCCACCCTCAATACCTAATTACTTCCCAGAAGTCCTTCTTCTTAACACCATCGCATTGGGGGTTAGGATTTCAACATGTGAATTTGGGGGAGGACACAAATAATCCATCCGTTGCAACCACCTTAGAGAAATAGATCATGCAAACATTATTGTAAAGCTAGACGTTACGTTTTGTGTCCAAATGGATTTTTATCTAGGTGTGATTGACTTGGAAAACGTTAGAGGGATCAGCCAATTAGGAGCTATTACGTATGCCAAATCTCATACTTCCAGCTGTAGGAATGTCTCCTGCTGTGGAGCTAACTTATCCCAGGGTTAGTAGAGACATACCTAGTTTTTGCTTCCTTTTATTGTGCTTCAAAGATACTGCATTTCTTTTTCTTTCTTTCTTTCTTTTTTTTTAAACAAATTGAAGCTTTATGGCAACTCTGCATCTAGACACCATTTTTTTTCCTTAGTAGTGTTTACTCACTTGTCTCTGTTTCATTTCAGTAATTCTTGAATATTTCAAACTTTTTCATTATTATATTTGTTACAGTGATCTGTGATCAGCGATTGTAATTCACTCAAAGCTCAGATTATGGTTAGCATTTTTAGCAATAAAATATTTTTAAACGAAGGCATCTATAATATGTTTTATACATGATGCTATTACATGCTTAACAGACTACAGTATAGTGTAAACATGACTGTTGTATGCAGAGGGAAACCAAAAAATTGATTTGACTTGCTTTATGGTGATACTAGCTTTATTGTGGTGGTCTGAAACTGAACCCACAATGTATCTAAGGTATGCCTTACATATTTTAAAGTTATCTTGAAGGAGAAAAGATAGTTTAACTTTTGGGATTTTTTTTGTTTATTTCTACATAATAATTTTTATTTACATTTTTCTTGCATTTATTGTTTAGAAATGTTCTATACTTTAAGCTTATTCATTAAAAGCAGTAAGTGGTTCTTTAAAAATATATACATTGTCATTTGAAATGCACAATGTATTCGGGTGAATAATTATTGCATTATATTATTTTGCATGCATATATATGTATGTAGTATGTATATAATAATTTTTGCATATATATTAACATTGCATGCATATTATATTTGTATATAAACCTATATTCTGTGTTAGGAAATAACAGGAATTTTGTAAAGTTCATTTTCTTTGTGTTTGATTTTTTTTTTTAATTTATTTATTTAGAGAGAGAGAGGGAGGGAGAGAGAGTGAGTCTGTGCCATGGGGAGGGGCAGAGAGAGAATCCCAAGCAGGCTCTGTGCCTGACTCAGGGCTCAATCTCCCGAACTGTGAGAACGTGACCTGAGCCCAAATCAAAAGTTGGATGCTTTGCTGACTGAGTCACCCCGGCACTGCCTGTGTTTGATCCTTGACACTGTTTTATTTTATTTTTTTTTATTATTTATTTATTTTTTTATATATGAAATTTATTGTCAAATTGGTTTCCATACAACACCCAGTGCTTATCCCAAAAGGTGCCCTCCTCAATACCCATCACCCACCCTCTCCTCCCTCCCACCCCCCATCAACCCTTAGTTTGTTCTCAGTTCTCAACAGTCTCTTATGCTTTGACTCTCTCCCACTCTAACCTCTTTTTTTTTTTTTTTCCTTCCCCTCCCCCATGGGTTCCTGTTAAGTTTCTCAGGATCCACCTAAGAGTGAAACCATATGGTATCTGTCTTTCTCTGTATGGCTTATTTCACTTAGCATCACACTCTCCAGTTCCATCCACGTTGCTACAAAAGGCCATATTTCATTTTTTCCCAATGCCACGTAGTATTCCATTGTGTATATAAACCACAATTTCTTTATCCATTCATCAGTTGCTGGACATTTAGGCTCTTTCCATAATTTGGCTATTGTTGAGAGTGCTGCGATGAACATTGGGGTACAAGTGCCCCTATGCATCAGTATTCCTGTGTCCCTTGGATAAATTCCTAGCAGTGCTATTGCTGGGTCATAGGGTAGGTCTATTTTTAATTTTCTGAGGAACCTCCACACTGTTTTCCAGAGTGGCTGTACCAATTTGCATTCCCACCAACAGTGCAAGAGGGTTCCCGTTTCTCCACATCCTCTCCAGCATCTATAGTCTCCTGATTTGTTCATTTTGGCCACTCTGACTGGCGTGGGGTGATACCTGAGTGTGGTTTTGATTTGTATTTCCCTGATAAGGAGCGAGGCTGAACATCTTTTCATGTGCCTGTTGGCCATCCGGATGTCTTCTTTAGAGAAGTGTCTATTCATGTTTTCTGCCCATTTCTTCACTGGGTTATTTGCTTTTCGGGTGTGGAGTTTGGTGAACTCTTTATAGATTTTGGATACTAGCCCTTTGTCCGATATGTCATTTGCAAATATCTTTTCCCATTCCGTTGGTTGCCTTTTAGTTTTGTTGGTTGTTTCCTTTGCTGTGCAGAAGCTTTTTATCTTCATAAGGTCCCAGTAATTCACTTTTGCTTTTAATTCCCTTGCCTTTGGGGATGTGTCGAGGAAGAGATTGCTACGGCTGAGGTCAGAGAGGTCTTTTCCTGCTTTCTCCTCTAAGGTTTTGATGGTTTCCTGTCTCACATTCAGGTCCTTTATCCATTTTGAGTTTATTTTTGTGAATGGTGTGAGAAAGTGGTCTAGTTTCAACCTTCTGCATGTTGCTGTCCAGTTCTCCCAGCACCATTTGTTAAAGAGACTGTCTTTTTTCCATTGGATGTTCTTTCCTGCTTTGTCAAAGATGAGTTGGCCATATGTTTGTGGGTCTAGTGCTGGGGTTTCTATTCTATTCCATTGGTCTATGTGTCTGTTTTTGTGTCAATACCATGCAGTCTTGATGATGACAGCTTTGTAGTAGAGGCTAAAGTCTGGGATTGTGATGCCTCCTGCTTTGGTCTTCTTCTTCAAAATTACTTTGGCTATTCGGGGCCTTTTGTGGTTCCATATGAATTTTAGGATTGCTTGTTCTAGTTTCGAGAAGAATGCTGGTGCAATTTTGATTGGGATTGCATTGAATGTGTAGATAGCTTTGGGTAGTATTGACATTTTGACAATATTTATTCTTCCAATCCATGAGCAGGGAATGTCTTTCCATTTCTTTAAATCTTCTTCAATTACCTTCATAAGCTTTCTATAATTTTCAGCATACAGATCCTTTACATCTTTGGTTAGATTTATTCCTAGGTATTTTATGCTTCTTGGTGCAATTGTGAATGGGATCAGTTTCTTTGTCTTTCTGTTGCTTCATTGTTAGTGTATAAGAATGCAACTGATTTTTGTACATTGATTTTGTATCCTGCAACTTTGCTGAATTCATGTATCAGTTCTAGCAGACTTTTGGTGGAGTCTATTGGATTTTCCATGTATAATATCATGTCATCTGCAAAAAGCGAAAGCTTAACTTCATCTTTGCCAATTTGGATGCCTTTGATTTCCTTTTGTTGTCTGATTGCTGATGCTAGAACTTCCAGCACTATGTTAAACAACAGCGGTGAGAGTGGGCATCCCTGTCGTGTTCCTGATCTCAGGGAAAAAGCTCTCAGTTTTTCCCCGTTGAGGATGATGTTAGCTGTGGGCTTTTCATAAATGGCTTTTATGATCTTTAAGTATGTTCCTTCTATCCCGACTTTCTCAAGGGTTTTTATTAAGAAAGGGTGCTGGATTTTGTCAAAGGCCTTTTCTGCATCGATTGACAGGATCATATGGTTCTTCTCTTTTTTTTTTGTTAATGTGATGTATCACGTTGATTGATTTGCGAATGTTGAACCAGCCCTGCATCCCAGGAATGAATCCCACTTGATCATGGTGAATAATTCTTTTTATATGCCGTTGAATTCGATTTGCTAGTATCTTATTGAGAATTTTTGCATCCATATTCATCAGGGATATTGGCCTGTAGTTCTCTTTTTTGACTGGGTCTCTGTCTGGTTTAGGAATCAAAGAAATACTGGCTTCATAGAATGAGTCTGGAAGTTTTCCTTCCCTTTCTATTTCTTGGAATAGCTTGAGAAGGATAGGTATTATCTCTGCTTTAAACGTCTGGTAGAACTCCCCTGGGAAGCCATCTGGTCCTGGACTCTTATTTGTTGGGAGATTTTTGATAACCGATTCAATTTCTTCGCTGGTGATGGGTCTGTTCAAGCTTTCTATTTCCTCCTGATTGAGTTTGGAAGAGTGTGGGTGTTCAGGAATTTGTCCATTTCTTCCAGGTTGTCCAATTTGTTGGCATATAAGTTTTCATAGTATTCCCTGATAATTGTTTGTATCTCTGAGGGATTGGTTGTAATAATTCCATTTTCATTCATGATTTTATCTATTTGGGTCATCTCCCTTTTCTTTTTGAGAAGCCTGGCTAGAGGTTTGTCAATTTTGTTTATTTTTTCAAAAAACCAACTCTTGGTTTCGTTGATCTGTTCTACAGTTTTTTTAGATTCTATATTGTTTATTTCTGCTCTGATCTTTATTATTTCTCTTCTTCTGCTGGGTTTAGGCTGCCTTTGCTGTTCTGCTTCTAGTTCCTTTAGGTGTGCTGTTAGATTTTGTATTTGGGATTTTTCTTGTTTCTTGAGATAGGCCTGGATTGCAATGTATTTTCCTCTCAGGACTGCCTTCGCTGCGTCCCAAAGCATTTGGATTGTTGTATTTTCATTTTCGTTTGTTTCCATATATTTTTTAATTTCTTCTCTAACTGCCTGGTTGACCCACTCATTCGTTAGTAGGGTGTTCTTTAACCTCCACGCTTTTGGAGGTTTTCCAGACTTTTTTCTGTGGTTGATTTCAAGCTTCATAGCATTGTGGTCTGAAAGTATGCATGGTATGATTTCAATTCTTGTAAACTTATGAAGGGCTGTTTTGTGACCCAGTATATGATCTATCTTGGAGAATGTTCCATGTGCACTCGAGAAGAAAGTATATTCTGTTGCTTTGGGATGCAGAGTTCTAAATATATCTGTCAAGTCCATCTGATCCAATGTCTCATTCAGGGCCCTTGTTTCTTTATTGACCGTGTGTCTAGATGATCTATCCATTTCTGTAAGTGGGGTGTTAAAGTCCCCTGCAATTACCACATTCTTCTCAATAAGGTTGCTTATGTTTATGAGTAATTGTTTTATATATTTGGGCGCTCCGGTATTCGGCGCATAGACATTTATAATTGTTAGCTCTTCCTGATGGATAGACCCCGTCACTATTATATAATGTCCTTCTTCATCTCTTGTTACAGCCTTTAATTTAAAGTCTAGTTTGTCTGATAGAAGTATGGCTACTCCAGCTTTCTTTTGGCTTCCAGTAGCATGATAAATAGTTCTCCATCCCCTCACTCTCAATCTAAAGGTGTCTTCAGGTCTAAAATGAGTCTCTTGTAGACAGCAAATAGATGGGTCTTGTTTTTTTATCCATTCTGATACCCTATGTCTTTTGGTTGGCGCATTTAATCCATTTACATTCAGTGTTATTATAGAAAGATATGGGTTTAGAGTCATTGTGATGTCTGTATGTTTTATGTTGGTAGTGATGTCTCTGGTACTTTGTCTCACAGGGTCCCCCTTAGGATCTCTTGGAGGGCTGGTTTAGTGGTGACAAATTCCTTCAGTTTTTGTTTGTTTGGGAAGACCTTTATCTCTCCTTCTATTCTAAATGACAGACTTGCTGGATAAAGGATTCTCGGCTGCATATTTTTTCTTTCTAGCACACTGAAAATCTCGTGCCAATTCTTTCTGGCCTGCCAAGTTTCAAAAGAGAGATCAGTCACGAGTCTTATAGGTCTCCCTTTATATGTGAGGGCACGTTTACCCCTTGCTGCTTTCAGAATTTTCTCTTTGTCCTTGTATTTTGCCAGTTTCACTATGATGTGTCGTGCAGAAGATCGATTCAAGTTACTCTTAAGGGAGTTCTCTGTGCCTCTTGGATTTCAATGCCTTTTTCCTTCCCCACTTCAGGGAAGTTCTCAGCTATTATTTCTTCAAGTACCCCTTCAGCACCTTTCCCTCTCTCTTCCTCCTCTGGGATACCAATTATGCATATATTATTTCTTTTTAGTGTATCACTTAGTTCTCTAATTTTCCCCTCATACTCCTGGATTTTTTTATCTCTCTTTTTCTCAGCTTCCTCTTTTTCCATAACTTTATCTTCTAGTTCACCTATTCTCTCCTCTGCCTCTTCAATCCGAGCCGTGGTGGTTTCCATTTTGTTATGCATTTCGTTTAAAGCGTTTTTCAGCTCCTCGTGACTGTTCCTTAGTCCCTTGATCTCTGTAGCAAGAGATTCTCTGCTGTCAGCTATACTGTTTTCAAGCCCAGTGATTAATTTTATGACTATTATTCTAAATTCACTTTCTGTTATATTATTTAAATCCTTTTTGATCAGCTCATTAGCTGTTGTTATTTCCTGGAGATTCTTCTGAGGGGAATTCTTCCGCTTGGTCATTTTGGATAGTCCCTGGCGTGGTGAGGACCTGCAGGGCACTTCCCCTGTGCTGTGGTGTATAACTGGAGTTGGTGGGCGGAGCCGCAGTCAGACCTGATGTCTGCCCCCAGCCCACCGCTGTGGCCACAGTCAGACTGGTGCGTGCCTTCTCTTCCCCTCTCCTAGGGGCGGGATTCACTGTGGGGTGGGGTGGCCTGTCTGGGCTACTTGCACACTGCCAGGCTTGTGATGCTGGGGATCTGGCGTCTTAGCTGGGGTGGGTAGGCAAGGTGCACAGGGGCAGGAGGGGCAGGCTTAGCTTGCTTCTCCTTAGGTGATCCACTTCAGGAGGGGCCCTGTGGCAGCAGGAGGGAGTCAGATCCGCTGCCGGAGGTTTGGCTCCGCAGAAGCGCAGAGTTGGGTGTTTGCGTGGAGCCAGCAAGTTCCCTGGCAGGAACTGGTTCCCTTTGGGATTTTGGCGGGGGGATGGGCAGGGGAGATGGCGCAGGCGAGCGCCTTTGTTCCCCACCAAACTGAGCTCTGTCGTCCGGGGGCTCAGCAGCTCTCCTTCCCTTTGTCCTCCAGCCTTCCCGCTTTCCGAGCAGAGCTGTTAACTTATGACCTCCCAGCCGCTAAGTCACGCTTGCTGTCGGAACACAGTCCGTCAGGCCCCTCCGCTTTTTGCAAGCCAGACTCGGGGGCTCTGCTTGGCAGGCGAGCCGCCCCTCCGCCCCGGCTCCCTCCTGCCAGTCTGTGGAGCACGCACCGCCTCGCCGCCCTTCCTACCCTCTTCCGTGGGCCTCTCGTCTGCGCTTGGCTCCGGCGACTCTGTTCTGCTAATCCTCTGGCGGTTTTCTGGGTTATTTAGGCAGGTGTAGGTGGAATCTAAGTGATCAGCAGGACGCGCGGTGAGCCCAGCGTCCTCCTACGCCGCCATCTTCCCTCTCGATCCTTGACACTGTTTAAAAAGGACAAAAACTACCTTGTGAAGTAACCAGTAGAGTATAAAAAAGGCTACTGAACTGGAATAATTTTATTTTATTTTGCATTGATTATTCAGAATTTGTTTTCAACTGCAGTGGAATCTTTTCATGGCAGCTAATTAGGTTAAATATCTAATATATGTACATATCTTGGTAAGAGGATAGTATATTTTATTTCAAAAATTCTTTTGTGATATACTTCCTTGAAAAATACCTAATTCTTATTTTTGGTGGAAATGATATGTTTTTTAGACTTTTCGAAGTTTTATTTAAATTCTAGTCAGTCAGCATGCAGTGCAGTATTGGTTTCAGGAGTAGAGTTCAGTGATTCATCACTTACATACATGTGTATGTAAATGCACATGTGCTTCCTAAAAGCACTTTTATCCCAAGGTTAAAACAAATTTTAAATCCAGAAAAGGGTTATGAAAGTCAGTGAGAAATGTGTGATTTATATATTAAAATATGTATTAGTTACAGGTGGGTATAGTAGCGACTGAATAAGATTACCAATTTCAGATTTTGAGATTGATCTCAGCTTTTTTTTTTTGTTTTGTGTTCCGGTTGAAATTTAAAAACTATTATTTTACTGTGGTTCTTTATTTGAACCCGTATAGTGTAAAAATTCCCATTTTAATTTTTCTAAGTAAAAGTTTTCTATTAAAGCAACAAATCAGTTATGAATGATGTGTGCAGAACTCTTCTTAGCTGTGAGACTAAACTATAAGTTCATGAGTTGATGGACCAGCTTCCTTTTGCTAGGCAATTAGGATTCTGCTGCTTTTTCTATCGGATGTGAAAATAGAGTAAAATATGTTGTTTCTCTTGAAAAATGAAACTTGAACCAGTTTTTATAAAACCTCTTTTATTGTTGTTCCAATAGTTTCCTTTATTGTTACTTGTGTATCCAAATGGGTTTATACATTCATCTATAATAAAGGGCATTTGACTACTTTGATTATACACAATTCCATATTAAGTTTCTAAAAATTCGTGTTAACATTTTAAATGGCAATTAAATACTGAAAGATTAAAGAGAACAAAAGTTAAAGATACTGTAAATAGGGGCTACTGGGTGGCTCAGTCGGTTTGTTAAGTGTCCGACTCAGGTTAATTGTTTCGGCTCAGGTCAGGTCTGACAGTTTTGTGAGTTCGAGCCTCGCATGGGGCTCTGTGCTGGTAGTACGAAGCTTCTTGGGATTCTCTCTCCCTCTCTCTCTGCCCCTGTCCCACTTGTACTGTCTCTGTACTGTACTCTCAAAGTAAATAAATGAACTATAAACGTATATATGTGTGTGTGTGTATATATACATAAAATAAAAAAAGATACTGTAAATAACTTGAAAGATAGATATAGGTTATAGGTGAACGTAGAATTGACATGAGAATTGGAATACATTAGGGAATGAAAGGGGATGCTCGTAATAATTATCCTGTGGTAATAGGAATAATTTATGATTGCTCATGTATATCTGATACAAATACCCTGAATGACGTTATTTCTTATGGACAACATAAGTAGTATATTTTGGTTTAGATATTTTTAAAATGTACATTTGCTATTTTGCACAGTGGATCCTAGAGTTAATAATCAAAATAATTTGATTTTATTATGTTAGGACAGTTCAGCTTAGATTTGTTCGAGATAGAAAACAGTTCAGCTTAGATTTGTTTGAGATAGATTTGTTTGAGATATTTTTCATTTGGTCATGCTTTGTCGTTTGTCTGTTTTTTATTTATTTATTAAATTTTTTTTTTATGTGTGTTTATTCTTTTTTGAGAGAGACACAAGCGCGAGCAGGGGAGGGGCAGAGAGAGAAGGAGACACAGAATCTGAAGCAGGCTCCAGGCTCTGAGCTGTCAGCACAGAGCCCGACGTGGGGCTCGAACCCACAAGCTGTGAGATCATGACCTGAGCTAAAGTCGGATGCCCAACCAACTGAGCCACCCAGGCACCTTGTCTCTTTATTTTTAGTCTTTATTTGATGAATTATTGTCATCCTTTAATTTTTCCAACATGTTTTTTTAGTTGTTTGAACATATTTAAATAGCTACATTAAAGTCTTTAAGTCCAATATCTGGACCCACTCAGACAGTTTTTCTGTCTTCTTTTTTTTTTTTTTTTTTTTCCTGTGCAAGGTTTGTGCTTTTGTGTTTCTCCACATGTCTTTTTGTTGTTTCTGTATATGTTTTTTTTTGTTGAAAAGTGAATATCTTAAATCTATTTTAGCAACTCCAGATTCTGACACCTGCCTTTTCCCCCAATTTACTCTTGTGCTTTTTACTTTTTTAATTGTTTAGTGGCTTGCCTGGAGTAATTCTGTGGAGTCTTATTTCCCTTGTAGTGTTCAGCTTCGGATTTTAATGCTCCGTTTTTTGCCTCCTTATTTCTGTTTTTAACCTGGCTAAAAATTGCCGATGATTGGTCAGATTTTGTGATTAAGAGCCCAGACCCAGTAAGCCTTACACCCTTGCAATGTATCTTTGTGTGGTTTGAGGCATGTTTTCAAAATTCAGGGAGTTTTTATGTTTGCCTGGCATTTAACCAGGGATTAGCAGCTGGCAAGTACTTTTTCTAGTTGTTCTGAGTGTAGAGTATAGTGTGTACTTGCAGCTTTCCAGACCACTGGGTGGGGGGTGGGGAAGGCAGTGGGGGGGGTGTTGAGTGCGGTCACAGTAGGGTCCTTTTTGGCAGTATGTTTCCTGAATCCCTTTGTTAAACTTATGACTAGTGTACTGTTTTTCTTGCTACTTCTGGTCTCTAATTTTTTCTCTAACTGCTTGCTAGGATAAGCTCTGTTGTTTAATGTAAGACCTCAGGCAGTGCTATGGCACCGCCAGTTGTCATGTCTTCCTTTCCTGACAGAGCCTCTGTTTTATTGTCTTGGAACTGGGGATCAGGGGGATCCTGGCCCGTTTCTCCCTGAGAAGTAGCTCAGCTCTGTGAATAGGAGTTAAAAGGGGATTCCCATCCTGGTCTTCTCAGCGTGCCCCTTGCTAGTGTGGAACCTCTACCTTATGCCCTACAGACAGGGGTTGGCAAGGAAAGAGAGCCCTCGCCTCTTCGTTCTCAGACTCATCTGCCCAGAATAGAACTTCTGCGGCTCGTAACTGGGTTCGAGAGTAGGAGCAATTTCTGGCTCAAATGCCACACACTTGGTGTTCTTACCAAGATGCTGTAGGTTATCTTGAATAAATGCTTGTCAATTCTTTACATGGCCTTAGGTCAGTTTCCAGAGTTAAAATGCCTGATTTTATGTTTTAATAATCACTTTTGATAATTTTCACCAGTTTCATTCTGTTTTTTTGAGGTAGAGGGTCTGCCAAACTTCTGTAACAGCTGTTCCAGAAATCCTGATTCTAGAAAGCATCTAACAGATACTTTATGCATCTGAGTGACAATGAAATTAACACATGGGAGGGTAAATGACTTAATGCCAGAAACTAGTTTGTGATGAATCTGACCTTGTTTTTTGGTTTTTTTTTTTGTTTATTTTTTTTGTTCTGATTTTAGGTTCTACTCATTCCGTAATTACCATAGCTTCTAAACTATTATTAACATAATATCAAAATTCATCTTTGCGATACGGTGGTGCAGGCTGAAACCAGACTGGATAGGATGTGATTTGTAGAGCTGTGAAATCTCAGTCTTCACTGAACCCCAGGGCTGATCTGAAAGTCTAGATTCATGTGCCCTCTTCTCTCACTATTCCCTGTGTATCCTTAGCTCCAGGGTGACGTTTCTCCTAGATATGGAATTTATGGATATGGATATCCATATCTCCTAGATATGGAATTATTTCTTGTGTTAAGAACATATGTATATGGTAGCTGTACTGCCCCACTAAAACAGCCCAAGTAAAGTTGGTAGTACCTATTAAAATTATTTTGGCTATTTCTAATAAATGACGTAACAATATTTTTTTTAATGGGTTAATAATACCCATAATCTCTACTCTCTTAAATTTACTCCTTTTTGCATATTTTTTATTAGAGTATAATTGACCTAATGTGTATTAGTTCCACGTGTACAACATAATGATTCCACAAGTTTATACGTTATGTAGTGCTCATTTCAAGTGCAGCTACCATCTGTCACCATACAATGCTGTCATAAGCTATTACAATACCATTGAATGTATTTGGTGTGCTGGGCTTTTGATTCCCTTGACTTATTCATTCTGTAACTGGAAGCCTCTCTCTCTCACTGCACTTAACCCATCTTGCCCATCTCCTAGCCCCCCACTCCTCTGACAACAATCAGTTTGTTCTCTGTATGCCAAGTGAAATAAGTCAAGACTGAGAAGGCTAAATACCATATGATTTCACTCATGTGTGGAATCTAAAAGCACCAACAACAATTTTTTTTGAGTTAAATCATATACAGTTGACATGTTGAAGCTAAAGTGTTTACCTGCTGATGAAATTAAATGTAATAATATTTGAAAGGTAATCAAGATTCTTCTGCTTTCTCAGGATTGAGTTGGCTATTTGTGGTTTCTGTTGTTCTGTATGAGTTACAGTATTGTTTTTTCTGTTTCTATTTAAAAATGCCATTGGAATTTTTTTACTTAAAAACATTTTTTTAAATGTTTATTTTTGAGAGAGAGCGAGAGAGAGTGTGCGAGTGAGCGGGGAGGGACAGAAGGAGAGGGAAACACAGAATCTGAAGCAGGCTCCAGGCTCTGAGCTGTCAGGCCAGAGCCCCATGTGGGGCTCAAACCCAGGAGCCACGAGATCATGACCTGAGTCAAAGTTGGATGCTTAATTGACTGAGCCACCCAGGTACCCCTTTATAAAATTTTTTAATGTTTATTTTTGAGAGCAAGCATGCCTGGGTCAGAGGCAGAGATAAAGGGGGACAGAGGAAGCCGGCTTTGCCCTGATAGCAGCAAGCCCAGTGCGGGGCTCCAACTCACGAACTGTGAGATCATGACCTGTGCCGAAGTCGATGCTCAACTGAGTCACCCAGGTGCCCCCACTGGAATTTTGATAGAGGTTGCTTTGAATCTATAGATCACTTTGGGTAGTATGGACATTTTAACAGTGTTAGGTCTACCAGTCCATGTGAACAAGATGTCTTTCCATTTATTTGTGTGTGCGGTCTTCAATTTCTTTCATCAGTGTTTAGTAGTTTTCACTATACAAGTCTTTCACCTCCTTAGTTTATTCCTAAGTATTTTGCTCTTTTTGGTGTTACTGTAAATGATACTGTTTTTCTAATTTTCTTTTTTAGATGGTTTATTGTTAGTGTATAGAAATGCACAGTATGGATGAGAATGCAAAATGGTGTAGCTACTATGGAAACTGTATGGAGGTTCCTCAAAAAATTAAGACTATAACTACCACATGATCGAGCAATTCAAGTTCTGGGTATTTATCCAAAAGAATTGAAATCAGAATCTTGAAGAGGTATCTGCACTCCCATGTTCATTGGAGCACTGTTCACAATAGCTAAGATGTAGAAAAAACTTACTCAATGACAAATGTATGGATAAAGAAAATATGGTATATACATTCATTCAGCCTTGAAAAAGAGGGAATATGTGACAACAAGAATCAGCCTTGAAGATGTTATATAGTAAGTTAAATACTAGTCACCAAAAGACAAGTATTCCACTCATGATGAGGCATCTAAAATAGTCAAATTCCATAGAATCCAAGAATAAAGTGGTCATTGCCAGCTTCCTGGGAGAGGGAGAAGATGGGGAGTACTAATTAACAGGCATAACATTTCAGATAAGCAGCATGAATAGATTCTAGAGATCTGCTACACAATATTGTACCCGTAGTCAACAAGAATGTATTATATACACTTAAATTAAAAAAAAATTAATGTTTATTTATTCTTGAAGGAAAGAGAGAGCGTGAGTAGGAGAGGGGCAGAGAGAGATGGAGACACATAATCTGAAGCAGGCTCCAGGCTCTGAGCTGTCAGCACAGAGCCTGATGCAGGGCTCGAACTCACGAACCGTGAGATCGTGACCTGAGCTGAAGTCGGTTGCTTAACTGACTGAGCCACCCAGGTGCCCCATACACTTAAATTTTTAAGTGGATAGATCTCATGTAGTGTTCTTACCGTGATAAAATAATTTTAAAGGTTATCCCTCTCCCCAAAAGATGATTCTAAACACCAACTGGAAATTATTGTGCATGAAGCAAAATCTGACAATGTTGTTGCATTAAGATACAACCTACACTGTGTTTCCTTACATCTCTAAATGTGTCTTCTGACTTTGTAGTCAGGAAGGATTAAGTAATGCCAATTGAATAGATTTAACAGCAGTGAACATTTCTGGTAGGAGGAGGAGCCATTGCTGATGTGGTTTCCCTTTTGCTGTGACCTGCCTTATATTCCTTCCAAACTTAGGAAGTTGAAGAGGAAATTGATTGTTTGAAGATACTTTAGAATTTCTCTATAGCATCTCTTGATTCTCTTGATCTTGTGATCCTAATTTGAGTTACAACTGAAGATTAGGCATAGTGCCCTGAAGTTTTTGGTAGATTTTTAAGCTTCATTGTTTAGGAACTTGACATTTAAGAAGGTGAAAATGTTTTTAAAAATCCAGTAAAAAAAAAAGGAGCGCTGAGTAATGTATAAATTGTTGAATCACTATATTGTACATCTGAATCTAATATAACACTGTATGTTAACTATATTGGAGTTAAAAAAAAATCCAGTAGTGAATAGGGTAACTATTCTTCCATGTGATTATACACACACATTTCAGATAAAGTTCTTTACCACTATGAAGATTAGGAACAATGGATCTGTTCCTTTTATTTGTCAAACACTTAAGTAGGCTGCCATGACAGACATTGTTTTTAGGTACTTTATAAATATAAATTGAGTGCTCTGATAATCTAATTGTAATCCATTAAACTTAATATTTAATCATAATAATTATAAGACTTGGTACCATTAGGAATTCTAAGTTGTGTTCTTTTTTTGTTTAAGCATTTATAGTCACTTTAAATGAAGAACAACTAAAACTCTCTTTAGATTTGAAAGCTCTAGCCAATGCAGAGAAGATTGACAGAGATGGTAAAGAGTGGAAACCATGTTACATGGGTGAATATTGAAAATAATTTGGCATGTTTAACTTAAAAAATGAAAGATAACTGCTCATTATTATTCCCTTTAAGTATTTAGAAACGTATGTTCTATGGTTAAGCCTTATTCTTTGTAGCTCCAGAGGGCAAAATTAGGTTAAGTGGCTGGATATAACATGGGTAAATATATACTCTTAATATAAGAAGGAATTTTAAAGTATTATCATTGTTTTGAAATGAAATCTCCCTGCTGAGATAGCAAGCTAATTTTTATTAAAAGTATTGACCTTCAGGGGTGCCTGGGAGGCTCAGTTGGTTGAGTCCAACTGTTGATTTTTGGCTCAGGTCACGATCGCCTAGGGTCGTGGGATTGATCCCTGTGTCAGGCTCCTTCGTAAGTGTGTAACCTGCGTGAGATTCTCTCTCCCTCTGCCTGTGTTCCCTGCTTGCACTCTCTCTTTGTCTAAACAAGCAAAAAAACTATGGACCTTCTGTGATCAATTGTCAGGATACTGTACATGTGTATTGTATGGGAGGTTTAATTAAATTACAACTACTCCAATGCTAATTATATTCTTTTGTGAAGGGAAGTGGTGCTGAATTATTTTTTACAAAAGGGATTTTTTTTTTTGGTGTCTTTCTTGGAGAACTCTGAAAAAGACAAGAGTCGTGAGCCTTTTATATAGTTTAAACCAAAAATATGTCTTATTTGAGAAGAGACTTCTCTTAAATGATTAGGATACATTTTTAGGAAGGAAAAATCAGGAATGGGAAGAAGAAAGGGGTAAATCACCTTAGTAAGCAGATGTGCTGAATCAAATCTCATGACAAGTGGTGTAAGTAGATTGCCCTTTCTACAATTGGGGTGGGAGTTTGCAAGAAAATGCTCTTAAAAACAGATACTTACATGAAATGTGATCAAATGCATTGGTACACTGTAACATTTCTCTGGGAATTAAAAACATTTAGATGCTTAGTTTAATTTTAACATATTCTCAATTGTGAACCTCATAAACATATTATCATTAATTTGAGTGGATAGAGGACAAATGTTTTGATATGCCAGTGAATAGTTTTAAAATTATTAATCAGAACTAAAGACAAACTGATGAAGGAGGATAAGAGTTTTGTTTTGTTTTGTTTTTGCATTATAAAAGTGGGAAAAGATTTCACTTACATGTCCTAATTGTCTTATAGTTCTTTTATGTTTTTTTTGAAAGTTTATTTGTTTTTGAGAGACAGCATGTGTGAGAATGAGTGAGGGAGGGGGCAGAAAGACAGGGAGAGAGAAAGTTCCAAGCAGGTTCCACGCTGTCAGCACAGAGCCTGACGTGGGGCTCCATCCCATGAACTACGAGGTCATGACCTGAGCCGAAATCAAGGGTTGGATGCTTAACCAACTGAGCCACCCAGGTGCTTTGTCTTTTATGTATTTTGATTAAGTTATTGCTTGTTCATCAAATCTGTACTAGCACTATTGAAGGTATTTACAAGTTTACGTAAATCTAAAGGTGAAGAAAGTATGTCCTATTCAGAGATTCTGTTTAGTGAGAGAGACCAATATAAATACTAAGAACAACAATATGATAAGTGCTAGGTTCATTCACTTGATGATCTGATAAGAATAAGTCCATGGCTCTGCATGGTAAGAATTGAGAAAGGTTCAGAGTTAGGAAATTGACTGAATTTAGTTTTGACTAGTGAGGAGTTTGACATGCTGATAAAAGCATTTGTTTGAATCTGGACTGGGTTGGTGGTGGTGGTGGTAGTGGTGGTGATGGTGAAGGGAGGGGAATGGAGAATCTCAGCTGGTGAGAACAGCACTCAAAAAGGTACAACAATCTGAAAGTATGAGTTCAGGGAATTCCAAATAGTGAGTTTTGCATTTGCATAAGGGATTTTGCATTTGCGTTTGGGACTAATGTAAGGTGAGGATGGATAGACATAAATGGAAGCCAACTCTTGAAGGGTGTAAAATGCCATACAAAGTGTTTGAAATTTACATTGTAGGAGATGTGAAGATGTTGAAGGATAATACACAGATGTGTGAGGCGCTACATCTATCTGCATTTAGAAAGATAACTCAGTAGTATAGAATAGATTTTGGGTTGGAGGTATTTTTTAAATATGACATTCTTAGAATAAAGACCAATCAGAGCTATAAAAGTACTAGTTTCGGAGAGATAATGAAAGGCTACTGATCCTGTGGTGAAAGGAATGGAGAGAAAGGGGATAGAGCAAAATATTTTAGGAGATGGAATGGCTGCTAGGGAATAGGAATAGAAGAGAGTGGGGACTGGAGAATGGATTTTATGTTTCTTGCTGAGGCAGCTGATTATTCCCTGGCATTAATAGTACAAGTGTGGGAGCTATATTTGGGTACACATGATTTCAACTTTAGACACATGGCATTTGAAGTCCTTAGAAATTTCATTTAAGGTTCAGGAGAGAGGTATAGACTTGGAATCCGTAATTGGTGTTATAAATGTGTAAGTTGATAAAGCCATGAATGTAGATGAGATTACCCAGGGAATTCATATAGGATGAGGAGACTAGATGGCCAGGAGCAAAACAGAATTCCAGGAGGAAAACAAAAACAAAAACAAAAAACAGCGAAGAAGGCTGTAAAAATTAGGGTGGAGTGAGGAAACTAGGGGACGTTGGTGTGTCAGAAACTAGGAAAAACATTTTAAGGAGGAAGTGACTAATGGTGCCAAATACTATGTTTAGTAAGGTAAAGCCAGAAAAGTATCCACCAGATTTGCTAGGTCATTTTTAGTTTGTCAAGAACACTTCAAGTACGGAAGATTGGATGTTCTGGGTTAAGAAGTGAACTCAAGGTAGAAACAATTGGACAGATGACTTTGTAAAGAGCAGGAGGTGGGGAAGAACACAGTTAATTCAAAGTAAATAGGAGTTCAATGACAAGCGTTTTGTTTTCTAGAGCTGGTCTATAGGACAAACATCAGTAGAAGCCTGTAATCTACCATGAAGATCTGAAGGTGGGTTAGTAGAAGGCTAAATGATTAATCAAGGTCCTAGAGTGATTTAATTTCTGGAACACAAGTATTAAGGGGCTACCTCTGACCCTGTGGGACACATACCTCTCTGAATCTAGGGTAATTAGTGTGGATGTAAATAATTTAGGGAAGAGAAATTGAAGAGGTTTATGTAACATGGCTTCAGTTTTTGCCATGAAATAGGAGGTAAGTCAGCGTAGCAAATATTATAGATTGTCCAGGGCCAAACACCTCTATTGCTGTGGAGCCAGGGCTGACATGGAGAGGTAGCTGGGGAGCAGAGTCCATAGATAATTTGCTTGGTAACCAGCATCAATGAAATGTAGTGGTTCTTAGAGTAGTCTTTGGGCCAGCAGCTTCACCATTACCAGGAGCTTGTTAGAATGAAAATTCTTGGGCCATACTGACCTTTTGACTTTAAATCTCTTAATTTGAAAAACGAAGCCTCCCTGGTAATTCTGAAGCATGCTGAAGTTTGAGAACTACTGCTGTTTAGGGGATTGCACTTTGAAAAACACTGCTTTTATTACTACCAAGTATTTCCTCACTCTCACAGCCCTTTTTTCTAACGTAGCGACTATTTTTCATCTTGTGCTGAAACAATTATTTAATAGAAACTTTGTGATAAACTGTATGTTCGGAGTTTATTACTTATGTACTGGTTTACTGGTAAATATGGTACAAACTGAAGCTAATGGAAATGTTTATGGACTTTGTTCCTTACACTGTTCTGTCTATATCTGTCCTGATCTTGAGTTTATTTAAAAAAATACGCCTGTATCAGCTTGCCATAAACGTACTTTTTCCGTTTATTGTATTGTCATAACATTTGATTTTATTACTCTTTGTCTTTTATGTTAAAAGAAAAGGACCTGCCATTCATACTTAAATGATGCCCCCATGGTTTTTGAGTAGCCCTTATTAAAGGTACATGCATCTTATTTCACTCTGCTCCCCAGAAACATAATAAAAGGAAGATGTGTCTCAAAGTAGGCTTTTAAGTTCTTGAGTAGAGTAAGGAAAGTTGTAGAGCAGTTTTGGTCATGGCCTTTAAAATAGAATTGATATTTACATAACTTAGTCTCTCAAATGAACTGTATCTCCAAAGATGTTATAAATTGACAGTGTTTGTGGCATAATTATTTGTAAATGCTCTATGTTTATATCACTATTTAAAAAGTGTTCTAACACCATTAAGTGTTTGAGTTTCTTTATTATAATTGACTTTATTATTTTCAAATCAACATAATTGCTAAGGTTTTGTCTCAGAAACAAAACTTTTTTCCCCCAGTAGCTAGTCTTAGGTTGCTAGTAATTTGACCATTGCTATTCAAAGTGTGCTTCATAGATTAGCAGCCATCAGTTTAACTGCAACAGTTTGGACTCACACTAGAGATATTTTCAGAATCTACAATTTAAGTAGGTTATCCATATGCATATTAAAGTTTGAGAAGCATGCCTTTAGAAAATAGAATAGGGTAAGATTAGAATCTGAGTTGGTTTTGGTAAATTGATCAGTTAGAAACTGAAAATAAAGGGCCAACCTCACTAAAATAGAGTTGCTAGGCCATCATGGGGAGCAAGGGTTGGGGGGGGGCGTCCTACCATTCAACTGTCCATTATAGGAAGAATTGTTAATACTAGACTCCAGCAGTCCTGTCAATTACCTACCCCAATGAAAGAATCCTCAACAGGAAGGAATCAATTATAGTCCTCAATAGGGAGGGAGCTACGTTACATCATCTGTAAGAAATTGGCTACCCCTGCAACTCACTGAGCGAGAAATCATCATCACCCTGAACTCTTGCTTTTTTCCAATGGAGTTTCCTTCAAAACAACCTCTCTCAACTTCCTCCTCCTCCTCCTATTCCTCTCCTTTGCCTATGATTTTGCCTTAGCTTGCTTGTCCCGAGTTGCACTTTTCTGCTATTTCCAAATCCACTGTTGTGGTAAAATATTTTGGTAGTTTTATTATTAAGGGTAACAAAACATAAGGGTGAAGGTTAAGAAAGAAAAGTGTAGTGTGGAGCAGAGTTAATTTAACATAAGGTCATTAGTGGGTAATTAAAAATTAAATTTTAAATTAACATTAAATTTACTGAGATAGAAAATAAGCCCGCTGCCCCATTGGGATTCATAAGTGTAGTGTGCTGGACCACTAAGCTCATGTTCTTACATCCTGTATTTATTAGGTCGTATTAAAATTCTATGTATAATTCCAGGCTTTGCAGCTTTAGATGACTTGGACAATATGTGTAAATTTGAGTTGAAAGTTTTGAAACTGATAATGAAATTGGAAAGGAACAGTAAAAAAAAAAAAAAAAAAAAATTAAAACACCTTTATAAATACTTAAAAAGAGATGAAAAAATACAGGTTTGAGTATTTTCTTCTTGGTGGCTCCCTTACTACCACCATCATCATCTTACAAGTAAACAGTCTTAGATAATGTAAGCAATATAGTCAGTGTCCCACCTTGGATTCATGATTGAGATAAGACATGATTTGAATTCTTCTGACTTTTATAAAAGTTGGGAAAAAAATTATTTCCATGTATGAGCACAAGAGTATAAAAATCTCATTTCAAACAAGGATAGATGAGGAAAGAACTTAAAACCTTAAGTTTTATTTAAGGTAAACTTGTTCGTGTTGGTTGGATAAATTTCACTTCATAATGTATCTCTAATTTCTGATAACTACTTAAGTTTTGAATTAGATTCAACTCCGTTATATATTTTGGATGTTAACTCTATTGGAATGTCATTTCCAAATATCTTCTCCCATTTAGTAGGTTGCCTTCTTTGTTCTTTTGATGGCTTCTTTTGCTGTGCCAAAGCTTTTTGTTCTGGTGTAGTTTTGATAGTTTATTTTTGCTTTTGTTTTCCTTGCCTTAGGAGACCTATCTAGAAAAATGTTTCTATGGCTTAAGTGAGGAAGGTTATTGCTTGTGTTTTCTTCTAGGTGTTTTATGGTTTCAGTTCTCACATTAAGGTCTTAAGTCCATTTTGTGTTTATTTTTGTATGTGTAAGAAAGTGGTCTGGTTTCATTCTTTTGCATATAGCTGTCCAGTTTCCCAGCTTTTTTATTTTTTTATTTTTTTAAACTTGTTTTATTTTTCATTTTTTAAAAATTTACATCCAAATTAGTTAGCATATAGTGCAACAATGATTTCAGGAGTAGATTCCTTAGTGTCCCTTACCCATTTAGCCCATCCCCCCTACCACAACCCCTCCAGCCACCCTCTTTGTTCTCCATATTTGAGTCTCTTCTGTTTGGTCTCCCTCCCTGTTTTTATATTATTTTTGTTTCCCTTCCCTTATGTTCATCTGTTTTGTCTCTTAAAGTCCTCAGATGAGTGAAGTCATATGATTGTTGTCTTTCTCTGACTAACTGCACCTAGCATAATACCCTCCACTTCCACCCACGGTGAAAGATTTATACCATCTGAAGAGAAACCAGAGTATCCCCAGCACCATTTCTTGAAGAGAATTTCTTTTCCCAGTTGTATGTTATTGTCTCCTTTGTTGTACATTAATTGGCCATGTATGTGTGGGTTTATTTGTGGGCTCTCTCTTCTGTTACATTGATCTGTGTGTCTCTTTTTCTGCCAGTATCATTCTGTTTTTTGATTGTTACAGAATTGTAATATATCTTGAAATCTGGGATTGTGGTGTATCTCCAGCCTTGTTCTTTTTTGTCAAAATTGCTTTGGCTATTTGGGGTCTTTTGTGGTTCCATATAAATTTTAGGATTATTTGTTCTAGTTCTATGAAAAATGCTTTTTGGTATTTTCTTTGGGATTGTTTTGAATCTGTAGATTGCTTTGGGCAGTGTAGACATTTTAATGATAGTCTTTCAGTCTGTGAGTGTTGTATATCTTTTCATTTGTGTCATCTTCTGTTTGTTTCATCAGTTTTATAATTTTCAGAGTACATGTCTTTCATCAGTGTTTTATAGTTTTCAGAGTACATATCTTTCACCTTCTTGGTTAAGTATATTCTTAGGAATTTAATCTTTTTGGTCTAAGTGTAAGTGGGATTGTTCTCTTAATTTCTCTTTCTACTACTTTATTATTAGTGTGTAGAAATGTAACACATTTCTTTGTATTTTGTATCCTGTGACTTTACTGAATTCATTGATCAGTTTTTTTGATGGAGTCTTTAGGATTTTCTATATATAGTGTCCTTTCATCTGCACATGGTGACAGTTTTACTTCTTTTCCAATTTGGGTGCCTTTTATTTCCTGTCTGATCATAAAAGTAGTGAGTATGGACATTCTTGTTTTGTTCCTGATCTTAGGGGAAAAGCGTTCAGTTTTGCATCACAGAGTATGATGTTAGCAATAGTTTTTCATATATGGCCTTTATAATGTTGAAATGTAGTTCCCTCTCAACTTACCTATGTTGAGAGTTTTTATCATGAATGGATGTTGTATTTTGATAAATGCTTTTTCTGCGTCTATTGAGATGATGATGATCATGCGGTTTTCATCCTTTCTCTTGTTAATGTGATGTATCACATTGATTGATCTATGGATATTGAACCACCCTTGCATCCCGGAAGTGAACCCCACTTGATCATGATGAATGATTTTTTTTTAATGTATTGTTGGATTTGGTTTGCTGATATTTTGTTGAGGGTTTTTGCATCTGTCTTCATCAGAGATATTGGTTTGCAGTGTCTTTGTCTGGTTTTGGTATCAAGGAATTGCTGGCTTGTAAAATAATTAAAAGCTTTCCTTCTATATTTTGGAATAGTTTGAAAAGAGTAAGTATTAACTTTTTTAAAACATATTTGATAGAATTTACCAGTGAAGCCATCTGATCATGGGCTTTTGTTTGTTGGGAATTAATTACTGATTCAATTTCATTGCTGGTAATCATTTCTGTTCAAATTTTCTACTTCTTCTTGATTCAGTTTAGGAATATCATATGTTTCTGAGTTTATCTCTTTTTTTCTAAGGTTTCCAATTTGTCGGCATACACTTTTTCATAGTATTCTCCTATAATTCTTTGTATATCTGTGATGTTGTTATTTCTCTTTCTGATTTTGAGACCTCTCCCTTTTTTTCTTAGAGTCTGGCTAAAGGTTTATCAGTCTTACTTATTGAAAGACCATATCCTCATTGCATTGATCTCTTGTTTTATTTATTTAGTTTTTTTAGTCTTTATTTCATATATTTCTGGTTAAATATTTATTATTTACTTCCTTATACTGGCTTTGGGCTTTACTTGTTCTTTTTCTGGCTCCCTTAGGTTATGGTTAGGTTGTTTATTTGAGATTTTTCCTGTTTCTTGAGGTGGGCCTGTATTGCTATAAAGTTTGCTCTCAAAACTGCTTTTAGCTGCATCCCAAAGATTTGGACCATTGTGTGTTCATTTCGTTTCTGTCTGTGTATTTTTAATTACCTCATTGATTTCTTGGTTGATCCATTCACTGTTTAGTAGTAGTTTTTGCAGATTTTTTCTTTTGGTTTCTAGTTTCATATTGTTGGGGTCAGAAAAGATGCGTTACGTGATTTCAGTACACTTGAATTTATTGAGACTGGTTTTGTCGTCTAATAATGTGATCTCTTCTGGAGAGTGTTCCATGTGCACTTGAAAAAATGTGTATTATGCTGTTTTGGATAGAATGTTCTGTATATATTTTTTAGGAACATCTCCTCTAATGGGCCATTCAGAGCCACTGTTTCCCTATTATTATCACTATTATTTTTGGCTGAATGTATGTATTGATTTAAGTGCAATGTTAAACTTTGCAATACGGTTTTATTGTATTATGTCAGTTTCTCCTTTTAAGTCTGTTAATAATTTGTTTTATGTTTTTAGGTGATTCCCTGTGGGTGTATAGATATTTATAATTATTATATCCTCTTACTGGATTTTTATGTTTATTATACATAGTGTCGTTATTTGTCTTTTGGTACAATTGTGTTTTAAAGTATTTTTTGTCTGATGTAACTATTGCTATCATAGCTTTCTTTTTGCTTTCCTTTGCGTGATAAATGTTTTTCCATCCCCTGACTTTCAGCATATGTGCTGAGGTCTGAAGTGAATGTCTTGTAGGTAGCATATAGATGAATCTTGTTTTTTTATCCATTCAGTCACTGTATATATTTTGAGTGGAGCATTTAGCCCATTTAGTATACTTACTATATACTTAATTAATAATATACCTAAGTAAATAGTTATAGGTATGTACTCATTGCCATCTTGTTATATTTCAGTTGTTTGTGGAGTTCTCTGTTTCTTTTTCTGCTCTCTTCTCTTTTGGTTTTATGGCTTTCTTTATTGTTATGCTGGGATTCCTTTCTGTTGTGTGTGTGTGTGTGTGTGTGTGTGTGTGTGTATGTGTGTGTTTATCTGTTACAGATTTTTGATTTGTGTTTACTCTTAGGTTCATATGTAACATCTTATGTGTATAGCAGTCTGTATTTAAAGGTGATGGGTGCTTAAATTTGAACTCATTCTAAAAGCACTGTATTTTAACCCGCCCTCCCCTTGCTTTATGTATATGATGTCATATTTTACCTGTTTCTATTTTGTGAATCCTTTGATTGAGTTTCATAGATATAATTGATTTTAATGCTTATGTGTTTTCGCTTTAGAATTCCCTTCATTTATCTTTATTTATTTTTATTAAAAATATATAATATATATTTTTATTTAAAAATATGTTTTTATTAAAAAATACATATTAATGTTTATTTATTTTTGAGAGATAGAGTGTGAGCAAGAGAGGGGAAGAGAGAAAGGGAGACACAGAATCCGAAGCAGGCTCCAGGCTCTGAGCTGTCAGCACAGAGCCTGATGCAGGGCTCGAACCCACGAACTGTGAGATCATGACCTGAGCTAAAGTCGGACACTTAACTGCCTGAGCCACCCAGGTGCCCTTTAATGTGTCATGTAAGGCTGGTTTAATGGTGATGAACTCCTTTAACTTTTGTTTGTCTAGGATACGCTTTATCCTATCCTGAATGATAAACTTGCTGGGTAGAATATTCTTAGTTGCAGATGTTTTCTTTTCTGCACTTTGAATATATCATCCCACTCCCTCCTGGCCTGCAAAATTTCTGCTAAAGAATCGGCTATTAGCCTCATCAGGTTTCCTGTCCATGTAACTTTTTTTTTTCCTTTTAAAATTCTCTGTTTATCACTACTTCTTGCCATTTTAATTACTATGTGTCTTGGTGTGGTCCTTCTTGAGTTAATCTTGTTTGAGGCTCTTCGTGATTCCCACATCTGGATGTCTCTCTTCATTCTCAGGGAAGTTTCCAGCTATTATTTCTTCAGATATGTTTTCTGCTCTACTCCCTTCTCTTTCTGGGATCCCTATAATGTAAATGTTATTATGCTCGATGATGTCACTGAGTTCTCTTAACCTAGTCTCATTTTTTATTATTATTATTATTATTATTATTATTATTATTATTGCTCTTCAACTTTGTTGCTTTTCATTACCCTGTCTTCCAGGTCACTGATCAATTTTTCTGCAACCTCTAATATCCTATTGATTCCTACTAGTGTATTTAAAAAAAAATTTTTTTTAAACGTTTATTTATATTTGAGACAGAGATAGAGCATGAACGGGGGAGGGTCAGAGAGAGGGAGACACAGAATCTGAAACAGGCTCCAGGCTCTGAGCTGTCAGCACAGAGCCTGATGCGGGGCTCGAACTCACGGACCGTGAGATCATGACCTGAGCCGAAGTCAGCTGCTTAACCGACTGAGCCACCCAGGCGCCCCTGTATTTTTTTTTTTTAACGTTTATTTATTTCTGAGACAGAGAGAGACAGAGCATAAGTGGGGGAGGGTCAGAGGTGGGGGGAGGGGGACACAGAATCTGAAGCAGTCTCCAGGCTCTGAGCTGTCAGCACAGAGCCCGACACGGGGCTCGAACTCACGAACTGTGAGATCATGACCTGAGCCGAAGCCGGACGCTCAACCGACTGAGCCACCCAGGCGCCCCTCTTCTAGTGTATTTTTATTTTAATTAGTGAATTGTTCATCTCTGACTGGTTTCTTTTTTATATTTTGTATTTCTTTGCTGAGGGTCTCACTGAAATCCTCCACTCTTTTTTCAAGTCTAGTGAGTATCTTTATGGCCATTACTTTGAATTGTTTATCAGGCATAGTGCTTAACTTCATTTACCTCCTTTGCTGTAGTTTTGTGCTTTTGTTTCATTTGGGATGTATTTCTTTGTCTCCTCATCTTGTCTCTCTGTGTTTGTTTCTATATATTAGGAAGGTCAGTGATGTCTCCTGATCTTGAAAGTAGTGGCTTTATGAGTAAGAGGTTGTGTGGTGCTCTGTGTGGCATAATGTTCCCTGGTCACTAGAACCAGGCGCTTCAGGGTGTTTCATGTGCGGGCCGTGTGCCCCCTACGCTTGTGGCTGAGCCACATTTTTCTTCACTCCTGTGGACCGTATTGGCCAGTTTGCCTGCCATAGATGCACAGGGCAGGATATGGTCCCTATGCTGTTGAGGGGCCTGAGACCATACCACCGTGGACTTGTCGTTGGGGGGTTGTCTGTTACAGATCCTTGTCCCTCCAGCTCATGTTCTGAGATTCCTTGTCATGCTTTTCTCTGCAGGCAATTACATATTATAATAGTAATATTTTTTGTGGCAGTATAAATTATAGAATATTTGGAAAATACCTGGTAGGATGATTTATTCAAGAACAGTTGAAAAGAAAATATATACCTACTTTTGATGCATGAAATTACCATACCTACTTGTTCCTTTGGGGAAGGTTGGACTAATGCTTAAGCTCCTTTCTACAGAGATGCTGACTTAATTATTCTGAGAGGGACCTTCATATTTTTGTGTTTTAAAATTTCTTAGGTAATTGCCATGTAAAGCTAGCTAAGGCTTTATTTTAGGGCTTCTGATTGGATTTCTGAATCTTTTGTCCTCAGGCTTTATCTCTCATCTTCTATCTTGATGACTTACAAAACTCAGTCTCTGGGTCAACAGGTACAGTGAAATGTTTACTGGGTGGACATTAGCTCCCAGGTTGTCTTTCTCCCCTGTATTCTGATTTTCTTTTCCTGTAACTGTGGAATGACTTACTTTACTTTCTTGACAACTTGGTCATGCATTAAAATTTAATTTTTGTTTTACAATTTTTAGATGTTTTGAATGTGAGGAATTTCTTTGAACACTAACTAGTCAGAGGCGACCTGCATGTAGAAGAAATAGGGCAAAGCATTTATAATTTGTGTCCGGGAGACTTGACATAATCAACTAGGGGAAATGTACCTGGGAGGAGCATTGAGTTATAGTGCATAGTGAGTGAGTGAGCGAAGGAGAGAATGGTCTTAGTGAGAGGCAGAGGGCAGAACAAGGTAGTGCCCAATGTAAGAAGAGAGAGATTTTTTATTTTGGGTTGCAGCTGTAGATGGTGAGGAATATTAAGCAAGGAGGTGATACGATCTCGTATACATTTTAAAATCATCATTCTCTGAATAATACAGAGAAAGATTTTGAGAAAAAAACGAGTGGACATGTTTGGGAATCCTTTTTAGCAAGCAGCTGCAGTGTCCAGGTTAAGAACTGTTGATGTTTCGACTAGGCAGTTGAGAATGGAAATGGGAAGAAGAGAAGGAAAGATTGAATCCCCTGTGCTGGTGATAAGAGATATGAGGTAGAAAGAAGGTAATTTGAAATGTTTCCTAGATTTCTGATTTGAATAGCTGTAAACATTTAACTAAAGTAAGAAAAAAGTAAAAGAGGAGTAGATTTTGAAAAGGTCAAAATTCATTTTGGATATGATCATTTTTCTGTGCTTTAACATACTCTAGCTTTTAAGGTGGGCAGTCTTATATTCTAATAGTAGCCAAAAGAGTATAGAGTATGTTAGTAGTAATAACTAGTGCTTATTGAGTCTCTGCAGTGTGAATGCCACTGTCGTAAGTGCTTTGACATACATTCACTCTTAAGCCTCACAACAACATCACGGCGTTGGTACTACCATTAATCTTCAGAAACTGAGGATGCAAGATGAATTATTTCACCTGGGTTGGGTCACCCGGCCAGTAAGTGGTGTCGTCAGGATTCAAACTCCGACTTTGGCTCTGGGGCCCATGCACTGAATCACTAATGTGTGTAGTGCTTATGAATTTGGAGTTTGAGGAAGTGTCAGGTTTGGAGATCTGGACATTTTGAGATTTCATTGGCCTGTAGATAATACCAACATAAACCATTCATTTTGTAATAATGTGCTTTTAAGCAATGTTAAATGGTACAAAGTACATTTTCCCATGCCAGTAGTATGGTCAGAGCACTGTTACACAGTGATATTTTTAATAGTTATGTATATATATTATCATCTTAGTAAGTTTCATTGGGTTTTTTTAAAATTTTGTTTAAAATGAGAACTGTTGGAGTTAGGATTTAGCCCCTGTCATTCCAAAAGATTAGTTTAGTGATACAGTTACAATTCAAATGTCCAGATTTTTGTTCCCCGTATCTCTGCTATCCATACCTCCTTAACTTCCTCTTGTCTTTTTTTTTCCACCATTATATTGAAATTATTCTGGTACTTTTTGCTGATTTTCTCCTTTCTATATCCAGGATTCTTTTAATGCTTTTATTCTTCATTTGCTTTGCACCATAGGTTATCATTACTTAGGCCCAACTTTCTTTTTGTCTTCCTTGCCTTTTAATTACTGCTGTCTCTCTTACTTTCTTCTCCATCATTCAAAATGTTACCGATTGTGAAAAACTAGTGAAAACATTAACCTCTATTAAGTTGTCTCTAGTCATCATAGCCAATGTTAAGCATCTTTTCATTATTCAGTATTCCTAAGTTTGGCGTGTACTAATAATACTAAGTTATAAGGCGTTTTATACATGTATGTCTTTTCTCCCCTTACTTGTATGAATACTGAGGGCAGGAATTGTATCTAAGTTTCTTTTACTTTCAGAATTTGGCAAATGTTGTGTCCGTTGAAGGCACTCACTGAAGAACTTTTGATTGTTGAATTCGCTTATGAAAATAAAATGATCATTGATTATATGTACATATTTTTAACTATTTAAAAATATTTTTAATTTTTATTTTTGAGAGAGAGAGAGACAGACAGAGTGTGAGTGGGGGAAGGGGAGAGAGAGAGAGGGAGACACAGAATCCGAAGCAGGCTCCAGACTCTTGAGCTGTCAGCACAGAGCCCGATGCTGGGCTTGAACTCACTAGCCATGAGATCATGACCTGAGCTGAAGTCAGACGCTTAACCGATTGAGCCACCCAGGCGCCCCGGTGTTTTTTATTTTAAATTTATGTTCTGAATCCAGTTATTCTTATTTGAGAGAGCCCTTTTTAAATTCGAGAAAACCAAAGCGTTTGTTTTATTTTCAGTCCTTTCATGCACTGTGGTAAGAGCCAACCAAGAATCAAAGCTGTAATACCTATGTTGGTATCCAAGGTCACACTTTGGCCACACTTTGTGTGATAGGCTATTCGTGAATGGTGTGAGTATTAACATGTGCTTATTTGTGTTACTGTTATTTACTTGAGGATCAGAATTGATGTGTGTTTGATTCACATGTTAAAAATAACATGAGGATGAATGGAAATAAACCTGAAAATTTTTTTAATAGTGAGATTCAGTTTAGAACCATAAAATTTCCTGATTTGGAATAGGTATAAAGATTTTGGGGTTTAATATAACATCTGTATATAAGTTAAACACATAATCTGGGGTGATGACATATAATGTGTCCGTACTTTATGTTACTGTGCTCTCTTCTTCCTGGCATTATATCATAACAGTTAAGATTTTCTTTCTAATACTGGTTTTGAGAAATTTGATTATGCTGGGCTTTGGTCCAATTTTCATCATGTTTCTTATATTTGGAATTTGTTACATTTCTTCGATCTCTGGGTACATAATTTCATCAAATTTGGAGAAATTTCAGCTATTTTATTTCTTCAAATATATTTTTTCTTTTTCTGTCGTTACACATTTATTGGACCCATTTATTGGAGCTTAAGTCCCACAGCTCATTGATTTTCACCACAAATTTAATCTTTATTTTTCTTTGTTTCATTTTAGAAAGCTTTTCTTGGTATGTCTTTAAATTTACTAATCTTTTCTATTATATGCCTAATGTTCTGTTGATTCCAACCATTGTGTTTTTCATCTCAGATATTGTAGTTTTCACTTCTGGAAGCTCAGTTTGGGTCTTCTTAAAAATATTTTCCACATCTAACATTTTATACATATTGAATGCAGTGAAATGTACTTCTCTGCTAATTTTAACGTCTCTGTCAGCTCTGGGTCAATTTTGATTAATTTTTCTTCTCATTACAGAATGTATTTTTCTGCTTTTTTGAATACCTGGTGACATATGATTGGATTCAAGAATTGAAAATTTTACCTTATTGGAGGCTGGATATTTTTGTGTTTCTGTCAACGTCACTGAGCTTAATTCTGGCATGCATGCGCTTTTGATCCTTTTGGGCCTCGATTGTAAGATTTATTAGGCAGTACCAAAGCAGCATTCAATGTAAGGATAATGTTTCCCCACTAATGAGGCAAGACCCTGTGAGTGTGGCACCCAGTGCCTCGTGAATTAAGTTTACAGTCTGGCTGTCAGAACAGGCTCTATTCTGATCCCTTTGTGAGTGCCGGATACCGTTTTCATTATGCTTTTGGGTGGAGTTTCTTCCTGGCCTCAGGTAAATTCCCTTACATGCTAGTTTTGATCATCACTCAGCTGAATACTTAAGGGGACCATCTGTAAACCTCTGGGTTTCTCTCTGTGCAACTCTTTCCCCTCAGCTTCTCTGTCCTGTGATTCTAGCTGCTTTGGTTACCTTGACTTTGAGCTGCTTCTTAACTCAGGAAGTCAACTGAGCTCTACCTATATTCCTCGTCTCTGCGCCTCAGCCTTGACTCCGTCTCAGGGCAGGAAGGCAGGACAGTCATGGGGTTCGCCTGGTTTGTTTCCTGTCTCTTCAGCATCACTGTCTTCTATTTCCTGATGTCCAGTGTCGTAAGAACTGTTTAATATATTTTATTTGCTTTTGTTTGTTTCAGGTAGGTGGGTAAATACAGTCCCTGTTGCTTACGCTGGCTAGAGATGGAAGTGTTGTATTTGTTGTTGTTTTTTGAAAGCATTAGGAGATCAGTGAGAGAAGTGTTTAGAGTTAGTTGTTTTTAGGCCTAGTGCAGCCCAAGGTAGCACTCATTTTAGCTTTGTATTACTCTGTAGTTGTCTCAAAAATTCAGTAAGTCTTTCCTGGTATGTGTATGGAAATCGAAATAGACTTAAAAACAAACTTTTTAAACATACAAATTGTACTTCAGCTATCTTTGCTGTAAGAATTACAATGACAGTCTTAGTAAGTTAAAAGTACGCTACAGGGAGGTAGTGATTTTAGGGAATGACTGTAATCCAACCAACTGAATAATAAAGGTTCCAGTGGTACATATGTAACATATTTTCCAGGTCTTTACAATTAAGGTTTTGTGTAAAATAGTAGACTTAGTTTGACAGTTTTCTAATCTCTCACCTGAAGTCATATAACATTTATTTTCTCAGAATGTGTTTATAGGAGGTATTTAAAGATGTCAGTGTTCCTTCCCGTTTTATAGTCACATGTTCTTATTGGGAGCATATAATCTATCTGTAGTCATGAGATGAATTATCTGAAATGGATTGTTTTTAAATTCAATTTTATGTGCTGGCAGAAAAAAAAATACTTTTTTAAAGTGTTTTGGTAAAAATTATTTGGAACTTCAGTTAGTATGCCTTATAATAGTAGTGATTGTAGGCTGATTATGAGGTACAATGTTCATGAGTTGTAACCTTAATTTTTAAACAGTTATTATGCTAATATCCTCCTATCAATTATTGTTACATTTTCCCTATAAAATCCTAGATTTCATTGATTTCTGAAGAGGCTTCAAAGCCTCTTGGCTTTGAAGTGGGATATGTGGTATGGGCATTGGGAGAATTTACATTACTTGAAATGAGTGGATATAGTTTTCTGGTTGGGCATGAGTGTAGTTGTATTATTCATAACTCTTTTTCTCCATTCCTTCAATATTTCTTTAAATAAGTATCTTCTAACTATAGTCAAGTATCACTTCAACTAATAGAAGATTTTTTTTTAATTTAACCTAGTAAACTGGTCATCACATACTGTGATGGAAGGTGTGCAGTAGGTGACAGGGTTGACAGTGTGATTTAAAGCTTGGGCAGAGAGCAGCAGTTTAAAGTAAGTAAGTAGTAGTGGAAGGCTAGGAGAAAATGAGTCCGTTGAATAAAAGTAAGAATTGTTGCCTGAGAATGTCAACAAGATGTCAGAAATAAAATGAAAAGTGAAATATAGGGATGAAGTAGCACCTTGCTCAAGGTCAGAAATAGGATAGGTGTGAGGGAGGAGCTTAATAATAGAGACTCGTTGCAGATTTTGATGATGGAAATTTAAGTCTTTCTCAGTCCAACCCAGGAATTGTATATATTGATTGAAAAGGCCCAATAGCCCTATGAGCCTGGGAGATCTGAACCAAATTTCGTTCAGTTTATCTGAGTATAATCTGGGAAATATTTATTTGAAGAGAATTTTGTACTATTCTTGGGCCAGTTAGATGCTGGGTTCCTGAAATATTAGTTGCTAATTTCAATTTGTCAGTATGCTTGGTAATTTACTGAGTAAATTCATGTGTTTTTCTTCTTTCTTTATTTTAAAAATTATTAATAACTGAGAATAAACTGAGGGTTGATGGGGGGTGGGTGAGAGGGAGAGGAAAGTGGGTGATGGGCATTGAGGAGGGCACCTGTTGGGGTGAGCACTCGGTGTTGTATGCAAACCGATTTGACAATAAATTTCATATAAAAAAATTAATTGTTCTCTTGAACTCAGTGTAAGTTTGAATTATTTAAAACTCTGCAAATCGTTTTTTTTTTTTTAATGATCAGGCCTATAAAAACTGACAACCTAACATCTAAAGTATTAGTTTCACAAACCTAGAACTTTGGGTATATAATAGCAAAATATGCCTTGAGATGAGACTGACACTAGTTAGAACAACCTTCATAAATGTATTCTTGCAAAATGGTGACTAGATATCTGTCATTGGAATTAAGGACATCTATTGAAAGCATATGCCTAAATCTAAGCTTGTTGCCCTGTAACTATTCCACATTTTATCATTTGTCAGAAATAAGCATTACCGAATTTTTTTGAATTTTTTTTAAAATTTGTTTTTAGTTTTTAAGAGAGAGCATGAGTGCGGGAGAAGGGCAGGGGAGAGAGAGAGAATCTTAAGCAAGCTCCATGCTCAGCACAGAGCCCCGTGTGGGGCTCGATCCCACAACCCAGGGATCATGACTTGAGGTGAAATCAAGAGTCGGACAGTCACACAACCCTGAGATCAGGACCTGAGGTGAAATCAAGAATCAGATGCTCAACCAGTTGACAACCCAGGTGCCCTGGTATCACATAAATTTTTAAAGCAATTGGAATTGTAATTTGGTAAGAAGGGGAAAATCCTTTAGTTGATACTGTGTGTTGTTTTTAGATTGTAGTATGTAGTAATGTGCACTGATTAGCATTTATATATGATACATATGTACACATACGCTTATTCTGTGGGCCATCATTGATAGTTTTGAAGTGCTTTATACATAAGGATGTTTTTTCTAGGTTCACGATAAATGATTGCTGTAAGCATCTAGATATTTCCAAACTTAAAAGAGTTTCTGGTTGAAGAAATCTGGTTCAAGGAGGTTTTGGAGAACATAGTATAAATTGAGATTTTGCATGATTTCTGTCATTATAATCTAGACCCTCATGCCCCCCCCCAACACTCCATTCAGATGTTTATTAATTAATACATTAATAGTTTTTCTCGGGTGCATGGGTGGCTCTGTCAGTTGAGCATCTGACTCTTGATGTCAGCTCAAGTCATGATCTCCCTGTTTGTGAGTTCAAGCCCTGTGTTGGGGTCTGCACTGTCGGTGCAGAGCCTGCTTGGGATTCTGTCTCCCCCTCTATCTGTCCCTCCCTTGCTTGCTCTCTCTCTCAAAATAAATAAAACATAAAAATTTTTTAAAAAAGTTTTTCTTCTGGGGTGCCTGGGTGGCTCAGTCAGTTAAGTGTGCGACCCTTGATTTTGGCTTAGGTCATGAACTCAGGGTCATGAGATTGGCCCTGCATCGGGCTCCAGGCTGAGTGTGAAGCCTGCTTAAGATTCTCTCTCTCTGTTCCTCCCCCACTTGTGCACACGTGTGTGCACGCTCTACCTCTCAAAGACAAAAAAGTAAGTTTTTCTTGTTCATACATACTTTAGTTTCACGATAAAATCCCCTTTTACTAAAATTTTGATTTGAGTTAGATGACCTTTAGGTTTATTCCCACCTAGAGGTGTGATATTTATCAGTTGTCCCCTATCTTATATGTAATCAAAACTGACTTGTTACATTTTGTTCCATTGCATGGTGGATCATAACTAGAATTCTTGAAGAAGATTTTCCATTCTCTTTTATTTCTGTACTTTAAGTTAGGTTTGTAGCAACTTTTTCAAAGTCAGTTAATTTCAAGTAAAATATTCTTCATTTACCCAGTATGTATAATTCAGAATTTTGCTATTGATTTGATATTTAATCTATGCTGTATGACTTGGGACATCTTTTTGTGTTGATGAAGTAAGGAGTATTTCCCATTTTTATATCATGACTTTCCTCTTAGAGATGTACAATTTTAGTATGGTAAGACACGATTTCATATAATTGTATAGGCTATGTATACACTGCATGCACTTTTGTTGTAAAGTTATTTCATAAGCGTTTGACCTGTGAAATTTGAATTTGTTGTCTAAATACATTTTCTATTAAAAAACTATAGTTAGTCCATGGAAGAACATTTAAGTGGCAGTGTGGGGAATGTTTCATTGACATTTACAATGAAAGTAAAAGAAAATTATACTGCTGTAGTAGTAGTATTAAGAAAAATGTTGAAAGTTAAGTTAGATTAAAATGTCAGAAATGCTTGTATTTAAGGACAAGCAGGTTTGATTAGGATTTAGGTAGGTTAGAGAATGCAGTGAGAACTTTAACATTAAAGAGAATGAGAGATGAGTGGTGATTCTTACAGTTTATTTTGTGTATAAATTTCCCTGGATCAAATTTTAGCATTATTGTGATTCTTAAGTTTGTTAGGCATATGGATAGCCTTGTTTTATCTTTGCTTTGTCTTAATGGGTTATACATTACAATGAATTGCCTGGGCAGTGGGAGAGAGGGATAAACGTACGTGAACATTTGAGGGGGTGATTCAGTGCTGGTCATGAGATATGTATGAAGTGTGAAATAACTATTTTGCCATGCAAGTTAAGAAGTAGAAATCACATGAATAGTTGAGCTACTTGCTATGGATTGTGAACTTCTTTGTGTTTATTAGCATTGTTGATCTTGCTAATGAAGGATTTTGTTCCTAGTAGATTAGGTAAATAGAATATCAGTGGGAAATTGCTTTATAACAGCAGAAATGGCTAATCCAAATAGCTTAATAATGGGAATTATACATATTAAGAGCTTATGTGTTCAGGTACTGTGTTAAATATGTGTTTAGTGGAAATATCTTTTTCTTATTGCAGTAGGAAAAACACGTGTTTATTGCAATCAAAATAATTAAAACAGGCCTACAACACTAAAGAACTTTAAAATATGAGTTAACTTGGTAAAAGGTCATCATTGGATTCATTTTCACAGTATCCTTGGGTAGCAGCCTAAACTGGATTTATTTAACCAAAAGATTCTTAGGAAGATGAGGTCTTAACCATTTTCAGAGACCGTTGTTTTAAGAAGCAGCATTTGTATTTATTTCTTAATTACAGTGGCTGTCTCTATTTGTGTTTGGTAGTATATGAAATGCATTATCCCCACTGCCCATCCCTCCCCCGGGGTCCTCACCCACACATTTCTCCAGACTGTTCTGTGACCGGTATGCACTCATAGTAGCTGTGGGAGGAAGGTCTAAGTAAGTGCTTGAAGCAAGAGGTTTGTAGATTGAAAGGATCTGACAAGAGATGCTAGTCCACTGAGAAAGAAAGACTGCAGTGGTGACATGCTTACTTGGTGGCACAGCCTGGTAACCTACAACATTAAAGCAAAGCTCAAGTCCCTTTCTGTGGGGTTTTTTCTTTATTCTTCTTTAGAAAAATAAGCCACAGGCCAAACAACTGATCAGAGCTAGAATTTAGGTTACTTTTGTATAATAACGTTTAGATTTAATCATTTCCACTTAAATTTCTCATCCACTTATAAAATCTGTGCTTCTATAGCAGTGAAGACATTGCTCTGATATTAGGTTCATGCAAAATCTGAGGAGACTTTATGAAGGAAGTAGAGATGTATAGAGGTATTTTGAAGATAATGGTGATCACTAACATCATCCTCAATGGGGAAAAACTGAGAACTTTCTCTCTAACGTCAGGAGCACAAGGATGTCCACTTTCACCACTGTCATTCAACACAGTGGTGGAGGTCCTAGCCTCAGCAATCAGACAACACAGAAAAATAAAGGAGGAAATCAAACTTTCACTCTTTGCAGAGGACATGACACTCTATGTGGAAAACTGCAAAGACTCCACCAAAAAACTGTTAGAACTGATCCATGAATTCAGGAAAGTTTCAGGATATAAAATCAATGTACAGAATGTACAGAAATGAGTTGGATTTCTATACACCAGTAATGAAGCAGCAGAAAGAGAAAAACAAGGAATCGATCCCATATACAATTACACCAAAAATCATTAACATACCTAGGAGCAAACCTAACCAAAGAGGTGTAAAATCTATACACTGAAAACGATAGAAAGCTTATGAAAGAATTTGAAGAAGACACAAAAAAATGGAAAAAACATTCCATGCTCATGGATTGGAAAAACAAATATTGTTAAAATGTCAATACTACCCAAAGCAATCTATGTATTCAGTGCAATCCCTATCATAGTAACACCAGCATTCTTCCAAGAGCTAGAACAAACAATCCTAAAATTTGTATGGAACCAGAAAAGACCCCAAATAGCCAAAGCAATCCTGAAAAAGAACCAAAGCTGGAGGCATCACAATCCCAGACTTCAAGATCTATTACAAAGTTGTAATCATGAAGACACTATATACTGGCACAAAAACAGACCCTCAGGTCAATGGAACAGAATAGAGAACCCAGAAATGAACTCACAGACATATGGCCAACTAATCTTTTGTAAAACAGGAAAAAATATCCAATGGAATAAGGACAGACTTTTGAGCAAATGGGGAAAATTGGACAGGGCATGCAGAAGAATGAACCTGGACCACTTTCTTACACTTTTCAAAAACTCAAAATGGATGAAATACCTAAATGTAAGACAGGAAGCCATCAAAATCCTCGAGGAGAAAGCAGGCAAAAACCTCTTTGACCTTGGCCGCAGCAACTTCTTACTTGACATGTCCCTTGAGGTAAGGGAAACAAAAGCAAAAATGAACTATTGGGACCTCATCAAGACAAAAAGCTTCTGCACAGCAAAGGAAACATTCAGCAAAACTAAAAGGCAGCCGACAGGATGGGAGAAGATATTTGCAATTGACATATCAGATAAAGGGTTAGCATCCAAAATCTACAAAGAATTTATCAAACTCCACACCCAAAAAGCATATAATCCAGTGGAGAATTGGGCAAAACGCATAAATAATACACTTCTAAAGAAGACATTCAGATGGCTAACAGACACAAAAAAATGCTCAACATCACTCTCCATCAGGGAAATACAAGTCACAACCGCAATGAGATACCACTTCACACCAGTCTGAATAGCTAACATTAACAACTCAGGCAACAACAGGTGTTGGCGAGGTTGCAGAGAAAGAGGAACCCTTTTGCACTGCGCTGCTAGTGGGAATGCAAACTGGTGCAGCCACTGTGGAAAACAGTATGGAGGTTCCTCAAAAAATTAAAAACAGTACTACCCTATGACCCAGCAATTGCACTACTTGGTATTTATCCAGAGGATACAGGAGTGCTCATTTGAAGGGGCACATGCACCCCAATGTTTATAGTAGCACTATCGATAATAGCCAAAGTATGGAAAGAGCCCAAATGTCCATTCCAAGATGAATGCATAAAGAAGATGTGATACACACACACACACACACACACACACACACACACACACACACACACACACACACTGGAATATCACTCGGCAATCGAAAAGAATGAAATCTTGCCTTTTGCAACAATGTGGATGGAACTAGAATGTATTGTGCTAAGCAAAATTAGAGAAAGACAAATGTAGGACTTCACTCACATGTGGAATTATACAAAACAGATGAACATAAGAAAAGGGAAGCAAAAATAATATAAAAACATGGAGGGAGACAAACCATAAGAGATTCTTAAATACAGAGAACAAGCTGAAGGTTGCTGGAGGGGTGTTGGGTGGGGGGATGGGCTGAGTGACAAGGGGCATTAAGGAGGACACTTGGGATGAGCACTGGGTGTTAACATGTAGGGGAAGAATCAGTGGATTCTACTCCTGAAATCATTGCACTATATGCTAACTAACTTCGATGTCATTAAAAAATAAATAAATGCATTGAAAAAAATGAAGTTAAGGGTGATGATTCTAATGCAGTGAGTGAATGCTGCTAAGTAAGAGGTCACTTGAGATTCTGAAGGAATGAGGGATTTAGAGACCTTGGGATTGATGATTTTTCTAGATATGAGGATAAAAACATGCTAAATGTTTTATATTTCTGCTACTATTGTTATACCAGTCATTAAGGTATGAATTTCTATTAGAATTGATTTATATTTTATCACTTGACGATATACATTATACTAACCTAAACATTTGGTTTTACTATATGTATGAGCATAATGTTAGAATTCCTTCAATTTATTACATTGCTGTAAGCTTCAGGCCAGTTTTTCCTTCTGAAAGATTTTTCTATATGTACTGTGATTTGAACCTTACAGGAATGGGTACACATTTACTGCATTTTGCGGCTTGCTTTGTACTAGTTTTTATGAATCTGTTTGGTTTGTCTGCATATACTATTTACGAATTTATTCAGATGAGTCTTTGGTTATTTTTATTCTGTTTTATTTTTTAATTTTCAGAATTAACTGAAATGCGGGACCATTTATTACTTTTACATTACAGCAATTTGTATTACATGGGACTTCATTTGCTAGTAAATTTATTGTTTTAGTGCCTGCTTTTCCCACAGAACTGTTTATTTCCTGTGGACTTTGTACAGAATACAGTTGATCCTTGAACAATGCTGGGGTTATGGTTGTTGATCCCTGTGCAGTCGAAAGTCTGCCTATGACTTTCGACATATGCAAATTTAGTTTCTCATATCCTGCCATTAAACAGGAGGCTTATCGATAACAGAAACTGTCTTTAACACATATTTTGTATATTATATGTATGTATTATATACTGTATTCCTGCAATAAGGAAAACTAGAAAAAAGAAAATGTCAAGAAAACCATAGGAAAGAGAAAATACATTTATAATATTATACATATATTTGTTGAAAAAATTTGCATATAGGCAGGCCAAGATGGGGCAGTGCTGGTGGGCCTGGCCCCAGGATCACAGTGTTGTGCAGCCTGGTGGCCTTGGCTCAGCAGTGGCAGTGCTGCTGGGACTCTGGGCTACGACAGAAGCCTGGAGCTGCAGTACAGCTGTCCCATCTGTATGAAGGTAAGCCACCAGCCCTGCCCACTGACAGCTGTGGCCTGGCTGGCAGAAGTGTGCTGGCCTCTATGGTTCCGCAGCAGTGCGGGGGGGGGGGGGGGGGGGGGGGTGGGGGTGGGGGTCTGTGCAGGGCCTGTGAGGGCCGAAGGCCCGTGTCCTCCCGTATAGCTCTGAAGTCTGGAACACAGAGGACTAGGGCAGGGAATGGGCAGCACGAGGGCCGTGGGTCTCCATGTGTGGTACCGTTCCTGCCCTCTGGGAACTTTCCTCCCCTTGCCTGCCAGCCCCAGGCCCTTTACCTAATTATCCCTTGGCACACAGGGGAACCTGCAGGCCTGCCTGGTCCTGGCCCCCTGGGGGCTGCTGATGGCCTCAGTGGGCCTTTCTGGGTCCTCAGAGGGCAGCATTCATGACCTCTGCACCAGTAATTCTCCAGTAGGTCCTGACAGACTGGGGTGGGTAGTTGTAAATAAATGTCTTGCGGCTTTTGCTGTCAACTCTTAGAAAAAAAATCCGCATATAAGTGGATGGGGCTATTCAAACCTATGTGGTTCATGGGTCGACTGTGTATGATAAAATTTTATTTCTCTGGGGGAAAAACCTCCATTAAATTAATTTTAATACAAATATGAAATACGTTTACTAGCCTGTATTTCCACACAGTTTGTCAAATGGATACTGTCATTTCTATCTTGACATTTTACATTCACTTGTTATAAGTGCTGTTGCATTTATTCAGTCAGTTTCTCATCCTAGAATGAGAAGATAATGCGGTATAAATGGGGTGAGTAGCATAGAGTTTACACATCTTGTGCAAATTGCTTACTCTTTGTTAACAATCTGCACACACCCCCACACAACATCTGTCAGCATAGTGCCTAGAAAATTGTATGAGTTCAATTTATGTTAGCTGTTATTGCTACAAAAGGCACTAAGAGTGATCTATATAGAAAAATAAAAAATAGATCATTACCTCATGTCACCATAAATAAAAGTAAAAAAAAAAATAAAAACCTAAACGTTAAATAAAACTTTAATGCTGTTATATTAGGAGAATATTTTATTATATCAGAGTAGAGAAGGTTTGTTTGTTTAGTTATTTTAGTGTTTGTTTATTTTTGAGAGAGGGACTGAATGCAAGCAGGAGAGGGGCAGGTAGAGAGGGAAACACAGAATCCGAAGCAGGCTTCAGGCTCTGAGCTGTCAGCACAGAGCCCAATGTGGGACTTGAACTCACAAAGTGTGAGATCATGACTTTAGCTGCAGTCGGATGCTTAACTGACTGAGCCACCCAGTTGCCCTGAGAAGGTCGTTTTTTTTTTTTTAATTTTTTGTTTTAACGTTTATTTATTTTTGAGACAAGAGAGAGACAGAGCATGAACGGGGGAGGGTCAGAGAGAGAGGAAGACACAGAATCTGAAAAAGGCTCCAGGCTCTGAGCTGTCAGCACAGAGCCCGACGCGGGGCTTGAACTCATGGACCGTGAGATCATGACCTGAGCCGAAGTCGGACGCTTAACCAACCAAGCCACCCAGGCGCCCCGAGAAGGTTGTTTTAAGTAAGGCAGAAAGAAGTATAGATTATGAAGGAACAGATTGAATTTGACCAATTTAAAAACAAAATTCTGTATGACAGAAGACAATGTAAATAAAATTATATGTGCAGTCTTAGATGATAGAAGATAGTTGCCACTCATGTAAATGAAGAATATTAATAATACATTACTAATTAATTACCAGTTAAAAACCATGAATTCATTAGAAAAGACACCTCAGTTGAAAAATAGGTAAATGATCTGAACGGTTTGTAGAGGATATCCAAGTGGCCAATAAACATATTAAAATGTGTGTAATATCATTGCCCATCAAGGATGTGAAAACTGCAAGAAGATTGAGATGCCATTTGTTACTCATCAGCCTAGAAAAAAATGTAAAAGTCTGAAAGTCGTGTTGTTGATAAGGGTGTGGAAGAATGAGAACTCTTGCAATGCTGATGGGTAAATTAGTAGAATTAGTTTGGATGAGCAATTTGGCATTGTCTTATGTTCAGTTACTAGCTTTTTTGTGTGTTGTGAGCAAATTTGGCAGTCTGATCCTTCGTACTTGGCAGAATAATTTTTAAATGAATAAAATGTACAGAAATACAAAAGATAACCATATTGAAATAGAGTTATCAAAAGATTAACCAGTGTGATACAGTAATATGCTTCTTTAAAAAATATATATTTTTAATGTTTATTTATTTTGAGAGAGAGAGACAGAGACAGAGAGTGATCAAGGTAGAGGCAGAGAGAGAGGGAGACACAGAATCTGAAGCGGGCTCCAGGCTCTGAGCTGTCAGCACAGAGCCTGACGCGGGGCTTGAACTCATGAGCTGAGAGATCATGACATGAGCTGAAGTCAGACACTCAACCGACCGAATCACCCAGGTGCCCCAGTAATATGCTTCTTTATGAAGTCATTTATATAATAGTCTAATGACTAGGCTGATAACAACTACAGTTTCAAAGTAGTGATGAGTATAAACGATATCTAAGAGTTAATATCAGTAACAAATGGAGTAGAATAGTAAAATATCTGTAATTTCTTTTGATGACCAAGTCACAAATGCTGTTCATTCTAATGTGTTGTTCTCTCCATTTATAATTGAAATGTTAAATTTCTTTTAGACATTTGTGAAAATGAAGACCTGTTTTTCCCCCTTCCCAAGTTCATGGTCTCTCTCTGAATTCTAACCATGGAAGCTATGGGGACCCAGTTTAAGAACTTCTGTAGAGATTCTCTAAACCATGAACAATGTTCATGATTGTAGCATTGTTGATAAGCATTAAAATAATAAATGGGAAGAATTGAAATGACTATTATTGAAAAAGCTAGAAAACATTAGTAATATATATTTATATGATGGGATGCAAATGAATAATACCTGTATACTTCATGCGTAGGTTACTAAAATGAAATGTTGACCTAAAAGTTCCAGTATGATAGTAGAAGAGGACATTATGCAAATTAAAAAACATATAAAACTGTATTTTATATTATTTATTGTTTTAAGTGCTTGTGTGTGTTTGTATAGGTGTAAATAAAGATAGATTTGAAAAAAAAATACTTTTACCTGGATGGGAGAGAGAATAAGATGAGATAGAGTTCAGATACACCTGCAGTGTTTCCATTATGTTATAAAAAAAAAAAAAATCAACAAAATAAAATAAAAAAACCCCAAAACCCACAAACCTTAATGATCATTGTCATCTGTAGATAGTTGATACATAGGTGTTTTTTTTGCTTCTCTTCTTACTTTTCTTACTTAAAACAGTTCTCAATTCTTAAAATAGTGGTTATGATAAAAATATTATAGTTATCACGAAGAAACATTGCAGTAAAGAAGTGGTGCAGGGATATGTTAGTTGAAAAGGGGATTAACTTCCATCATTTGCTCCAGGTATATATGGCATACTTGAGTACATAATGATGCAATTGATACATCGGGATTAATGCAAGATTTTGTTTGCCCTTTGCTTTTCTGTGTATTTGGTACAAGTAAGCCATTGAATAGTGGCTGATGTTGATGGTAGCAGAATGGAAGCTCTATTAATGTGGTTAGGACTATATTGTCCAATAACTGAACAGCCCTCAATTTGTCCATTTCTGTTATGTTTATCACCAGAAAAGCTCAAACCTGTATCTTACTAAACATAGGAAAATGGTTTCATTTTTTGACTTCCTGTTGGTTTCTTGTATCTCTTTTCTCCAATGGTTTACTGACTTGTATTTGAAATGTCTGGGATTGCTTTCTTAAGTTTCATGGTAAAGAGATAAGTAAAATCTGGTAATTGAAGAAGAATTTTTGATCCATGCTCCAGGTCATGAAATAAGGTGCTCGTTAATAAAGATGAATGTAGTAATTGTGCAGGTTAGAATATTGTAGTCCCCTTCTCGATGGCTTTGCTTTCCGTGGTTTCAGTCAGTCACCATCTGGAAGTGGATGATCCTCCTGCTGACAGTCAGACGGTCAATAACAGCCTAACGCTGTGTCGCAATGCCTATGTTATTCATCTCACTTCATGTCATCATGTAGGCGTTTTATCGTCTTACACTGTCATCATAAGAAGGGTGAATACACTATTATAAAATATTTTTAGAGACCACATTCACGTAATTTCTACTACAGTATATTTTTCTATCTATATTAGTCATTGTTAATCTCTTACTGTGCCTAATTTATAAATTACACTTTATCATAGGTACGTATGCATAAGGAAAAACATAGTATACATAAAGATTGGTACTGTCTGCAGTTTCAGATGAATGGGGGTTGTGTAGTGTTATCCCCTACAGATGATAAGGGGAGACTGCTCTATAATGAAACATCGTCATTTTCTCAAATACCCAGCCTGACAAACAGTAAGGATTAGACTGAAGTGAAGTGAGTGTAGCTTTCATGAGAATGGGATCAATTAATAAATGGAGAGATTATAGAGGAACACAAAGAGGCAAACATAATGATGTGGCACCTGACTGTATTAAACATTTCTTCTTAGAGGAATCAGAATTTCTTATCTTCAGCTGCTCTATTTGGGATATCTCTTTTACTGTCTCTTTTCATTGGGCAATAACTTTGTTCTGTATAAAGTAATACAAGCAAAAATGTCAAACAACATGGAAATCTATAAAGTAATAATAAATATGCCTGTATAATCTCCTCTAGAAATAAGCCATTATCATTTTGCTATGTATCTTACTGGATATTTAGCATATATGTAAAAATAAGTTGAGTTAGTAGGCATACACATGTATTTTTAAAATATGAAATAGTACTTAATACAGTGTTCTGATAAGTAATCCTTTTGGATTCCTTAAAGGCAAGTTGTGAATATCCTTTTTGGTAAGTCTGTCTCATCTTGTTAATGACTGTAATAGTGCTCTATTTTATACTGTATTATCATCCAACCAGCCTCCTTTTTATAGGCACAGAAATTATTTTCAAATCCTTGTGGTTATAAACAGTATTGCAGTGAGTAGCCTTTTGTCTAAACGTGTGCCTTGTCGACTTCTTGAGGATAGATTCCTACAAATGATATTGCTGTACTAAAGGGTATATAAATTAAAAATTTATGTGTACTAGTAGTGTGATCTTGAATGATTATACTGATGTATATCCATATTGTGTGCCTTAACACTTTCAGTGGCATTTTTTACTCTAACATATTTATATGTTAAATGATGCAAAATGTTTTATAATACTTTTGCCAGGTGACTATTAGCACTAAACATGGGACCTGTGGACACTACGTCCAGGTTTTAATGATCAATTTTTGCCCTGGGCTGCTGTCTCTGATCATAATCGTGAATGTTTTAAAAGGAGTCATTTTCAGGGCACCTGGGTGGCTCAGTCGATTAAGCGTCTGACTTCAGCTCAGGTTATGATCTCACGGTTTGTGAGTTTGAACCCCGCATCTGGCTCTGTGCTCACAGCTCGGAGCCTGCAGCCTGCTTCAGATTCTCTCTCTCTCTCTCTCTCTCTCTCTCTCTCTCTCTCTCTCTCTCTCACCCCCTCCCCTGCTGATGCTCTGTCTCTCTCTCTCTCTCAAAAAAAATATGATAAAGATTTAAAAAAAATTAAATGGAGTCATTTTCCTTCTGAAAGTAGATGGGGAAGGATATCTGGACCAAGGACCATGTTATTCTTAAGGGGGCTGTTTTATTTCTGTTTGTGCATTTCCAATCACTTGTTCCTTGACTTAATTAGCTATACGGGTATTTATTTAAGTGTCAAGCGTGTGTCTGGTCACTGGAGATACAATGATGAACAGTTCTGGGCTTTTAAGTTCTGGGTTTTATTTTAATAATTTAGTGGTTGAAACTGATATGTAGCTGATGATAGGCAAGTCTTCCTAAAACTAGCATCCTAGTTATGAAATGATACATGTTTATAAACTGATACATTATAAGAAAAGAAAAATAGAAATGTACAAAGATGAGAGCAAAAAAAAAAAAAATTAAAGAAACTTTCATCATCCTGAAGCATCTTACTTAATGTAAGGTGAATTTCATTTTCCTCCATTTTGTGAATGTTTTCAAACACACAGAAAAGTTAAAGGAATTTTTACACTGAATACTCAAATACCTACCATCCATATGATACAATTAACATCTTACTTTTCTTGCTTTATCACATGTCCATCTTATTTATCATCCATCATTCCATATTTTAAAAATGGAATTTAAAGAACGTTGCAGGGGCGCCTGGGTGGCTCATTTGGTTAAGTGTCCAACTCTTGATTTCGTCTCAAGACGAAATGATCTCATGATCCTGATCAAGCCCCACATAGGGCTCTGTGCTGGGCATGGAGCCTGCTTGAGATTGTCTCCCTCTCCCCCTCCCCCTCCCCAGCTCGCACTCACTCGTGCACTATCTCTAAAAAATAAATAAATAAAAAATAAAAAAATAGTGCCTTTATTAAAAAAAAAATAAAGTTGCAGACATAATTATATTTCCTTTCTTCAAATGCATGCTGTTAATTATTTTAAATAACATGTTATAATTAAAGCCTGTATTGGTTGGCTAAATGCTGTAGAAGATGTGGAAATTTATATTCTTACATCCCTCCCAGGCTTCCATCCCCATCTCTAAATAGTAATAACTTTGTTTAATTATGAAACATAATGTAAGTGTTGTAAATCTTGAACGACCATATAGCTTATCCAGACTGGGATATTTTTGAGAGAGAAAAGCGGTGCTAATTGATGAATATGTAGTGACAGCAAGTATAATTTGGGACCTCCTAGGCAAATCAGAGTGCTCTGTCTATAACAGTAATTTCTGGAGTTGTTGACTCTTGGTTTTATAGTTAAATGTGTTTGTATTTAATACATTAAACTCTACAATCACCATTCAGTCTTTTACCATAGCTCTTTATTTCCTGAGTTCTTTATTCGGATTCACCTCTTCTTAGCTGGATTTTATCTGTAGTTTGTCTTTCCATAAGTTACTTATTTTGATTTATCACTTGGTTGGGTTTTATCCTCAAGTACCCCCTCCTCTGCCCCAAGAGGGTCTAATTGTATTGAATTTGTTATTTTTTGCTTGCTTTGTCAGCTTATGTTCTTTTTGTACTTGTAATAAACAATAGATTTCATGTAATACTGTTCTTTGTATTGTAGGGATAAATGGAACAATAGTAGGGGCATCTCATTCTGTCTTTTCTGGGTTGGGGGGTGATATGAAGTTAGAATATTATCTCCAATATTACTCAGTGTTTTCTACATAAAGCCCCACATAAGAAGTTTGTTTGGAGATTTTCTGCCAAGAATACAGATTTAAGTTAGTAGGTAGCTGTGATAACTTTTAAGTAGCATACTTTTTATACAGAATAACCAAAACAAATCTTTTTTCTCCCTCCAAAACTTAATTTGCTCCTGGCATTTGGAAATAATATGGTAGACCAAATCCAATTTAGGCCAGTAAAAAAGGAATTGGAAAACATTTTAAGGACATGTAAAGCTTTGTTCTTGGCTTGTTTTCTGTTGGATTCTATTTAATTTTTCTTGGTTTTGATAATTTAACCACAGATTTTACTGGTTAGTTTGTGTGACTCAAGAATAAACCTACTAAAAAAAGTCACTTCTCAGTTTTGCAATTTATGAATAGTTCATAGTTTTTGTTTTTTCATATTCCTAGAGTAAAAATTTTCTTCAGCTCTAGTACACAGTATGATGCTATTAATAGTGCAGTTACATGCGAGGACTTCTAAACAGTGCAGATTATTTTGTGATGCACTATAGTATTATAATAGGGTATCTGCTGTACTCATTGAAGCTACCGATGGCTGGATCCATGCTTGCTCTCGAGGGAGTAAGACCAGATGGCTGTGTACAGCTCCAACGAGATTTTCTTCTCTGCTCTTTAGAGAGAAAGGCCTACACCTTCTTTTATTTTTTTAAACATTGATTCATTTCTTGAGAGAGGGAGAGAGAGAGAGCACGAGTGGTACAGGGACAGAGAGAAAAGTGAGACACGGAATCCGAAGCAGGCTCTAGGTTCTGATTTGGCACTGAGCCTGACGCAGGGCTCGAACCCACAAACCGTGGGACCATGACTTGAGCCAAAGTGGGACACTTAACTGACTGAGCCACCAGGCGCCCCTCTTCTCTGCTCTATAACTGCTCTGGACTCGTTGCATCTGGTACCTGTTTTAAAATGGGATATTTATTTATACAAGAATGAATGTCCAAGAGAAGGGATATGAAGGAGTTCAAAACAGATGATAACAGAAACTAATGCAGTGGTGGTATGAAAATGAGATGCTCATTTAACCCACATTTTGCCTGCCCCTTATTAAAATGACTTTATATTTTGATCTTGCAGTGAAATATCATGGTCCCCATTAAAATTTTTTTTACATTTTTTTTTAGTTTTTATTTTATTTTGGAAGAGAGACAGAGTGTGAGCAGTGAAGGGGCAGAGAGAGAGAGGGAGACACAGAATCCGAAGCAGGCTCCAGGCTCTGAGCTGTCAGCACAGAGCCTGACATGGGGCTCGAACTCACGGAGTGTGAGACCTGAGCCCAAGTAGGACGCTCAACCGACTGAGCCACCCAGGTGTCCCTCATGGTCCCCATTTTAATGATGTTTTGTCTTGACAGGAAAGCAGGATACTTAAGTAATGTTGTGGTGAAAACCAGTCATAAAGACAGCCCACGTGAATTTAAGAAAACCTCTGAAGGGGCGCCTGGGTGGCGCAGTCGGTTAAGCGTCCGACTTCAGCCAGGTCACGATCTCACGGTCCGTGAGTTCGAGCCCCGCGTCAGGCTCTGGGCTGATGGCTCAGAGCCTGGAGCCTGTTTCTGATTCTGTCTCTCCCTCTCTCTCTGCCCCTCCCCCATTCATGCTCTGTCTCTCTCTGTCCCAAAAAATAAATAAACGTTGAAAAAAAAAAATTAAAAAAAAAAAAAGAAAACCTCTGAAAACCACACACACACAAAACCCGTTTTCACTTTATAGTAAAAATTAAAACAGAATAACTTTCAATCCTGAAAAAAAACCATTTTGACTATTTGCACTTCTTTCTGATATATCTTTAGATATAATTTTGTATAGTTAGTATAAACATACTGTCTTCTATCTTTTTACTTAATGTTAGGATAGAAAATTTTCACTAGTTACAAATTACACATGGGTCATTCTATTTCCTAATATTTCATTGTTTTAATATGCTTTTTATTTTGGGCTATTTTTATTTTTATTACTGTTAATCACATAATGTTGCGAGTTTTTTCTTTTGAATTAGTATTTAAATTTTTTTAATGTTTATTCATTTTTGAGAGACAGACACAGAGCATGAGTGGGGAGGGGCAGAGAGAGAGGGGGACACAGAATCTGAAACAGGCTCCAGACTCTGAGCTGTCAGCACAGAGCCCGACAAGGTGCTTGAGCTCACAAACAGCAAGATCATGACCTGAGCTGAAGTCAGATGCTTAACTGACTGAGCCACCCAGGCACCCCTCTCTTGAATTATTTTTTAAGGTATATTTAAAAATGTATGATTAATAAATAAACTATTAGAATCAGTTTGTATTTTATATCAGTGTTTTTACATGGGGCCTGCATTTGGGGAATGAGATGTAATTCCTGTATGCCTGAATTTATATAATTCTATACATGGACTAATTTTTTTTTTTAATTACTACTAGTATCACATACAAACTATTTCTGAAAACTGTATGTTTCTGATGTATTTTCTCTAACAAAACTAAGTATAATAGCATTTAATGTTAGGCTTCTTAAAATTTTTAAGTTCCATGGGATATTTAAGTTTTTTTATCGAGCAAAAATTCTTATATTTTTCAATGTAGAATTTATATTGATGTGTTTATATGTAAAGGTACTGCTCCTTTTATTTTTGGGAATCAGGAAATCTTAGAACAATAAAAATTGATATTAAATTCATGAATTGCTAATTTTAAATTTGACCACAGCATCGTTCTTTGGCTATTAAATTCTTTTGTTAACTATATTCACTATAAATATTTAAGTTTAGGAAATAACTTTTTTTATAATATTCTTTCTACTTTTGAACCAGTGAATAGAGCAGAGTCTATGACAGACTGAAGTTATAAACCCTTTAAAAATAATCCATTTATTATTTTTTTCCATCAAAGTAAGTGTATTCATTAATCCCCATCACCTATTTTGCCACAATCCATCCCCCCAACCTCCCCTCTGATAACCATTAGTTTATCTCTGTAGAGTCTGTTTCTTGGTTTCTCTCTCTCTCTTCCTTTGCTCATTTGTTTCGTTTCTTAAATTCGACATATGAGTGAGATCCTATGGTATTTGTCTTGCTCTGACTTATCTCCTGCAGCATAATACTGGAGTAATATTCCATTGTGTGTATGTGTGTATCACATCTTCTTTATCCATTCATCTATCAGTGGACACTTGGGCTGCTTTCATAGTTTGGCTCTTGTAATAGTGCCTCAGGACACGTAGGAGGTCATGTATCCTTTGAATTCGTGTTTATATATATATTTCTTTGGTAAATAGTAGTGTGATCATTGGATTGTAGGGTAGTTTTTAATTTTTTGAGGAACCTCCATATTGTTTTCCATAGTGACTGCACCAGTTTGAATTCCCACCAACAGTGCAAGAGGGTTTCTTTGTCTCCACATCCTCACCAACACTTGTTTCTTGTAGTTTCGATTTTAGCCATTCTGATAATTGTCAGGTGATACTAATATTTAATTTATTCAAATTAAATTAAAAATAATCCATTCAAATAGGGAAATAAATGATCAATTCCTAGATTATAGCTTAGAAATCTTACAAATTATCCATTCATTGAGTAGATACATGTAGGGGAGTTTATATATACGCATAGGGGAGTTTCAAGGTCTATCAAGAACGAGCCATGTTCAGATGCATTGAGGGGTACAAAATAGCAAAAATGTGGATCTTTCCTCAGGGAAATTTTCTGAGCAGAGTTCAGGTTGATAGAGCCACCAATTAAGAGTGTTTTTGGAGGGGTGCCTGCGTGGCTCAGTGGGTTAAGGTTCTCTTGATTTTGGCTCAGATCATGATCGCAGGGTCGTGAGATTGAGCCCCATGTTGGGCTCTGCACTCCGGCTGAGCGTGAAGTGTGCTTAAGATTCTCTCTTTCCCTTTCTCTCTGCCTCTGCCTTCTCTCTCTCTTTAAAAAAAAAAAAAAAAAAAAAAGTTACTGGAAATACTACTGAGTTTCTCAAAGAAGTTTGCATAATTGAGTATTGTAGTAATATATATTGGGACTGGCACATAGATTATGGCAATTTGTTTATTATAGTAAATTGCCTTAAAATTTAGTTTTCATAAACACATTAAGATAAAAATATAATTTAGAAAGCTGGGTACCTGTAGTTATTATGACTATTTTCATTAACTTGTGGGACCTGGTAGCCCTTGCTGTTTACAAGGTAACAGGTAAGGACAGGGTTTCCCCCTTGAAGAATCTCATTCTTAGATTTCATTTTCCTTTACTGATACATGGTCAGTTTATGGTACCTATGTCCTTGTTTGCCAGCTTGTCCCAGAGCAGACAAAACCCAGTCCTTACTGATAGGACCAATTTAGGTTTCAGAATTTTCCTCTCTCCTGAATTTAAATTAGCCACTATGAAGCAGGTAGTATTCATAGAAATAAGATCTTATAGGCCATACTTTCCTTAATTAGCATCAAGCTATTTACTTAACAAAGTCACAACTGTCACACATCAATATAAATAATATGTATATTCTAATAATAGAGCTTATTTGCTGTAAGGCATTAAGAGTAGGATTTAGTTGTACTCATTTTTCATTTTCCATAAATTTAAGACAATGCTTGTCATGTAATTAGTAATTCCTAATGCTTATTAATAAATTTAACATAATGCTTGTCATGTGATAAATACTCAGAAAACACTTGGTAACTCTGAGGTAGAAGGTATCATTAATGAGATTTTTTAAATCCCCACTGGAGATGTTTAAAAAAGTCCTTGTTGCTAATAGAAATTGACCTGAGGCAGGGAGAAAAATTGGAGTACCTATCCTTTTGCAAGATTCCATGCTAGAAGTTTTCCATACATTAACTCACTTAATCTTGACAACATCTTTATGAGGTATTATTTCAGTGATACAGATGAAGAAACTGAGATGTACAGAAGTAATTTGAGCCATCACATTGCATGTAAATACAGAATCATCATTTGAACTTGAGCCAATGAATCCTTTTCTATTTTTAAAATGGACATATGGCACTTTCTCAGCTTTATGAAGTTATATTATATTCCATGTTAGGGATGTTTCTGTGCTTTGTTAACTATGCAGAGTTCCCTTAGGCGTGAGTATTTTTTTATTCTCTAGTGGGAACAGGGAGTTAAGATTCATGAACATCACTATTTTCAAGAGACCAGAAGGGACACCCAAACAGAGAAGGTGAAATCTTGAAAGTAGTAAGTGAAACTGTGGCAGGAAGAAAAAACTCCCAACCAAGAGGAGTATAGATGGCCCTGGAAAGGGAAACACTTGGACATGTTTCTGTCACAGAACAATATAGCAGTAGAATAATCCCTATTTATGGACATAGGTCAATGTGTGAGTCTTTCTTAGTAGATTTTAAAATTGTGTTTTACAATTGTATTCAAATTAATACAGTTTTTTCCTTGCTGAATATTTCTGTGCTGTCTTATAACGTTTTTTTTTTTTTTTTTGAGAATTAGCTGTACCTTCTTTTTTTTTAATATGAAATTTATTGTCAAATTGGTTTCCATACAACACCCGTGCTTATCAAGGAAATTGAAGAAGATACAAAGAAATGGAAAAACATTCCATCCTCGTGGATTCGAAGAATAAATATTGGTAAAATGTCAATACTACCCAAAGCAATCTACACATTCAGTGCAATCCCAATCAAAATTGCACCAGCATTCTTCTCGAAGCTAGAACAAGCAGTCCTAAAATTTGTATGGAACCACAAATGACCCCAAATAGCCAAGGTAATATTGAAGAAGAAAACCAAAGCGGGAGGCATCACAATCCCATACTTTAGCCTCTACTACAAAGCTGTAATCATCAAGACAGAATGGTATTAGCACAAAACAGACACAAAGACCAATGGAATAGAGTAGACATTCCAGAATTGGACCCACAAAAGTATGGCCAACTAATCTTTGACAAAGCAGGAAAGAATAGCCAGTGGAAAAAAGACAGTCTCTTTAACAAATGGTGCTGGGAGAACTGGACAGCAACATGCAGAAGAATGAAACTAGACCACTTTCTTACACCATTCACAAAAATAAACTCAAAATGGATGAAGGACCTGAATGTGAGACAGGAAACCATCCAAACCCTAGAGGAGAAAGCAGGAAAAAACCTCTGTGACCTCAGCTGCAGCTATTTCTTACTTGACACATCTCCAAAGGCAAGGGAATTAAAAGCAAAAATGAACTATTGGGACCTCATGAAGATAAAAAGCTTCTGCACTGCAAAGAAAACAATCAACAAAATTAAAAGGCAACCAACGGAATGGGAAAAGATATTTGCAAATAACATATCGGACAAAGGGCTAGTATCCAAAATCTATAAAGAACTCACCAAACTCCACACCCGAAAAACAAATAATCCAGTGAAGAAATGGGCAGAAAACATGAATAGACACTTCTCTAAAGAAGACATCCAGATGGCCAACAGGCACATGAAAAGATGCTCAACGTCGCTCCTCATCAGGGAAATACAAATCAAAACCACACTCAGATACCACCTCACGCCAGTCAGAGTGGCCAAAATGAACAAATCAGGAGACTATAGATGCTGGAGAGGATGTGGAGAAATGAGAACCCTCTTGCACTGTTGGTGGGAATGCAAATCGGTGCATCCACTCTGGAAAACAGTGTGGAGGTTCCTCAAAAAATTACAAATAGATCTATCCTATGACCCAGCATTAGCACAGCTCTACCTTCTTTACAACAGATGCTCTTAAAAGTTTGAGTTAACCAGGATTCCCTAAAAAGCTCCCTTCCTGGAGCATTTTTTATTCTGTGAGGTGCTGTGAGGTTTCTGTTATGCAACATGTGCATTTGAATATTACGTTATTGATTGCAAGAATTTTTTTATAACCTCCGAAACCAGTAAGATTCTGCAGAATAATGTAGAGGTTTAGTGTATATACTTAGGAATAAGACTGAGAATCAGGACTCTGCTCTTTGCCAGCGGTGTAATCTTGGACAGTTTACTTAGCCTCTCAGTGCCACGGTTTCTTTTCTCTAAACTTGAGATATCAATGATCACCCCACTCACGTGCTTGTTATGAGGACTCATGAATTCCCTGATACAAGGAAAGTGTTTTGTACAGCACCTAGCATATAGTGAGCACCCAATATTGGCATTAGCTATTATTATTACTACAGATCTGTAAGGTTTGTTACTGTTATGCTTATAATACCTTTCCTTTTTCATACATTTTTTTAGACTTAATCATTTACAACTTTAAAAAATGTTTATTTTGAGAGAGAGTTTGCAAGTGGGGGAGGGGCCTAGAGAGAGGGAGAGAATCCCAAGCACACCTCCTGCCACTGGTACAGAGCCTGACACGGGGCTCAATCTCACAAACCGTAAGATCATGACCTGAGTTGAAATCTGACTCTGAACTGACTGAGCCACCTAGGTGCCCCTAGACTTAATAATTTGTTAATATCGTTCAGTGTCTTCAGAAGTTGTTGCTATTTATATATTGTTTTTCACATGGACAGACATTACTTACTAAGCATGTATATTGTTTTCTCTACATACTGAAATTTTTGACTTATTTTTTTTAAAAATTGGAATGTTTCTTTCCAAAAACATGTAATAGGGGCACCTGGTTAAACATCTGACTCTTGATTTCGGCTCAGGTCATGATCTCACGGTTTGTGAGTTTGAGCCTCGTGTCAGGCTCTCTCCTCTCATGCAGAGCCGGATTTGGATCCTCTGTCTCCCTCTCTCCTTCCACCCCTTACATGCCCCCTCAAAAATAAAATAAGCAATTAAAAATATTTTAAAAAAGCATGTAATAAAACTAATCCTCTATCACTCATCATTTTATCTCAGACAATAGGTCAGCAGTACCTTTTACAGTAATAATGGGGTTTTGTGGCTTGTCAAATGAATGAAAGTGATAGAACTCACTAGAGATGTCAGTTGTTGGATGAAGATAACTCTTGTGTACTTCTGAGAGTCCATTTCAAGTAAGCCATTCAGCGTAGGGCAATGGTGAGAGCTAAAGTTCTTTAGACTTGGGTTCCCTCATCTGTAAAAGAAGTGTATCAGCTGCTTGCTGCTGATGGTTATGGAAGTTCACTAAGACATCATATATGATGTCCACTGCAGAGTGTTTAGCATATACAAAGCACTTAATATTTTTAGATGGTAACTAGAGAAAGATGCACTTTTATTTGAGATATATCTCATTATTTTTTGCCATCTAGTATTTAACCTGAATATAAAGGTCTCAAGTTCTCTGGTAATACCCAGAATTAAAACTAATTCTCACAGAAGTGTTGTTTTAATGTATTTTTAGAATATGTGGGGAATTTGACAATAAAGGAATTATAGGATTATAGTTGTAAGATCATCATCCTTGGGTATTTAACAACAACAAACACAGTACTACTACTAATACTGCATTATATTCGTATAGTAGTTTATCACTTACAAAGATTTTTATCTGTCACCCATTGTGTGTTTATCAATAAATCTGTATATTGATTAGATTGGTTAGATGTTAGTAGATGAATCCATAGATTCTAAGAGGTGAAGTGACTTGTCCAAGCTTTCCTGTTTAGTGACCAGAACTTAGTTCTTTTTCCTTGTTCTACATTATTTGTAGACTTGCTTGGTACCGTCGGGTGTAACTGTGGGTATTGTCTCATCAATGAAGATTTGCTTGAGTTTTGAAGCTAGAAGTGTGCATATAGAAATTCAGTAAGTTATGTATTCCTTAGATTTCTTAGACATTATTTTTCTTGATTTTTACAACTTAAGTACAGAATTTTAATTCAGAACGTAAAGGTTTTTCTTGCTGAAGTACTTTTTCCATAATTTTGTTCCTATTATTTAGGAATACATAATGTTCCGTGCTTATAGGGTGTGTGGCATGCTCAACAGTTTACATGGGGTACTTTTTAAAATCAGAAAAGTATGTAAGTTATGACTGTATAGTTTGGTGATTTTTTTTTTTTTTTTTTTTTTTTTTGGAAACTGACATTACCAGAATCTCAGAAGTCAGCCATCAGCCCCCTTTGGTTATTACTCATTCCCACTCCCAAAGTTAATGACAATCTTGACTTTTCTTTTTATAGATTACCTTTAGTTATTTTTGAATAGTTGACTCATCACTCATTATATTTGTGAAATTCATCCAAATTTTTCAGGTAGTTGTAGTTTATTCATCCTCATTGATGTATAGTATGTACTATATGAACGTACCACAATTTATTAATCCATTCTACTGTTGATGAGCTTTTGAGATGTATCCAAACTGGAGCTTTTAAGAATAATGCTGCAATGAACATGAATGTACATGCCTTTTGGAGAGCGTTTATATATGCGTTTCTGTTAGGTAGTGATCTAGGAATGGAATTGTTGGTTTATAAAACATACAGTTAAGTGCTTTTCAAATCCATTGTACCATTTTATACTCCCTTCAGTGTCGGACATTCAGGGATTGTCTTTTTCTCCCCTTGTAGTCTTTCTGGTGGGTGCTTAGTATTATCACATTATGGTTTTTGTTTGCTTTTATTTGATGAATGATCATATCGAGCACCTTTTCTGATGTTACTGGATATTTTCTCTTGGGAAGTATCCATTCAGATCTTTTTGTGCTCTTTAAAAAGTCAGATAGTCTTTTTCTTACTGAGTTGTAAGGAGTCCTTTGTATATTCCTTTTCTAAAGTCTTTGTCACTTATGTGCGTGGCCAATATCTTTTCCCATCTGTGATTTGCCTTTTCCCTCTTTACGGTATCTTCCATAAATTAATAAAGTTCAGTTTACCAATGTTTTTCTTTTATGATTGATAATTCCTCCTCCTCCTCTTCCTCCTCATATTTACTTCTAAAGATTTTGTTTTGACTTTCATATTTGTGTCTAAAATCCTGTTTGAAATTAACTTTTATGTATGTTGTGAGGTGTGGGTCTAGATTCAAACTCAGATTAGAATAATCTGCAAGTATTGTACATTTTCCTTTCTCTAAATGGCATTTATGTAATTGTACTGGTTTAGGGTTTTGATGAACTTGATTTTAGGGTAAAATGTGGTGACCGGGAAGCCTTTTAATTAGACTCACATACGAATGTTGGGAGTAAAGAATGGGGGATAATTGATGCACCAGTTGCCTCTTGTGATAGCTTTTTGGCAGTAACAATTTTAGGTACTGCTCTTGTTTTGGTTTGGATAATGAAAAAAAAAAAAAAAAAGAAAGAAAGAAAACCTGTAACCTGTGAAAATGTTGGCCAGAATCAGAATTTTTATTATAGATTTAAAATTCTTTTTTTTTTTAATTTAAGTATGTTCAGTGTTATTTTACATTTTGAGAGAGTAATTTCGGTGTATCTTTTATATAACTGATTTATACAAGTCATATCCATGATTTCAGTATTTTCTGTGGAAAGCCCATAATTAAACAAGCCTTATAATGGTTTTGTTTAGTCATATCTTATTTTCAGTCATTGAGACCATCTCACTGAATAGGCTAAGACTAATAGCTATCCTTTTCTTGTCAGATGAAGAAATAAGAGTTAAAAGGGTTAAATTTTCTTTCATACTGATTAGAATTTCGAATTCCAAGGCTAGAAGCCGCAAATCTTAATTTTAAGTTTTCAGGGTGCTGACTCTTGACTCGTATCTATTATACATACTTTGCAGTCATCTTTATTGAGACCTTTGAGAATCCTCAGATATTTAGTACCAGAATGATGTCTTCTAGAGGAACTATACATTTTATGTGCATTGCTTCACAGTACGTGTTATTTTCATGAAGGTTTTTATGTTTTCTCACCTCATGCAGGGACTGAGTATGTGAAGACAGGTAGAGAACAACTAATCTAGGTTGAGAGATGGGTATTTAGCATTGGGCCAGGCTCGCTCACTCAGTAGGTAGAATACTCCCTTATGCCCACTAGCCCTTGACATTTAATTTTTTTAAAACAGTGTTATTTAGACATATATTACACATCATAAAATTTACCTATTTCAGCTATACAATTTAGTGATTTTCATTAACTTTAGCTGAGTGGTGCAACGTCACCACAAATCAGTTTTAGAACATTTTATTCCTCTAATAGCAGCCTCCTGCCCATTACAGTTAATCCCTGTTACTACCCCTCAGCAACAAGTTACTTACTTATTTTCTCTATAAATATGCTTTTTCTAAAAACTTCATATAAATGGAAACATACAGTGTGTGGTCTTTTTTATATCTGGCTTCTTTCAGTGAGTATAATGTTTTTTTTTTTAATTTTTTTTAACGTTTATTTATTTTTGAGACAGAGACAGAGCATGAACAGGGGAGGGGCAGAGAGAGAGGGAGACACAGAATCTGAAACAGGCTCCAGACTCTGAGCTGTCAGCACAGAGCCCAACGCAGGGCTCGAACTCACAGATTGTGAAATCATGACCTGAGCCGAAGTCAGACGCTTAACCGACTGAGCCACCCAGGCGCCCCGAATGTTTTTGAGGTTTATCCATGTTGTCCCGTTTCTAGTACTTTGTTCCTTTTTATTTCCCAGTAGTATCCATTGAATGGGTATACTACATTTCCTTTGTCCATTAACCAGCATTTAGGTTTTGATGACATTTAAATTTAAAATCATGCTTGTATAAAATTGTAAATTTTTTTTACCATAATTTGGTAATTTGTTAATGATTAGATTCTTCCTTGCCAAGGCATATAGTAGTTTATACTTGCACCAGGTTCCTTGAGTTAGAATTGTAGTTTGAAATTCAATCTTGATATGTTTTAAAGTTACAGAAGTACAGCTAATCAGATCTCTTCTGCACGTTACTTCCTAAATAGAGAATCTGACACTTTAGTCTCTTTAATCATGTGTTCTAAGTTTTACTTGAAAAAAAATTTTTTTAATGTTTATTTATTTCTGAGACAGAGACAGAGCATGAATGGGGGAAGGGCAGAGAGAGAGGGGGACACAGAATCTAAAGCAGGCTCCAGGCTCTGAGCTGTCAGCACAGAGCCCGACGCGGAGCTTGAACTCACAGACTGCGAGATCGTGACCTGAGCCGAAGTTGGATGCTCAACCGACTCAGCCACCCAGGCACCCCGGAAAAAAAATTAACGTTTATTTTGGAGAGAGAGAGAGAGCGAGCGAGCATGAGTGGAGGAGGGCCAGAGACAGAGAGGGAGACACAGAATCCGAACCAGGCTCCAGGCTCCGAGCTGTCAGCACAGAGCCTGACGTGGGGCTTGAAATGGTGAGATCATGACCTGAGCTGAAGTTGAACCCTTAACCGACTGAGCCACCCAGGCGCCAGCTAAGTTTACTTTTAATAGTCAGCATTTTTGCTCTTAAGCTCAAGTGTGTTGTTAGTATATTGGCACTTTTAAAATACATTTTTCTGTATTAACTAAAAAACTTTAAGCAGTTGGAAACTACACAGTAATTGTTTATCTAGGCTTGATTTTGCCATATATCATACATGCTTACAAAGAATTACTTTCTAAACCTAGTCAGGGAATTAAATTGGAGGAAGTTTTACAATAAACTGTCACTGGGTAGAAATGTCTAATTTTGTTTAAATAGTTCCATTTTAAAAACAAAAAAAAGAATGTGTATGTGTTTACATATATATCATACACATACATGTATATATCTGTATAACATACATACACACACACATCCCATTACATAGAGATAATAGCATAGGCATTAATGATAGAGAAGCCAAGTTTGAATCCCTTTTAACTACTTACTAATTTGATCTCAAGTAATTGAGGTTCACCAAACCCAAACTTTTTCGGTAGAATGGGTTGTTGGTATGGCACCTGACACATTGTAAAATGAGGCATGCCTAGTATGTTGCCTGGCACATTGGAAATACTTAATATTTGTCCCTTTCCATTGATTTTGAGCCTCATATTACGGTACAGATGAGGATGCTACATTTAAAAAATAAATGAATTATTATGATTTCTGTAATGAATGTAGTTAAAAGTCATTGTCTCTGTTGACATTAGTGAGGTGGGAAGGCAAAAATTTTAATTTGGCTTAGTTTTTTTCCCCCTTTGTTTATAAAGGTCATTTATGTTGTTAATGTAGTTATTTGTATGCCTTCTAACATTTCCTTGTGTTTTTCTAGTGTACACAGATGAGAGAATTCAGAAATGAGTCAAAACTATATATTTTAGAGTAATTTCAGGTGCCTTTGACTTTGGGATTGTTGACTTTTAAACAAGGAAAAGATGCTTTCAGTAGGGGATATAAAAACTGATCACTTGCTTCTTATGGATAGAAAATAGAATAAAATTAAATGACCTAACATACAGAAATATTTGCAAATATCTTCTCCCATTCAGTAGGTTGCCTTTTAGTTTTGTTGATTTGTTTCCTTTGCTGTGCAGTAGTATTGGCAAGGATGTGGAGAAAAAAGAACCCTCGTGCACTGTGGGTGGAAGTGCAAACTGGTGCAGCCACTCTGGAAAAACAGTATGGAGGATCCTCAGAAAGTTAAAAATAGAACTACCCTATGATCCAGTAATTACACTGCTGGGTGTTTACCTAAAAAGTACAAAAACACTAATTCAAAGGGATACACGCACCTCTATGTTTATTGCAGCATTATTTAGGTAGTCAAATTATGGAAGCAGTCCAGGTGTCCATCGATTGATAAAAGGATGAAGTAGGGTGTGTGTATATATATGTATATATACATATATACATCTATACATCGTTGAATTGTTGAATCACTATTTTTTTATTTTTTTATTTTTATTTTTTATTTTTTTATTTTTTAAAATTTTTTTCAATATATGAAATTTATTGTCAAATTGGTGTCCATACAACACACTGCTCATCCCAAAAGGTGCCCTCCTCAATACCCATCACCCACCCTCCCCTCCCTCCCACTACCCATCAACCCTCAGTTTGTTCTCAGTTTTTTTGTTTTTTTTTTTCAACGTTTATTTATTTTTGGAACAGAGAGAGACAGAGCATGAACAGGGGAGGGGCAGAGAGAGAGGGAGACACAGAATCAGAAACAGGCTCCAGGCTCTGAGCCATCAGCCCAGAGCCTGACGCGGGGCTCGAACTCACAGACCGCGAGATCGTGACCTGGCTGAAGTCGGATGCTTAACCGACTGCGCCACCCAGGCGCCCCTGTTCTCAGTTTTTAAGAGTCTCTTATGCTTTGGCTCTCTCCCACTCTAACCTCATTTTTTTTTTCCTTCCCCTCCCCCATGGGTTTCTGTTAAGTTTCTCAGGATCCACATAAGAGTGAAAACATATGGTATCTGTCTTTCTCTCTATGGCTTATTTCACTTAGCATCACACTCTCCAGTTCCATCCACGTTGCTACAAAGGGCCATATTTCGTTCTTTCTCATTGCCAGTTAGTACTCCATTGTGTATATAAACCGCAATTTCTTTATCCATTCATCAGTTGATGGACATTTAGGCTCTTTCCATCATTTGGCTATTGTTGAGAGTGCTGCTATGAACATTGGGGTACAAGCGCCCCTATGCATCAGCACTCCTGTATCCCTTGGGTAAATTCCTAGCAGTGCTATTGCTGGGTCATAGGGTAGGTCTTTTTTTAATTTTCTGAGGAACCTCCACACTGCTTTCCAGAGTGGCTGCACCAATTTGCATTGAATCACTATTTTGTACACCTGAAACTACAATAACACTGTTAACCATACTGGAATTAAAATAAAAGATTCATATCCATATCAAAAGAAGTTGCACATCTAAATACCGAAGCCTAAGTTTATACCTATTCTATTTCTACATATGGGAATAGCATCACAATAAAAATAATTAAGACACTTGGGATAAGGGGCTGCAAGAATTCCTTTTCTTCAAAGAGGGATCAGAGCACTATTAAAGTTTCAGAAATATCACTCTATAAAGTCAATGATGGAAGGGACTATATCATATTTACTCTTCTATTCTCAGGTCCTAATTCAGTGCCTGGCACATAGGAGATAGTTAGTAAATATTTTTTGAAATACAGAATGCTTCTCATGTGTAAATAGATGCACCTTTGGAGTTGTGCTTCAGTTTTTCAGGGCATGCTTCAGGAGGCATCCTGCGTACTAGGCAATGAGTCTATCAAAATCTGTGGACTTAAGGAAGAGTTTTGCCTTTTTTCTCACCTTCACGATCCTGATCCTAATATTTTCAAAAAATAGAAATAATTATTCATTTTAAAAATGTGCCAGTATCAAGCAACACTTAAATGTAATTTTTCTCTGAACTTAGAGCACAGAAGCTTCCATTCCAACTTAGACTAACCAATAGGTAAAACTTGTGCATATTAAAAACTTGAGAGACCTAATGTATATTTATATCATATACTTATGCATGTCTTTTTTTTTTTTATTTTGACATATGGTTTACCTTTGAACAACATTGGTTTTATCACTGCAGGTCCCCTTATATGTGGATTTTTTATAGTATAGTACTGTAAATATGTTTTCTCTTTTTTATAACTTAATTAACATTTACTTTTCTCTAGCTACTTGTTTGTAAGAATACAGTGTCTAATACAGATAATGTACAAAATATTTGTTAATAGACTATTCATAGTTTCAGTCAGGCTTCCAGTCAACAGTAGGCCATTAGTAGTTAACTATTGGGGGAGTTAAAAGTTATTGGCGGATTTTCAGCTGCATGGGGGGTCAGGGGCATTAACCCCAGGGTTTTTCAAGGGTCACCTGTAATTTTAAATTTATAGAAATGTTGCAGAAATTGTACACTGGTCCCATACACCTTTCACTCAGTGTCTCCCAGAGTTAACAATACATACGGTTACCAAAAATGAGATGTTAACTTTGGCTCAATATTATTAACTAGCCTATAGATATTATTCACATATCACTAGTTATTTCACAAATGTCTCCATCCTGTTCCAGAATCCATTCCAGAGTTTCACATTGTATTTAGTTGTCATTCTCTTTCGTCTTCTGCATTCTATGACAGTTCCTCTGTGGTTGCTTATTTTCATGAACTTGACACCTTGGAAGGACTGGTCAGTTATTTTGTAGAATGTTACTAGTGTGGGCTTGTATGATGTTTTTTTTTTTCATGATTAGATTGAGGTCATGTGTTTCTGGCAAGAATAATATGCTCTTCTCAGTATCAAGGAATACATGATGTTCATCTCTTATTACCGTATTGTTAACATTGACTACTTGGGAAAGGTATCGGCTAGGTTGCTTCACTATCACAGTACTATTTTTCTATTGATAATTAATAAACATTTTTAGGAAGATACTTTGAGACTATGCAAATATTCTGCTTCTCTTCAAAATTGTACCTCCTAACTAAGCTTAGAACCCATTGATGTTACTTACTGTGGTATTCCTCTTACCCCTAATACTTCTCCATTTATTATTTGGAATTCTTCTCTGAGGAAGAGTAATCCCTTTCTCCTATTTGTATTTGTTGGTTGTTTTAAACATATTTTTAAGTTTACTTATTTTGAGAAAGAGGCAGCACAAGTGAGGGAGAGAGAGAGAATCCCAAGCAGGCTCTGCGCTGTGAGTGAGGCATGGGGCTTGAACTCGGGAAACTGTGAGATCGTGTCCTGAGCTGAAACCTAGAGTGGGATGCTTAACCTACTCAGCCACCCAGGTGCCCCTCTCCTATTTGTTTTCTCATTCAGTAATTTACATGTAAGTATGGACTCATAGACTTTTTTTTTTCCTCTTAGTATTTGGTTTAAAATTCAGTACTATGGTCATTTTTATTGTTGCTTAAACTTTACAGCTTTGGTTATTGGGAGCTTTTTCTAGTTGGTTCCTATGCCCTTTGACATGCCTTTCTTGAGCACTTGTTTACTTTCTGGTACCACAAGATACTCTAGTCTCATGTTGTTTTTCTCTGTCTCAGCCTTTTAATCAGTTGCTGCTCTAAGAAACCTTGGTTCTTTTTTTTTTTTTTTTTTCAATGTTTATTTATTTTTGGGACAGAGAGAGACAGAGCATGAATGGGGGAGGAGCAGAGAGAGAGGGAGACACAGAATCGGAAACAGGCTCCAGGCTCCGAGCCATCAGCCCAGAGCCTGACGCGGGGCTCGAACTCACGGACCGCGAGATCGTGACCTGGCTGAAGTCGGACGCTTAACCGACTGCGCCACCCAGGCGCCCCAAACCTTGGTTCTTTTTAATAGAGAATGTTGTTTAGAAACTAAGATCTCAGTGCTATGTGTGCTGTTGGGATGTTCTTGTTCCTCAGCCTTCTCATTGAACATAGTTAGGAAATATATTTATAGTAATCCATACATATGTGTGTGTCTGTATACTTGTACATATGTGTATGTATGTGTTTATCTGTTTTAAAAGCCATACTTAATATGGATGCCTCTAACTCCTGTTTAATACCATAGCATTGTTCCTTGTTTTCCCTTTTCCTTACTTGTAAGTTCTTTTGTTTTGAAAATAATAAATCTGATAATTATATATATTTAATTTTTTCTTCAACTCTAGTATACTCATAAAGTAACACAATTGCTAATTTTGTGAGAAATAAAACAACAAACTAGAGTATGGGATTTATATACAGTTCTTTTCTCTTTAGCTTTAAGAGTATCCGGTCAAATACTGTTTTCCAAAGTAGGTGTATATGATTGATTTGTAATACAGTGAGCTTTGTTTTTTAAAGTTTATATTTCATTTCAGAACCCCCCACCCCATCCTGGTTGATTTTTAAAAAATACTTAAAATTCATTTTTGGGTTGTATATTTCTATGGGTTTTGGCAAAAGCCTAGTTTTGTTTCCGTCACCACATTCATGAGAGAGAACACTTCAGTCACCCCTTATGCTTATATTTTAGAAGAAAACATTAAAAGTTGTTTGGTACTTGAAATGCATAAGAAAATTTTACCAGTGGATTTTACTCTGTTTGGTTTGAATCATCACATTAAGAGAGAAACTTGTTTGAGTAATCCAACGGTTAGGATATTAGAAGAGGAGGGAGACTTCTTAATGGCACCATCATTTGTTATTCGTTGTGGCGCCAGAACATGGATTTGTTTTTTCAGATTTTAAAGGACTGAGATTTTTCACAGTGTAAATTGAAACTTTTTAAAGAGAAATAATTCACAAAGTATAATCAAATACTTTAATTAATTATTTGAGAGAGACAGAGCAAATGTGAGTGAGGGACAGAGAGAGAAGCGGGGCTCACCTGATGTGGGGCTCATCATCACCCAGTGTGGGCACGAGATCACCCGAAGTGGGACTTGAATGCACGAACCGTGAAATCATGACTTGAGCCAAAGTCAGATGCTTAATGACTGAGCCACCCAAGTGCCCTCAAATACATTCTTTTAAAATATTACTTTGGCTAGTGCTCACCCTGTAAGCAAAATTAACATAATTTAGAAGTGATAAAATCTTATCCTAGTGCTGTTTTAATTTGAATCCGTATGGAAAGGGGTTTATTCCATATATTTTCATGTCTTCTATAAAATTGTGTTTGTGAATAGATGACAGATAAAGGTCATGAGGTAACTAGGAACATAGAACAGGTATGCAGAATTGTAGAAAATTGTTCAGTTTTGCCAGCAAATCGCAGTGCAAATTAAAACAATGAGATACCGTTTTTACTTAAGTTAGTAGAGAGAATATGAATGAACATGAGTACCCTAATCTGGTAAAGGTGTGGTGACACTCAAGTACATGAATACATTGCAGGCAGCATTAGCAGTCCACACTGATACCCTGCTTTTAAGCACGGTAGGAACAAAAATACCAATGTAGTTGACCCTTGAAGAATGCAGGAGTTAGGGGTGGCGACTCCCATGCAGTTGAAAATCCAAGTATCACTTTTGAGTCCCCAGAACTTAACTACTAATATCCTTCCTTTGCCCTAAAGCCTTACAATGACATCAGCAATTAACACATATTTTGTATGTTGTATTAAATACTGTTTTTTCACAATAATATGTTAAATTTTTTTCTTTTTCAGTATTTCTAAGTTACACAGGTTTTTCAAATTGTCTCAAACAAATCTCCAAAAAATTTCCTATATACTTATTTGTTTATATTTATATATTTATATTATTTATATTTATATTTCTCTTTGAGAGATAAATATATCTCCTTTGAGATATAAACCCCTTTGAGAGTGGGGTTGCAAGTGAATGAGGGGGTAGAGAGAGAGAGAAGCAGGGCTCCCCCCGAAGTGGGGCTCGTGGGTTTTTTGTTTTGTTTTGTTTTGTTTTGTTTTTTAACTGGAAGTAGGGCTTGTGCTCACCCAGAGCAGGGCTCGGAGTTCATCTGATGTGGGACTTGAACTCACTAACAGTGAAATCATGACCTGAGCCGAAGATAAATGCTTAATGCCTGAGCCACCCAGGCACCTGTCCTGCATGTTTATTGAAAAAAGTTCATATCTCATTGGACCCACACACTTGAAAATGTGTGTTGTAGAGGGTCAACTGTAGTTAGTCTATCAGGCTGATGTACCCTGATGGAACTGATGGGTATTTTCTTCTAAAACTGTATTTTCCTGATTATTTGCAGTAGGAAAACTACATAAAATTGGAATTTTACTTTTTTCCAGGCATGACTGTGTAAACGTTATATGTTAACATTGGTGTTGAATGTGACTGTGTACCGTAAAATCTGTAGCACAGTGACTGTCAAATTATAGAATCTGAATAGTCAGAAAAAGGATAGATTTATATTTGCTTAATTCTGAAAGAGTACCCAGTAACTAAAAGCGTACTTTAAAAAAGGAATTTGGGGCACCTGGGTGGCTTAGTTGGTTAGGTGTCTGACTCACAGTTCATGAGTTTGAGCCCCATGTGGGGCTCTGTGCTGACAGCGTGGGGCCTGGAGCCTACTTTGGATTCTGCGTGTGTGTCTCTCTCTGCCCCTCCCCTACTCACGCTGTCTCAAAAATAAGTAAACATTAAATAATAAAAAAGAATCCACTTTAGCCAAGTTATTATACATTTTTTGTATAATTTTTAAAGGGTGGATGTAACTTATTTAGTCTCTGTCAGTAAGAAGCTTCATATTATCTGAAAGATGGAAGCACTGGGAAATATGAATAACAGGCTTGTTTACCTGTTTCTTTTCTTTAACATGTGTTTTGATGGAATGAAAGTGTATGTGGAATATCTGTTAATGTAGGTGGATGTTTGCGGAAAGTGAGTGCCGTATTTAACCTTTCAAGTCTTGAAGGCTTAAAAAAATTTTTTTTAACTATATACATCCGGACAAAAGATATTTTAGAATATATGGATACATTTTTCTTAGCTGATTATGATGTTGTGACAGAATCCAGTTGTGAAACTATGAGGGACAGCTACCCATATCCACCATTCAGAGAGTAGTTATTCTTGACAAGTTGAATTATATTTCCATACCCTCTTTTAGGCATATTTAGCAGAACTAGATTTGTAACTCCTAAAAGGTCAATAAACAACCTGTATTTAGTATTTGACTTGATATTTTTCTTTTTCTTTTTTTTTTGGCGGGTGGGGGGGGGGGAATTATGTTTTCAAATCATGTGATTTAAAGAATGCATTGATTGATATTTTGGGGAGGCAAATCTCCATGGATCTCTCATATTTCTGCACGTCTGAACCCAGGCATTAGCTGGACTGTCTTTTCAAGGATATTGTTGTACAAACAGCCTTGAAAGATAGTAAATTGATTTTAATTTAGATTTCTTTTTTTTTTTTAACGTTTATTTATTTTTGAGACAGACAGAGACAGAGAATGAATGGGGGAGGGTCAGAGAGAAGGAGACACAGAATCTGAAATAGGCTTGAGGCTCTGAGCTGTCAGCACAGAGCCTTATGTGGGGCTCGAACTCACGGACCGCGAGATCATGACCTGAGCCGCATTCGGATGCTCAAATGACTGAGCCACCCAGGTGCCCCTAATTTAGATTTCTTTAGAAATCTAGACTTAGGAAAGTTTCAGGACAGATTTATTTCCTGTTCAGGATAATAAAGATCATTTTTACCTCTAGAGCAGAGGTTGGGCATGTTTGCCAGCAGTACCTTTAAAAGATTGGGTTTTCTTAACCTTAGAGTTCTTCAGCTCTCTCATAAACCCACTAAATGATCATCTATCCAGGCTGTTCCACACCAGCCCGGTGAGACTTGGGTGACAACATGGAGCTCATGGTGCCTTTTGTACCATGAGAATGGATTAACAAGTATGATGTATGTGTGTTTATAAAATGGAGTCACTTATATGTTGAATTAAAAATATATATATATATTTGAAATCATAGAAACAGTAGGGACAGAAAAGTCGTTGTCAGGAGCAGGCCCATAAAAGGGTGGTGGTAGAGGGGGACAAGGAAACTTGATAAAAGGTTACAAACTTTTAGATATAAGGTGAATAAGGTCTGAGGATCTAATGTAGAACATGGTGACTATAGAACTTAAGTGTTCTCGCCCACCCCCTCCCCCCCACCATAAATAAAGGAAAGAAAAAAAGGTATTCTTTGTGAGGTGATGAATATGTCAGTTAACTAGATGGAAGGAATCTTTTCACAGTGTATATGTATATCCATTCATCATGTTGTATACTTTAAGTATCTTACAGTTTTGTCACTTATACTTCAGTAAAGCTGGAAAACAAATAAACCTTGCCAGAGAAAAAAAGTATATTTCTGACTCAGGATACTTGTTTTTGCCAGCACGCTTGAAACTGGCTTGCTTCTTTGATAACTGAAAAAGTGAAAGTAAAACAAAATCTTCTACTTTTCAAATTTATTTAATGTCATGATAGATAACGTATTGGTGTAAAGATGTGATTGTTTTTAACAAGAAAAAATAGAGTAACGTTATTATAGACTTATTGTAGTATAGAAGTAGATGATTATAGAATCTAATTGTTATAGAATTATTATTAGAGAATTTAAAAGGAACGTGTGTGTTTGGGAGTGTCTCAGTAGCCCAGTCGGTTAAGCGTCTGGACTCTTGGTTTTGGCTCAGGTCAGGCTCTCACTGATGAGATCAAGCCCCGTGTCGGGATCTGCACTGACAGCGCTCAGCCTGCCTGGGATTCTCTCCCTCTCTGCTCTGCCCCTTCCCTCTTGGGCTGTGCGTTCTCTCTTTCTCTTCCTCTCAAGATAAATAAATAAATAAAAAAATAATAATAAGAGGAAAGTGTGTGTGTGTGTGTATTTGTTGAGAAAAGTATACTAAAACACCCTAGGAACCTGCAGACAAACTGCTGTTTTTTAGACCAGCTCTTTTTGCCCTCATTAGTGTATTAAGACTTTGCTTGATTTGCTAGTTGGAGGGTCTGTCTTTACATAGAGGGTCACAGTCCCTATAAATAAAATGCTTTATTTTAAAATTATTTCAGAAGAATTTATAGATGCTAAATTGACTCACTGAGTGTTAGGGTAAACAATTGAAGAGTTAAAATCATATTAAATATATGACAACTTTTATAAGACAAACACTAGGAAATTATGCTTAACATGGAAACAGCCTCACTTTATTCCTTAGAATTCAAAGTAAGAAAAGTTCGTGTAAGTCCTTCTGCTCAGTTTTTAGCTGTTTTGTGTGTATTGATGAAGCAGAGCAGTGTCTTCTAAAATTTTATTTAACTTTCAGTTTAGCAAGAGTATTGTTTTTATGGAAATATATTCATGTTCTATCTGCACGTGGAATTAAAGGCCTGCAGACAAATATAATCAAATCCAAATAATTGGCTTGTTTTGAGATTAGGATGAATTTCAGCTGGTATTTTTTGGTAAGGTAAAATTTTGTTGTCTTTTTTTTTTTAAGTAACATTATCCCAGTAATTAGTTATATTTCTTTTTTGTTATTGTCACTCTGCCATTGTGCATTTACCTGAATGTTGTGTCCAACTACTAACTAAGCATGATGCTCTTTGAGCAGGTTACTGCCCCTGCTTCCCTTTTCTCTTCCATTTCTTTTATCTTTTTTCTCCCTCAGGTAGGTGCAGAGCAGTTCAGCAAGTCTTTTACCCTAACTCAGGGTAAGATGCCTGCCTCTCCTCTCTCTTCCTCCTCCTTTCTTAAAAGTTTTATTGGGTTATCATTGATATACAAAACACTGAACACCCTTAATATATATATTGATGACTTCAACATATGTACAAATCTGTGATTCCATTACCACAATCAAAATACCAAACACATGCATCACCTTCAAAAATTGCCTTGTGTTCTTTGCATGTGTGCCTGCGTGTGTGTATGTGATAGCGTGAACACTTAACATGAGATCTGTCCTCTTTAGCATATTTTAAAGGTCACAATACTCAGTTGTTAACTATAGATACTGTGTGGTCCAGTAGATCTCAGGAACTTACTCATCTTGCTTAACTGAAACTATACCCATTGAGCAACAATTGTCCATTTCTTCCTCCCCTAACCCCTGGCAACCACTGTTTTTTCTCTGCTTCTAGGAGTTTGACTATCTTGGGAACCTCATACAAGTGGAATCATGCCATATTTATTCTTACATGACTGGCTTATTTCACTTGGCGTAATACCCTGTATTTTTATCCATGTTGTTGCAAATAGTAGGATTTCCTTCTTTTTTTAACATTGGACATCCTTTTTCAGAGCCTTGCTATATTTGCTTTTTATGTAATGGACAGCATGTTTTTCTGTATTTAGTGGTAGATTAGGGAAAAGCATGTGTGTTTTATCTTTGTGGAAGTGGTAGTCTGTTTTACTTTTTATGTCTGTTTTATAAACCTTTGCAAACTTTAGGGAAAATAAAATGAAATATTTTATGCATATACAGTCAATTAATAATAGATATATTCACCAAAAGAAAAACTTTTAACAGAAATTATTTTGGGGTAAGGTAGAATCTCATGCAATTCAGTATATATGAAATACATAGTGGAGGACTTTAACCCTGTGTAAATTTAAATTCCTGTGTTTAATTGCAGAATCTTTTAGCTGAAAAAGTAGAACAGCTGATGGAATGGAGTTCCAGGCGCTCAATCTTCCGAATGAATGGCGATAAATTCCGAAAATTTATAAAGGCACCACCTCGAAACTATTCTATGATTGTTATGTTCACTGCTCTTCAGCCTCAACGGCAGTGTTCTGTGTGCAGGTAATTTATGTGTTCTAAAAAATTTTAAAACTACTCTCCCATGCTTGTATATTTATTACACTTAAGTAAATCTATGTAATAGAATTCAACAGCTGTTCAAGGTTATAGTCTGCTCTAAATGTGCACTTCAAGGTAAGTTCAATATCGGTATATTTTAGAAAATAATTTTGGCTAATATTCTTTTACTGTGTGTAATACTTATTAACCAATGCAAGAGTAATCATAAAACATATTTTCTTCTTTATGTCCTGTATAAAGGTAAATGTGTGCTAAGATTTGTTTCGAATATTGTCTGTAAGTTACCTAATTATATTTTATGGGCAATCAAGTAACCTCCTTAAACATATTCTATTTTAACAGTTTAATCGAGAGTCATACTTTTACCTACAGAAATCCATTTACTTTTAATTACTTCCAGTGATTAGAAGGTTCTTCTATAAAACAGAAGTAAATCATTCATTTATAAATTTATTTATTTATTTATTTATTTAAAAAAATTTTTTTAATGTTTATTTTTGAGACAGAGAGAGACAGAGCATAAACGGGGGCGGGTCAGAGAGAGGGAGACACAGAATCTGAAGCAGGCTCCAGGCTCTTAGCTGTCAGCACAGAGCCCAACGGGGGGCTTGAACTCATGGACCGTAAGATCATGACTTGAGCCGAGGTCGGATGCTCAACTGACCGAGCCACCCAGGCGCCCCAGAAGTAAATTATTTAAATGATTGAAATATCTTTTAGTGGGAACATAGTAAGGAAAATTTTGGACAAGTACAAATACGTATGCAACATCCTTTAAAATTTTTTTTTTTAATGTTGAGATAATGTAGGTTCACATCTAATTGTAAGAAATAATGCAGAGAGATCCTATATACCTTTTGCTCAGTGTCCCCCAATGGTAACATCTTGTAAAACTGTAGTACAATGTCAAAAGTAGAGTATTGGTATTGATATAGAAGGTATACAACATATGATATAGAAGGTATTGTATAGAAGGTATACAACAGTTCCATTACCATAAGAATCCCTCCTCTTGCCCTTTATAGCCACATCCATGCACCCATTCCCATTCCACTCCCACATCCTGCATTTGTACTCCATTTTGTTGTTTTAATAATGTGATGTGGGTGGAATCCTACTCTTGATGATTTTTTGGGTTTGGTGTTTTATAATTTGCCATAATCCCCTCAGCATCCATCCAAGTTGTTGCATTTATCAATAGTCATCATTCTTTTTATTACTGAGTAAACTTTCATGGGGTGAATGTCCTGCAGTTTGTTAACCATCCATCTGTTACAGGACATCTGGATTGTTTCTGGTTTATGGCTATTAAAAATACAACTTTTGTGAACATTTTGGTGTGGATTTTTCTATGAACCTAAGGTTTCATTTCTCTGGGATATGGCTAGGTTGTTTGGTAGTTGCATGTTTTGCTTTATGAGAAACTGCCAAAATGTTTTCCAGAGTGGCTGTATCATTTTACATTTCCTCTAGCAGTGTATGCCTGATGTAGTTTTCCATATCTTCACCAGCATTTATCACTGTTTTAGCCATTTGACAAGTATGTAGTGATACCTCATTGTGGTTTTATTTTGCATTTTCCTTATGGCATAGGGTTGAACGTCTTTTCATCTGCTTATTTGTTGTCTGTATATCATGTCTTTGATGAACTATCTGTTCCTGCCTTTTGCCCACGTTTTAATTGGATTTTTTACTGAGTTTTGAGAGTTCCTTATGTATTGTAGATACTAGTCCTTTGTCAGACATGTAGCTTCCAAATATTTTCTCCTAGTCTATGGCTTATCTTTTCATGTTCATAACATATCTTTTGCAGATATTTATTTAATGAGTCCATTTTACCAGTTTCTTGGTTTATAATTTACTTTTGTTATCCAGGTGAACTCTTTGCCTAGCACTGTATCCCTAAATTTTTCTCTTATGTTGTTTTCTAAAAGTTTTATAGTTTTATGTTTTACATTTTAATCTGATCTTTGGAAGAAATTATGTAGTCTTTCATTATTAATGATGATACTAGCTGTAAATTTCTTTTAATGTTTACTTATTTTGAGAGACAGAGTGCAAGTGAGGGAAGGGCAGAGAGTGAGGGAGACAGAATCTGAAGCAGGCTCCAGGCTCTGAGCCTTTAGCACAGAGCCAGATGCGGGTCTCAGACCCAGGAACTCTGAGATAATGGCCTGAGCTGAAGTCGGGTGCTTAACCCACTGAGGCATCCAGGTGCCCCACTAGCTGTAAGATTTTTAAAGATGTTCTTTATCAACTTAAGCAAGTTCTCTATGAGTTTGCTGAGAATTCTGATCATGAATGGGTGTTGAATTTTATCAAAATTTTTTTTGGCATGAATGATAGGATTTTTCATCTTTAGGTGCTTAATATGGTACCTTATGGTAATTGATTTTTGTATGTTGAACCAACCTTCCATTTTGGAATAAATCCTACTGGGTTATGGTGTATTCTTTTTATGTATTGCTGGATTCTATTTGCTAATAAAAATCCATTACAAATAAGCATCTAAGTTTATGATAGATATTGATCTATACTTCTTTATTTTTTATACTCTTTTTAGTCTAGTTTGGTATCAGGCTAATACTGGCCTCATAAAATGATTTGGAAAATGTTTTCTCCTCATTTACTTTCTGGAAGAGATTGTGTAAAATTACACAGTTTTAGAAGATAGTGTTAGCTAGTGTTAATTCTTCTTTAAATATTTGATAGAATCCTTCAGTAAAACCATTTTGGCCTTGTGATTTTAAATTGCATTATTTCATTTCCTCAGTGGTTAAGGACAATTCAGATTATCTATTTCTTCTTGGCTGAACACTTGTTCTTCTCAAGAACAAACACTTTTTTATGCGGTGTCTCCACATCTTCACTCTTCATGTTGTATATTTATGTGTAGACTTTTAGATTTTAAATAATTGTGAATTCGATTGCAAACTGAAGTTGTTAGTAACGTGGGTCAATGGAAAAAAGTTTAATTCATTCAGACTAGTTTGCAGAAAGGGAATTTCGGTGTCTCAGAATTCTCTAGAAGGATTGGGTCACCTGGGTGGCTCAGTTGGTTAAGTGTCTAATTCTTGATTCTGGCTCCGGTCATGATCTCAGTTTGTGGGATTGAGTCCCATGTCTCGAGACATGGGCTGCGCTGAGAGCATGGACCCTGCTTGGGATTCTCCTCTCCCTCTCTCTGCCCCTCACCTGCTTTCTCCCTCTCCCTCCCTCTGTCTCCCTCCCTCTGTCTCTTTCTTTCTCTCTCTCTCTCTCTCTCTCTCTCTCTCTCTCGGCTTTCAAAATAAAAAAAAAATTTCTAGAAGGATCTTATTATGACCCTATGACCCGATAAAGACTGTATGTTGGGGGCATGTCTGAAAGCGGGTAGAGAAGAAGGTGAGCAAAGTATTTTGAAAAACAGCATTGCAGATGATTCTGGGTTCTTCTCCTATCGTATATGAGGACCAGTATTCAAGTTGGCATTAACAGTGTTGTCACATTTGGGCTAGCACATTTGGATAAAGGTTTCTTTACCTTCAAGGATGCCGTAAGATCCTACTCAGACAAAAACACCACCTTAACTGGCATTTTGGTGTAATATTTAATTTTTCACTAAAAATACGTGTCTTCTGGCATCCTACAATACTGTATATTTCAGGGAAATAATTCGCTCTTAAAAAGTAAATATATTGATTTCCTATATTTGTCACTATTAAGAAGAAATATATTTAATTTATCATTATGTTTTTTTGTAACTGTGACCTAGAAAGACTTTGTTATCCAAGTATTTTACTTTATAGTTATATAAAATTGCATGTATTCTGATGACATAAACTATAACATACTGTTAAATGCTATATCCTTTAGGTATTATTTTACTTACTGCATTATGTTTTTAAATGAATTATCGAATATGGAACCTTCATTTTTTAATGACACATAGGCCAAAATAACCTGTGTATTACAGCCTATTTTGTAATAAACTGTAACATTTTAGAAAAGTTTTAGATTATATAAGAGAAAAATATTGAAGTTATTAGAAAAGTTAAGACAATTTGTGGATCAAGGAAGGGGTGGGATTTTTAGAGAATTAAAAATAGGTGAAGGTTTAGAGGCAAATAGAAAGTAAACAGCAGACATGGTTCCCATATCCAGAATTCTTTTTTCTTCCCCTAGAATTCTGATGTAATTGTTTTGGGATGGGACTGAGGCATTGCCACTTTAAAAAACACGATCTCTGGGTGATTCTAGTGTGCAGCCAGTAGAGAAAGGGAAGGTAAGAAGCAGGTACATGATTCATACCTTTTGTTTATTTACTTTCATTGAGGAGCATCAAGAATATGGAGGTTAAATGGGGCGCCTGGGTGGCGCAGTCGGTTGAGCGTCCGACTTCAGCCAGGTCACGATCTCGCGGTCCGTGGGTTCGAGCCCCGCGTCAGGCTCTGGGCTGATGGCTCAGAGCCTGGAGCCTGTTTCCGATTCTGTGTCTCCCTCTCTCTCTGCCCCTCCCCCATTCATGCTCTGTCTCTCTCTGTCCCAAAAATAAATAAACGTTGAAAAAAAAAAAATTAAAAAAAAAAAAGAATATGGAGGTTAACTAACTGAATGACCATGTAGCATTGAGAATCCTTTTGAAACTATAATATCCAAATTCTTAGTGAAGAATCTGTAGAAATTAATGACTTTTTTCCCCTAATCAATACTCAGCAATCAAGGAAGAAGAACACTCTTCTTATAAGTTGGCATGTTTGGTTTATGGTGTGAACTGGATTAGGCAGATGATTTCCGAGTGCTAGGAAGAGTGTATTTGAAACATAAAACTCTGGGTTCAGTGTTGGGTGATGGGTCAGAGGAAACTGGAGTCCCCTGATAAACTTAGCTAAATTTCACAAGAGTGGAAAGTTTTGTGTAAAAGTGGGATGGGATTGAAAGTTAGGAAGTAGTTATAGAAGGTTTTATTTAATAAGTAAACTGGTGAAATATAATGTAGATTATTATTGATCTTGTAGAGACATTTGAGGAGCTATAAGGCTATGGTAATATCTATGTTATAAACATGTATTTGAAATTACTCAGGGTGATCATGGAGCTGGAGAGGAAAAAAATGAAGTGAGCTGGTAGAGGGATACTTTGGACTTTGGTGGATGAGGATAACAAATTTATACTACAGGATAGTATATAAACCTCAAAGAAAGATCCGTTAAGTAATTGTGGTTTAGCAGTGGTCTGTGATTTCTATTGAGCCAACAGAGTACTAACTGTAACCCATATAATAATGGGCAGCGTGGGCCAAAGAGATTCCAGGGTGACAACTATGATGAAATACAGTTTCAAATAAAATTTTCAAGAAAAATTATTCAAATTATGTTTCTTTATTATAAATTAAGCCACAAAAAATATGTAGATTCATTGAGAAAGGCAGCCTATCATCAGTAGCCATTTTTTTTTTTAACATGAATTAAATTTTCCTGGATCCTTCTGTGTCATTGTAATTTTGGACCATTTTAATAATACTACTATAATTTTTATAATTCTATCAAATCATTGAAAAGTTTATAGCTACAATTTTTTTCATAGCTATAATTTAAAACTCTTAGTGCTGTCTTCTGTGAGATGTTTTTGCCGTCTTTATTTTAAGAAAAAGTGAAATTTTCTTCCAGAGTTAACTCAGATTTTCCAGTTGCTTTTCTACTGAAAGGCTGGTAAATGAGCTATTGGCTTCCTTGTAAACTTTCTTACCAAATCATTCTGCTTTTCTTTTACAGTTAGTTTACTCACAAATTTCAGAATTCAATTCTCACCTTCCTCAGTTCTAACATCAAACTCCTTGGGCAAATGAAGTTGTTAATTAAGACTGCTCAGTACAGGGGCGCCTGGGTGGCTCAGTCGGTTAAGCGTCCGACTTCATCCCGGGTCACGATCTCGCGGTCCGTGAGTTTGAGCCCCGCATGGGGCTCTGGGCTGATGGCTCAGAGCCTGGAGCCTGCTTCCGATTCTGTGTCCCGCTCTCTCTCTGCCCCTCCCCTGTTCATGCTCTGTCTCTCTCTGTCTCAAAAATAAATAAACGTTAAAAAAAAAAATATTTCTAAAAAAGACTGCTCAGTACAATTCTCACTTCCTCTAGGTGTTTACTCCAAACTTCCTTTATCATATTGTACTCTAGGGAGCATTTCCCATAATTGCTAAGTCTTTTAGGTGTATTCTACCACAACGTTACTCATCTCTTCCAGAATTCACTAAAAATTCTAAGAACAAAATATCTTTTTCTAAGATTATTATGGATCAATAGATGTAGGAAAAAAATCAAGTAAAGGAAAATTAAAAAGTCATGTAGAATCAAGCAGGGTGCATGTGTAACCAAAGTTTTGGTGATGTGTTGGAGATTAGTATGTTACTGGATTTCTATAAATGAAAAAGATTAGTAATTATACAGGTATTTTAAAGAGGAATGTGAATAAATTATGATATTGACACATGAATATTACCTGGATAACATCCTTCCTCCTCTAGGTATAATAATTAATTATGTATAAACTATTGGGGTCCCATGTGAAGTCATTTATATAGTATCTCATGTCATTCTCACTACTCAGGAAGGTACTCCTGAAGAAATAACCATTGTATAGATGAGAACATCAAAACTAAGAGGTTATGTAATTTATCCAAAGTCACGCAGCTTATACCTGTCAGGAATGAGGTTTGGAACTCCAGAGCTGTTAGAGTTTAATGTTTTCCTTAGTGTACATGTTCACCATTGCCTTTACCCTGTGAACTGTACTTTGTATTTTGCTTTTGCGTTGCCTTCTAAGATTATTAATCTTTTAGGGCAGGGATCCATAAGCCAGCATTTCTTAAATTCATTAGATCATGAAAAGCTTTGATTCAGAGTAGCCATCTCCTAGCAAGGACTGGCAGTTTAGAGATGGCTGGTGAAAACTGTGAAAGGAGCTCATCATCAGCCTTTGGTTTTACTACAGTGAGCTTATATTTCTTAGGAGATTAGATTCTAAAGTGAGCACAGAAGGTGAAAATTGCATAAAAATAAAATTACCCTTGTACATAGCTTAATGCACATATAAGTTCTTTATAAATGGTTTGGGGACTACAACCTTCTCATTTCCTCTTTGCTTTAGATAATATTTCTCTATGACTTAATTCTTAATACTTAAGAATTCAGTATTCCTCATATGCTTGATTACCTGAACAGAGTATTTCACTTCTTTGTCAAAGACTGGCAAACTCTCATGCATTGACACACACATTCTTTGCCTGGCTTGAGTGTTACCTGAGAACTGTTTCAGGCTTGATTGAATCCATGACCAGTGTAATATAAATAATGATCTCACTTCTTGATGAGCTCCGTCTAGTTTAATTTTTTTTTAAGTGAAGGCATATATATAACTTACTCATTGTATGAAATTTCTTGCTAGGTGTCTCTTCCTCAGATTGGGTAATTTCAACTATTTTAGTATTTTCAATGAACTCAGTGTGACATTGTAACATTCGTGGAGCGCTTTGTATTTTCCATATTGTTTCCGTGTTCCATTTCGTTGTTTTTAAGTCTGCTTTTAGTCCCCCCATAATTTAAATTTCAAACCTACCAGTAATTGAAACAGTAGTACAAGGACATCAGTCTACTTTTTACCAATATTCACTAATTATTAACATTTTGCCACATTTCCTTTTACACGTTTTTAAATACAGATAAAAAATAACACCAAATATATCTATAATTTTTAGACATTGTGAAATATCACCACTGAATACTTTAGTATGCAACTTTTCAGAAAAGGACTGCCTTACATAATTAGAATACCATTATCATTTTTAAGTGAATTAACATTAATTCAATGATATATTCTTATACTGTCCATATTGAAATTTTGCATTTGTCTCCAAAATGTGTTTTGGTTCTTATTTTTTTTTTCAACTTCATCAAAAATTTGAAATGGAAGTATCCTTAACATACAATATTATATTAGTCTCAGATATATAACAGTGATTGGACATTTATATACATTGTGTTCATTACAAAATGTTCACCATGATAAATGTAGTTATCATCTGCCACTCTACAATGTTATGACGTTTTGACTGTATTCCCTGTACTTCTTATTCTTGTGACTTCTTTATTTTGTAACCGGAAGTTCGTACGTCTTACTCCTTTTTACCTATTTCACCACCCCTTTCAACCCTCTCCCCTCTGGCAAACACCAGTTTGTTCTCTGTTTTTATGAGTCTCTTTCTGTTGTTTGTTTGCTTGCTTGTTTGTTTTGCTTTTTTAGATTCCACATAGAAGTGAAATGATACGGTGTCTTTCTTTGTCTATTTCATTTAACATAATATCCTCTAGGTCTACCCTGTTGTCATAAATGGCAAGATTTTTTTTCTTTTTTTAAGGCTGAGTAATAATATTCCATTGTGTATATACCACATTTTCTTTATCCAGTTAGCTATCAGTGGATGTCAGGGTTGCTTTCATATCTTGGCTACTGGAAATAATGCTACAGTGAACATAGGGGTGTGTATAACTTTTCAAATTTGTGTTTTCTGGTTTTTTTTGGCTGAATATCCTGAAGAGAAATTACTAGGTCATATGGTATTTCTATTTTTAATATTTTGAGGAACCTCAGTACTATTTTCTTCAGTGGTTGCACCAATTTATATTCCCACCAGTAGTCTATACGTTTTCAGCAACATTTGTTATTTGTTGTCTTCTTAGTTCTAGCCATTCTGACTGGTGTGAGGTGATGTCTTATTGTGATCTGGATTTGCATTTTCCTGATGATGAGCATTTTTTTCCTGTGTCTGTCGGCCATCTTACATCTTCTTTGCAGAAATGACTGTTTACATCCTCTGCCCATTTTTAATTAGATTATTTTGTTTTCTTGATGTTGAGTTGTAAGGGTTCTTTATATATTTTGGATATTAACCCCTTATCAGATACATGTTTCATAAATACCTTGTTCTTTTCACTTTGTTACATTGTTTTGTTGATGATTTTCTTCACTGTGTTAAAAGCTTTTTATTTTGATGCAGTGCAAATTGTTTCTTTTTGCTTTTGTTTCCCCTGCCTCAGGAGACAGATGCAAAGAAACACTGCTAAGACCAATTACTGCCTACGTAATCTTAAGGGATTTTATGGTTTCAGGTTTTACGTTAAGCCTTTAGTCCATTTTGAGCTTATTTTTGTATAGGTGTAAGAAAGTGGTCCAGCTTCTTCAGAATGTAGAGATGGTTTCTTCCCCTTTGTACATTCTTGTCTCCTTTGTTGTAGATGAACTGACCCTATACATGCAAGTTTATTTCTGGGTTGTCTCTTCTTTTCCATGGATCTGTATTCCTATTTTTATGCTAGTACAATATTATTTTGATTACTATAGCTTTTTTTTTGACATTTTATTTTTTGAGAGACAGAGCATGAGTAGGGGAGGGACAGAGAGAGAGGGAGACACAGAACCCAAAACAGGCTCCAGGCTCTGAGCTGTCTGCAGAATCCAACACGGGGCTACAACCCTTGAATGCGAGATTATGACCTGAGCTGAAGTCGGATGCTCAACTTACTGAGCCACCCAGGCATCTCTGATTACTCTAGCTTTGTAGTAGATGTTGAATTCTCAGTTATGATACCTCCAAGTTTTGTTCTTCTTTCTCTGCTTTGGCTACTTGGGGTCTTTAGTGGTTCCATACAGATTTTAGGATTATTTGTTCTAGTTCTGCGAAAAATACTATTGAATTTTGATTGGGATTGCATTGAATCCATAGAGTGCTTCGGGTAGTATGGAGGTCTTAACGGTGTTAATTCTTCTAGTCCACGAGCATGGTACATCTTGCCATCTGTTTGTGTCACTTTCATTTTCTTTCATCAGTGTTTTATAAATTTCAGAATACAGGTCTTTTACCTCCTTAGTTTATTCCTAGATATTTTATTTGTTTGGGTGCAGTTTGTAAATGTAATTGTCTTATTAATTTCTCTTTCTGCTACTTTATTAATAGTGTATAGAAGTGCAACTGATTTTTGTTTATTAATTTTGTATGCTGGGACTTCACGTATTTGTTTATGGAGTCTTTATTTAGGGTTTACTATGAATAGCATCATGTCATCTGCAAATAGTGACAATTTTACTCTTTCCTTACTAATTTGGATGCCTTTTCTTCTTCTTATTGTTGGAGCTGAAGCTTTATGCTTTCTTAAACACTAAGCACTGGATAGTCTCTTATCTATCCTTAGGTACAGTTTACCATGGTACTGATGACAAGGTAGTATTAGACTTTCACATGAGGAACACGGGAGTGCATATTGTGCCCCTAAGAAATGTTGTTTATAATTATTGAGGTTCCCCAGTAGGACCTACGTGATTTAAGGGGCACTGGTTGACAGTGCCTCCGATGTCCTCTTTTGACTGGTTGGTAGACTTCACCCAACTGGTTTGCATGGTTAAATTGTGTGCATGATACTAGGCAGCACCTGAGGATAGTCTCACTTGTCTTATTTGCCCATGCCATTAACATGATATCCCTTGTCTACTCCCAGGAAGCAATAGCCGTGGGAATGGGCTGAGAAAAATATCTAGAAAGGTTGATTGATGTTTTGTATGGAAGCCAAGTAGCCATTTTTGTTCCCCATAAATTCCTTAAGCTTCAGAAGAATGGCAAGGTTAGTTCAGAGCCCACTGGTAGAAGATGGCAGGTCCAGCAATTGGGTAATTTAAGGGTGCTTGAATGGTTTTTGGAGAGCTGCACTTGGGTGTGTTTTTTTTATTTCGAGGAAGTCTCCAAGTGTGGTTCTTAAAGGCAAAAGATCATGTCTCTCCTTTTCCCGTACCTCCCAGGGTCTGAGGTGTTCTCTTTTCATGTGCTGAAATTGCTGCTTGCCTTCTACCACCATAAAATCAGTGTCTCTCATCCTATCTTTTTAGTCCAACTTTGATATCATGCCTTTTTCACTTTTATGTTGTTTTTGTTCTCTTACCTGTTTTAAATTCTTTTCAGTGGTGTCCTTTATTACATTTTCAGTCAACTCTGTTCTTTGAGCACCTTGCAATACAGTGCTCAGTTCTTCAAGGATTCTGCTTTGTTTTGTGTAGTCTTGTTTATTCCTTCTGTTGATTTTTTGGTCGACTCTCACCTAACATCTTCCTGTTTTTATTTCTCTTTTGAGTTTTTGAATTTCTAATGTAAGTGTTTGTTTTTTTAATATCCTCAAATGCTTACTTAATGATGCTTGCTACAGTTGGAATACTGTGTTTTATTTTTCTCTTCATGGTTGTTTTCTTAGGTAAATTTTTCATCAGTTGAAGGATCATGCACTTTTGGTTTTCTTTTTTGTGTGTTTGTTTTCTTTTTATAGTAGCATCGCATGGATACTGCTTGCTATTTGCTGCTTTAATTTTTTTTCTTTTCTACACTGGAAATAATAGTGTGTATGTGAGAGTGATGGTTATCCTAATAGTTTTTTTATGTTATGTTATGTTATGTTATGTTATGTTATGTTATGTTATGTTACGTTATGTTTAAGTAATCTCTACACCCCAATGTGGGGCTGGAACCTACAATCCGACATCAAGAGTCTCATGATCTACTGACTGAGCCAGCCAGGCACACCTAGCCTACTAGTTTTTAATTTTTTTTTTTTTAACTCAGGTACCCTTTTCTCTTTATAAAGTGGAATAGGTTGAACACAGCAGTTTTCTCCTTCCTTCCTTCGTTCCTTCCTTCTCATGACTTGCTTCTCCCTTCACTATATCAACAAGCCCCTAAGTACTGTCTAGCTCTCCTGTGTCGCCTCATTTCCCAGAGTAGTGCATCCTCGAGACTGCTATGTTGGTTCCTGTATACTTTTAGGCCTCTTATTTTATACTGGCCAGCAGCCACTTGTCTTATCCACCAATTCTTAGACCTATTGTCAATATTTCCTAATTCAGGTGAGATATTTTCTTTCTTTGCGTGATTTTTCTGTTTTGCATTTCACCACTGCTAGAATTTCTCTTCCACTCCTTTTCCATGGTCTCCACCCTTACTTCCCATTCTTGGATGGGTAGGAGGTTGCAGATGTTGATTTTCCCACTTTTGTATATTTCACAGTCTGTAGTCTACTTTTTATCCTAGTTATGCTACAAGGATGAATAGTTTTGTTTCCTCTTCTGGTCGATCTGCACACTTTTTAGAAGTTGTTAGTTGGTTGTTATTATCTGACAAGAAAAGTGAACTCTTCAAGCAGAGTTAATCTTAGTAGGAAAATTTGGAGTCTGCACACAAGTGAAAAAGTTCTTTGAAGGAAAAACTATTCTATAAATACGATGATAATTTGTCAATGCTAGATCACATGCAATTAAGGGCGTTGCATTTTCTGTGTACTAAGTAGGATTTGATTGAATGAAATTATGATTAATATTACATAATTGGAAAAAAACACATTGAAAAGTTTCTTAATACAGTTATGGAAGCAAGTAGGCATAAAATAGTATTCTATTCCTTTAGAAAGCTTTATTTATGAAGATTATAGCTAAAATGATACACTTATAGTCTTGATAGCTACTCTCAAGCATTCAAAATAAAGTTAATTTTATCTGTAATGCCAGAAATACTATTCATATATATAAATTCATACTCACAAATTATAAAATGTTATATTTAAGCATTTGTCCTTGATTTCCATGATTTTAGGATGTGTTAGTCATTAATATATTAAGTATAGCTTACTATTTATTGGGTTCCCAACCTTAGTCCCTCATTAATTTCTCTTAGATACATAGGAGGCTTGGTCCCATGTGACTACTTTGTACAATCAGTGCTTTGTCAATTATAACAACTTCAGATTTATTCTTTGTGGTAGATCATTGTCTTTGTGAGTAAAATCCAATGAACAACATGACTTGGTTGTTATTTGTTTTGCATAGGTGATGAACCTGTGCAGAAATCAGTTAACATATAGCAGACCCAAGATTACTAACCTTAGAAAGGATTGGTGTATGGGAACTTGGATTTTAGGAGTGTTCCCACAATTCCATAACTGATAAGAGTGGCTCACTGTACCTAAACTCTTTATCCAAACAATGTGGTTCATGCGGAACACCTGTCTTTCTTCTGAGAGTCTGGAATTTTGGTTATGTGTTAGACAGAGGGAATCTACATGATTGGCCCTCCGTACACACCCTGGACACTAAATCTTTAGTCAGCTTTTTTGGGTGTTGTTACAGCTCACTGTTGAAGGAATTAAGTGGATCTTGTGTGACTCCACTGGGAGTCACTCTTTGACCTTTGCATCTAGTTTCCTCAACCTGATTGCAGATCCCTTTTCTCTTTGTTGATTTTATTTTGTATTCTTCCACTATAATAAATCTTAACCTTTCACTGCAGTGAATATGACTATATGCTAATTCCTGTGAGTCCTTTTTTGTGAATATCTGAGCTTGGGGTTGATACCGAGGACCCCTAACATGAAACCTGTTAATAATTATGAAGTATTTATTAACACTCTAGGCAAGGAAGTAATATATTCATTATTCATGTAAGTTTTTTAATTCAAATTCTCATTTTTCAGGTCTGCAGAGTAGGGTTTATTATTTTGTTTTTCCCTTAATCTAAACAGAACTGGCAATAAAAAAAATCTTTATTTTGTGAAGTTGTGGTTTTCCGCCATGGAATTGGATACTACTGTGATGATACAATGTTATATTGATCCTGACATTTAATTTATTTATTGAACAGTCAGTATGTATAGATATTGTTCTGGATGCTAGGGAGAGAATGTGAACAAACTGACCTGGTTGCAGCTCTCATTGATCTCAGAAATTTAGTTGAAGAGCTCAATAGTATCACATTACATAGTTAACCTTCTAATTACCTGTCTCGCAAATACGATGAAGGAAAAGCACAGAGATCTTTGAGAGGACCCTGCTCTTCTCTGTTAATACTCATGTCTAAAACAGGCTTATTTTGCAAAATAATAATTGAGGTAATAAGATCTATGTGATGAGTAGGCATTTACAAGGTATGTATATCTGTTCCTATTTCTGGACAAGTTTGTGTGATGTGTGTGTAGAGTGTGTCTGTGCTCTGTGTCTAGACAAAGTAAGGTTGAAGAGAGGAAGGAAGAGCATGTAAAAACAATTCAACTTCATGAGTAAGCCTAGTTTATTGAAGGAAGTAAAAGAAAATTTGGGGGCCTCGTGTAGAGTAAGAGGGAATAGATGATGATATTTGAAAATGCAGTCAGGAGATTTTAAGGTAGACGAGGAACACTTTGAGATTTGCATAACCCTTTGCCTTTTAGTGAGGACTGTTACGTCTCAGGCTTTTAACTTCATGACAGTCACTGAGAGAGGAGTTATCATTGTCCTGCTATGAAGGGAAAGATAAAGTATATGTGACTTTTCTAAGTATAAACTTGGAATTATTATGAAGCACAATGCCAGTACACAAGTCCAGATTTTCAGAACTCAGATGCCATATATATGGCGCATATATATATATATATATATATATATATATATATACATATTTTCCTACTTGGCCAGAAAGGTAATAATAAGATTAGTATTACATAATTTAGAGGTCATGTTGAGAATGTTATATAGCTATTATACCAAATTATTATACTTTTATATAGTGTTTTTCTTTCTGTACATAGATTAATATGTTTAACTTTTGGGGGGAAATGTAGTACAGGATCAGATGAAAATACTTCCTCTAAGAGGCCTTCCATTGATTTTTTTTGTTGTTTTTGTTTTGTGGGTTGTTGTTTTTTTTACTGTTCATTTATACCAGCTGTTCTCATACTTCTATGTGCATAAAATATACTTGGAAAGCTAGTTACAATATATATAGTTCTGGAATACATTCATAATGGATTCTGACTAATTTAACATGATATGTGGTCAGGGATTTGTATTTAAACAAATAATCCACTTTTGGTTTCCAATTTTGCATATAACAAGCTGGCTTAGAAGTTACAACTCCATCCTGTCAACAAGTAAAATGTTGAACAGACTGAAAAATCAGCTCTTCCTAGATCTAGAAGAGATCCAAAATTGGAAGGGAAAGAGAATACAGTGAGTGTCATAGCTTACCACAGCGGAGACCAATGAGCAGAAATCAGTGTGGGAACAAGTGCCGAGGTAGAAAACCTAAACTGTAATTGATGAATTGCCGGAGGCTCAGTGCAGACAACTCTAAGGGTTAAAAAACCAAGGGGGACCCAGTCATGGGGAGCCCCTTTAGTATTTGAGATTTACCTCCAGGAGCTTGACCAGATTCCTGTAGTAAATATCAGAGAAAAGTCCTTTGGGTTTTTTATAGGTGGTGGGGAATGGAAACATTTTGAAATATACCAGATCACTTTGTTCTTCTAAATAAAGCCTGTTCTCAGGGGAAACTTGTTAACTAGACTCTAACCTGCTGGAGTATTATCAGAGACTAAGTGACCTGGGGAAGGAGAATACCCAACTAGTGTTTCATGTGAACGAAAGAAATTCCCAACTCCATCCCACTCTAGCCATTCTATCCCATTTTCTCCCAGAGGAGAAAAAAAACCTGAAAAGCAGTTGTGACATTTACAGTCAAGGGGCATAGGCTTACTAAAAGACTGAGACCTAATTAGAGGACTGTAGATCAAATCTCCTATTCTCACATCTCACCACTGCATTTTTTAAACTTTTTTTTTTAATGATTTTTTTTGGGGGGGGGGACACAAATGAAGCATGAGAAGGCGGGGGAGGGGCAGGGAAAAAGGGAGATAGAATCTGAAGTAGGCTACAGGCTCAGAGCTGTCAGCACAGAGCCTGACACGGGGCTTGAACCCATGAACTGTGAGATCATGACCTGAGCCGAAGTCGGTCGCTTAACCAACTGAGCCACCCACGCATCCCTTGCCACTACATTTTTAAAGGCCTATTTGTAGCAGTGCCTTTCCTCCTGACACATCATCTCTGGCTATCAAGAAAAATATACAAGACATATCAAAAGGCAAAAAAACACAATTTGAAGAGAAAAAGCAAGCATCAGAATCAGACATGGCAGGGAGATTGGAATTATCAGAGCAGGAATTTAAAATATCTGATTAATATGCCAAGAGCTATAATGGATAAAGTAGATTGCATGCAAGGACAGATGGGCAATGTAAGCAGAGAGATGGGAATCCTAAAAGAGAACCAAAAAGAAAGACTAGAGATAAAAGATTTCACTCATATAAGGACTTTATGATACAAAATGGATGAACATAAGGGAAGGGAAGCAAAGAGAATATAAAAACAGGGTGCAGGACAAAACAGAAGAGACTCATAAATATGGAGACGAACAGAGGGTTACTGGAGGGGTTGGAGGGGGGATGGACTAAATGGGTAAGGGGCATCAAGGAGTCTACTCCTAGAATCATTGTTGCACTGTATAACTAACTTGAATGTAAATTAAAACATAAATTAAAAAAAATCACTAACAGAAATGAAGACTGCCTTTGCTGGACTTACCAGTAGACTGGACGTGGCTGAGGAAAGAATCACTGGGCTAGAGGATATATCAGAATCTTTGAAAACTGAAAAGCAGAGAGAACAAAGCCTGAGAAAAAGAGACTATCCAAGGACTGTGGGACAACTGTAAAAATTTCAATACGTGTCTAAAGGGAATACCAAAAGGAGAAGAAACAGAGGAACAGAAGAAATATTTGCAACGGTAATGATTGAGATTTCTCCAAATTAGTGTCAGATGCTAAAGTACAGATTGAAAAAGCCAGGGAAGACCAAGCAGGATAAATGCCAAATAAACTACACCTTGCCACATTGTCTTCAAAGAATCAAACAAAAATTCCTGAAAGAAGCCAGAGCAGGGGGTAAAAACCTTACCTATGGAGGAACAAAAACAAGAATTGCATCTGACTTTTCAGATACCATGCAAACAGTAAGAGAATGGAATGAACTACTCAAATGTTGAGAGAGAGGGGAAAAAAAAAAAAAAAAAAACACCTAGAATTCTGTACCCTGCAAAATTATTTTTCACAAGTGAAGGATAGTTTGTCAGACAAACAGAAATTGAGATTTGTTGCTGACCTTATAAGAAATTTGTTGACCTGCCTTATAAGAAATGTTTTAAAAGAAGTTCTTTAGAGAGAAAGAAAATCTATAGGTTAAAAACTTGGATCTATGTAAAGAAAGGAAGAACATCAAAGAAGGAATAAATGAAGGTCAGATAAAAACTTAGAAAAGGAAATAAAATATGTACAGTTTGGGGAAAAAAGACATAAAACTGTTTCTGTTTACAGACGATGTGATTATCTTTGTAGAAAATCCGGAAGAATCAACAAAAAAAGACGTTTGGAACTAAAGAGGAATTATTTCAGGGTTGCATGATACAAGGCTAAGATACAGAAGCCAGTTACTTTCCTATATACCACAACAATACATGAAATTTGTAATTAAAAACAATGCCATTTACATTAACACTCCCAAAATGAAATAAATACTAAGGGATAACTAACAAAATATGTAAAAGATCTATAGAAGAAAAAGTACAAAAACAATGAATGAAATCAAGGAGATAATAGAGATATTTTATGTTCATGGATAAGAAGACTCACTATTTTCAAGATGTCAGTTCTTACCAATTTGATCTATACATTTAATGCAATTCCAATAAAAAAAAAACAAACCTCCAGCATGTCACTTTGTAGATCATGATAAACTGATTCTAAAGTTTATATGGAGAGGCAAATGTTCCAGAATAATCAACACCGTATTAAGGAGAAGAGTAAAATTGGAGAGCTGGTACTACCCGATTTGAAGATTTATTCTAAAGCTACAGTAATCAGGAGAGTGTAATATTGATGAAAGAATAGATGAATACATCAGTGGAACAGAATAGAGAACCCAGAAATAGACCTCCATAAATAGCAGATTTTTGATGAAAGAGGCAAAAGGCAACATGGTGATGCAAAGACAATCACTCTGACAAATGGTGCTAGAACAGCTAGACGTCCACATGCAAAAAAAAAAAAAAAAAAAAAAAAGAATCTAGATACAGACCTTATACCCATCACAAAAATTAACTCAAAATCTGTAGACCTAATTGTAAATGCAAAACTATAAAACTAGAAGATAACATGAGAAAACCTGTATGACCTTGGGCATGGTGACACCTTTTTTAGATAGAGCATCCAAAGATACAATTCATGAAAGAAATAATAAATGATAAAATAGACTTCATTAAAAAATGAAAAAATTCTGCTCTGTGAGAGGACAATTTCAAGAGAATTAGTAGACAAGCCACAGACTGGGAGAAAATGTTTGCAGAAGACTCCTAAAGGACTATTATCCAAAATATAAAAATACTCTTAAAAGAATAAAAACACAAGCCAACTAAAAAATGGGCCAAAGACCTTGAAAGACACCTCACCAAAGAAGATATACAGATGGCTGATCAGAATATGAAAAGATGCTTCACATGATATGTCATCAGGGAAATGAAAATTACGATGGTAATGAAATACCACTACACAACTCTTAGAATGAAAAACAAAACAAAACTGAGAACACCAAATACTGACAAGGACATGAAGTAATAGGAACTCTCAGACATTGCTGGTAGGAATACAAAATTGTACATAGCTGCCTAGGAAGAAAGTTTCTTCACAAAACTAAACAGATTCTTGTCATATGATAGCAATCACTCATTGTAGTATTTATCCAAAGAAGTAGAAAACAATATCCCCGCAAAAACCTGCACAAAGATGTTAATAGCAGCTTTACTCATAGCTGCCAAAAACTTGGAAACAACTGTGATGTTTTTCAGTGGGTAAATGGATAAACTGGTACATCCAAACAATGGAATGTCATTCATTCAGCTCTCAAGACATGAAATCAGCTCTCAAGACATGAAAAGACATGGAAGAAGCTTAAATGCATGTCACTAAGTGAAAGAAGCCAATTTGAGAAGGCTGTATACTGTTTAATTCAAACTGTATGACATTCTGGAAAAGTCAGAAATCTGGAGACAATAAAGATCATTGGTTGCCGGGAGTGAGTGGTGAGAGATGAATAGGGAGAGCACAGGACTTGTAGGGCAGTGACCATAGTCTGTAGATATCATAATGATAGGTGTGTGTCATTATACTGTAGTGCAGACCCACAGAATGTACAATATTATTAAGAGTGAACCCCGAGGTAAATTGTGGAATTGGATGATATGTTCATTCATAGTAAAAAAATAACCGAAAAACAAAACATACCATGCTGGTTAATGATGTTGATAATGGGAGGGTCTGTGTATGTGTGAGGGCAAGGAGTGTATGGGAAATCTCTATTTCTCCCTCCAGTTTTGTCATAAACCTAAAACCTAAAACTGCTGAGAAAACAAACAAACAAACAAACAAAACCCCAAAGTCCTGGGGAAAAAAATCCCAGGTGATTTTTTTATTCAAGTGCTCGGGGAACAATACTCTGAGAACTGAATTTGCATCTCTGTGTTTATATGTAGCCTAGCTGTAGTTGTAACCTGTCTCTTACTATCTCTGAATTCATACTCTTCTGGCTCTGATAATTACTGAGCATAGAACAGAGCTAAGATGATTAAATTCTGTTCTTCAGATTCATCAAATGAAACAGATAAAACTAGTACCTGTATTACAAGGCTTTGTGGAGGCCAAATGATCTGGGTGTAGATGTGTAAAAGGGTTCTGGCACATGGTACACCTCGATAAATGTCACTGATGATGGTGATGCTTTTCATGAAGTAGAAAACACCTAATCTGCATCTCATGGAATACAGTTCTTTTAATCTTAGGTCTGCCTTTTTGATCGATTCCGACAAAGTTTTCTCAAGGTTGTATGTATTAGGCAGACATGAAACCAAAGCATAGAATTTTTAAAGAATCCTGTAGGATTTGAGTTGTGAATTAATGCTTCCCTGATTTCAACTTGTTAGTTTTTATGACAGATGTATTCATTTATTCAGCAGACAATTTGGATATTTTAATGATTCCTGGGCAAGTTATTATGAACAAGATTTACATAGTTTTGAACTTGATCACTTGTTGTTTGTATTCATCATTTAACATTGTAAACATTTCCCTAATGGATGGATGCATCTTGAGACGGCCTTACGCCTTTCTGCTCATTTTTACCCTTTCCAAACACTGTATTGCTTCATCCATTTTTTCATTCATCTGTTAATTCTTTATTGTTAGTTCTACAAATATTGATCAAATATATATTACAATTTTCATATCTATACTGTGTGTGTATAAACTTAAGAGAACAATGGGTGAGTCAGTTTATTACTGCATTGTGTGTCAGTCTTCTGATGTGTACAACCTTGAAGCATTTATATCTTGTTACCATTTTATTATTTATTTATGTAATATTTATTTTGAGAGGGAAAGTAAGCATGAGTCAGGGAGGGGAAGAGAGAGAGGGAGAGAGAGAGAGATGAAGAGAGAGAATCCCAGGAGCCCAGTGCAGGGCTTGATCCCACATACCATGAGATCCTGACTTGAGCCAAAATCAAGAGTCAGTAGTCAACTGAGGCACCCAGGAGCCCCTGTTGTTACCAGTTTTAAAAGAGAGCAAAAAGTTTACTGAGTTGTAAACTGGTAACTATGCGTATATATATATACAATTTAATATCTCGTATATCCATATACATTTTTGCCTTGAGATATGTGTCAGAATCACATGTTTCATGTGAGAGTTATTTTCTAAGGAAAAGTAATCTACTTAGGACTGAGAAAGAAAAAAAAATGCGTAGGAAACATGGAACATGTTCACCAAGTAGTGAATTATGCCAAGTCAATTACAGTGTAGTAGTGAACTGTTGGTACCTCAACTCTTCAGAAGCTTTGGGTCTATTAGTACATTTCAGTATATTTAGTAGAATCCTAGGTGTGTATAGCACAGCCAGAGAAAAATCACCCTGTAAAAATGTTTGTACAGGGCGCTGTTTACCAGTTTGTTTGTTTTTCTCTTCAGGGTATCAGAACCATACGTAATAGGCAGTTCTACTCAACCAGATCTGTCTCCACATATCATTATCTATAAAAATTGATTAATTAGGGGTTTTATGAAGAAATACTTTGGAATAACTTTGCAATATAGATTTATATACAGACATAAGTTGTCATAAATATATCACTCTAAAAGGCATACATTGAGATTTTGATAAGAATCTGTTACTTTCTAGAAAGTTTGGTTAACATTAAAAAGAGAAACCATGTTTCTTAAAAAAATCCCTTCAAGGACATTAAAGATAAAAATTACTTTCATCATGGGAAATATGTTAAATATCTACAGCTACAGATTAATAATCCCTTTTAGTTTTACATAACCTTTTAAAAGGGGTTATAATACTAAAAAGTTACGGTATTTGGATTAAGTGGTATTTTTTCTTGTTCCTGTAATAAAAAATTGAGAAGACTTAATATAACGGAGTTAACAGAAGCATGCCCTGCGGCTATTGCCTAAACCTTCCTGAATGCTTTGATGCAACTTGAGTGCCCTCTTCAGGCTGCATTTGAGTATATTAGAACAATTTAGAATGTCCTTTGAATTGGTAAAATTGGGCCTCTTCCATTCCTGTGAACTACCAAAACAAAAAAATATTTTTTTAGGTAACAGTTAAGTGCTTATAGCTTTTGTGCTCGTCAACTTTGAATTTCAGATGGCAGTGAGGTCTGAAGTGTGCTGAGCACTGGTGAGGTCTTAATTTGGTTGTTAGTCTAAGCTGACATAGACATATGCAAGAATCCAGTGAATTTCTTTGCCATTATTAGTTTGGATTTCTCTATTTACCTATTAAGCATTAAGGAGTTGGAATATGGGGCTGAGGGATAACGGAGTCAAGTTTATAGAAGTCAGTTTATGTTATTGGCACACATTCCCTCTAAGGAGTCCTTTTCACTTTGAGTAGATATCATTAATGTTGAAATATGTATTTCTCAGGCTCACTGAATTATTTTTAATGACAGACAGATCTGTTCACTGATGCTCTTGCTACTGAATTGCACCCAACAGAAAAAAAAGCCCCATCTACCCTGTCAGTATTAAATTTTCTCAAAGTACTGCATTTGTGTTGAGAAAGTATAATTTGCTTGGCTTCCCTGCAATTCTGTATTACAGCTAGATATATCCTTAAGTAGAAGCAACCTGTCTAGAAAATTTTTTGATTACTTTGGTGCTCTAGGTTCCAAAGGAGAATGTGTAAGAAATACGTCATCATTTCATTTATGTACTATTTTAATAGCCTCATATATTTTCCCAATTAGACCAGTATAGTAACATTCTAAGTGCCTTCCATTTATTTTCTTCGCCTCCAATATGCTGTACACACTGTTGCCAGATCCTGATTTTTAAATTAGTATTTTGCATAATCTACTTTTTTCAAAACACTCATAGTTGTTCACTGTTTATAGAATAAAATCAAGGTCCTATTTATCTTTCCACTGAAAGAAAGCTTCCAATCTCTCCTTAGTTTCTAACATGAAGCTTATATTCTGTTATTTGAAATGCATAATATACATTTCAGACTGGGTAGTCCTTGTTTATAGTGCATTTTCTACCTTAATGTTCTCTTCCTATCCTTTTGATTATAATTTTAGTCCTTCCATTTTCTTTGAATTTTTCACATTCACACTTTATACAACTGCTCTAATCTGTGATCTCATTCTCCTCTACATATATATATGGCACTTAAAATCTGCATTCTTTTTTTAATATATAGTTGATCTTTGAACAACACATGAGTTAGGGGACTGACCCCCACACAGTTGAAAATCTGTGCATAACTTTTGACTCCCCTAAAACTTTACTAATAGTGTACTGTTGACAGGAAGCTTCACCTATAACATAAAGAGTCGACTTACAAATATTTTATATGTAACATGTATTCTATATGGTATTCTTACAATAAAGCTAGAGAAAAGAGGATGTTATTGAGAAAATACATTTCCAGTACTGTATTATATCCAAAAATTTGCATATAAGTGGATCTTTGCAGTTCAAATCCATGTCGTTCAAGGGTCAGCTGAATGTATTTACTTATGTGTTAGTGTGTTTCTGTTCATTTCTCTAAGAAGCTTCTTAAAGGTGGAGATTGTGAGTTATACTCTTTATTATTGCAGCATATATTAAAATGCTGAATAAACATCGTTGATGATTTAGATCTAGATTCCATATTTGCATATGAAATTAACATGAATTATGTTAGATGATGTTAGATGTTAGATGATGACTTAGTCATTATATTAGATGATGTTCGATGATGATTTAGTCATTATAACCTTTCAAATTATGACTACCATTCCTTTGGGAAATACCATGTATTTGTGATGGTAACTTAGAATTTAAAGTATTTCTTCTTTTTCTTCCCAAGACCACCAATAGAGTGAAGTAAATTGGTCTTAAAAGAGATATTAACCTGTAATGTAAATCTCACAAAGTGGGCTTTTAGTCCCTTTAGAAGTCAGAAACTTAAATGTAGTGATACTTAGTTTTAGAGCATATATATATATATATTTAGGAAAGTATGTTATTATCACCATCATCAAACCTTTGTTAAATGACTGTTCTGTACTAGGTCCTAGACATTGAACAATCAGTGCATAAATACAATATGCATGAACAGAACAGATATATGCATTAAATAGTGCTATGCATTAGCTGAGAATTTCCATTTCAGGCACTTGCCTTAACAAGCATTGTAGGTGTAGAGATTTGAAGTGACTGCTGAAGGAGAAGCAGTTTTTAAGCAAGCTTTGAAAGAAAGAAGGACAGTCTAAGCAAGAGATTTAAGCTCAAAGAATGAACATGGATGTCATAAAACGGAGAGAGTCTTTAAGTGTAGACTGTTCATATAGACGTAGGCCATAGATACAAGTTGTGGCCAGGAGGATCTTGTCTTCGTCTGCCCATTGTCTTCATTAGATAGGCAATGGGAAGCTCCTTAGGATTTGAGAACATAGGATAGAATCTACAATTGCTACTTGGGAACTTTAATTGAAAAAGTGGATTGATACGGATACGGAGTTAAAAGGCAAAATTAATTCATCCTCTTTGACTCCTCAGTACTCTGTCACATAATCTTGCTTTATTTTCTTCAGGGTATATTTGATGATCTGAACTGTTGTGTATACTTGCATGAGGCCTCTCTTTCCCCTTGGATTGTATTCTCCTTAAGATCAGAGCCCTTGCTCTTATATTAATTTTTGGTGGCACTAAAGTATATTTGTGTAATGAATTAATGAGTGAATGAATGTATGTACATTCTAGTAGGTCTGGGCTTAGGTTACAACATTATGAGGGAAAGAAATTCAACATTATCCCTGTCTCACATCATCATTCTATAAGATACTGTACACAGATGTTGAATAGTAAAATTTGATTGTTTTCTTCCTGCATTATTTTTCGGAATGAAGCATTTTCATTTCTTAGAATAGCATCGTCCCAAGAATGCAAGTTTTTGCTGAGATGCTGTTTTTCTAAGTTTCATTTTTCTGAAGTTAAAATGTTCTTCTGTGTAAAAATACACTGTTGTTTTTTTTTTTTTTTTTTTTTTTTAACGTTTATTTTATTTTTGGGACAGAGAGAGACAGAGCATGAACGGGGGAGGGGCAGAGAGAGAGGGAGACACAGAATCGGAAACAGGCTCCAGGCTCTGAGCCATCAGCCCAGAGCCCGACGCGGGGCTCGAACTCACGGACCGCGAGATCGTGACCTGGCTGAAGTCGGACGCTTAACCGACTGCGCCACCCAGGCGCCCCCACTGTTTTTTTTTTTAATTGCAGTGTTACCTGTTTGATTTTTTTTTTTAAGGCCGCATTGTCCACTTGAGTTTTATTGGCATGCAAAGATGTTCAGACATACTTAATTGTTGCTGCCAATTCACTGTGTCAAGTGCTTCTTTAAAAATCAACGGTGAATACTTTCCAGTAATATTATATTCCATATGACAAAAATAAAATCAGATTTTAGGACTTATGCTGGTTTTTACTGTTTTTATTGTAGCAGTGAGGCACTGCTTTAAGTAGATGAGGGAGTGCACATTCTGTGTATTCCTCTCATAAACAGAGCACATGTCCTCATTTATGCCACAGCTCCTTTTTGCCTTTTGGTTCTTTCCCTTGTTAGGCCTTTGTGCTTGCTCTTCCTGCCGCCTGAAATCTTTATTCTCCAGCTCGTTTCGATAATGTGTTCTTCTCATCCTTGGGACCTGAGCTTCAGAGTCACTTTATCTGAGAAACCTTTTAGGACATTCCATCTCCGTAGAGCCTCCACTGTTTGCTGCAATACCAGTTCCATGTGCTATGTTCTCAGTGTATATGGAAAGTTTAATTTGTCACTTGGTTGTTTATTATGTCTCCCCACTAAAGTATCAAGTTCCTGACAGCAGAGACCTTGGAGTTTAGCACATTCACTGTCATTAAGTCCTCAGTAAGTAGTTTTGCAGTGAATTATACTAAGTAAATCTTATTTAACCACCAGAGCTTTAAAAGATTATGACCATTCTCATTGAACATATTTCTGCCTACTGAGCCCAGTGCAGCCTTAGGCCGATCCTTGCAGTCGTCTGTGTTTGTACTATGGTCCAGTAAAAAGATGCCCTGAAGGTCTTTATGCTGACCTCAGATTATAGAGCCCTTTTAAATATGTATTTTAATAACAGCAATATTATGTGCTCCTTGTTAATAATAAAAGAAAGAAAAAGCCTAAAATGAACAACTACACTCCCTAGTCTTTGCACTCATATATTTGTATACTTGGCTATGGGCAATCACTATTATTTCTTTGGGTTTTCTTCCTCTCGTGGTTTTTTTTTTTTTTTTTCCTTCATATATCTAAATGTTATAACAATATTTCATACAGCATACTTGTCTTGACATTTCTTGCTATGATAGGTAAGGATTTAACTCATTTCTCCCCTTCTTCTTTTATTATTGTAACAATAAATAGCATCCTTTTATTTCTTGTCCACTAACTAGAGATGACATCTCTTGGTTCCCTCATTTATCATATGAAGATTAGCAAACACACCCTTCTTGTTCCTTCTTTTCCTTCCCTTTTACCTACCAAATCTTGTTAATTGTATTTTCATGTTTTCAGAGTTGATACCATTTACATTCTATACTATTCAAAATAATTAACCTTTCTCATTTCCAATTAATCAAAATTATGATACATTTTAATTTGCATTTTATTTAGACCTTTTATATTCATTTTCTTATAGTTTTTCCTGGAGCAAATATGTCTTCCATACTATGGTCTTAGTATCTTCCAACTTGTACTGATTCTGATGACTGCTTAGAATCTTTTCATTTTATTTATTTATTTTTTTATTTTTTTATTTTATTTTTTTTCAATATATGAAATTTATTGTCAAATTGGTTTCCATACAACACCCAGTGCTCATCCCAAAAGGTGCCCTCCTCAATACCCATCACCCACCCTTCCACCCCCCATCAACCCTCAGTTTGTTCTCAGTTTTTAACAGTCTCTTATGCTTTGGCTCTCTCCCACTCTAACCTCTTTTTTTTTTCTTTCCTTCCCCTCCTCCATGGGTTTCTGTTAAGTTTCTCAGGATCCACATAAGAGTGAAAACATATGGTATCTGTCTTTCTCTGTATAGCTTATTTCACTTAGCATCACACTCTCCAGTTCCATCCACGTTGCTACAAAGGGCCATATTTCGTTCTTTCTCATTGCCACGGAGTACTCCATTGTGTATATAAACCACAATTTCTTTATCCATTCATCAGTTGATGGACATTTAGGCTCTTTCCATAATTTGGCTATTGTTGAGAGTGCTGCTATAAACATTGGGGTACAAGTGCCCCTTTGCATCAGTACTCCTGTATCCCTTGGGTAAATTCCTAGCAGTGCTATTGCTGGGTCATAGGGTAGGTCTATTTTTAATTTTCTGAGGAACCTCCACACTGCTTTCCAGAGTGGCTGCACCAATTTGCATTCCTGCCAACAGTGGAAGAGGGTTCCCGTTTCTCCACATCCTCGCCAGCATCTATAGTCTCCTGATTTGTTCAATTTGGCCACTCTGACTGGCGTGAGGTGATATCTGAGTGTGGTTTTGATTTGTATTTCCCTCATGAGGAGCGATGTTGAGCATCTTTTCATGTGCCTCTTGGCCATCTGGATGTCTTCTTTAGAGAAGTATCTATTCGTGTTTTCTGCCCATTTCTTCACTGAATCTTTTCATTTTAAAGTCCAATTAAATTTCAGTTCTAATTTGTACTTCATAGTTTCTTAGTTGGATCACAGCTTTTAGACATCTTCTACCCTTCCTACCTTAACCATAATTCTGGTTGCCCTTTTCTGTTTCTTGTAGTATTCCTATCATACTCTTAAGTTTTCTTATTTTTTCATTCATATTCCCTTTCTACCATTTACACCCTAAGTCAATTTCATGTTTCTTACATTTCTGAGAACATGTTTATTTCAAACTTAAAATTGGTTTGATATAGAATTATACATTGAAAATAACATGCTCTCAACACTGAAGGAATTGTTCCATTATCTGCCAATATCTAGTGCTGCTAAATACTAGTCCAAGCCCAGTCAATCTCATTGTTTGTCACTGTTGCGTTTTTTTTTTTTTTTTGGTCAGACATTCTTTTTATCTATAATGATCTAAAATATCACAGTATGTCTGGGTGTCTGTCTTTTCCCATTCCTCTTATGCAGAACCTAGGGAGTAATTTTAAGTGTGGAGACTTAGTCTCCTTTAATTGTATTGTGTCTCCAGAAGTATTTCCTCCATGCTCGCTTCTTTTTCTAGGTCTCCTCTGAAAGTTGAAATTTGGGGGTTATATCTCTGGGTTCCTTCCTCTTTTCTTTTTCCAAATGTAGTCCACCTGTGAATTTTTTGTTTTTTGAATTTTATTTAACTCTATCTTCTTACATTGGTATTTAATTTGAACAGTCATATGTTAAATTTTAAATGCTGTCCTTTACTTTCTTTGTTCCTTTTCTGTGATACCATTCTGTGTGTGTGTGTGTGTGTGTGTGTGTGTGTGTGTGTGTGTGTGTGTGTGTGTGTTTGTTGAATACTATTGGAAGAAGCAGTCTGTCAGGGGCCCTGAGGATCCCTGCATGTTTTTACCGGTTATGCCAAGAAGGCATAGGCTTGGCTGCTCTTTTCCTGGACATGTACAGTGAGAAGCCTTAAGGAAGGAAATAATGTCTTCCACTGAACAAAGCACATTTATTTCATTTATTAGAAAAACAGTAAGTGCCTCAAACTTGTTCCTCTCCTGTAACACAGTTAACTGTGTGCTGGCATTCATGAGGGACCCTTTGTGTCACTGGTAAGATTTGGGGGCAAGAGGAACTGATGCTAACAAACACGAAGTAATAAAGTCCTTCCTTTGTCTCTGACCCCACCGTCTCATCTTTTCTGCCAGCATCCATGAAACGGTAACAGGGTAGCTTGTTAGCTTGTACATAAGACAGTTTCTTCTGGAATCTGTTTTGTTTTTTAAATCATGTCAGGTTTTCCTCAAATATAAGGTGATTTTTTTTTTTTTTTTTTCATTTCGCCATAGAAAGACTAACATTGGGACTGGTTGGGAGTGGGGCAGAAGTTTGGGTCTTCTGTTCTCTATAAAGAAATTTAATTATCTCTCTTTTGAGTTCCATTTCTTACCTCCAGACTCTGCTGCTTCTTAACCCAGCACTTTTCCTAACTCTTTCCTGCACTGCAGTCTCACTTTGTGATTGTACCCTTCTCCATCAAAACTTTGCCACTAGCTTTCTGTTTTCCAGGTACTTCATGGAATCTCTTATCTGCTGCTGACTGTCCTCCAAGTCTTTTATGTTATGATGAGATTGTGCATTTTTATCTCTTCCATTTTGGGGAGAAGAAGAAGATAAACTCCTTTCTTAATTATATGGAGGGAACACACTTTTTAAAAAAAATGCTTTAATGATCCCATGTTGCTTTTTGTTTCTAGACTGTGGTTACGTCCTTCTAGTAATACTCCAACTGTACACTTAAATATAAAGCTTTGATATCCAGAAAATCAGCAAAATGTCCAACAGAAATTCAAAATAGGAGTGACTATTATTCATAGAGGAGGGCTTATTTGTGGCATTTGGTTCGGCCACCAGACAAGTTTTTGCTGACTTACAGTAATTTTGAGTGTAATTGCATTTTTAGATAAATGGAATATATAAAGATGCAGTATAACTGCATTTACAATTTAAAACATGCCTATGTTTTTGTCTCTGTTAAACTGAATTGCTAATATTCTTAAAATCTGCTTTATGTTTTTTACTAAAGGTCATTCGAAGATTTAAAATATATATATAGGGGATGCCATAAACTCTAGAATAAGAGTTGTCGCTTATTTAAAGGGCCATGCCAGGCTTTCAGTCCACACAACTTCCATTACAACTACTCAACTGTGTCCTTACACAGCACAGTAGCCGTCATAGCAATATGTAAAGGAGTCATTGTGGCTGTGGTGCAGAAAACCTTTATGGACAACACAGTATGAATCTTACATAGTTTTCAAATATCCTGGACTATTTCTTCTATTTTTTTTTTTTTACAACCATGTAAAAATATAAAAATAATGCTTGCAGTATGTGTAGAAATTAGCCAACCCATGTGTTAGAATTACCTGTTTTATTAACAGCTTTGTTAGTGCTTGAGTGCTGACTTGTTTTTACTCTGCCCCATTATCTTTATCAGGCAAGCTAATGAAGAATATCAAATACTGGCTAACTCCTGGCGCTATTCGTCTGCTTTCTGTAACAAACTCTTCTTCAGTATGGTGGACTATGATGAGGGGACAGATGTTTTTCAACAGGTAAAAGAGTTGTTTCTTATTTTGCTACTATATATGATAGAGTTGGTTATGGTCGGTACATTTTTGTTTGCCAAGTAAAAATACAATTCGTTGAATAAGTCAATAAATACAATGAGTAGTTGTAATGAATCGTGTGATAGGATTAAAGTAATTTTAGCCAGTATTATCTTTGTCAGTGCACAGTTTTTTCTATTAGTGTGTGTGGTAAACACATGTTAACTTTTTCATTATGGAAGAAATATGTCTTTTCAGGTATATAGTGGTAGTTTACATCCATTACCCTTCCTTATTTTGATATTTAACTGTATTGGGTTTAGGTGATATTTTGCACCAATTTTTGAAATTTTGTATAAATTCAATGTAATTTTTACTTAACCCTCACTGCTTCTGGTGTGAAAGATACCGAGAACTTTACATGTAAAGTATTAAATATTTATTTAAAAGTGTTCTCTGTGGTGGACTGAATTGTGTCCCTCCCATAACCCCAAAGTGACTGTATTTGGAGATAGGGCCTTTAAGGAGATAATTAAGGTTAAATGACATCATAGAATGGGACACTAATTCAATAGGACTGGTGTCCTCATAAGAAGAAAAGACACTAGGAGAATACGTGCACAGAGGAAAGGCCACATAAGGACACTCCAAGAAGATGACTGTCTGCAAAAAAGCAAGAGAGGTCTCTTTAGGAAACAGTTCTACTGCTGTCTGAATCTTGGTCTTCTAGCCTCCAGAGCTGTAAGAAAACAGATTTCTGTTTTTTAAGCCACTCAGTCCATGGTATTCTGTTACGGCAACCCAGGCAGAAGAATACATTCTCATTTACATAGTCTTCTCTGTAGAGCAAGGTAATGAATTGTGGCGTAAGGATGCTAGTGGTCATGACTTTTGTCATGGTTGTGTCATCATCTTTCCTAAACTCATGTTCCAAGCACTCTTTGAAATGCTTAATAAGTATTCTTTCATTTAGTTTCACAATGAGAAAATATTCTGATCTCCATTTCACAAATAAGGAAGTTAAGGTATGGGGAGGTTGCTTAGCTAAGTTTACAAATTTAGTATCATTTAGGGCTAGAATTTGAGCTCAGCAGTCTGGCTCCCAGGGCTCTAGTTCTTAATTATGCTGTTATCCTGCGCTTATTAATATATTTATATTTATACCGCATGATCAGTGCCTTTCAAATGTAAAACTTATGTTAGTACCTGGCATTGACTAGTTTGGTCTATTTTATTTTTCTCATATGTGACATTCTTTGGCTTAAGACTTTACCAGGTCATAGAAAAGCACTTAGTTTTGTAAAGAATCTAGATCACTAACTATAAATGGGCCATTAGTAAGTAGTTTTGCTTGTTTGCTTCCAGATTGATTATTCATTCCTCTTTGTCAGTTTCCAGTTGAATGAGAGAAATTCTCTCTTTACCTTCAAAACCCTTTATTCTTGGTCATTCCTGTTAGGTTTCCTTACTTATTTTTCCCCTATAAATTTATTTTGCTTTTGGGATGTTTCTTTTTGTTCACCTGTTTAGCAAATATTATTGACTGTCTACAGAGCAATGGATGCGAGAGAAACACACACATAGCTCTTACCCATAAAGAGATTATGGATCAGAGAGCTGATAATAATAGTAATAATATAATAATAAAAACATATAGAGGCACCTGGGTGACTCAGCTGGTTAAGCATCTAACTCTTGATTTCAGCTCAGGTCATGATCTCACTGTTTGTGAGTTCGAGTCCCATGTCGGGCTCTGCTCTGACAGTATGGAGCTTGCTTGGGATTCTCTCTCCCTCTGCCCTTCCTCTGCTCGCTTGCTCACTCTCTCTCTCTCTCTCTCTCTCTCAAAATAAATAAATAAACGTTAAAAAATGCATATGTACAGATCTTCTTCAACTTATGATGGGGTTATGTCCCAATAAACCCATTATAAGTTGAAAATATTACAAGTAAAAAATGCATTTAATACACTTAACTACTGAACCTTATAGTTTAGCCTTACCTTAAATGTGGTCAGAGCACTTACATTAGTCTACAGTTGGACAAAATCAGTTAACACAGTCTGTTTCCTATTAAAGTGTTGAATATCTTTGTAATTTATTGAATATGGTAGTGAAAGTGAAAATCAGAATGGTTATATGGATACAGAATGGTTGTCACTGTATCAGTTGTTTACCCTCATGATTGCATGGCTGACTGAGGGCTGTGACTCACCGCCCTCGTCCAGCATCAGGAGCTAGTATTGTATTGCATATTACTAGCCCACAAAAAGATCCAAGTTCAAAATTTGAAGTACAGTTTCTAATGAGTGTGTATTACTTTGGTACCATTGTAAGGTCCAAAAATTATAAAGTTGAACCATCGTTAGTCAGGGACCGTCTGTAATTTCAAATAACATTAATGTTGTTTACAGGTCTCCGTAGAATCTCAGGAGAATTGACCTTAGAGATAATCAGTTGAAGTGCTGTTCATTATTAGGAAATAGTTGTCCAGGTCTGATCTGATGGCTAGAGCAGAGGCTTCAAGCCCAAACATCTACTCGGCCAAGTTTGTAAATTAAATGAAGAAATCAGATTGGATTAGCTTAATTTCATTGTGGTATGTTTATTTACATATATTCTTGATATATTGAACACATTCGTTCTTGACTTGCTTAATTACTTATGTTTTCTCCTATTAAAACAAAGTCTTGGTCTTTTTTTTTTTTTAATCTTTGATGGAAATACTATTTCATTTTTCTCCTAACTACTGTAAGAAATAAAGCCAGTAAAACACAGTGGAACTAACCATTGGTCTCATTGTTGAGGAAACAATATGGTGTGGATGAGGACTACAGCAAAGTGGAGAGGATAAACTTGACCTCAGTGAGAGAGATAGAGCTCATTTGAGCTCTGTTGAGCAAATGCAGGCCACATGTAGCTGTTTTTCCAAGAAGGAATCCAAATATGAATTTTTACAAAGTTTGGCATAGATAGGAAAATTGACATAAAGATTGTGTTTAATTGAAAAATTTCCTCAGGTTAATTTTTTTTCAGCTGAATTCTGACTGTAGAACTACTTTGTCTTTTCTAAACCTAGCCCCTTGCTTAGCAGTAAGAGTTATTTTAAAATGCATAAAAGTTGTGACAGTTAACAATTTTTATGGGAAACTTTAATCTAAAAAATACGGAAGTGCGCATTTTGCTTTACTGAGAACTACTAAAAGATTTTCAGTGCCATGTTTCTTTTCTTACTAACTGTTGAACCACATTTTGTTGAAGTGCTCTTTCTAAAGTGACATTTTAAAACACTGTGCTGTCTGAAGATAATATTATCATGAGTGCTAAAACTTGGCAATCCCTGGCCTACTGGGGACTTGTTGGGAAAGTAACGTCAGCTCTATGTGATTTCTGTGTAATGCTTGTGGGTATGAGACTGATGACAGACCAGCCAGTTAACGATGACGATGTGTTACAAGCCCCTGTGGACCAGCAATAAGATTTGTGTTGTACTCTGCTTTGTAGCCTTGGGAAATTTGTACATTTTAATGAAGGTGAAAGCTTTGAATTATATGTTCTTTTTAAACTCTAAAGTGTTTAGACATTCAACTTTATTAGGAATTTTCTGATTGTTCCAAGTACAGAGACTTTTTACTTGGAATCTGTTATTTACATGTTGGCTGTCACTCTCTCTTGTGCACCCATCACGGAAACGCACATAAACACGTCTGGAGTGGGAAAAATCACAGAGAAGAAAGCAACTGGTGACTGTTTTGTGCTTTTTAACCAGTGTTACTAATATCCATAACATGCAGGCCCACCGCTGGTACTGCTGATTCGTCACTTTGATGTCAGTTGCCCTGACAGTTTTTGCTTTTTCATTCTCAGTATGGGGAAATGCTGAGCTATTGGCCAAAGAAGGCCAAAAGTCTCTTGGCCTTCTATTTGAGACATTTTTCATAATTCCTGAGCAGTGAGAATTTAATTTACATAATTGTTATAGCTTGTTACTCAATGCAAATTAACCTGCATTTGTTTTAGATACCATATTCTTAATAAGCACCATTTATATTAAGGTAGTGTTCTGTTCAGTACAGTTTTCAAATGGAATTACCTGTAGAAAACAATTGGGAGATATAACCATTTTAAGACAGTTGAATTAACAGAGAAGTTGAATAGAAGAAGACTGTCATTGTGGATTTCTCCTGTAGTCTGGTAAATTTAAGCTGTTTGGAACAAAAATCTTAGTTTCTTATACCATCATTTTTAAAAAATCTTTAAATTTTTAATAATTTAATAATTTGACATTAATTCTATTATGCATTTATATTTTTCATCAAATGCCAGTATTTCTCTTTAATAAACTGGGCAAGTGAAATAGTACGATAAGTGTGCAGGTTCAGAGAACTTAGCCGAATTCACAAGTTCTTTTTCAGTCAGTAGCACATTACAGTGAGTAAACACAGTAATTAAACTCTGGAAAGCCACTTGGATCTTCAGAATATATGCTCTTTCCAAAACTCATGCAGAAAAAATAATCCATAAAATGTTAGATTAATGATATGTCAAGATTGTTGGGATATTATATTTAGTATTTCTTATATGATGTTTTTCAGCTCAACATGAACTCTGCTCCCACGTTCATGCATTTTCCTCCAAAAGGGAGACCCAAGAGAGCTGATACTTTTGACCTTCAAAGAATTGGATTTGCAGCTGAACAACTAGCAAAGTGGATTGCTGACAGAACGGATGTTCATGTATGTTTTTATTCCCTGCAGTTTTAATAAGAGGCTAATTAGTTTGCTTTGTTAGAGCACTGTAATAAGGCCACAGCATTTTTAAAATTACGCTGTACAACACTTTTTCTTGCTTAGAGAAAACTGTCTGATAGCTGTAACCTGAACTTTGACTGAGTTAGGTGAATTTAAATGGCCGTTTAGAATAATGGTACACGGATACTTTAAGAACCATTAAAAAGTACATGAGTTAGTCACAAAGTAATTTCAGAGGCTAAAATATATATGGAACATTGTTCAAAGGTATTAAGAAATTCTCATTAAAAAGATGTGTAATTTTTATTTAGCTTTTGGGCAAATAAAAATGATACAATACTCACTTTTCATGAGCCATGTGAAAAAATACTCATATATGCTGTTCTTGGGACTGGAATAACTATTTTAAGAGCGCGTGTAATGTCTTTCTTTTAAGTAATGTAACTTTAACAATTCCATGTCTTAACCTAAGGACATAATTAGGGACGATTCAAATACTTAGCCATAGAGACTTTAATTAATTAATTAATTAATTTATTTATTTATTTATGTGTGTATTTTTTAGAAATATTTTAAAAATAACATTCATTGTAGTAGGAAAAAACTGGAAATAAGTTACATACTTAAAAGATAGAGTAGTTGAATGTACTATAGCATGGACAGCAATGATCTGCAAGTACATATGACATCAAAAGAAGCCCAAAGTGTAGGTTAGAAAAACAGTATTTATAGTATGATCTATAATTTTGTTTTAAACCATAAATAGGAGTGTGGATATGTAGACTGTTTATTCAGGAAGTAAACAAGCCAAAATCTTGATGGTAGTTAATGTCTATGTGGAGGGCTCAAGGCTGCTTTATTCCCGGTTCTCACCAGAATTTTCCAGAGTGAACAATTACAACCAGTACCTTTCTTCTAAAATATGTAACTATATCATAAGGTGTAAACACATTTATTCTTAGTCAAGATGGGTGTCTCTCATCACTGTTAAATTATTTACATCATGGGTTTTAATGATATTTTGGCAACTAAACCCGTTTTCTTAACTCTTGACATATTTTTTAAATGTTTTGGCAAATATTCAGTTCTGCAACAGTATCATGTAGTTCGTACAAGATACTAAGGGTAATATTGCAAAAGTACTATTAGTTCTTTATAAGAGTTGCTGAATTTTAATCAGAAATGATCCTAACTTGTTGATCATACCTATATGTTAAGTTACTTGATAAATATACTTTTGTTAAAAAATCTATTTGAGGGGCACCTGGGTGACTTGGTTAAACGTCCGACTCTTGATTTTGGCTCAGGCTCCTGGTCGTGGGACTGAGTGCCACTTCAGGCTCCATGCTAAGTGTGGAGCCTGCTTAAGATTCTCTTTCCCTCTCTCTATGCTCCTCCCCTGCTTGCGTACATTCACTCTCTTCTCTCTCTCTCTCTCTCTCTCTCTCTCTCTCAAAAAAAAAAAAAATATATATATATATATAGATACACACAATTTTTTTCTGAAGGTGAACTGCATTTCCTGAGAAATAGGTTAGAACAGTACAGATAACACCTTCAAAGATTTACACTGATGTAATGTTTTTATTTGAGCTGCTATCCATATTCTGGTCAGTTGACCTAATAATAGCCTATGGTAACATTTTCATGCCTTCAATACAAAAATCCAGTCTAGAGTTAGGTATTGCATTTAGTTGTCAGGATTTTTTAGCCTCTTTTAATCCAGAATATTTCCATAGGCTATCTTTGTCTTTTAAATACGTTGACATTTTGAATCCTTTTCCATTTTTTAAATAGAATGATCCTCATTTGATATGCCTGATATTTATTTTTTCTGATATTTGTTTATGATTGGATTCTATTTATGCATTCTCAAACACAATACTACATAGGTCATTATTTGTTCTAATGACATCTTTATGCACATGATATCTGTCTGACCCTCAATGATGATGTTTAATTCTGGTCAAGGTGTTTTCCATTTCTCCCCTATATAATTACTGTTTTCCCCCTTCTCCTTTGTTGTTAGTAAGTTGTCTGTGTGGAGACACCTTAGATTAAAGAAATATCCTGCTCCTCATCAAAATTTTCTGCTGGATCTAGCATGCACTGGTCATATTACTCTGATTCAGATTTTACTATGATGGTTGCAAAGTGATGATCCAATTCTGCCTGTCCCTCCATATTCCTAGTTGGCCTTCAGCATTCTACTGTGAGCCAGAGACCTCCCCTCCTATCAATCAGTCAGTCAGTCATTGGTAGGGGCTCATAAGTTGAATTTTTCTACAGTGGTTTATAAGTTATTACTATGCTTAAATGTTTTGGTGCTAAAATTGTTCTAGATTTGACCATTGGGGTCTTCTTATTCTGGCTCTTATGTCTGTATGACATCTCTCCATCATTTTCTTTTAAGCATTTTCTTACTTTCCTGACATAACCATATATTTCAGGCTTATCTGCCTAATCTGCCCTATGTGGCACTCAATTAGCCATCTCTCCTCAGAGTGTTCATTTTTTTTAGTGAGAAATGTTATTAGAACCAAGATATTTATGTAATTTGAAATCATGATTTCATAGAAATGCATTCTACTTTTTAAAAATAGTTTTTATGCTTGAGGTGCCTTGGTGGCTCAGTTGGTTGGCGTCCGACTTCGGCTCAGGTCATGCTCTTACGGTTTGTGAGTTCGGGCCCCGCATTGGACTCTGTGTTGACAGCTCGGAGCCTGGAGCCTGCTTCAGATTCTGTGGTCTCCTTCTCTCTCTAACCCTCCCCAACTCTCCTTCTCCCTCCGTCCCTCCCTCCCTCTCTCTCTCTTTCTCTGTCTCTCTCTCAAAACTAAATAATAAACATTAATTTTTTTAAAATAGCTTTTATGCTTTAGTGGGCACCATCAAGAAAATGAAAAGACAAGCCACAGAAGGGAACAAAATGTTTGCAAATCATTTTTTGATAAAGGACTTATATAGTATGTATATAGGAATCTTATAACCCAGTAATAAAAAGTCAACCCAATTACAAATGAACAAAGAGTCTGAATAGACATTTCTGTGAGGAAAATATGCAAATGGTTAATAAGTACATGAAAAGATGCTCAGCATCTTTAGTCATGAGAAACCTGCAAATCAAACCTTCAGTGAGATAGTGTCTCATACCCACTAGGTAGGCTGGGATCAGTAGTGAGAAAATATATTGGTAAGGAAGTGGAGAAATCCGAATTCTCATTTACCCCTAGTGGGAATGTAAAATGGTGCAGCCACTCTGGAAAACAGTCTGTCAGCTCTTCAAATCAAGAAACATAGCGTTACCATATCACCCAGCAATTGTACTCTTAAGTATGTACCTGAGATAAACGAGAATATGTGCCCACACAAGGTCTTGTCCAAGAATGTTTATGGCAGCATTATTCACAAGAGCCATAAAGCAGAAACAACCCAAATGCCTATCAACTGATAATGGATACCAAGTTTTGTTGTATCTATACAATGGAGTGTTCAGCCATAAAAAAGAATAAAGTACTAAAACATGTTACAAGAAGTACCTTGAAAACATCATGCTAAGTGGAAGAAGCCAGTTGCAGAAGAACACATTTTATATGAAAAATCCAGTATAAGGGAAATCTGTACATGCAGAAAGTAGATTTTTGTTGCTTAGGTTTAGAGGGTAAGGGGAATAAGAGGGTTGCTAAAGGGTTTCCATTTGACCTAATCAGAATATTCTTATACTGACTTTGGTGATGGTTTATGCAATCCCTTGAATATACTAAAAACCATTGAATGGTACACTGGGTGAATTTTATGGTATGTGTATTATATCTTGGTAAAGATGTTAAAAAAAAAAAACCCTTAACATGTTGAAGATGTTAAAATGCCCCAATTTGGAATAATACATGTATTACACCCATCTCATCCCTACCCTGTACTAGATGATCCCATCTTCCATAGGTGAAACACAGCAATTCTGGGTTGAATATAAGTCATGTTTGCATATGTGAACTATATGCATCTAAAGCAAGTCTTTTTACGTAGCCACGATGTTGGAAACCGTTTTTGATTTGTAAAGAGTAAAGGGAGTATTAGTTCCACGTGAGAAGAGTAGGGTTTCATCTTCCTGAAGTTTGGTGTTGAAAATTGGAAGGACTAGAATATGGTCAAGATAAAAACACTTTTACTGAAGTACTTTATCCAGCTCATAAAACTTCTGTTGCATGTTTGCAGATTCGAGTCTTTAGACCACCCAACTACTCCGGCACCATTGCTTTGGCCCTGTTAGTGTCACTTGTTGGCGGTTTGCTCTATTTAAGAAGAAACAACTTGGAATTCATCTATAACAAGACTGGTTGGGCCATGGTATCTCTGGTATGTTGTTAGACTATGCTTTTTCCCTTTTTTTCTTTGTATAATATTGTAAGTTGTATGGTTGTTGGTATTCAACAAAGGTGTTAAAGTAATTCAGCAAGGAAGAAACAGTCTTTTCTTACTGGAAAATTATGCTGCAACAGTGAAATATCCTCATGTGAATAATGAATCATAAGTTTTAGCTCACACCACATATAAATTTACTCAAAATGGATTATTGTTCACCATATGTAAAAGCTAAAATGATAGATCTTCCAGAAGAACACAAAATCTTTATGACACAAAAAGCACGGACCATGGAAGAAAAAATAGTAAATAGCACTTAATGATGATTTAAAAGTTTGCTCTTCAAAAGATACTGGTAACAGAATGAAAAGACAGTCCATAGAATCAGAGAACACATTTGGAAAATATATGTGTATGGGACATGTATCTGGAATATGTAAAGAATTATTGCTACCCAGAAGACAGAATCATGGTTTTAAAAAATAAGACAATCTATTTATAGGTAAGATGGCATATATACATGCTAACCTTTCTCTCCCACTGAAGAACTATAAACCTGGAGAGAATGCAAAGCTCATCAGGTATTTGGTGTTTCTAAAAAGTAAATGTTAGCAAGTAGATCAGGTAAGAATGCCAGTATTCAAGATGACAATTAGTAAATAAAAAATTATCCATCTTCCTTTTTTTTTTTTTTTTTTTTTTCCTTCATTTGAATTGGGGCAGTTTGGAAGAGACATATATGTAGGAGATAATTCTAGTAGATTTCTTGTTTTTTGTTGTTTATTTTATTATTTTTCTATTGCTCCCCAATTGTCAGGCAATCCTGTGGCAGGACAGTAGGGGCAATGAAGGCACTTGGCAGTGGGAAACTATAGAAGCCAAACTCTTAATGAGAGGAAACTTTCTCAGTCTGTCAAAATTTACAGGACTGTACACCAAAGAATAAAAAGTCAGTTTTATTGTTTAATAATTCAGAAAATAAATAGGCAAAAGATTTGAAGTGATGCTTGACTTAAAGAGATGAGAAAAAGGGCAGAGAAGCACATCAGTTCAACATGCCAATTAAATGGTAGTGAACCTGTATCTTCTGGCTCGGATGTTCTTGTGGTCCAATAAAAGTTTGAATTTTGTATACTGATATATATCCCGTAAGCCACCTAAAGCAAAGTGATAGGACCCTGTTAAAGAAAATACTGAACTTTGAAGCCTCTAAGTTAGGGTTATTTATTTATTGATTAATTAATTGTTTGGTTGATGTACTTGTAGGCAAAATTCCCATGTTCTGCACTGTGGGGATAAATAAATTGAGAAAGAGGTTATAGTCTTCGATTGCTGACTGCTGACTAGCCATCCTAATCTCTCCTCAATTTGAGACATTATGAAGAGATTAAAAGCTTGAAGGTTATGAAAGGCCCTTGTGGGGTCCTCTGTGGAGACCAAGATGTCAATGTTGTAAAATAAGGGTGTGCAATTGGAAAAAAAGCGGAAGGTGGCTTGGTTAAACATGTAGCACAAATATACCCTTTCAGAAAATTGCTGTATTGAGAGCCCACGCTGCTGAGTAGAACACTGTATAAATCTAGAAACAAAGTAGACTTTTTGTTTGTTTGTTTCTTTGCCACCTACAAGGACAGTACTTCCCTGCCCCACCCCCAGCTTTACTGAGGTATAACTGACATATAACATTGTGTGAAAGCTGAGGGTATACGACTCGATTTGATACCTGTATATATTGCAAAATGATTACCATAATAAGGTTAATACTTCTATCACCTCGGATAATTTACCTTTTTGTGTGTGTGTGGTGAGGACATTTAAGATTTTACTCTCTTAGAAATTAACTATAGTCACAGTGCTATAAATGACAATCCTGGAACTTACACATTTTATAACTGGAAATTTTTACCCTTTGACGAACATCTCCCTGTTTTCCCCACCCTACAGCCCTTGGAAATCACCATTCTACTCTCCCTTTCTTAAGATTCCACATACAACGGAGATCATACAGTATTAGCCTTTGTCTGTGTTATTTCACTTGGCGTTGCGTTCTCCAAGGCCATCTCTGTGTTGCAAATGGCATGATTTTTTTTTTAATGGCTGAAATGTGGGGTGTGTGTGTGTGTGTGTGTGCGCGCGTGCATGTGTATACACACACATACATATTTGTATATATAATGTGATTAATTATTAATCTAACAATGAACACTTAAGTTGTTTCTGTGTCTTGACTGTTGTGTATAATGATGCAGTGAAAATGGGGATGCAGATCTCTCTTCAAGATAAAAATGTTGTTGCCTTCAGAAATACACCAAGAAGTGAGGTTGCTAGATCACATGGTAGTTGTATTTTTAAGTTTTTTAAGTTTCACCTCCATACTGTTTTCCATAGTGGCTGTATTTTTTACATTCCCACCAACAGTATATAAGAATTCCTTTTTCTTCATCCCTGCCAACACTTGTTACCTCTTATCTTTTTGATAATTAATAGGTATTAGATGTTACTTCATTGTGGTTGTGATTTTCCTTTCTAGGATGATTAGTGACTTTGAGCCTCTTTTTACGTACCTGTTGGCCATTTTTAGGTCTTCTTTGGAAAATACCTGTGCAGGTTTTGTGCCTGCTTTTTAACTGGATTTTTGTTTTAGTTGTGTGAGTCTCTTATACATTTTGAACTTAACTCCTTATCCAATATATAATTTGCAAATATTTTCTCCTATTCTGTAAGTTGCCTTTTCATTTTGTTGATTGCTACCATTGCTTTGCAAAAGCTTTTTAGTGTAATGTATTCCCATTTGCTTATTTTTGCTATTGGTGTCATATTCAAAATATCGTGAAGACCAATGTTAAGGAGGTTTTTTCATATGTTTTTTCTAGGAGTTTTATAGTTTTGTGTCTTAGGTTTATGTCTTTAGCCCATTTAAGTTAAGTTTTGTGAGTGGCATAAGACAGGAATCCATTTTCATTCGCTTAAGTGTGAATATCCACTTTTCCCAGGACTTTTTGTTGAAGACACTATGCTTTCTCCATTGAGTATTCTTTACTCCTTTGTTAAATACTCATTGACAGTGTTTGTCTGAGTTTATTTCTGGGCTTGCAATTCTATTGCAGTGGTCTGTATGTTTTTACGACAGTACCATTCAGTTTTATTATTTTTTTAACTTAAATCTTAGTTAACATACAGTGCAATATTGGTTTCAGGAATAGAATACAGTGATTCACCACTTATATACAACACCCAGTGCTCATCAGAACAAGTGCCCTCCTTAATACCCCTCACCCATCTAGCCCATCTCCCACCCAACTTCTCCCTCCATCAACTCTGTTTGTTCTCTGTCTTTAAGAGTGTCTTGTGGTTTATTTCCCTCTCTTCTCTTCCACTCACTTTCCCATATGTTCATCTGCTTTGTTTCTTAAATTCTACATATGAGTGAAATCATACGGTATTTGTCTTTCTCTGATTTATTTCACTTAGCGTAGTACATTCTGCCTCCATCCATGTCATTGCAAATGGCAATATTTCCACTCTTTTTGATGGCTCAGTATTATTCCTGTGTGTGTGTGTGTGTGTGTGTGTGTGTGTACACTATATATATACTATTTGGTATATACCAAGTGTGTGTGTGTGTGTGTGTGTGTGTGTGTGTGTGTATATCTCCAAACTATACAGAGAGCCCAAATGTCCATTGACTGATGGATATAGTATACATACTACCATCAGTATACCATGGATATATATACACATTACCATCAGTATACCATGTATATACTGTGTGTGTTTATGTGTGTGTATGTATGTGTATATATATGTATGTATACGTACATACACACACACAGACCTACCATCAGTCAGTGGACATTTGGGCTCTCTCCATAGTTTGGCTGTTGTTGATTATACTGCTGTAAACATTGAGGTGCATGTACACCTTTGATTCTGTATTTTTGTATCCTTTGGGTAAATAATAGTGCAATTGCTGGATTGTAGGGTAGTTCCATTTTTAGTTTTTTGAGGAGCCTCCATACTGTTCTCCAGAGTGTCTGCACCAGTTCCTACCAACAGTGCAAGAGAGTTCACCATTCTCCACATGTTTTCTTGGTTTCCATTTGTGTGGAATATCTTTTTCCATCCCTTCTCTTTGAAATTATTTGTCTTCTTGATGCTGAAGTGAGTGTCTAGGGGGCAGCATTTAGTTGAGTCTTCTTTTTTTATACCTTTACCCACTCTATACCTTTTGAATTACATTTAAAGTAATTATTGATAGGTAAGGACTTATTAATGGCATCTTAATGGTTTTCTGGCTAGTTTTGTAGTTCCTTCCTGTATAAATTAATGTTTTTCTACAGTCGTTGCTTTGATTCCCTTCTCTTTTTCTTTTTATGTTTTGTATAATTTTGTTTTGTGGTTACCATGAGGCTCACATAAAACATCTTAAAAATATAATAGTCGGGGCGCCTGGGTGGCGCAGTCGGTTAAGCGTCCGACTTCAGCCAGGTCGCGATCTCGCGGTCCGTGAGTTCGAGCCCCGCGTCGGGCTCTGGGCTGATGGCTCAGAGCCTGGAGCCTGTTTCCGATTCTGTGTCTCCCTCTCTCTCTGCCCCTCGCCCGTTCATGCTCTGTCTCTCTCTGTCCCAAAAATAAAAAATAAAAAAACGTTGAAAAAAAAAATATAATAGTCTATTTTACATTGATAATTTAACTTCAATTGTATACTAAAACTACCTTTTACTTTCCCCCCCACACATATCTTCATTTTTGAGGTCACAGTTTACCTCGTTTTATATTGTTTGTCCTAGGTTTTCATAAGTTATTTGTTATTAAATATTTAAGTTATTAACATTTAAGTTATTAACATGCTACCATAATTTAGTATTAGAAAATTATGAATTTGAGTATATATTTACCTATGCCAGTGCTTGTTTCATCTTGTGAACTCCACTCCTTGTTTGGAATTTTTTTATCACTGATTCATTTCTGGAGGACAACCTTACTAAGTAAGATATTCTTGGTTGATAGTTTTTTCCTTTTAGTATATTTAATGTATCATTCTACTCTCTTGTCTTACAAGGTTTCTGATAGCTTAAGGGTGGGTTCACTTGCATGTGATATTTTTTTGTTTCTGTTTTAAAAATTCGCCATATTTAATTTTAGACAGTTTTATTATAATGTAATTTGGAGAAGATCATTTAGGGTTGAAATTTTATGAAAACCTATGAGCTTCAAGAACTTGTATTTTCAAATGTTTCCCCAAATTGGAGGCATTCTCACCCATTATTTCTTTAATCTTTCTGCCCCTTTCTCCCTCTCTTCTCATTCTGAGACTCTAGTAAGATAGGTTTTTTTCACTCTTTGTCATTTTTTTTTGTCATTGTTCTCTCCTGTCTAGATAATTTCAAGTGATCTGTCTTCTACTTTGTGAATTATTTCTGATTGATCCAGTCTACTATTTATATTCTCTATTGCATTTTTCATTTTATATATCCTATTCTGTTCATTTCTTTCTTATGATTCCTATTTCTGGTAAACTTCTCACTTTGTTCATGTATTGCTTTTCTTTGTTGAATTATCTTTAATGTGTTACTTTGTAGTTCACTGAGTTTTCTTAAAACACGTACTTTTAATTCTTTATTGTGCAAATCATAGATCTTCATTTCTTTGTTGGTCAGTTACTGGAAAAATTATAGTTTTCCTTTGGTGGTATCATGTTTCCTTGATTTTTCGTGTCCTTGAAGTTGAAGTCTTCATACTTGAATATTCATCTCTTCTAATCTTTACTGACTGGCTTTGGGGAAGAAATTCCTCCTTTCAGTTATGTTAGGGAATTCTGAGGCTTTCTCCTGTCTTTCTTGTGAACACACCTGCTCTATACTTCTTGGTCCCTCTGAGGTGGGGGGATTTGGGTTTGTATATCTTCCTCTTGATCCTGCAAAACTAGAATGCTCTAGTCTGTGTCCTTTCTCCTCATGCTGCAGAGTTGGGCTGGCTCTCTGTGCTTGTCCAATTGTTATCTGAAAGGCTTACTTTCACTGCCAGCAGAGTGTGCGCAGGGGGACAGCCACAGGACAGAGGGTGTGCAGGGGCTGCACGTGGAGCACGAAGGGTGCCTCTGGGCCTGCTGGGGGGAATCCACAGGTGAAGTATCTTCAGCAACTCACTGGCGGGCTTCCTGGTGGATTCCACGAAGTGGTTATTAGGATCTGCGTCCTTTTGATGTGTTCCGTTCCGAGGCCTGGTTGCTGTTCTCCCATCGGTCCACTGCCCCCAACTTGTGCAGTATATGACTCAGTATTCTGGATGGTATAAGATTTGTGTCTCTTCTCAGTGTCCTACATAGCTGGGGAAGCTGGGTGCTCACTAACACACTCTCGCTTTCCCCTCTGGGAGAAATCACAGGGAAGTTCTCTCAGGACACTGAGCTGTGCCCCCTGGGCGGAGTGAGCTACGAAATTGAAACCGTTTGTCTTACCCTCTTCAGTGCATCCAGTATTTCATTTTTAGTGTTTTTCCAGTAGTGCTGGCATTTCTCAGTTGGACTCAGCTTCCACAAAGGCACTCTTGTTCATAGGCAATTGTCAAAATCCATGTTTTTTTTGGAGAGAGAATGCTAGAATGCTCTTATTCTGCCATGATGAGGATATCACTTACACATAATCAAAAGTTCTTAAAAAATCAGTACTGTCAATTTTATACAGAAAACAAGTTTCTTGGAAAATATCAACTGAAATTATGTCAGGAAGAAATATAAATTCATAGTATACTAGTAAGCATTACATAAGGTGAAGTATTTGCAAATCATCCTTGAAAAATGAAAAAGTCCAGTAGCTTCTAAGTCATTTTTTGGCAAGGATACGTGAAGGAATTATGCCAGTTAGTCAACTTATTCAGAAGAGAGTAGAAGGGAATACTACCCACCTTCTTTAATGAGGTTCTTGTTTGTATTCTTCATATGAAAGTGTTTCTTTGGAGCATGATTGCAGGTCAGAAAATTTCCACTTACCTCTTGGAAATGAAGCACATGACAGAGAACTAAAAACCTATGTCAAGTTAAATTCCAAGTGACTGGAAGACAGAAAAATCTGATACATTCCAATCTGTCTGCAAATTTTTTCAACAGCTACTGAAACCACAACCACTATAAGATGCTCTTTTTCATAAGGATCCTTTGTTATTGAGAAGAGCAGAAAGTGCTAAGGGGCATAGTGTTAGTGGCAGATGCCAAAAATTGGCAAGAAATATTTTCCCCCAGAAAATGAGGACCCTGTCCTGAGAAGGAAGAGTTGTGATTGGGACCTTACTTCGCTACAGAAGGCTTACATGGGGCAGGGGGTAAAAGACAGCTGAGTCAGTGAGTGCTGAGGAACAAAAGGTGGCAGAATTCAAAGTACAGGCAAAGATCCACCCAGTAAAATGAGTGGCTTACCTTGAGATACTGATTGTATTTCTTGGTGGCAGTGACTCATGAAGAAATCAAGGGGAGTAAAGATTTAATGGAAGAAGCCCACCTGAGAGATAAAGGAGGTATGGCTACACAGAGGTGTCATATTTTAAAGAAATGGCCAGTTTTCATAACAACAAAAAATTGAACCACTGAGCTATGTAGTCTCTTGCTTATAGCCACTTCACTAGTTCAGGAAAAATGGGTGCTGTTCAAATATGAGCAAAATCAGAGCAATATCTTTTTTTTTTTCCTTGTTTTTCCTTTTTTTTTTTTTTAATTTTTTTTAACGTTTATTTATTTTTGAGACAGAGAGAGACAGAGCATGCACAGGGGAGGGGCAGAGAGAGAGGCAGACACAGAATCAGAAGCAGGCTCCAGGCTCTGAGCCATCAGCCCAGAGCCCAACGCGGGGCTCGAACTCACGGACCGCGAGATCGTGACCTGGGCTGAAGTCGGACGCTTAACCGACTGCGCCACCCAGGCGCCCCAAAATCAGAGCAATATCAACAAAGAATTTAACACATTGTCTGTACATATCTAGTGCAAGGAAATAATTTGCAAATGAGAGCAACTGTTCCTACAGAAAAGTTTTTCCTAGGGAAAACCTACCGGAAAAATTTTCCCGGAAAGTTTAGCGGAATTATAAAAATCACTCTAGTAGGGATAATGAAATACTTGCAGGAAAGACCATAAGGCTAAGTATGAGAATTTCGAGATGGCCAGCAAATAGGAAGGGTGGCATGGCATATGTCAAATCTTGCTTAGGAACATGGAAGCAAGATTTTTTTTTTCTCTTTAATTTTTTTCCAAATTCACCTGTATATGAAATAGCAAAAGTCAGGTTGTAGAAATGGGTGGTTAAGCCATAGGGGAAGTAGAAATTAATGGAAAACCATCACAGCAAGGGTGTAAAGTAGAAATAGTGTCACTAACGCCATAGACATTACTTAATATTCATCTTTTATGATTTTAGAAAGTTAAACTGTAGGGGCACCTGGGTGGCTCAGTCGGTTAAACGTCCGGCTTCAGCTCAGGTCATGATCTGACAGTCTGTGAGTTCGAGCCCCGCTTCGGGCTCTGTGCTGACAGCTCAGAGCCTGGAGTCTGCTTTGGATTCTATGCCTCCCTCTCTCTCTGCCCCTCCCCTGCTCATGCTTTGTCTCTCTCTGTCTCAAAAATAAATAAAAGCATTAAAAAAAAAAGTTAAACTATAAATACAAGTGAACTTTCTTAACTAGGTAAAGGATATCTTAAAATCTCTAGCAAATATCTTATGTAGTGATACTTTAAAATAAAGCCTATAATTACCTACTATTCATCATTTTATTAGTGGTTTTAGTCAAAGCTTGAGAACAGAAGAAAGAAATGCAGGGCGTAAATACATCTAAATGACTTGTCATATTTACTTATGACTTTCCACATGGAAAATTCATCACCATTTATGGAGAACCAATAATAAAATTATTACTAGAGTTGGAAGAGTTAATGTCCAATAATCATTTTATTGAATTGTATACAGGAAGCAATTTGATATATAATTGAAAATAAAATCTTTAACAATAGGAAGAAAAAATGTGTGGTACTTAAATCTAACAAGATGTATAAAATTTATAAATAGAGTATCAAAATTGAAACTATATACATGTATATATTTATAGCTAATGTTGGTTTCTGCCTTTTGTCTTCATGTAGTATTCCCTCATCCTTCTATTTTTATTTTCAACAAATTAGTGGTCTTTATGACTGAGTTGGATGCGATAGGACAGATTAAGAAGACCAGGCACATCACCTTATAGCAAACGTCTTCCGCAATAATATCTAGAGTCTAGAAATTCAAACAGAATCCCTGTAACCTTCTAGAACATACTTAAAAATACCTCTATAATAAATGGAGAGAATATAAATGTGGGTTTTTTAAAGTTTAATATTTGGTCACTTTTGATAATTGAGTCATAATGGATGAATTATACTCTAATATAATTGGATACTAGAGATGATCTCAATCACCTTATTAAGTTTAAAAGTGTTGTGGGTTTTTTGCTCAGGCTAGTTTTCACGTTGCTTCATTCAGTAAAGCTACCCAGGCTTTTTGATGAAAGTATAGTATGTACTTTTTTCACTGTTATGGTAAAGTTAAAACTTCTTTAGTATTTAGTGTCATACCAAATCTTGTCACTGTTTCAGTCTATCAAAACACTGACGGTCTCTCTGAATTATAGTCAGTTGACAATAGCATGCCTTCATTTTTCTCTCCAGAATTACTGTTAGAAGCTAGTAATAATCATCATTACTATTGATTGAATTTTTCCTTCTTTGGGATATGTTTTATGTACTTATTCCTTACAATAACGATGAAAAGGAATTTACATTCTCCTCCTTGTACAAACAGGGAAACTAAGATTCAATAAACTCATTTTGCTAGCTCACATAGCTAGAAAATGATTAACTAGGACCTGATCCCACTTGTCTGACTTCAAGTTCTGTATTCTTACCACGTTGCGGGACATCTCATAATGTGGGCACATAACTCATGTTGGTTGTTTAAACCAGTGGATGTAGTGAGCCATTATGACTGCAGATAAATGCCTGAGAATATTTATATGGTGCATAAATGTTAAATACTCGAACAGTCAGTTTTCTTGCATCCCCTGCTACATCATGCAGATTTTGCATTTCTGCTTTGAATCCTTGGAAGCTAATTACCTTGGCATAGCAGAAAATAGTCTAACATTCACAAACACATACTTGAGAAGGAATTCTTGGCAAGCATGCATGCTCACCAATGGAAGCCTTTTAGAAGTCAGTAACAGGCTGCAGAGAACAAACATGTTTTCAAACAGTGTGTTTTAAAACTACTCTGATGATACAATGTTGAATTCAAAAAGCTCCTCTTGAAACTCCCCTTTTTCATTACTATAGAAATATACAAACTTGTGGTCTTTTCTTTAGCTACTGATGGCTTCTGGGAACTAATTTGAATCTTCTTTACCATTTTCTGCCTGATAGCCAGCACCTCCACTGCCAAACTTGACTCTTTATTTTTAAAAAAGGGCTATTTTGAAGGATTTGTTCATTTGTTCATTTCCAATCTTATCCAATTCTTAAGATACCCTTGCAAAGTTAAGAGTCTACCCAAAATGGCTAATCATGTATTCAGATTCTCAAACATTTGTCTATGCAAAATAACCACTATCCTGCTTTCCTTTGGGAAAGAGAATATGTATTTTGGTAATCTTGGCAAAATATTGTCATCCGATGTATAGAAACTCTGATGAAAGCTCTGGATTGCACAGGAAAGGAAAGCTCCTAAAATAAAAATAATGAATTAGATTAGAGCGGACCCCTCGTGTAATACCAAAGGTGCAGAATGTGAATAGAGAGAAAAAAGTTTGTTAAAGAAGCTCTCTGTCCATATAGCCAATTCTTAGTACAGAACAAGTCTGTGTACAGTGAGCACTTGTGTATTGAACCTCTGCAGAAGTACCTCCCAAGGGATTACTTAGTGTTACATATCTTTAGTTTGATGGACAATGTTCTATGTTCTATGGCTTGTGCTGTTTTTGTTGTTGTTGTTGTCTTTTTCATTATTATATTTACCTTATTGTATATGACTCACAGGTAGGCTAAGAATGAAGTTTTTGCAGGGGAAAAGAAGCTGTTCATGGTGTTTTAGAGGGCATGAGAGACAAAATTTGCAATTTCCTTATATAGAGAGAGATATGCAAATATTTATTTTTTTTTTTTAAATTTTTTTTTTCAACGTTTATTTATTTTTGGGACAGAGAGAGACAGAGCATGAACGGGGGAGGGGCAGAGAGAGAGAGAGGGAGACACAGAATCGGAAACAGGCTCCAGGCTCTGAGCCATCGGCCCAGAGCCTGATGCGGGGCTCGAACTCACGGACCGCGAGATCGTGACCTGGCTGAAGTCGGACGCTTAACCGACTGCGCCACCCAGGCGCCCCGATATGCAAATATTTAAAAAGTAAATATTAGAGCTTCTGATTCCGAATTGAAAAAAGTAGGGAAAGGAGTATTCATAAGTTCTTCCTGATCTTGAAAGAAAATGCTGTGAACTCCTGTTTGTACGTGATGATGATTGTTTATAGAGCAGAGTAAGTTCTGGTTCTGGTTTTACTCCGTTTTCCCTTCCTCCACGCCACAAAGGAAAAGCAATGATAGACAATAAGCATATACATTACCTGTTTTATGATGAGTTTAAAGTGGAATGGTTGAGTAAAATATTGAACTACACTGGTACATAACTTTAAGGAGTATAATATAGATCTATAGTTTATGGTTTTCAGAAATAAATGTTGACTTGGAATATCAAAATGAGTTAAAATGTTATGTTTTATAGCTCATAGCGCAGATCTTCTTGGCAACCTAAAGCTCTTTATAGATGGCTGTCATTTCAAAACAGAAATAGAAGTGTGATGAGTAGTTATATTGATTGCATATACAAAGAAAAATATCCTAAGAATTTGCAATTAAAAACATGAAAGATAAACATCATTTAAAAAAATCTAATAACCAGACTTTATTATCACAGTAAATCTTGGTAGGACAGAAGCTGTTTTGTGCCTTTTAACACTGATGCTCTGTATTATAAGATGATTCACATACCTTAATGTGTCTTCTGTCCCAAAGAAATTATATCAGTTTAATTATGTAAGTTTTGTGAAAAACTTAAGCTTGAAATTAATATAAATTATTACACAGTTTTCACATTCTTGAAGAGTTGTTTGGTGTCTGCACATTGTGTTGTATCAGTAGAAACAGATTTCTTATGTGCATTCAAAACTACAAAGCAGCTCTGACCTCAGAATGAGCGCATTTACAAATTTATTTGAATAAAATTATATAACTTCTAATATTATGCAGATACTGTCTCTGCGGTTTATTACTTTGTTCTCCTTACAAGTGAGAAGCAAATAAGTGCTGCTAATATTTTTTTTTTCCAGTGAAGCATCTGTTGTTTGAAGATGATTCTAAACATAAATAGTTTGAGTCATTTGAAGATGGGTATGTCTATTTGCAAATAGATAGTTTGTATATATAGTCCCATGTATACTTTTGTATTGGAGTTTTGGTAACAATGTAATGAAAAGAATTAATATATTTTTTGTGTATATTTTTCCTAATTTTCTATAATGAAGACTGACAATGCCTTCCATAACTCAAAAGAGTATCTTAAAACTACTCAGACATGGATGGACCTCCTTTTTCTTTCTTTTTCTTATTTTCTTCCTCCTCTTCCTCTTCCTCCTCCTTTTTTTTTTTTTTTTTTTTTGATGTTGTGTGGTTGCCTGAGTCTTTTGCTTATTATAAAGTCATAATTAAATAAGCTACACTATGAAGATCCAATACTTGGAATGACTGCCTAGTTTCTGTATTCCATTCCATGCTAATGGTATTCCACTCAGTAGTGGTTATAAGTAATATTTATTGAGACAGTGATCCTCAATGTAGGATTCCTTTCCATGAAATAAAATATTTAGTCTTAAGAAAAACTACACAGATGCTCTTTTCACAGAAATTTATGGCATTTCTAGGCCATGGCTTGGACTACTGCATTTTCTTTTCTTTTCTTTCTTTTTTTTGGGAAACTTACCTAATTTACATTTCATTCAATTTTAGAATAAATATTTATGTTTCAGTATATTCACCTCCTCTCTGTTAATTCATGTTTAGCCATTTATTGACCATTCAACAAGAGTTTGAAAGCCTACTATGTATTAAGAACTGTGAAGAACCATGTGGATATAAAATGATAGGACAAGGGGCACCTGGGTGGCACAGTCAGGTGAGCATCCAACTTCTGCTCGGGTTGTGATCTCATAGCTTGTGAGTTTGAGCCCCACATCGGGCTCTTTGCTGTCAACGCAGAGCCCAGTTCAGATCAGGTGTCCCCCTCTCTCTCTGCCCCTTCCCTGCTCATAGTCGTCCCCCACCCCCCTGCAAAATAAATAAATAAATAAATGAATAAATAAATAAATAAATGGACAAGATAAAAAAGATTAGGATATAGTTCTTGCCCCTAGAGACCTTACTTGTCTAATGATGGAGGAGAATCAACAGGATATAAATGCTCTGACTAAAATGTGTCCAAAATCTTGGTTTTCTAAGATGGTACTATTTTTTTTTTTTTTGGCTATCCAGGAAAATGTGGCATCCAAAATGCTTTCCAAAGGGACTACCAAGTTTTCTTTGATTATTGAACTGCAGCAAATATCTGAGTAGCTTTTTTACTGTTTCAGAACATTACCCTTTTTTTAAATTTTTATTTGAGAGAGAGAGAGAGAGCGAGAGCGCGAGAGCGCATACAGATGCTAGTGGGGGAAGGGCAAAGATAGAGGGAGAGAGAGAATCCCAAGCAGGTCCACACTGTCAGTGCGGAGCCCGACACAGGGGTCGAACCCATGAACTGTGAGATCATGACCTGAGCTGAAATCAAGAGTGGCTACTTACTTAACTGACTGAGCCACCCAGGCGCCACAAAGAGTGAGTGTTACTCTTTAGTCTCACTTTTGGCTTGAAGTCAGCCAATGCTCAAAAAAAAAAAAAAAAGCTTCCAATATTATATGAAAGTTTGGACACCTGAATGTACTGTTGATTATACTTTATTTTACTATATTATACTTGCATTCAGTTTTTTCCTTCCATTTCAGTGTCTGATCACTCCAGTTTGTTACTGTGTTTCATGGCTATTTTGATGTTAAAGAATTACAGAAGAGGAAAACTTTTGATACTAACAGATAGTCTGGCTTGTTAGATGAAGCGCCAACCAAAATATGGGTCTGTAGGCTATTCATCTATTGCTGAATATGAAATTAGATGGCTTTCAATTTAGTAAGTTGGTCAAATCTGCCTTCTCAGGTAACTATATTTCCATGGGGTATTAAGTATTCTTACGTATTACAAAAGGATCCTCTCTGACAGTTGTGAGTATTGTGGGTGATTGTGTGTGAGTATTATAAACCAAAGGAAAACAAACCATAGTGTGGGAGATGCAGGAGAGAAGCGTCAAAGGAAAAGACTTCAAAAGGGAAGGGCTGGAGAAGGTGCAAGGCCTTAGGACATGTTTACACAGCTGAACCAGGCTGAGGCTCATAAGGAACACCTAGAGCCATTAACATTTGTCCAGGGCTGGATCCACCTTCACACCTGACCCTTCCTAGTGTTATAGAAACCATTAACTCAAAATTCAACCTTGAAAAGCTAAACCATTAGACTGATTAACACACTTGCCTAGCTGACTTTATGCACGTAGTCTTTAGCAATTATCCTAATAAAAAGAAGCTTCATTCTGGAGTCGGGGCCTCATTCTGACTTGAGTATGAGGATCTTCACTTAACTGAACTTTGTTTGCGGACTCATCTTTTGTGAGTCTGGCAAAATATCCAGCAACACCACAGGATATTTATATGCCAAGTAAATCAAAACTTGACTTTTGCTTTTGGGTGACAAAAGTAGCTTAATGCAGGCCAGTGCTTCTATTTAAAATAATTTATAAAGCTAACTAAAATAAATGAATCATCTCTTTGATTCATGGAGAGCTACTTAGGTAATGAGAACTAAAGGGTCTCAGACTTTGATAAGGAAGGAACCTTGGACCAGTCATCCTGCCAGGGCAGCCCTGGCACCAAGCACCCTATGGACTTCACCTGGCACATGCCCATTCCAGCTCAGGCTGTCCCTCCAGGGGGCCTTCAGTGCAGAGGGCAGCCCAAGACTCCCTGTCTGCACCTGTTCCTGCTGGCCAGTCAAAGCCATCAGTCACGTGCAGTCTACAAAGTTCCTACAGGAGACCCTCCTTCAAAATTCAGAGAGATTCATAGTGCATAATTCATAAAAATAGATACAAAGTCAAGCAAAGTGAGAGGAGTATGTTTCAAACAAAAGAACAAGGTAAAACCTCAGAAAAAGAACTAAAACAAAATGCAGATGTACAATCCATCTGATAAAGAGTTTAAAGTAATACTCGTAAAGATGCACATCAAAGAAGAGGGAGTGAACTTAGAACTTCAACAAAGAGAAATATAAAAAAGAACCGGTCAGAACTGAAGAAAACAGTAGCTGAAATGAAAAATACACTAGAGGGAATAAAAAGCAGATTAGAGGCCAGAAGGGGGAGTGGCAGGATATATTTAAAGTGCTGAAAGGGAAAAACTTACTCTACCCAGCATGGTTGTCATTCAGAATTGAAAGAGATAAAGCACTTCCTAAGGTCATGGTCTCAGGGTTTGTGAGTTCGAGCCCTGCGTCGGACTCTATGCTGACAGCTCAGAGCCTGGAGCCTGATTCGGATTCTGTATCTCCCTCTCTCTGCCCCTCCCCTTCTCATGCTCTGTCTCTCTCTCTCAAAAATAAATATTAAAAAAAAAAAATTTAAAATAAGAGCTTCCTAGATAAGCAAAGGCTAAAGGAGCTCATCACCACTAAACAAGCCATGTGAAAAATGTTGAAGGGTTTCTTTAAGTGGAAAAGAAAAGGCCATAGCCAGAAATAAGAGCATATTATGAAAGAAAAATGTCACTTCTACAGGCAAATATACAGTCAAGACAATAAATGAACCACTTAAAAAGTTAGTTGAAGGTTAAAAGACAAAAATAGTAAAATCTATTACAACTACAACAACTAGTTAAGGGACACACAAAATAAAAATGTCAAGATGACAAAAACAAAACATGGAGAAGAGGGGAGTAAAGAAATTATCAGCTTAAAATAGACTGGTGTGTATATATGTATATATAATCTCAATGTATATGAAACTCATGGTAACCAAAAACCTACAACAGATACACTAAAATAAAAAGAATCAACGCATAACACTGAAGGAAACTTATCAGTTGATAAAGGAAGTGACCAAGAGAAGAAACAGAGAAGAACTACAGAAACAACCACAACACCATTAACAAAATGGCAGTAAGAACACACCTATCAATAATTACTTTAAATGTAAATAGACTACTCTAATCAAAAGACATAGGATAACAGAATGGATAAAAAACAAACAAACAAACAAACAAACAAACAAAAAACCAAGACCCATTTATATGCTGCCTACAGGAGACTCACTTCAGATCTAAAGACACAGAATGAAAATGAAGGATTAGAAAAAGATATGCCAATACTCCTATCAGACAAAATATACTTTAAAACAAAGACTGTAAAAAAGACTGTAAAAAAAGACAAAGAAGGGCATTACATAATGATAAAGGGGTCACTTCAAGAAGAGGATATAACAACTGTAAATATATATTCAGCACAGAGTCACTGAAATGTATAATGCAAATATTATCAGACATAATAGAAATTGACAGTAATATGATACTAAGGGACTTTAATGCCCCACCTATATCAATGGATAGGTCATCTCGATAGAAAATCAATAAGGAAACTTTGGCCTTGATTGACAGACCAGAAGGGCTTAATAGACATGTACAGAATATTTCATCTAAAAACTACAGAATACATGTTCTTTTCAAGTACACACAGAACAGTCTCCAGATCACATTAGGCCACAAAAGAGGTATAAAATTCAAAAAATGAAATCATCAGGTATTATTTTTGACCACAATGGGATGTCTAGAAGTTAGTTACAAGAAGAAAACTGAAAAAAACACAACACATGGACACTAAATGATGAAGAAATCAAAGAGGAAATAAAATCACACCATGAGACAAATGGAAACAAAGCTTTTCAAAACCTACTGGAAGCACCAAAAGCCACTGTAAGAGGGAAATTCATGCCACCACAGGCCTATTTAAGAAACAAGAAGAATCTGAAACATTCTTAACTTTAAACCTAAAAGAACTGAAAAAGACGAGCAAACAAAGCACAATGTTAGTGGAAGGAAGGAAATGATGAACAGAGTGGATTAAATGAAATAAAGATTTAAAAACTACAGAAAATATCAATGACACTGAAAAGTAAATAAAACTAGGGGCAACTGGGTGGTTCAGTTGGTTGAACATCAACTCTTGGTTTCAGCTCAGGTCGTGATCTCACGGTTTCATGAGTTTGAGCCCCATGTTTGACTCCACTGACAGTGCAGAACCTGCTTGGGATTCTCTCCATCTCTCTCTCCTGCCCCTCCCCGGCTTGCTCTCTCTCTCTCAAAATAAATAAAGCATAAAAATAAAATTAAAAAAAAAACTAAAAGGGTCTTTGAGAAGATCAACAAAATTGATAAACCTTTATTTAGACTCAAAGAATAAGAGATTGACCAAATAAATCAGAAATAAAAGAGAAGTTGTAACTGACACCACAAAAGTACAAATGATCATAAGAGATTACTACACACAATCATATGCTAATAAACTGAACAATTTATAAGAAATGGATAAATTCCTAGAAATTCCATCAGTCTTTGAAGACTGAATCATGAAGAAATGGTAAATCTGAATAGATGGATTACAAATAATGAAATTGAAGTAGTAATTTTAAAACTCTCAAAAAACAAAACTCGAGGACCAGATGGCTTCACAGGTGAATTCTACCCAAATATTTAAAGAAGAGTTAGGACCTGTGCTTCTCAAATTATTCCAAAAAATTGAAGAGCAAGGAAAGCCTCCAAATTCATTCTGTGAGGGCAGCATTACCATGATACTGAAACCAGACAAAGACACTCCAAAAAAAAGGAAACTATAGGTTGTCTCTCATGAATATAGATGCAAAAATCCTCAATGAAAATTAGCAAACCAAGTTCAACAATACATTTAAAAGTGTTATACATCACAGTTGGAAGTGTGAGTTATGCAGGGAAGCAAGGATGGTCAACATATGCAAAACAGTTAATGTGATATTTATAACACATTCACAAGAGAAAGGGTGAAGCTCATGTGGTCATCTCAGTAGATGCAGAAAAAGCACTTTAAAGGGCAACATTCTTTCATGATAAAAACTCAGCAAAGTTGGTTTAAAGGGAACATATTTCAACATAATAAAGTCTATATATGACAAACCCACAGCTAACATCATACTTAGTAGTAAAAACATGAAAGATTTTTCCTTGAAGATGACAAAGAAGACAGAGATACCACTCTTGCCACTTTCATTCAGTGAAGTATTGGAAATGCTAGCCACAGCAATTAGCCAAGATAAATAAAAGTAAAGAAGAAATAAAACTATCATTTGCAGTTGATACAATACTGTATGCAGAAAACCTTAAAGCATCCACCAAAAAACTGTTAGAACTAATGAATGAATTCAATAAAGTCCTAGGATAAAGTTAGTGTACAGAAATTGTCCTATTTCCATACACTAATAATGAGCTACAGAAATAGAAATTAAGAAAAAAAATCCCATTTATAATTGCATTAGAGTGAATAAAATACCTAGGATAAAGATTAACCAACATGGTAATTCTGAGGACTATTTAAGATGTTGATGAAGGAATTGTGGAAGACACAAATAAATGTAAAGATATTCTGTGCTTATTGAATAGAAGAATTAATTTTTCTAAGATGCCCATACTTACCCAAAGCAGTCTACACAGTGCAATTCCTATGAAAATACCAATGGCATTTTTCACAGAACTAGAACAAAGCGTCCTAAAATTTCTATTGAATCACAAAACACCATGAATAACGAAGATATTGGCATAAAAACAGGTGCATAAACCAGTGGAATAGAACACAGAGCCCAGTAAATAATCCACACATAAATGGTCAATTAACCTATGTATGAAGGAGGCAAGAACATACAGTGGGGAAAAGACAGTCTCTTCAGCAAGTGGTCTGGGAAAACTGGGCAGCTACACACAAAAGAATGAAACTGGAAGACGTTCTTACACCATATACAAAAATAAACTCAAAATGGATTGAAAACTTCAATGTAAGATCTGAAACCATAAAACTCATAGAAGAAATCATAGGCAGTAAGGTGTTGGACATCAGTCTGAGCAATTTTTTTGGATCTGTCTTTTCAAGCAAGGGAAGCAAAATAAACAATTAAAATTAAAATAAAGAAATGGGATTTCATCCTTTTTTCTGCACAGCAAAGGAAACTAGTAGCAAAATAAGGCAGCCTACTGAATGGGAGAAGTTATTTGCTAGTCATTTACCTGATAAGGGCTTAATATCCTAAATATATGATGATCTTACACAAGTTAGTATCAAGAAAACAATCCAATTAAAAAATGGGTGGAGGACTTGAATAAACATTTTTACAAAGAAGATAGATTGTGAACTACAATAAATTAAAAGATACAGATTGTCAACAGCACATTCAACAATGTTCAACATCACTAATCGAAGAAATGCAAATCAGAACCATAATGAGTTATCAGCTCACACCTGTCAGATTGGCTATTATCAAAAAGACAAAAAGTAACAAGTGTCGATGAGGACACGAAGAAAAGGAAACCCTCATATAGTGCTGGTGGGAATGCAAATTGGTATGGTCTCTATGGAAAACAGTATGGATATTCCTCCAAAATTTAAATATAGAAATACCAGATGATTCAGCAATCACACTTCTGAGTATTTATCCAGTGAGAAAGAAAACACTAACTTGCAAAGATCTATATACACTTGTATGTGCATTGTGGCATAATTTACAATAGCCAAGATATTTAAGCAGCCTAAACAGATGAATGGATGAGGAAGATGTGGTGTGTGTATATATACTGGAATGTATGTTTATTATGTATATATAATATGTGTATATATATAATATATATATAATATGGATGTATACATTATACGTGTATGTAAACATATATGTAATGGAATGTATATATAAATACTGGAGTATTACTCAGTAGATGCATCTCTTTGTTTATCACAACGTTCTTTAAAATAGCAAAGATATGGAAGTAACCTAAATGCCCATTAATAGATATGTGGATAAAAAAGAAGTGGTGTATATATTCAAGGGAATATTACTTAGTCATAAAAAGAATGAAATCGCACCCTTTGTGACAAAATGGATGGGCCTGGAGGCTATTATGCTGAATAAGTCAGAGAGAAAAGTACCATATGATTTTGCTTATATGTGGAATCTAAAAACCAAAACAAATGAACAGGCAAAACAGATACAGACTGGCAGATACAGGAAACAAACCGGTTCCTAGAGGGAGATGCCGGGTGACATGCATACTAAATCAGGGGGATTAAGAGGTTAAAACATCCAGTTATTGAGTTAGTCATGAGGATGTAGTGGACAATATGGGGAATACAGTAAGCAAAATTGTAATGACTTTGTATCTTGACTGATGGTAACTAGATTTAGTTAGGATCACTTCGTAATGTATACAAATATTGTATTACTCTGATGTACACTTGAAATTAATAGGAATTGTATGTCAATTATACTTTTTAAAAATGACGCCTAGTAGAATTCATTTGGCTTCTGCAGCCGCTTTTATACTGGAGCCAGTTGCTGATTTGGGCAAGAATTGAAAATCCAGTCCAGGTCCCAGCAAAGGGGTACTGTAGAGAAACGGAAAAATAAGCACATCTTTTGGTACAAATTTCATTATTCTCAAGCACATTCCGGTTGTTTGCTGATGGAGAGTGGCTGAAAGCCCTAAGCATCAAGTCTCAAAAGTAGAGTATTTTTCACTCTTGTGTTTAAAACGGATGTGGGAGCCACCTGTCTTTGAAAATCCTGTCTGAGTTCAGTCAAGAGAGATGGTGCTTTATCAGGGCCATTACCCATGACTCAGTCATTACATTCCCTGATTGGATTAAGGCGATTACACTTTACTAATAAATTTGACAGTATTAAAACAGAAATTAGACCATTTTATCCATTCATCAGTTGATGGACACTTGGGCTGTTTCCATTAATTGACTATTGTAGATAATGCTACTCTAAACATTAGGGTGCATATATCCCTTTGATTTAGTATTTTTGTATTCTTTGGGTGAATACCTAGTAGTGCAATTGCTGGATTGTAGGGTAGTTCTCTTTTAAATTGGAGGAACCTCTATACTGCCATACTGTTTTCCAGAGTGGCTGCACCAGTTTACATTCCCAGCAACAGTGCACGAGGTTCCCCTTTCTCCACATCTTCGCTGATACCTATTGTTTCTGATGATGTTGATTTTAGCCATTCTGACAAGTGTGAGGTGATACTCATTGTAGTTTTGATTTGTATTTCCCTGATGATCAGTGATGCTGGACATCTTTTCTTATGTCTGTTGGCCATCTGTATGTCTTCTTGAGAAAAATGTCTATTCAAGTCCTCTGCCCATGTTTTAATTATTCATTTGGGGGGTGTTGCATTTGATAAGTTCTTTATATATTTTGGATTCCAACCCTTTATCAGATGTGTCATTTGCAAATATCTTCTCCAGTTCCATAGTTGCCTTTAGGTTTGTTGATTGTTTCCTTTGCTGTGCACAAGCTTTGTATTTTGATGAAGTCCCAATAGTTTATTTTTGCTTTTGTTTCCCTTACCTCAGAAGTATCTAGCAAGAAGTTACTGCGGCCGCTGTCAAAGAGGTTGCTGCCTATGTTCGCCACTTGAATTTTGATGGTTTCCTGTCTCACATTTAGGTCTTTAATCCATTTTGAATTTATTTTTGTGTATGTTGTAAGAAAGTGGTCCACTTTGAATCTTTGGTATGTGCTGTCTAGCTTTTCCAACATCATTTGTTGAATGTTTTTTCCTGCTTTGTTAAAGATTAATTGACCATACAGTTGTGGGTTCATTTCTGGGTTTTCTATTTTGTTCTTTTGATCAGTACCATACTGTTTTGATCACTATAGCTTTGCACTATAAATTGAAGTCTGGAATTGTGGTGCCCCCAGCTTTACTTTTCTTTTTCAAGTTGATTTGGCTATCTGGGGTATTTTGTGATTCCATACACATTTAGGATTGTTTGTTTTAGCTCTGTGAAAAGTGCTGGTGGTATTTTGATAGGGATTGCGTTAAATGTGTAGATTGCTGTGGATAATAGAGATAATATAGACACTTTAACGATATTTGTTCTTCCAATCCAATCCATGAGCATGAAATGTCTGTTTCTTTGTTTCATCTTTGATGTCTTTCAAGAGTGTTTCATAGTTTTCAGAGGCTACAGGTCTTTAACCTCTTTGATTAGATTTATTCCTAGTTATCTTCTATCTTATTTGGTGCAGTTGTAAATGTCTTTCTGCTGCTTCATTATTGGTGTATAGAAATGTGCCAGGTTTCTGTACGTTGATTTTGTATTCTCCAAATTTGTGTATCAGTTCTAGCGATTTTTTTTGGTTGAATCTTTTGGGTTTTCTACGTACAGTATCATGTCATATGCAAATAATGAATGTTTGACCTCTTCTTTGCCAGTTTGGGTGCCTTTTATTTATTTTTGTTGTCTAATTGTTGTAGGTAGGAATTCCAGTACTATGTTAAATAACAGTGGTGAGAGTGGACATCCCTGTTGTGTTTAACTTCTATATATTTGTGGTCTTTCCAGATCTTTTCTTTTGGTTAACTTCTGATTTCATAGCTTTTCCTTAGGAAAAGCTCTCAGTTTCTCCCCACTGAAAATTAATATTAGCTGCAGGTTTTTCACATATGGACTCTATTATGTTGAGGTATGTTCTTGCTAAACCTACTTTGTTGAGAGTTTTTATTATGAATCGATTTGTACTTTGTCAAATGCTTTTTGTGTATCTAAATGATCATATGGTTCTTATTTCTTTTATTAATGTTGATTGATTTGAGAATAAATGAGCTTTTAAGTATTGCTGGATTCTCTTGGCTATCATTTATTAAAAATTGATGTGTTTCTGTTCATCAGAGTTATTGGTCTGTAGTTCCCTTTTTTACTGTAGTCTTTATCTGCTTTTGGTATCAGGGTAACGTTAGGCTCATAGATGACTTTGAAAGGTATCCTTTCTTTTCTATTTTTTTGGAATAATTTAAGAAGAATGATATTAATTCTTCTTTTTTTTTTTTCAAGGTTTATTTATTTTTGGGACAGAGACAGACAGAGCATGAACGGGGGAGGGGCAGAGAGAGAGGGAGACACAGAATCGGAAACAGGCTCCAGGCTCTGAGCCATTAGCCCAGAGCCCGACGCGGGGCTCGAACTCACGGACCGCGAGATCGTGACCTGGCTGAAGTCGGACGCTTAACCGACTGCGCCACCCAGGCGCCCCTGTTCTTCTTTAAATGTATGGTGGAATTCACCTGAGAAGCCATCTGGTCCCGGTCATTAGTTTGTTGGGAATTTTTTGATTACTGATTCAGTTTCTTTGCAAGTTATTGATCTGTTCCAATTTTCTCTTTATTCCTGTTTGTTTTGGTCATTTATGTTTCTAGGAACTTATCCATTTCTTCCATGTTGTCCAATTTGTTGGCATATAGTTTTTCATAATACTCTTATATGGTGTTGGTTGTTATTTCTCCTCTCTCATTTATGATTTTATTTATTTGGTTCCTTTCTCTCTTTGGTAAGTCTGGCTGGAGGTTTACCAGTTTTATTGATTTTTTTTTTTTTCAAAGAACCAACTCCTGGTTTCATTGACCTGTTCTATTGTTTTTTTTGTTTTGTTTGTTTTTAGTTTCTAGATAGTTATTTCTGCTCTGATCTTTATTATTTCCTTCCTTTCGCTGGCTTTAGGCTTCTTTTATTATATTTTTTTCCTAACTCCTGTAGGTATAAGGTTAGGTTCTTTGAGATTTTTCTTGCTTCTTAGGGTAGGCCTGTATTGCTATATATTTGCCTCTTAGGGCCACTTTGTTACATCTCAAAGGTTTTGGACTTTTGTGGGTTCCCCCCCTTTCATTTGTTTCCTTGTATTTTTAAAAATTTCTTCTCTGATTTCCTAGTTGACCATTCATTGTTTAGTAGCCTGTTTTTTAACTTCTATATATTTGTGGTCTTTCCAGATATTTTCTTTTGGTTAACTTCTGATTTCATAGCGTTGTGGTCAGAAAAGTTGCATGGTATGATTTCAGGTTTTTGTATTTATGGAAGCCTGATTTGTGACCTAATCTGTGTTCTACTCTGGTGAATGTCCCATTTGTACTTGAATGTGTATTCTGCTGTTTTAGGATGGAATGTTATGAATATATCTGTTATGTCCATCTAGTCCAGTGTGTCATTCAAAGCCATTGGTTCCTTGTGTATTTTCTGTTTAGATGATGTATTAATTTAAATGGTGTGTTAAACTCCCCTACTTTTATTGCCTTACTGTCGATTACTTCCTTTTATGTTTGTTACTGTTTTATATACATGGGTGCTCCCATGCTGAACACGTACGTATTTACAATTATTATATATTTTTGTTGGATTGTCCCCTTTATTGTGATGTAGTGCCCTTTGTCTCTTAGTACTGTCTTTGTTTCAAAGCATATTTTATCTGATAAAAGTATTGCTACTCTAGCTTTATTTTGACCTCCATTTGTGTGATAACTGTTTCTCCATACCCTCACTTTCAGTATGTAGGTGTCTTTAGGTCTAAAATGATTCTCTTGTAGGTAGCATATAGATGGATCTATATGTGTATCTATAGTGTTTTTTTTTTTAACCCGTCGTGACACCTTATATGTTTTGATTGGAGTGTTTAGTCCATTTACATTCAAAGTAATGATAAGTGTTTATTGCCATCTTAATACTTGTTTTGTTGTTTCTGGAGATTTCTGTGACCCTCTCTTGTTTCTGTCACTTTTGGTCTTTCCTTTCCACTCTGAGTCCCCTTTAATATTACTTGCAGGGCTGATTTAGTGATCATGAACTCCTTTAGTTTTTGTCTGTGAAACTCTTTATCTCTCCTTCTAAACTTAATGACAGCCTTGCTGAATAGAGTATACTTGGCCATAGATTTTTCCCACTCAGCACTTTGAGTGTATATACCATGCCACTTCCTTCTGGCATGCCAAATTTCTGTTGAGAAATCTTCAGCAGTCTTACCTTGTAAGTTAAGGACTTCTTTTCTCTTGTTTGTTTTAAGACTTTTTCTATACCAGTATATTTTGCAAATTTAATTACAATATGTCTTGGTATTGGCCTCCATTTATTGAGTTTGATTGGAGTTCTCTGTGCCTCCTGAATCTGGATGTCTGTTTCATTCTCCAGATTAGGGAGGTTTTCTGCTGTTATTTCTTGAAATAAATTTTCTGGCCCCCTTTCTCTCTCTTCTTCTGGGACTCCTATAATACGAATGTTATTACATTTGATGGAGTCACTGAGTTCCCTAAGTCTGTTCTCATGTTCCATAATTCTTCTTTCTCTCTTTTGTTCACCCTTATTTTCCATCATTTTATCTTCTAGTTCACTAATTTGTTCCTCCACTTCTTCCAGCCTGCTGTTCATTGCATCAAGCCTGTTTCCAATCTTGGTCATCACATTTTTCATCTCTCAGGGATTCTTTTTTTAACTCTTTTATCTCTATGGTAAGGGTCTCCCTGATACCTTTTATTCTTTTCTTAAGCCCAGTGAGTTGCTTTAAATTCTCCATCAGGCACATTACTTATATCTGTTTTGCTTAGCTCTCTGGCTGTCGCCTTATCTTGTCCTTTCCTTTGGGATAAATTCCTCTGTCTTGGCACTTTGGTCTAAGTCTCTGCCTTCATCTGTGTATTAGAAAAGCCCGTTATGTTTTCTGCTGTTCACCATAATGGCCTTATGAAGAGGAGATCATATAGCACTTTAAGGAGTGTCTCTGGTGTGTGGTGCGTGCACTCTGCTGTTGTATTGTGGCTGCTCTAGCCTTCAGGCTGGTCGTCTGCAGGGGCTCTCCTCGCCTGCTGTGGGCAGTGGTTGGTCCTTGGCCTAGATGTGGCAAGTTTTAACTCTGGTGAAATGAGACCGGATGCCACCCTACCAGAACTGAAGCCCTGCAGAACTCTGTTTGGGGGACGTGGCGTGAGCAGGGATTTGTGCTGGTCTGGGGGAGGGGGCCCGCTCCGTTGGAACTGAGACAAGCTTGACCGAGAAAGGCAGTCCCACCAGACGCAGGGGTGTGGGGCTTGGTGTAAGCAGGGGAAGCAGTCAGTATCAGAGCTGCGCTGCTTCCAGCAGGTGGTGTGTGTTTATGCTGAGTGGTGATGGAGGAAAATGGCTCCAGCCAGGTTGTTTGCCTGCCTTCTCTCCAGGAACAGGAGACCTCTATCTCAGCCAAGTCCTCTGACCTTTACAGCTCTAGGCTTTAGGTCTCACTGTTGCAAGAACTCAGGAAATTCAGTCCCTCTTGTTTTCTAAGCTAATGACTTTGGAAAACCATCCTCCTTGTTTTTTCCCCCTTTCCACGCTTGCTTACCCTCCCTCCCTCCCTTTCTTCCTCCATCCCCTTCTCTCTCTCTCTCTCGCTCTCTCACTCTTTCCTTCAGTATGACCTCTTCTCTCCCTTTAGTTGTGGAGTTCTGTCAGTCTTCAGGTCAATTTTTGGGGTATTCATGATGCTCTGATAGTTAATCTAGTCATGTTCATGGGACGAGAAGAGCCTAGAGTCATCCTCCTCCACTGCCTTCTTCTCTGAGTTGAGGTCTGTATATTTAAATGGGTTAAAAACATTCTTCATCTTCACTATTTTATAATATATATAATTGCCTTCAACTATGAATCTAGGTGGTTAATAACCTATGCTTTGGACTGTCTTTGGTTAGGACATATCAGATTGCCACTATGCCAGATGCTTTATATATGTTATTGAATTTAATTATTAACATTTTTTAGCATGATTTTTATGCCTATTTTATAGATAAATATGAGAAGCCAGAAAACAAATAACTTACCCAAAGTCCCACAGTTAGTAAGTGAAAATCATGCCAATGGGTGAACTGATACATGATTTTTTAAATTTAGTTTCATGACCATTATATTTTTAAAATTCAGTATTCTGATACTCTTTAACTCACATATACACTGTTTTTCAGTGTATAGTCTTTGCTATGACTTCTGGCCAGATGTGGAATCATATCCGTGGACCTCCGTATGCTCATAAGAACCCACACAATGGACAAGTGGTAAGTGTGTGTTCTAAGCATCCACATTTTGCACTTTAATCTTGTTTATATAGGAATCAGAAATTATGTTTACTATTTAGTGAGAAAGGATTTTGTTTGTAAATTATAAGTTTGTTCTTTCTCTTCTAATACTACCTCTGCTATATACATACACACATATACAATATATTGTTTTTGGGATGAGGACTGCTTTGCTGTTTAAGAAAATTAATGTACTGGGCCACCTGGGTGGTTCAGTTAGTTAAGCATCCGACTCAGTTTCAGCTCAGGTCATGACCTAACGGTTTTGTGAGTTCAAGCCCCACATCAGGCTCTGTGCTGATGGTGCAGAGCCTGCTTGGGATTCTCTCTGCCCCTCTCCTACTCCTGCTGTCGCTCTCTCTCTCAAAGTGAATAAACTTAAAAAAGAAAAAAAAAATGAATGTTCCTACCATATCGAATAGACATTCATAACTTACTTTTTCAACTTTACGTATTGCTCCGGTAATAATATGTAATGCCTGCAGAGGAAATAGGAACAGTTTGTAGTCACTGTCCTATCAGTGGTAAATTTAATTTAGTTCAGAAGAGAGTAATTAAAACATCATTATGAACTCTGGTAGTCCTTGTATTAGAATGCTAACAATTGTTTGCTACAAAATTAAAAGTGACATTAATGAAATCAGTAGCAAAGTTAACATTAGTAACTACTACTGAATTTACTTATTTTGTTGCTTTCCTTTTTTAGGGTATTGTTTTCAGGAGTATTATTTCGGGGTTTTTTTTTTTTTTGGTGAATGGGATATATTGTAATAGATCAACTATCTTTGGGGCTTAGTATTTATTAGGTTGGCGATGATTAACTGTTTAAAAATGTAATTTTTTCTGTAACTTTTTCATTTGGAAAACATACGGATTCTGAGAAAATAACGTCATGACAACCCTCATATACCCATGGCCAAACAATTACTAGCTCATAACCAATCCTTGTTTCATCTAGTCCCCTGCTCCATTCTCTTTACCTGCTGTTAGATTCTTTTGAAAGAAGTGCTCAATGTCAGTTCATTTCATACAGAAATACTATAGTAAGCATCCCTAAAAGATAAGGCCTTTGAAAATCATAACCATGTTACTGCAATCACCTAGGATAATAAATTCTTAATTTCTAAAATTGTGGTTCTGAATAAAATTTTCATATGGCAATATAGTTATAAATTCTCTATAAGTATAGATTATAACATAACTTTATGAGATTTATTCTTCACTGCTCACAATACTTGAAATATGTTTAATATTAAAGCCAACAAGTTACTTATTTCTTCTTCCTACATTGTGACTTTCTTTAAATTTCTTTGTGTAACTCTGTAATACAAGGATATAATTCACTTTATTCAATTGCCTGTTCCTTGACTGCCCAGTCAGGTTTTAAGGACTGGTTGCTAATTGCCAGATTAGATACTACATAATAATCAATTTGTCCTCATATTTTTGTGAACGTACTTAGATTTCTCCTAAAGATGGCAATGATACAGAGTCAGAGTTAGTTTCTTTGGATGCTCAGCTGCCATCGTCATTTAGACATGGGTTTTGCTATGTGTATGTTTTTGAAATCTGTCACTACTTAGAAGAATTGAATGTTTTTAATATTCAAATTGAATTATTTTAAAGAAAAATAATTGGAAATATTTTTCAAGCAAGTCTTTCTGACCATCCTGTTGGAAAGTGTAGTCCTTTCCTCTCTTTCTCCCCAGTGCCCGCACTATCTCCCTTTTCTGTTTTATTTTTTTCTTCATAGCACTTTATCATCTTCTAACATGCTGTGTTATCTACTTATTTTGTATTATTTTTGTGCGTGTCTGACTTTTGTCATGATACCAGTAAGATATAAGCACCTGACAGCATGACTTTCTATCGGTTTTTGTCACTGATATTTTCGTATTACATAAAGAACGTCCTGACACAAAGATTTGCTCACTGTTATGTTCATGATACCTAAACATGTAAATTTAGGAAATCTTCTAAGTTTATCATTACTGTCTTTTAACATTCTTTTAAAAGAATATTCCTTAGGTTGAAAGCATCAAGCATTGCTTTTTATATTGTTCGATTTGTTCAAGTATATGGAAAATTAATCAACATTCCTATGAAATGTGGTAACTTCTCTACTCTTCAGAGGTTTTAGCTAGGGTCCCTATAATAAAATACAGAATTATAAGAGAAAATCACATTTATTAACATGTATACTGCCTGCATACATAGGAGGTACTTGGAAAAATTTGTAAACACACAGAGATAACTTAATGTACATGCTCAAATACCATCGTTAGTTAAAGAGAGACAGAAATGTGTGGAGAGGAGGCCACTTTTGTGCAGGTGACCAGGAAAAGTAAGATGTATTACTCAGATTTAAGTCACAGGTGCCTTCCTTCCATTCATAAGGCTCTAAAGTTGTCTCCAGAAATTTACCTTTGTCCTTCGTGGTAAGGGGGGAGGAGGGACACCTTTGTAGATGTATATGCTGCTTTTAGCCAGATTGGGGAGGGCAGAATGCTTTTGTTGTATCTGCTTGTTGGTTGCCTTCAGCTCAAAATAATCCTTATGAAGGGGGAGTATGGGGCAAGCTGGGGGCAAAATATGGGCTGACACACTGCCTCATCCCCAGGTGGAATATGTGTGATATTCCTAGGACACCCCTGGCTACCCAAGAACAAAGGAACGGGGTTTAAGTGCTTGGCCATGATAATGCGAGAGACTAAGGCAAATGAAAAACTAAATTCCCTTACTACCTGTAGCCCATTGAGAAGTCCTTGAAACTGGCAGAGTGACCTCCCTCTAGGAGCTAGCTACCTCGATGATGACACTTTGTCAGTGGCAAAAGAGAACCTTAGTTTAACATTGTCCCAACCTGGAGGATCCTGTAAGTCTACTTCATTTTTCTCACTGCCCCAAGATATATGCTGGCAATCAGACTCCAGGCTTATGCTCCGCCTCCATATACATCTGAAGGGTCTCATGAATGAGGTTTTATTAAACGGTGATAAATGGTGTTTCCCTAGCAACAGCTAGCCCCTCAAGGTCCTGGAAACTTGGCGTCCAAAATTTCTTAGAGAATAACTCTATCCCTGACCTCCTTCCAACCAACCTGAGGGTGTATAATGAGTTACCCATCACAACCCTAAGGGTTGTGTACAACCAGGAAGAGTACAGCTCTTCTGCCCATGAGTCCTGCCCCCATGCTTTAATAAAATTACCTTTTTGCACCAAAGACATCTTCCAGAATTCTTTCTTGGCCGTCGGCTCTGCACCACCCCACCATGTTCCCAAAACTTCATCATTGACACCAGTGGCATATTTTGAAGTGTCATATTCTGCTACCCTTCATTCTTACTGTAATCTCTATTAATATTTCAACTACTGCTTTTCTAATACATGTAGTTTACTGTAGTTTATATGTAGTTAATACAAAACATGTAGTTCATTATTCCATGTAGTTTACTGGAGTAAGCTTCTAAAATGTTTGTGCTAATAGCGGTGATGACGGTGGATATGACCTGTTGCTTACTCAGTGCATGTGAAGCACTACACTTCATAGCTGAATATTTAGGGCTACCAGATGAATATTCCTGAAACATAACTTGTTATAGGTATAATATTAATATGTGTATGGAACTGAGTTACCAGTTCAAGAGCCTCTCCATTTCCTGACCCTTATAATTCTGGTTTTTTACCTGGATAACTCTGCTTTGCAAAAAAACTCAGTATTCGCATATTTGCACTGTTGCTTGTTTCCTAAATATATGCTTTATTTTGCTGTTTCCATTCCTGGAGCATTCTCTGTATCTATCAAATCTCACCTGATTTGCCATCCTGCTGAGATGTGTTAGTTCTTAATTACATTGGAAGTGCTCCCTACTTTCTTTATATATTTATTAACATGTAGTTAGTCCACTTATGTATCTATGCATTTTTAGTATAATAATTTTTTAATGATTCATATATCCTATTTTCTACTTTATTGTTTTATGTTTCAAGTTTTTATTGAAATTCCAGTTAATTAACATATAGTGTAATACTAGTTTCAGGACTAAAGTGATTCATCACTTACATATAATACCCAGTGTCCATGATAACAAGTACCCTCCTTAATGCCCGTCACCCATCTAGCCAATCCCCCCACCTACCTCCCCTTCGGCAACCCTCAGTTTGTTTTCTGTAGTTAAGAGTCTATTTTGTGGTTTGCCTCCCTCTTCCCCCCACCCCATGTTCAACTGTTTTGTTTCTTAAATTCTACATTTGAGTAAAATTATATATTTGTCTTTCTCTGACATATATCCCATTTTAGTCAAGCCCTTAGACATACAGAGTTTCTCCTAAGCTATTTTTTATCTTTACAACTTGCCTTTAGCTTGTTCTCAATAAATGTTTTATTAAATGATTATAAGGTTTCATACTGGGAAATTTTTGTTTCTTAAATTGGATTATCTTAATTCTCCTTTTAATTTTTTTTCTCACTAGTCAGAAGAATAATAGGATTAACATGTCACTGTTAATTCAGCATAAACCAGTTACTGACCTTAATGTGACAGGAACATTTAAAGTTCAGATTAGAGACACATTTTCTTTATTTAGAAAGTTATTTGTTTTTCAGGTAGAGATTGGTGTGGCTCTTAGGAAAAGGAACTCTGATGGCTCAGAGGAACACATTAAGAGAATTTTCTGTATTTTGAAAGGGAAAAACATTTCCTTCTTATGTACCTCTTTTAACATATTTATCGTAACTTTCAGCACCTTAATAAAAATGATAGAAATGATGAAATTGAAACCATAGCCAAGGTATTTAAACAAATGAATTCTGTTCCAAACTCTTCACCCCCTTTTATTTCACATAAATATAAAGGTCTTAGAAATCCTGGAGTTTCTTACTACAGAAACAATTGCATGAGAGATGTGGCTACAGTTGTAGGTTTATGTGAAATGCTAACTGCTTAGCAGTGTAGAAAGGGCCTATTATAGCATCCAGTAAAGGGGAAGCTGAATGTTGCCCATGAGTATGTAGCTTTTTTCTTGTTTTGCATTTTAACATATTCCAGCAAAATTTCTCTTCCTGCCTTTTTATATGCAGAATGTCAACATACAGTGAAACAGGAAATTACGGTTTAAGTTTTGTTTTAATGAATTGATTTACATAATAATGTGTTTTCATATTACTGAAACAAAATAGAAGATTAACTTTGCTTTACAAAATGAAATGGTTACTGGTACAGAACTTTAATGATTGCTCATTAGAATGATAATAGTAAATGTTTTTCTTTATAATAGATGTATTTAAATTTTAAGATATAACTTAAAAATTAGCACTATCCTTCTTTGGTAATTTCTTCATATTTTAACCTACATTTCTAAAGAGAAATTACCATGTAGCATTTGTGTTATTATAAAGAGGCTATTTACCTCTTTCAGTGGTATGGAATAAAATGACAAAGGGAACCTCCACTCACATTTTAAAGACTTATTTGTAGGTAACTATTATACACAAAGATCAGCTAATTGAGTTGTAATTTTTGTTCAGTTTTGCTAAGTTACAGAAATGTTATATTTCAACTCTATCTTAGGTGGTCAGAAGAATTTGTGTTAAAATTATTCATGAAGGATTATTTCAATGTTATGTTAAAGTGAAGTGACTTTGTAAATACCTTAGGATTGTGCCACGAAAATCTCTGTGATTTCCCAAAATAGTGGATTTTTTTTCCCTGCTTTTCTCTGAAGTTGTAAATTCTAAATAGAATTCTGGGTGATGATGAGATCTTTTGTGCCACATATTAGTTACATAATGAGATTGACATTTCTCTGTATAAGTAAGTTTTAATAGAATTTGGCTTTATAACATCTAGTGTTACATTTTTTAAGCATAAAAGCCACATTAGTTATTAAAAGGCTTATTTTTTTTTCTCCTTCAGACTGACAGTTTTTACTGAGGGCACTGATTTATTAGATATACATCAGCATTATCACGTGGTATTTGAAATTTCAAGTTATACTTTAGGAAATCTACAGGAAATTCAAATGCATAAGAACAGTAAGACAGTGTTGAAAGAGAAGTACAAAGCCAACTCTAACTTTAGGTCACCAGATTTCAAAACTTACTTTAAAGCCGCATTAACTAAGATGGATTTTAATCATCGAAGGATAAACAAATAGACCAATTTAACAGAATGAGTTTTCACAAACCTATGAACACATATATGGCTACAGTGACACCATAATACTGTGTGGAAGCATAAACATATGAAAAAGATTTCAACCTTATTATTACTTTATTAAGTATGTGGAAGTTAAAACACAATAAGGTGCTGCACTACATTTACCATAATGATTAAAATCAATAGCACTGATACCATGCAGAGTTTCAGTCACTAGAACAGGAATTGGTTCAAGCAATTTAAAAGCTGACAGCATGTAGCAAAACTGATCAGACTCCTACCCATGATCCTGAAATGTCATTTCATAAATGTATATTCAGGAGAAATGCATGGAAATGATTGCCAAATGCAGTGTACAAAAATGTTAATAGCATTATTCTTAATAGTCCCAGAGTGGCAACAACCCAAATGTCTATCAACAGAATGATTAAATAAATCATAGTACAAACAGTGGAATATATGTAGCTGCTTTTTACTTAGAACAAAAAGAACTGATTTCAAAAATGAAATGTTAAGTGAAAGAAGCCTGGCACAAAAAAAATGTATTTAACTTCACAACCAGGCAGAACTTATCTGTGTGTTAAATGTTAGAAAAGTAGTCCCTTTGAGCTGTGTGAGTTGTAGCTAGAATGGGACATGAGACAGCTTCTCGACATCTATCTCTTCATTTAGGTGGTATACTCACAGGTGCTATCAGTTTGTGAAATTCATCTAATTGTAAACTTGTGAAATAGGAACTTTTCTGTGTGCATGCTATTATACTTCTATAAACATTCTTCTGTACTCTGCAAACTGTAAGTCGTTGACAGAAGAAATGAAGATAAACACAAACAAATGGAAAGATACACCGTGATCATGAGTACGAAGAATTAACACTAAGAGGTCTGTACTACTGAAAGCAATCTGTAGCTTTAGTACAACCCCTATCAAAATACGAAGGGCATATTTCTCAGAAGTAGAACAAAGAAATCTAAAATTTGTATGGAACCATAAAAGAAAGCAATCTTCAGAAAGAAAAACAAAGCTGGAGGTGTCAGGCTCCCTGATTTCAAACTGTACTACATACTATGTACTGATACTGTACTACATACAAACTGTACTGATACTATGTCATCAAAATACTGTAGTACGAGCACAAAAACGCACAAATCAATGGAGCTGATTAGAAAATCTGAAAATAAGCCCATGTGTATATGGTCAATTCATCTTTGACAAAGGAGGCAAGAACATACAATGGTGAAAAAGGTCTCTTCATGGTGTTGGGAAAACTGGACAGCTGCAAAAGGATGAAATGGGACCACTTTCTTACACCATACAAAAAATAAACTCAAAAGGAATTGAAGACTTCAATATAAGTCTGGAAAATAAAATTCTAAAAAGGTAACAACATAGTATTGGACATTGGTCGGAGCAATATTTTTTTAGATCTGTTTCTTTAGAGAAGAGCAAAAAAGACAAAAATCAACAAACGGGACTACATCAAGCAAAAAAGCTTTTACACAGCAAAGGAAATCATCAACAAATGAAATTGCAACTACTGGATGGGAGAAGATACTTACAAATGATATATTTGATAAGGGATTAATATCCCAAACGCATAGAAAACTCACACAGCTCAGTATCAGAAAAAATATACCAGTTAAAAAATGGCATAGGACCTGAACAGACACAGTTCTCCAAAGAAGACATACAGATGACCAACAGGTACATGAAAAGATGCTCAGAGCCACTAATCATGAGGGAAATGCACAGCAAAACCACAAAGAGATATCATCCCAGACACGTGAGAATGGATGGTATCACAACGACAGAAAATAACCAGTGTTAGCAGGAGGAAAGGGAACCCTGACGCACAGTTGATGGGAACACAAAATGGTGACACCAGTGTGGAAAATCATAGGGATGTTTCTCAACTACAAAACAGAACTGTGTGATCCAGCAATTGCACTTCCGGGTATTTACCCAAAGAAAACGAAGACACTAATTTGAAATGACATATGCACCCCTGTGTTTCTTGCAGGATTATTTTCAACAGCCAAGATATAGACACAGTCTAAGTGTTCCCTGTTAGGTGAATGGATAAAGTTGTGGTATGTACACACATACACAGTGGAATTTTAGCTATAAAAAGAATTAATTCTTGTCGTTTGACAACATGGAGGAACCTTGAGGATATTATGCTAAGTGAAGTATGTCAGAGCAAGACAGAAGGCAAATGCCATATAATTCACTTCTATGTGGAATCTAAAAAACAAATGAACAAACAAAGCGGAAACAGAGGGGATGGTTGTCAGAGGGGAGAAGGGAGAGGTTGGGAGATGGGTGGAATAGGGGAAGAGCATTAAAAGGTACCGACTTCTGATTATAAAATTAGGGTAATGCAATGTATCCCATAGGAAATACAGTTAACAATATTTTAACAATTTTTTATGTGACAGATTGTAGCTAGTTATTATTGTGTTCATTTCATCATGTTAATAAGTAGGGGATCACTATGTTACACACTGGAAGGTAATATAATATTATCATTCAATGGCGCTTAAATAATGAAAAATGTTTTAAATACATGCTTAAAACAATACATGCTTTGAATGCTAATAATTCTGAGTTCAACTCTACCACGTATTTTTTGTAGATAAGTTTGTCTAATAGTAAAACTTACCTAATAGGCTGCTCTAGAATCTTTTCCTCATCACATGTTTGGTAAACACTGCATCTAATATTATTCATGTAGAAGTTTATGGTACATATTCATTGATTAAAAAAAACTTATTTAATTTTGTTTAACCTGGTGCCTTTCAACTTAATTTTGCCTCCATCTTAACGTAGCTACTAGACACACTCCGGGAAATGCTAGGATATAACATGTCAAGTGCTTTGGTGTGTGGTAGCTAATAGATGTTGAGTAACGATACTATGAGGTCACAGAGAGCAGGTCTTTTACAAGTGAGGAAAAGTAACATTTCAAGAGAGAGTAATAGAGCCAGAATTAGAATGGTGGGTCTTGTAACATGATAAAGAGTCATTCATGGACTACATTGATGATAATTAGACTCAATTATTTTTAAATATATATGTCTAAATTGTTAGTAACAGTGGTTAATGTTTGAATCTTGCCGATAAAATCCATTTTAAAATTTTGCCTGAAATGCTAAGAAATCTGAGTCCCTGAGCAATCTGAATCAGGGATGATGCCTCCTATTTTCTGCACAAAGATTGCTTAATTAAATATGGGGTGAAGGTCATGGGATCTCTGTAATCTTGGCAAACATGATCCTTTTAAATATGACCAGGGCCTAATAAGGCCCTAGAGACTTAAAGATATGCGAGGCTAGGTGTAGTCCAAAAAGTTATCATTTACTTCCATGTTGTTTTTCTTTACTATCTGATTCTTCTAATTATTTTTTGAAATAGGATACTTTGCCTTCTTGTATTTCAGCTTTTGCTTTTATTTATTTATTTTATTTTTATTATTTAAAAAAAATTTTTTTTTCAACATTTATTTATTTTCGGGACAGAGAGAGACAGAGCATGAACGGGGGAGGGGCAGAGAGAGAGGGAGACACAGAATCGGAAACAGGCTCCAGGCTCTGAGCCATCAGCCCAGAGCCTGATGCGGGGCTCGAACTCATGGACCGCGAGATCGCGACCTGGCTGAAGTCGGACGCTTAACCGACTGCGCCACCCAGGCGCCCCTCAGCTTTTGCTTTTAAAATTTACCCATTGATCATAAAATTAATAAGTGCTCGTTTTGGAGATTTAGAAAATTAGAAAATATATGTATCAGAAAATGGTACCACCTTATAGTTCCTTATCAAGGGGAAAGAATATATTATGTAGTTAAGCAAAGTGCTATCTATAGGTAGTAGATTAAAGAGAATGTTCTTGTGTTAAACTGTAAAGGCGTGACAAATATGAAATGCAGAACATTAAAAACCAGGCTAGCCATTCAAAATATGAGCAGAGAGCTTAAAAAGCCACTGAGAATTGAATGGCTTTTTCTTGCATCAAGTAAATACCTCCTACATACACACAGTTGAACAAAGGGAATGAGTCTGTATCTATTCCCAAGATGAGACTATGAAAAGAGGATAGTGAAACAGAAGAGAGAGATTCAGGGTTAAGACGCTACACCTGATGTATCACCTTACATGATGATGTATCATGTATCAGGTATCACGTACATGTATCATGATCGCCTGCTACACCTTATCCTTCCTTCTGGTTATGACACTGGTAGAGATTCAGCAGAATGCAAAACTTGAAACAGAATTACAAAGCAAAGCAAAGGATCCCTAATGCCAAAGTTCTGGAGAACTTCCATTAACACCCAGGATCATTTGAAGTGGACATTGGTGCACAGTTTCTTTGTGTTTAAGAACTTCATCAAAGTTCACTGTATGTTTTCATTAATATGCTTTCATGTATTTTACTTATCCCCCAGAAATAGTTTCACTTCACATGCCATATCTCTTTTATCTTACCAGAGTGTTTTGTGTGTTATTTCATCCTATTATGGCTCTGTTGGGCTATTCCTGGGGAATACAAGTTGTCGACAGATGCACATGAAGAGCCATGGTTCTTTATGTATAACACTAAGTAATGTTTCAGAAGCATAAGCTTCACACCTAGTATTATTTCTCCCATACTTGATATATTTGGAACCATGTAACACTAGATGAGTGTTAACAGAACTTTTCCTGATTTGTAAACTTTCAAGATAGGTATAAATGATTTTGGTTCCAATGCTACATTAAACTTGACTGCCCTTATATATCCATTCATTCGCTCCTTCCCTTCCTCTTTCTGTCTTTCTGTATTTCAAGTTACTTAACATACAGTGCAATATTGCTTTCGGGAGTAGAATTCATTGATTCACCACTTACATACAAAACCCAGGGCTCTCGACAACAAGTGCCCTCCTTAGTACCCATCACCCATCTCACCCATCTCCCACCCACCTCCCTCCATCAACCCTCAGTTTCTTCTCTACCATTAAGGGCCTCTGGTGGTTTGTTTCCCTCTCTTCTCTTTCCCCCTACCCCTTCCTATATGTTTATCTGCTGTTTCTTAAATTTCACATATGAGTGAAATTATATGGTATTTGTCTTTCACTGATTGATTTATTTCGCTTAGCATAATGCGTTCTAGCTCCATCCATGTCATTGCAAATGGCAAGATTTCATTCTTTCTGATGGCTGAGCAATATTCCATTGTATACACACACACACACACACACACCCACCTCTCCTTTAGCCATTCATCAGTCGATGGACATTTGGACTCTCTCCACAGTTGGGCTGTTGTTGTCGATATGCTGCTTTAAACGTTGAGGTGCATGTACCCCTTCAATTCTGTATTTTTGTACCTTTTGAGTAAATGCCTAATAGTGCAATTACTGGATCGTAGGATAGTTTTATTTTTAATTTTTTGAAGAACCTCCATACTGGTCTCCAGACCTGTTGCACCAGTGTGCATTCCCACCAACAGTGCAAGAGGGTTCCCCTTTCTCTGCATCCTCCCCAACACCCGTTGCTTCTCGTGGTGTTAATTTTAGCCATTCTGACAGGTGTGAGGTGGTATCTCAGTGTGGTTTTGATTTGTATTTGCCTGATGATGAATGATGTTGAGCATCTTCCTGTGTCTGTTAGCCATCTGGCTGTCTTCTTTGGAAAAGTGTCTATTCAAGTCTTCTGCCCATTTCTTAACTGGGTTTTTGGTTTTTGGGGAAGAGTGTTGAGTCTGATAAGTTCTTTATAGATTTTGGATAGTAACCCTTTAGCAGGTATGTTGTTTGTGTATTTTAATAAACCCGTTAGTTGTTTAATATATACTGAAGACATCCATGCTTTCAAAACTTAATATATTAACCAATAAGCAAAATGGAGAAAAATAATTTTTTCTACCTATAAAAACTTAAAATATAAACAATACAAGAATATCATGAAGGCATACCACAATCCAAAGTATAAAAAACAATTTGTATGTAAAATGAGGGAAAGGTACAGGGAAAATCACCTAAATATCAAAATGCACTGTCAGATACTGCAATCACCTGACAAGAGATATTATTTTGAGATATAATAGTTCCAAACAATTTAGGTGCCATAGAGATTACGATAATAATAATTCAGATGTTTCTTCTTCATATGTGAGGCTTGAGATACTTTGTGTGAATCGAAAAGCTGTAGGACTCCTTAAGAACAGCAGAAAATCGGGGCGCCTGGGTGGCGCAGTCGGTTAAGCGTCCGACTTCAGCCAGGTCACGATCTCGCGGTCCGTGAGTTCGAGCCCCGTGTCGGGCTCTGGGCTGATGGCTCGGAGCCTGGAGCCTGTTTCTGATTCTGTGTCTCCCTCTCTCTCTGCCCCTCCCCCGTTCATGCTCTGTCTCTCTCTGTCCCAAAAAAATAATAAAAATAAAAAAAAAATAAAAAAAAAAAGAACAGCAGAAATTGATAGAGAGTACTTAATATGTGTGCAATCTTAGATACTTTTTATACTATTAATTTTTTTTTAAAAAGGGACCATTTTTGGTCCCTTAGAAGTTTGAGTGGATGAGAATAAATTGTGGGTACTAGTTTGCATATTCAGTTAACTTGAACCTAAGCAGATCTGTACTTTGGTGAAAGAGTACAGTGGTATGATGCAGTATCATTTAACTAGAAAGGATTCCTGAAGACTCATTGTTTACATTTTGAACCTGAAACTGTAACTTAAAGATTGAATAAGTAAATAAGTTGCCAAAAAAATTCCAGATATACAGTGAGTGACAACTTACTTCACAGTGTTCCCTTTTGTTGTTCGTCGAAAAAAAAATGACAATTTTCGAAAAATGCAATTGTCGAAAAAAAAATAGTGAAAAGAAACTAATGTTACCTAACTTTCAGGGCTTTTGACAGATTCTTGTGAGATGTGATGTCGGACACAATAATTTTATTCCTTGGCAGAAATAAAATGTTGCTTTTCACAGTAATTGCTTCCTTGGGAGAGAATGAAGGCATTTTTGCATTATTAACACAGCAGCTCTGCTACTACATCTGTTATAAAATTCATTTCAGGAATGAAGCTTAATTTTTTTTTTTTAAAAAGTTACACTCATGGATAAAATAAGAGTAGACACTATAGTAGAGGCAAACAATAATTTAAAATTGTTTTAAAGCATTTTATGGTATATATTAACTCTCTATTTTATTACCCAGTTTGGGGTAAGTTCAAATTAAATACACTTGGAACAAGTCCAGAATCTTTCAAGTGGGTTAAATTGTAGTGCATGAAAGGAATAAGCAGCCACCTGTATAGGTAGCCTATTAAGCAGACTACACATATACAGTTATACAGCAAGAAATAATTTCATAATCATCTCTATACTATTTTAGTCAGTGTTCTCCTAGTTAGTAAAATAAACAAATAAATAGGTAGATAAAGCACTTACTTTTTGAAGATTAACTTGAAAATAAGCAAAAAACAAACCAAAGCAAAAACTTTGACATTTTCTAAACATCTCGGAAACACAGGCAGCATTAGTAACCTAAATACAGAAAAAAATGCACATAAATCCATGAGGTTTGGTCATTTTGTGTGCATATTTTTTGGCTTGTTCATTCACGTACATACAGTCTTAAAGAGGATTATAAAGGTGAGTAACATTTCAGTCTGTACTCAAGATACTTTAATTTTATTAGTGGACATGGTTGTTCAAAAATAAAAAGTTGAAAGGAATAAACAAGACAAATACCTGTCATGGCCATTCTGCATAGAAGAATTTTATAGGTGTCCAAGGACATAAAGAAGCAGCTTTATCAAAAAGTGACAATTGAACTAGGAGAGAGAAAGGGTTTTAGAAATATGGAGAAAGTAAGAACATCATTCCAAAATAAAATACATTATGTGTTCGTTATAAACCAGAATTAACAGAAAAAATATATGACTCATTTTTCTACATACATGCTATTCTTACATGCTTTAGGCTATTTTAATTTTTAGCTAAAGTGACACCACAAGTTTAATAACATTTAGGGAGAAGGAGGAAGCAGGTGAGAGATCTATTGTTATTTTAAAATATTGAGTATGACTCATCCAAAATGATGGGAAATTTCACCAGTGCATATTATCGTTTCTTCCCTTTAGAGTTACTAATTATTCTGGAGTTTGAGAACTTATTTATAAACTAAAGAATAATGTAACAACATGATCAAATGCTACTGTGACCTTTTTTTTAATATAAAAGTGACACAGTATATTTTAGTTCTTGATTTTGATAAGTATTTATGACATATGTGACTGGTGGTACTTAAGACTTTACAAAAAAAAATAGATAAAGCTTCCTTAATATAAAAACATTAAAACATGTTTTACTGAAGCTAATACTTAAATTTTATGAGTTTTTCCGTAGCTCCTAATCCTTTTACCTAAAGGCAATATAATATACTAAAGTCACTTTTGAATGTAAATTTCATCCAGGTTTATGAAAAGTTAATTGTATTTAAATCACTGATGAGCTTTTGAGAGAATCAAAATATAATGATGTTTAAAAATCATGCATTAAACAGGAATTACTCTGTTATTGACCTTTACATGGTCTTATTTTTAATATGAAATTTATTGTCAAACTGGTTTCCATACAACACCCAGTGCTCATCCCAACAGGTGCCCTCCGCAATGCCCAGCACCCTCCCACCCCCCATCAACCCTCAGTTTATTCTCTGTTTTTAAGAGTCTCTCATGGTCTTATTTTGAAGCTGTAAAGATAAAACTTTAAAATGCTTTTTTAAAACTAGAATGTGTATGTCCATTATGAATTATGTTTAATATAACAGACTCAATTTTATTGGTAGGATGAGAATAATTTCCTTGGGTTTTAAAAACCGCATTACTCTTTTCTTTTTTTTTTTTTTTTTTTTTTTTTTTCAACGTTTATTTATTTTTGGGACAGAGAGAGACAGAGCATGAACGGGGGAGGGGCAGAGAGAGAGGGAGACACAGAATCGGAAACAAGCTCCAGGCTCTGAGCCATCAGCCCAGAGCCTGACGCGGGGCTCGAACTCACGGACCGCGAGATCGTGACCTGGCTGAAGTCGGACGCTTAACCGACTGCGCCACCCAGGCGCCCCCGCATTACTCTTTTCAATGCACTAAATAATTTTCTCAAATTGGAAAAATTTAAATACTATGAACCAGTTAGAAAGTAATATATCCTTTTCTCTGTGGAAGGGATTGTCTTCTGTTTTCTTTCTTTGTTTCTGATACTGCATTTATTCTGGATTCTCAGAATATTTAACTATGTTAGATTAATAAATATAAGTGTGACGTAAGAAAACACATTTTATAGTTCTTTTATCTTCTGTGTATGTGCTTTCACTGTCTTAATTACAAAGTACAAAGAAACCTTAGAGGGAAAACCATTGTTTTAAATAAATATTTTTTGAGAGGGTGAATATACAGTTTGAGTTCCTTTTGGTAGAGAAAGATTTATTCCTCTTTTCAACTATTCATTTAATATCTATCATATGTGAAATGCTTTGATGAGAAGTAAGGATACAAATCCCAGGTTACTACACAACTGCTAGGATTGTAAGCGGCAACAGTTTAAAGTAGGTGTAGGGATAGTTTGGGCTAGTTCCAGAAGTTGGTAATCAAGGTCAGTCAGAGTTTGGGATTAAGAGTGTATATTGTAATGATATGTGATGATGAATCAAGGTCGGTCAGAGTTTAGGATTAAGAGTGTATATTGTAATGATATGTGATGATGAATCAAGGTCGGTCAGAGTTTAGGATTAAGAGTGCAGATGTGATGCTGGAGGCATAGAACAGCAGCAACAGATGGTAGAAAGGCATTAAGTTTGACCCAAGTCCAACTGGACACAAACAATAAGAAGATTTAAGGCAAAGCTTGCAGGATGTAAGATGCAGGATCATACCAACAAAGTGACCGTGGTACTGAGGCAAAATTATAAAACAATGCTAGGTTCTGTTACCATGCAGGGCAATAATAGGTAAGGCTTTACTAACTGAGACTTTAGGCAAACCTGTATATTACATTTCTCCACTTGTCTATGAGCTCCATGATATATTGGCACTACTAAGGCAAATAAAGTACCTAGCATTTAATGGGTTCCCTAGAAATATTTACTGGATGGAAAAATAAAAACATGAATAAGTGAAAGGGCAGAATCCCAATTCCAAACTCTATTGTAAGGTTTCTGTGTACCTTCAATATGTTGATTATGATTAAGTGTTTGGTTAAAAACTTTCATGGTATGTTGACATTGTCTCTGGTGGAGGTAGGAAGATTACCGTGAAACTACCCAACACCCTTGTAAATATTTTCATTCAAGATAATTGTGTTTACTTTAAATAAGTTTTAGACAATTTTTAACTTAGGACTAAAATGGGTCCTTCAAAAAGCTAACATATGCAAGATCCCTGAGGCATAAAAGTGTATAGGAATTGGGGAAAATGTAAGACAACATGGCTGCCTGAGACACAGAAAAAGTACTTCCATTTTTTGGAAAAAAAAAACTTTTTGTTAATGTGTATATATATATATATTTTTTAGAGAGAGAGAGAGTGAGCAGAGGAAGGGCAGAGAGGGAGGGAAACAGAATCTGCAGCAGGCTCTAGGCTCTGAGCTGTCAGCTAAAAGCCCAATGTAGGGCTCAAACCCACGAATGGTGAGATCATGACCTGAGCTGAAGGTGGACCCTTAACTGACTGAGCCACCCAGGGGCCCCCAAAAAGTGCTTCATTGAGGATAAATTTTAGATGAAGCAGCATGCCATTTTTGCAATGCAGTGCTTTTGCATGTACACAGAGGGCACAGCTCTTCGTTTCATTCACAACTGAACTGACTTCAATGCAGCAAAATATTTTGGGTTTTATATGGTAAACCCATAGCAGTCCTCAGGCAGCAGCTAAAAGTGAGATCTTGGGAAATTAAGAAAAAAAACAAACAACACTTCATTCATATATGTTGGGAGTTATAATAAGTACTTATTTCACTGAATGCATTTTATTGAAGATGATTTTTTTTTAACAGGGAATATGTTTCTGTCCCATGTAACCATACCGTTGTATAGTTTCCCTCTAGCTACACAGTAATAACTGCTTTTGTGATGGCTTTCATGCTGTTAAGTGAACCATTAGTACTTGGCTTGTGCTATTACATAGCATTTTAATAGTGACAAACAAACACACTTGCAAATCAGCACAGCATCATACTGAGTGCACTATCAATTTTCTTTACACTCTGTATACGCTTAAATTTAAGTTCAATACAGTGAAACTCATTCTAGTCACATTTTTAGGTCTTGCAGATATGTTTTATTCTGTAATTAATATATGAAAATATGAACACTAACAAACATTACAAATGTTTAATGTTTAATTTTTAAATTTTGTTTATTTATTTTGAGAGAGAGCAAGAACGAGCACGAGCGAGGGAGGGGCAAAGAGAGAAAGGGAGAGAGAATCCCAAGCAGGGTCCGTGCAGTCAGCACAGAGCCCAACGCGGGGCTTGATCTCAGGAACCGTGAGATCATGACATGAGCCAAGATCAAGAGTTGGAGGCTTAACCAACTGAGCCACCCAAGCACTTGCAAATGTTTAATTTCAATAAATAAAAAAAAAAAGCTAATAGCTAAATGAAGACCCAACAACATACCCCACAGTCTTTAATTAAGCTGTCTCATCCAGTTAGCTCAGTCTGGTTCGAACATTGGACTATGAAAGCTAGAATCAGAAGTTCAGAGTGGACAAAGAGACCCATTATATACAGATTCTACTGATGACCACAAACTACGTGCCATTGTCACCAGTGTTTCCCTCAGTGTATACTGTTGATTTTAAGGTGAAAAAGCAGTAGGGCTGCATAGCTAAGAGGACGGCATGCATACTACTGGAATACAGAGCAAAGCAGTGGTGACCAGCATTGGGGATGGGAAACAGGGAATTACTGGGCAAAGGATGTAGACTTCCAGTTATAAGATGTATAAGATGCTGGGGATATAATTTAAAGCAGGATGAATATAGTTAAAAATACTGTATCATATAAAGTTGCTAAGATCTTAAATGTGCTCACCACAAAAAAAGAAATGGTGATTACGTGACAGGATGGAAGTTTTAGCTAATGCTGTAGTGTTAATCACCTTGCGGTATATAAGCGTATCAAACTCATGGGTTGTACACAGTGTTACAAGTCTTTATCTCAATAAAGTGGGAAAAAATACTGCACAGAATACACTTTAAAAAAAAGTAATACTTGCTTTAGAAAGAAGTTTAAATGCAGGATGAAACTTCATTTATTATAGTTGGGTTTTCTAATGAATTCTAGATTCTGATTGCATAGGACTTTTTTTTCCCCCTCTTACGAGTTTAGGTAAGAATGACAAGCCACTGGAATGCTTTGTGCCTTTTAAGACTTCATTTAGTGTCATAAAGAACAGAGACTTTCTATTAGGCCATAACTAAAGGCACTGGAAAAATCTACTTCAATGTTAATACAAAGCACTTAAAGGTAAAATAGTACTTTTAAAGTTTTGTTTTGTTTTGTTTTTTTCTCGCCCACCAAGTGGTTGTCCTTGCAACAAACGCCACTGAAGAATGACATAAACAACAAAACCCCATATAAAATGTCTTGCTAGCTCATAAGCAGGATTTGGGTCCAGGTAGAGTATTGTAATGCTGCAATCTACTTGTAGAAAACACTTGTACAGAATTCATTATTAATTGTAGATTGAATACTTTGTCTTTTGCATGTTTCTTAGATGCAAAAAAAGAACAAGATTACAATGACTGCAGTAAGCCTTGGTGATGATATAATAAGTATCCGAGGCCATTGAAATCCAAATACTCTCCTAATCTTCCTAATCCAAATTAGGAAACTAATGGCAGTGACTCGGGAAAAATGAATTTCACCATGCTATGCCACCAGAAATATTTACCTTTGAAATCATTTGAGTTCAGTTCCATGAATAACTGCTGTGTGCCTTTCACTCTGTGTTGTTCTGGTGCCGTCACAATATTCTGCGCTTAATTCTCACGTTCGTAAATTTCACAGTTTAGTCAAGGATGCAGGTTAAGTAAATTATAGTTCGTTTCTGATACAGTGTGACAAGAGCTATAATCGTGATAAAAGCAAAATGATACAGGAGCACAGAGTAAGGAGTTATGAAAGACCTTTTCCCTAAGGCTGAATATTGTAGGAAAAGTAAACTTTCGTCAAAGGAGAAATGGGAAGTATATTCAAAATAGGACAGAATGAGCAAAGGCCACATGCCTTGTCCAGAGAACAAAGTAATTTTGTGGATTAGTGCCTATAAATGTTGATTGAGCAAGGAGGCTATCACAGATAACTTTGTGCTAGATTATGAAGCATCTTGAAAGCCTTGTGGTAATTTGCTATTAATATTGTGAGGAGTAGAAAGTCATGGGATAATGTGAGGTAAGAGTTGGGTGGAGTGACCTGAGAGAATGTTTATTTAAAAGTCATATTGCTAGGCTGCACCTTTCCTGGTCCTTTGGCTGTAAACATCAGGCTTTTATTGGAGCTTCGGAGCTTTTTTTTTTTTGTGTGTGCTGATCGGGTGGGGGTGTGGGTGGTATCTGAGCCCAGAGACATTTTCTGGCTTGCTGGCTTCTCCAATATCATCCATTCCCAAATACATCAAGTGCAAAGAAAAAACAGTGAATTCACTGTTGTGTTAAACCTGGGTCCCTGAGATCCCTAGACTGTATGCTTCTTTCTCTCTACCTTTCTAAGTCTTTTTCTGTTTGTTTTATGTATAACATCCAGGATTTAGGGCAGTATTTACAGGAAGAACAGGGAGAAAATATACTTAACCATCTTATCCAGAACCATACGTCTTTTTCTTTTAATGTGTTTTTATTTCTTTTGTGAGAAACAGAGTGCATGTGAGCAGGGGGAAGGGATAGAGAGAGGGAGAAAGAGAATCCCAAGCAGGCTCCATCCCACAAATGGAGAGATCATGACCTGAGCTGAAATCATGAGTCGGACCCCTAACGAATTGGGCTCCTCAGGGGGCCTCAGAACCAGTAATCTTAATTTGACTTTTAGGGGCCCCTGCGTGGCTCAGTCAGCTAAGTGTCCGATCTCAGCGTTCATGGGATCAAGCACCACATGGGGCTCTGTGCTGACAGTGCAGAGCCTGCTTGGGATTCTCTCTCTCCCTCCCCTTACCCCTCTCCTTGCTCACATGCACTCTCTTTCTCACAAAAGAATTAAGCTGACTTTTAAAAATTGTTATAAAATATACAGTGTAATAGGTTTTAAATGCATAACTTGACAGGCTCTGATAAATACATGTATCTTTCAACAGTCAAGATATAGATCATTTGTATTCCCCTACAGGTTGTTTTTAGGTCCTCTTCCATTAATACCCTCCCCCTCATGGGAAGCCACTGATTTTCATCACCATAATTAATTTGCCTGCACATGAATTTAAAACAAAACAAAACAAAAAATATTGTATGTGTCTGGACATTTTTGCTTTACACAATGTTTTTGAGATATTTGAAGTGATTTATAAAACGTCTTGTGCATGTGTATATATTTTACTATTAACATTTTTAAACCATAGGACAGTATATTAAAAGTAATGTTTTAGGAAGGAATTTTATAGTAGATATAGCGGTTGTTCTGGGTGTGCAGAGGTGGTTGGTGGGTCATCATCAAAGTAGGTGCACAGAGATGTTGATTTCCCCACAGTGTCCTTGTTAGCAGTTGTTAAAGCAAAGCTAAATGTAATAGAACTTCTTGGCATAAGAAAGTCATTTCAGTGTTGCATAAGTAGGAATGGGAGAGTATAAGATCTTGGGATCTGGACTTAGATGGTTTAAGATAGGCTTTTTAACACAGGGTCTGATTTGGATCAGGCAAAGTTCTGTACAGAACCGTTTAGGTTTGTTGGACGCTGTGAGGCGAGAATGGTAAAGTATGTGCTTTGGCCAGGTGTTCAGACTCTTGTCTCTGATCAATTGATCTGTAAGAATTTCCTGAAGCAAACAGTGAGGTTATTTTTTGGGTGGATAGTCTTATCTTTGCCAGGCAAAGATTTCTTTGGACAAACTACTAAGTCATGTTGACACAGATAGTCTCGGTTCTCACAGATAAGTTAAGAGGCTGTTGATGAATTTCAGGTTATTAAGGCTGCAATCCAGGTAGTAACAATGTGATAAGAATGGAAGAACCATTATATAAGGAACGAATAGGGTGTGTGTGGAGTAAAACTAAAGGGATTCGGTTTTCAGGGGCTAATGGGGTTTTATTAATTTTTTTTATTATTTTTTTAATGTTGATTTATTTTTGAGACAGAGAGCATGAACGGGGGAGGGTCAAAGAGAGGGAGACACAGAATCGGAAGCAGGCTCCAGGCTCTGAGCTGTCAGCACAGAGCCTGACGCGGGGCTCGAACTCCCAGACCGTGAGATCATGACCTGAGCCGAAGTTGGAAGGTCAACTGACTGAGCCACCCAGGTGCCCTCCCCCCCCTTTTTTTTTTTAATGTTTATTTATTTTTGAGACAGAGAGAGACAGAGCATGAACGGGGGAGGGTCAGAGAGAGAGAGGGAGAAGGGTTTTTATTTTTATAGACACTTTGCCTTGTCATTTATTCTTGGAAGACTTTTCATAGTTCTTATGGATGGAAGGGAGTCTAGAAGTTATTAAAGCCAGAGTCCTCTATTTGAGTGACAAACCCCTTTATGACATCCGTATTGAATAATAGTTATTGAGCTTCTTAAACAATTTGGATGGTAGGGCACTGGCTTTCTCACAAGGTAGCCAGTTTTAGCTTTATTTGTTGGGAAGATGTTTCTTCTGTGGAGCTGAGAGCTATTCTTCTTTGTGATGTCTAACTCTAGTATTACTCCTTTCCTCCCCGCACTCTGGAATCTCAAATCTGGACTTTCCTAGACCGCCGATTTCCAGTTCCTTCATGTCGTAACTCCTCGCCATCCTGGTTACAGCGGTGTCTTTCTTGCTTTCTAGTCTGTCAGTGCCACGCTGAGAAACTGCGCCGTCCAAGTTTGGATACCACTCTCCACATGTCTTCCCAACAGGGGAGAAGTCCAAGCATTTCATTTCTGGGTACCAAGCCTACATTACCTAAAAGAAATTCACAACAATTAACAAAAACAAAGCTAGCTTTTCTGTTAGCTTTTCTGATAGCTACGTCGGACTCAGGTTAAAGTCCGGATTCATTTGGTTTCAGCATTACCTGGCACGGTTGAAGACTACCAGGAGTGGAGTTGCAGAGAGTGGAGTTGAAGGTGCCCGTTTATGTGTATGATCCGTGCAAGTGTATCGCCCCTGTTTCTTAATTCAGAAAAGACCATTCTGCCCTTGGCTTCATATCGGTGCCCCCGCTAAAAATGAACGGTGTAACAGAGTGTTTGTAATGAGGTTGTGTGAGTCAAGAAGTCAACACTCCTGCAAGTTAAGAGAGAAAATGTAGCTGTGTTTCTGAAGTAATCGGCCTCACACACTTTAATGGTTTCAAAAAGGAGATTTGAAAATATTGTCAGCAGAAGTCCAAAAGAACAGACAGCTTTTGGATTTCTCGTTTTCTTAACTAAGCCTCTGTCCTTTGGTAATGAACTCTTAGGGAGAGATACAACATACTTGAGTCTACTAGTTCTTTTTTTGAAGCCGCAAACAGTTGTGCAAAGGAGGCAGCCTTGAAGCTATCTTGTTACTCTTTAATTTAGATCCCGGACGAGGCAGAACTGCCAAGATGCTTGCCGTTGACTCCCCACATGGTGACAACAGTCCCATTCGAGCTGCACGGCTTGCGCGCTTAGGGAAGGAAGTGTCTTTCTGATGTCTGCGAATTCAAGGACTTTGTAGAAGAAATAGCGGGGGACACTAGTGCAGCTGTAAACTTTAAAGAGACGTGTGACGTGAGCCTAATTAATTACAGAGTATAATATCCTGCTAATAGAGGTAAAACAAATACTACGTTCCGACTACCCTACACTATTCATTTCGTTCTCTGAGTTATTTTAAGTGAGAATTTCCCCTTCAAATTTAGCATACTTTAGTCTGCAAATGAGTGAGAGAAGCTGAAGTTTCAGTCTTGTTTTTAACACGTATGTATTTTATATTTGTCAGTGATGCTCAAAGTGACAGTTTTGGGCAGCCTCGTCTTCATTCAACAGAAGTTTAAAGAGGGTCTGCTGTGTGCCAGATACTGTCCTTGTCTGGCTGCTAAGTGAGCTTGGCGAGGCACTGCAAATTAAGTAGTGAACAAAACAGATTAATCTCCTAACCTCTGAAAGCTTTCATCTTAGTTGGGGGAAACAGACAAATGAAAAAGCAAGTATGTCAGGTGGTACTAAGTACTTCGAGAAAAATGAAGCAGAGCGCTTGGGGGTTGGGGAGAATGCTTTTTTCCATAGTGGTACGAGAAGGCCTGTCCCAAAAGAGGTCATTTGAGCACAGACCTGAATGAGGTGAGAGAGTGAACGAGCAGCAGCAGCAAATTGAAAGAACTTGAGGTGCGAACATGGTTCATGTTCTGTAGGAACAGCAAGGAAGCAGCGTGGCCTTGGCAGTGAGTGAAGGAGAGAGTGATACAGGAGATTAGCCCGATTGCCGGCCTCCAGGGGCGCGGGCAGCCGTGCGAGTGCGGGTCGGTGTGCGGAGGTCGCACGGCCCCATAAGCTGTGGGAGAGACTTTGGATTTTGATCTGAGTGGGAGGCTGTCTTGATGGGAGGATGTTAAGCAGAGGAGTGAGATGAACTGACATTTTTAAAGAATCACTTTTACAAAAAGACAGCCACAGAGCTTAGCTTTCATTAAGTTCATGGCGACTAATAAAGCGGTTCTTTGCTTACATACTGGTTCTCCATAGCACATATACTGCCCCTCTTCACCCAACACAGAAACGCATTTTGGAAGTGCAGGGAAATATTTTTGCTTTTATCGTGACTGACATTTAGAGACCAAGGATCAGAGAAGCAAAATGTTCTGCAATGTGTGGGATAATCACAATGAAAATCATCCCGCACCAAATGTGCCCCCATTCAGAAGAACACGGCCCAGGAGTAGTACCACGGTAAACATGAATGACAGTTGGAGGAGGTTTTCTTTCCTTTCTGTTCCCTTCCCTCCTTCCTCTTCCCCATCTCTATTCCTGTCACCCTCCATCTTTTCCTTTTTCTTCTGCAACAGATTTGGGATGTTTGGGAATAGAGAGAATAAGCGACCTTTGTTTCTGTGTGACTCAGCTTTATCATCGTAGATTTTTAGTTTTTCATCATCATAGACTTTGCAATGGGAAGGATCCTTAATCATGTACATTTTTAGGTAAAGAAACCAGAAATCGAACAGGTTACATGATTTGCCCAAAGCCGCATAGCGAGTTGGCATTCCATATTTTGTGGCTTTATTTGATCACTATGTTATTTACATTTTTGTGTTTTTATGATTCAGTTGTTCAAAGATCGTTTAAAATGTCCTGGAAGCATGATTTTTTTTTTCCTGACCTTTTTAAAGACAGGAGTTAGAGCCACAATCCACCAGGATAATTATTCCAAAGGAGAGCAGACACAGTATTTTGGTGATGAAAAGCAGTATTGCTGGAATATTTTCCTAGCTTTTTATGGTGAATGGAACTTTATGGTGGTGTAGATTTTTTTTTACATATATATTTTGAACAAAAATAAACTAAATTTTGAAGTATTCTAAACATAAATATTTAAGCGGTAAGACTTCTTAAATTATTGTTTTCTAAATTCAATACAGGGACACTTAGGTGGCTTAGTCAGTTAAGCTTCCACCTCTTGATTTTGATTCAGGTCATGATCAGGCAATTTGTGAGACCGACCCCCACATCAGGCTCTGTGCTGACCGTGTAGAGCCTGCTTGGGATTCTCTCTCTCCCTCTGCCCCTTCCCCTCTTGTGCTCGCGCTCTCTCTCAAAATAAATAAATAAATATTTAAATTAAAAAAAAAAAAGAAAGAAAAAATGTCCAATTCAGAAACTATTCCTTTTTGTGAAACCGTTTTTAGAAACCAAGATGAATATAATATGTGTTAAATCAGATTGTACCATATATGTGTTTATTAATTTACATAAATTTAGAAGAGTCTTTATGTAACCAGTTTTTTGTAACATGATAGAGCTACCGAACTGCCTTTAAAATAACTCTTGCCCGAGAAAACTTTCTCAGAAGATTGTATCCTAACCCCCTTGAGCATTACTCTGTGATAGATTGGAAGAAACAAGGTCTTCGTGCATCTCGTCTTTGTAGTACTGCTTTACTCCCATGGTGATGGCAGGTTGGGTTTTTCTTAGATATCTTAGAAATAGCTTCTCTTTCTGCTGCCGTTCCCTCTTTATGCTCTAAGTCTTATTTACAATCAGATAAAACTCCATATTCCCTTTTTCACTCATAAAGCTTGAATCCCTGTGATAGGACTCAACAGAGATCAAATTCAAGGCATCCATTTTCTTCTCTTTCCTTATATGTTGCTAATTTGTGGCTTAGATGCCAATTAAATGTACTCTTTTAGGGTGATCATACTGTACATGGTTGAGTCTCTCCCCAGTTTCAATAATGAGTCTAACAGAAACAGTGATCTTTTGTACCTGATTGAACTAGATTGTACTGTAGAGACAGCAGCGATATCTGCTACTTTCTCAGGACTCCTGATACAGCAGAGTATTGCATATCGCTCCCTGAATTTTCAGTAAATAATGACTGTGAAAGGTATATATTTGTGGTATGTCTTGATGTATGTTTATATATCTGCTGCTAGAGCCTGGAATATTATTCTTTGTATTTATTTTATCAGTAGGTCAGTTAAGGGAGCAAAGGGAAAGAGGAAAACATTATTTCTCATGAACAGCATTCTATTTTGAGGTAGTTTTCCCAGGAAATGGAACAAAGGTTTTTCGTAATATATAATCTAACAAAGACATTCTATTAGGTATTAAAATACTTACTCGTAAGTAGGCTAATTAAGAAAGTTAACTTTCAGACTTTCTTCACAACTTTGCATTTATGAGTCAAATATCACAGTCAAAACGTGAATACTTAAAAAGTGTTTGAAGTCAGAGTAGAAGCTTCCATTCTGAAATTATGTTTGCAGGAGTGGAGAAAAGATAATACTATAATGTTTTTATACATAGTATAGCCAATTTCGTGCTGCTTATATTAAAATGTACTCTATAGTAAAAGAAAGATCATAATACAGTGGTGATGAATATTTCATAACTTGAAAACAAAATCACAATTATGCCTGTGTACAGATGAAGTGTGAACCATATTGAACTCTTGATTATGCAAAAATGTGGTCATGAACATATTCTGAACATCATTCTACAGCAGTTTCAACGTTTTAGGAATCTAAAACACTTCTAGAGAAGTGTATATTAAGCAGTCAACTTTATTCTGCTCTTTATTCCACTATTTTGTCCTTTTGGAAGTAAACTCATGAAATGGATTCGGGCTTCCAGAGCAACATGAAAAACAATGATCACTAGAAGAATGCTAATTTTGGTCATTCAGTCATAGGAATTCTATAAATCATCATTTGCTAACTGTAAAAGAAGTAGATTTAATGAGTTTTAGACTCCCATTTTTTTTCTGAATACTGATTTTGTTTTCTTTTTGCATCATTAAGTCTCTCCAAGTTTTACCACACTGTTTAGTATCATATTAAAAAAAGTCTGTAAATATATAGAACTGGTGGTTGTAGTTGGGAGAGTCGTGGTGGGTAGACGAAATAGGTGAAGGGGATAAGAGGTACAGACTTCTAGTTATAAAATAAATCACGGGGATGAAAGGTACAGCATAGAAGATACAAAAATACTGTAAAAACTTTGTATAATAACAGATGGTAACTATATTACTGTGGTGAGCATTTGGTAATGAATGTAATTGTTGAATCACTGTTATACACCTGAAAATAATATATTAAATGTCAGCTACACTTACATTTCTCAAAAGTCTTTTGAACTAATCTAATTTTATATAAGATGGTATTAATCACTTTGGGATTCTGCTTCTGCTTTCATAGTGCCTATAAAGACTAAGTGAACTAGGTAATAGGTTAATGGAAATGCAGATACAACTGGAAAATGCTTTTGCCAAGTTACTCTCAAAAGCTTTAAGTTTAGGGTTTATGAAAATCTGAAATTAGGTTAAAGTTGTTGGGCTTCTGCTTCCTATCCTGAACTTCGGTGACAAGCACCGTAATGACAGTGTTGAATATAATACAAAAATGTGTAAGGTGAATGGCTTCTGTTATCTTTTTAAAACCTATACTTTTAGCAAGTAATTCTTGAACGTCTATTGTATCAAGCACCCTTAGCCACTGTAAATCAAAGAAAAATGGGTCTGTTTTCTCTCTTCGTATGCTCTCAGATGTACAGGGAAAACGACAATGACCATACAACTCAGTGGCAGACAGATGTAAGGCTGGACATGTTTTCATGGGAGCAAAGAGGTGGCAGCAGCTTACTGCCCAGATGCATCTTCAGGAGAAGAAGAAGGAGAAGTGGAAGGACCCAGACCTTTAAGTTGAACTAGGATTTTGACAAGCAGATAATTGTCTTCGTTTCCTAAAGCTCCTATAACAAAGTATACCACCAGCTAGGTAGATTAAAACAACAGAAATCTGTTCTCTCATATTTGGGAGTCCAAAGTATGAAATGAAGATGTTGGCAGCCTTGGTTTCTTTTGGAGGTTCCGAGAGAGAACCCCACCCCCACCACCCCTCCGCCACACACACACACCTCTCTTCCAGCTTCTGGGGATTTGTGGCAGTCCTTGGCGTTCCATGACCTAACTGTTTCACTCCAATCTCTGCCTCCACCTTCACAAGCACCTTCTCTGTGTTTCTGTCTCTTGCAGTGATACTCTCCTTGGATTTAGGACCCACCTTAATTCAGTATGATTTCAATCATAACTAATTACATGTGCAATGACCCTATTTTCAAATGATGTCACACTGAATTTCTAGGTGGGCATGAATTTTGGGAGTCACTGTTCAACCCCCACTACACTGGGCAAAGTAGCATCAAGTAAAGAAAATGCCTAAAGGCATAGAGGCATGAAAAGTTACTGGAAGGTTCAGGGTAATAAATTTAGAGGAAAGAGAGTAATTGAGTACCATTCAAGCGATGCTGCCACAGTTAATTGGCACAGGTTTGGAAAAGCCTTGTGGGCTACACGGAGATGTTCAGAAGACCATCTTCTGTAGGCATTGGGCTCCCAGGAGCCTATCAGCCTTTGGGCTGCACGGGCAGGTACGTGTTTTAGGAAAGTGACGTATGAAATCGTTGAAAGACTAGTTTGGAGATTGAGGCAACAGTTGAAGAAAAGTGTGGTGGTGACTATAGACTGATTATTACAGAACTTCATTGGTAGTAAAAAGAGGATTGCGATGATTTTCAGATTTGCTTGGGAGACAAGTTGATCATGTATGCCATAACTAGGATTTTGGGTGGGGATGGAAAGAACATTGATATTTTAGATATAGCATGTGGTTGAACAGTCAATTAGGAGTTATTTAGCAACGCTTTCTGTCTAGCATTATGCTGTGTACTTTGGAAATTAATATGCATAATCATGATCCTATTTCAAGAACTTTACAAACCATTTATAGTCATGAGACTAATAAAAGTGAGGTGGAAAACAATTCAAATCAGAGCATGACCAAATGTAAACTTAGTGGTTCTGATTTATAAATACTTGAGAGTTTCAGATTAGGAAAACATCTGTGTGGAGTGGAGTGCTATGAAAAGCTTCACTGAGAAAATGGTACTTAATTTAGATTTGATAAGTCATATTTAAGTTGGTTCAAAGAGGATTAGAAAACACTCAAAATGATAGGTGATCATATGTTAAGATGGGAAGGCAGAAATGAAAGTAGTTTGTGCTATATATACAGGAAAGATAGCCTCAGGGAGGCCAAACGTTAGATTGTATTAAGTTTGGAAAGGTACATTGCAGCCAACGTAATCTATCTTGGAAGGTCAAGGTAGGCAGATTCGTTACCTGTTTAGCTGACTGGTTAGTTTCCATTGAAAAGAGGGAGGTTTTTGTTTGTTTGTTTTGGTTTGGTTTTGGGGGTTTTTTTGGTGATGCTAACTTGACAGCTGGGTACAGTTCAGGTATTTTACTAGAGGGAGGAAAGCCAATCTGGAGCTTTTGCCCAAATCGAAGTATGAGATGATGAGAACAAGCATTACTAGAGAAGTTGGATTCTGTATATTTTGGCTACTCCCTGTATTTCCCAGTTCTCCTTTGGCATATTGAACTGGGTAGTCTGTCATCTTGGTGTTTTATGCCTTCATTTTCTTTTTCCTTCTGACTTATCCTTTATTGCCCTCATCAGAATCTAGTTCAAGGCAACTCACGTGAGCCATCTAAATACACCGTACCTAAGAGCACCGGAAAAGCGATGAGCCATGTGAACAAATGGGTGATGATGACAATGATGATGACGAATTACCTCTAATGTGTTAGGAGCTTACTGTGTTACCTCCTTCAGTCTGTGCAGTACTCTTACATGAAGTAGTCGCTATTATCTCCTAGTCGAAAGTGAGGAAACTGTGCTCAGAAAGACTAAGCAGCTCGGTCAAAGAGTTGCAGTGGAACCTAGATCTGGCCACCTGTGTAGCCTACATTCACAGTCACGATGATACTAGCACGGTGACTCACCTTTGTCTTGCTCCTGCTGCAGTCCGTTAAATTGATGGCTTGCAGATTCAGCTTCCCAAGTTACATCTCTTTTCTGGTCAAAGTCCCCTGTGACTTCTTCATGCCTCTGAAATTAAAATAAGGTATAGTTATCTCTGCCTTTTAGCCAAGGCCCCTCCAAATGTAGTGACAACCCACATTTCTAGCTTCATCTCTACTTCCTTCCTGGTATCCCTGTATAAGACTATTATTTCTCACCTTAGTGCTCCCCCGACCTGCCCTTTCTGGAAATGTTTCATTTTTCTGTGTTCTGTTGAAATTTTACTTTAGGTTTTATCTAGCTTTTGTGATACCTTCCAAGAAACATGTTGTTTGTCCATTCTTCCTCTTTTTATAGTGCTTTGTTTGCTACCACTTACCATTTAATTTTTGTTTGTTTTATAGTTTAGGTAATATATACTAACTTAAACTGGATTATAAACTTCTTGAATGCAAAAACTCAGTTTTTCTTATTTTTGTGTTATCTAGCACAGGACCTGGTAGTTTTTAAAACCTAGATACGATAGGGGCGCCTGGGTGGCGCAGTCAGTTAAGCGTCCGACTTCAGCCAGGTCACTATCTCGCGGTCCGGGAGTTCGAGCCCCACGTCAGGCTCTGGGCTGATGGCTCAGAGCCTGGAGCCTGTTTCCGATTCTGTGTCTCCCTCTCTCTCTGCCCCTCCCCCGTTCATGCTCTGTGTCTCTCTGTCCCAAAAATAAATAAACGTTGAAAAAAAAAAAAAATTAAAAACCTAGATACGATAAAAGAGTAAGGATGAAGTGAGTTCTGACCTAAAATGAGCCCTCATTCTATAGTCAGTGATCAGTTTGCTTTCTGGACAACTGGAGTAAAAGGATTTAAAATCAGCAGATTCATTGAATTACCCAGAAATGCCTATGGCAGAGCAAAAGCATTGCTGAGCTGATAAAGAAATTACTTCCGAAACTCTCAACTGTTGTTTTTCCAGTTACATTCTGGTTATTGGCTGCATAGATTCCCCAGGGTATTTGATAAAATGAAGATTGCAGAAAATGGGATGCAGAAGCAGACCTTTGTAGCATGATTCCCAGGTTATACTGGTTTTGTTTACCTGAGTGGAAGTGGAATTTCTACAGAAGCATCTCATATATTTAGAAAAATATACGAATCCTAAGTCGGCAGATTAGTTCATTTTCATGAAAAGAACACACCCGTATAACTACCACCAGATCAAGAACCGGAATGCAACCTGCATTCCAGAAGCCACTCCATACCCTTCTGTAATCACTAAGTTATCTACCACCTCAAGCTGCCCACCCTCCTGCCCAAGGCTTTCCTGAGTCTTCTGTACATTAAATTGAAGAACTTCTGCCCAAAGTCCAGCCTTGCTTCTGGTAATGTAGACATAACAAACATTATTCCCCAAACTACTACCTACTTTGTCTTCTTCCCCACTTTGTTGTCTTGTCTCCCCTCCCTACCAGTTGCCCTCCTTTGTAATAAGAGGCTATGAAAAATTTCTTCTGAAGAATTCATCTAAGATTTTCCTCTGTGTTTAACTTCTTAAGCTCTCAGGTTATATTTCCCCCCCTTCTCTTGTAGTATTCCATTGTTAGTCCAATACGCACAGAATATTCTGCCCTTTTTCTCAGATATTATTTGGACGATTGAGAGAATAAGCATAATTTCATAGTATATGTACCATTAATAATTTATTTTACTTTTTTCTAAACCAAAAGCATAGCTTAGGAAAGATGTTACTAGGTTTTAGACCCCCCCCCAAAAAAAAAAAGGTACATAGCTGTATTTTTAACTTGCTTTCAGCATCAATCAAAGACTGTTAATTTAGGAATTTATGATAGTTTAATATCCTCTTGAGAAAAATTTACCGTTGTTGATTTGTGCCTACGTGTCCAGGCCTGTTTTACTAAGCCAATTGAGACTGCAGAGTTTTATCTGAGTTCTGTTTACTTTACTCAACAAATATCTTTTAGCGAATGATAGAACCTTGATTATTTATATCCATAAGGATGTTACTAATTGCCAATATATTTTGTTTACTGAAGTAAGTTTTCCACTTAAAAATTTTTACTTGACAATTGGAGTTATTCTACTCTTTAAGAATCTGTCTTAAAATGTATACCTTTCTTCTCCTCCCAGTTTGATATAGTCAGATTTTCACTATATTTTTGGGAACTGAAAGGAAATCATAAACAGGAAACTAACTCTATGAATACATAATGTTATGATTTATTAAATAGAACATTGCAGTAGCTGCCATATGATATATTCCAGTTAAGAAGGATAAATTATAATTGCTCAGCTTTTAAGAGAAAAACCCTCCAAGTTGATTTGCACAGTTTCTGTAAATGATGTCACATTTTTATTTCTTAGAATCTTTGTGTCATTTATACTCCTTTTTGGAAGTGTCACCTATTTTTTTTTTTTTTTTTTTTTTTTTTTTTTTTTACAATACTGAAGACAATCACATAGTAACTTTTTTGAAAAGTAAGATTAGAAGGTCTTAAAGGACTTTTAAAGGTTATCTAATTCATTCTTCTGTCTTCAGATATGGTAAAAAAAAGTTTTTAAAGTCCCTTTGTTGAGAACACCCATGCTGTCAATTCTTTGAGCACAGTGCCTTCATATTATCATTTTTCTTTTTAAATTCCATAGCCTACCTTTCCATTCCAATTAAACTGCTCATTTGGGAACTAGTACTTGACGTCTCATCAAGACTTGTAACAATTCCAAAACCAAGATCTCAAACTTGAAATTATTCATTGAATTCAATTTCTTCTACTCTCTTATTTTTGCTTATTCTGATCTTTATTCCTTATCCATTTTGTTGGATCTCTCCTGTATTTTCCTATTCCGTGAGCCTCTTTAAAGGACTTAACTGTTCTCCTAAGGACACTAAAAGCGATCTTTCTTTAGAATCTCCAGGCTCTTTTTCTTCAACCGTATCCTCCTTACCAGTCTTCATTCCTGTTAAGCTCTAGTCTCTATTTGGCTGCTACCCATAAAATACTGTGTCCAATTATAAAGTTTTGTTTTCATTTAATGTATTCCACACTTGTTTGCTCCTAAAGTTTCTTATTACTACACCTGTATCCTAGTTTTCACACTCATTAGGCGATCTTCTTTCCTGTGTGAGATACCAAAAGAGTTGCCTGTGCCCTGGAAGTTACTTCCCTAGTTCACTTCAGCCTGGCACCTGTACCCACGAAAATCACACTTACCAAGCTCACCAGGTATTTCCATGTTGTTGAATTAGGTGGACGTTTTTCAGCCTTTTTTAAAATTTAATTTATCCTATAGCATTTGCAGGCAATTCTTATTTTTCTAGAATATTCTAAAACAATGGCAGGAAGTAATATTTTTGCCTTTCTTTAAAAGACCATGCTAGGGGCGCCTGGGTGGCGCAGTCGGTTAAGCATCCGACTTCAGCCAGGTCACGATCTCGTGGTCCGTGAGTTCGAGCCCCGCGTCAGGCTCTGGGCTGATGGCTCAGAGCCTGGAGCCTGTTTCCGATTCTGTGTCTCCCTCTCTCTCTGCCCCTCCCCCGTTCATGCTCTGTCTCTCTCTATCCCAAAATAAATAAACGTTGAAAAAAAAAAAATGAAAATAGTGTGTTTAAAAAAAAATAAATAAATAAAAGACCATGCTGCTCTTCACAGAATACAAAAATACTTTTTTGGTAAACAATTGAAAAGACTCAAATAATACAGAACTGTAGGGGTGCCTGGGTGGCTCAGTGGGTTAAGCATCCGAATGTGGCTCAGGTCATGATCTCACAGTTTGTGGGATCGAGCCCCACATCGGACTCTGTGCTGACAGCTTACAGCCCGCTTTGGATCCTCTGTCTCTCTCTTTGCCTCCCCTGCTCGTGCTCTCTTTCTTTCAAAAATAAATAAACATTAAAAAAAAATACAGAACTATATAAAAAAAATACAAGCCTCCTTTTCATTACTCTCCTATCAACTTGTAAAATTTGTTCTACAGGTAACTGGTTTACAGTTTTATATGGATCTTCCCAATTGCTTTTCTGTATATCTCCACTTGTAGAAAATATATACATATGTGTAATAGGTATAATTTGTGTTTATAAGCATTTAAAGTTAATAAAATAGGAGAAGACATTTGCAAACAATATATCTGATAAGGAGTTGATATCTAAAATTTATAAATAAATCCTACAACTCAGTAACAACAAAAATAATTAGAAAATAGGAAGAGGACCTAAATAGACTTTTTGCAAAGAAGACATACAGATGGCCAAGAAACACATGAAAAGATGCTCAGCACCACTAATCATCAGGGATATTTAAATCAGAACCACAATGACATACCGCCTCATACTTGTCAGAATGGCTGTTACCAAGACGACAAGAAATGACAAGTGTTCGTGAGGATGTAGAGAAAATGGAATCCTCCATACCCTGCCAGTGGGAATGTAAATTGAGAAAACCATTGTGAAAACCAGTGTGTAGGTTCTTTAAAAAGTTAAAACTAGAAATGCCTTGGAATCCAGATATTCTCCTTGCGCACATGTATCCAAAGAAAACAAAAACACTAATTCAAAAAGATACGCACCCTATGTTCACTGTAGGATTATTTCCAATAGCCAAGATAACGGAAGCAACCTAGGTGTTCGTCAGTAGCAGAATAGAGGAAGATGTGTATATACACAGTGGAATATCATTCAGCCATAAAAAAGAATGAAACCTTGCCTTTGTGACAACATCTGTGGACCTGTAGGGTATTATGCGAAGTGAAGTAAGTCAGAGAAATATGGATACCATATGGTTTCACCTATATGTGGAATCTAAAAACCAGAAACAGACTCACAGAGACAGAGAACAAACTAGTTGTTGCCAAAGGGGAAGGGGAGAGAGGAATAGGGTGAAACAGATGAAGGGGATTAAGAAATACAAACTTTTAATTATAAAATGAGTCTCACAGAGATACAGAGCACAGCATAGGGAATATGGTCAATAATACTGTAGTATTGTATGGTGACAGATAGTAACTAGACCTATTGTGATCATTTCATAATGTATGTATAAAAAATATCAAACACTATGTTGTACACCTAAAGCTAATACAATGTGTGCCAATTATAATTCAGTAAAAATAAACCATAAACAGAATATAGTTGTTGCTCATGCCCTAAACAACAAAAAAGTATTTTTAAGAGTAAAATCCAGACATTAAAAAAAAAAATGTTGCTATTTTTCAAAAGGAAGCTGACCATGAGAATTTCAACCATCAGAATCAACGATTCAAAGATGTTAAGAAAACTAGCAATTAATTTTTGTCATTTGGAACATGCATGATTTTGCCAGGAGTTCCATAACAAAGTACCCTAGATTAACATTTTGTGGTTTAAGCTACCCATTTTCTCAAAGTTCTAGAGGCCAGAAGTCTGAGATAAGGTCTCAGTGGGGAGTTTTTGGAGCCCTTTCCCTGTAGCTTATAAATGGCTTTCTTTTCTTTTCTTCCCTTCCCTTTGTCTTTAGGTGGTCCTCCCTCTGTTCATGTCTGTATCTTAATCTCCTCCGCTTAAAAGGGCATCAGTCATACTGGATGAGGGCTCACCCTAATGACCTCATGTTAACTTAACCTCTTTAAAGACCTTGTCTCCCAATACAGTCACGTTCTGAGGCTCTTGAGTTTAGCACTTTAACATAGGAACTTGGGGTCTAGTGACACAATTCAGCCCATAAGAGAGCATTACCATCATAAAAACATTTGTTAAAAAGTTTTCTCATAAAAACTTGTAGTCACTTATTCAAGCACTTGGTCTCATTTGGAAAGTGCTTAATGGACTACAAATTTCATGTTAATGTCTTGCAGATTAAAGGCACTTCCAGCGAAAGTGCGCCTTAAAGGAAAGTGGCTCTTCATTGAAGCTTTTAGCAGGTGTTCACGGTTAAGAGTAACTTTCAGTACTTCCACCTCGCTTGCTGAGTGCGGGATAGATATCCTCACTGGTGACATAAGGCATTTTGAGAAAGTGTACATCAAGTGCACAGTGCATCGTACAGAGTTCATATTCTGGGGGTTACCATTACTAACTATGTTCCGTTGTTGGGAGTATGACAACACAATTGTTGTTGTAGCCCTTTACCTCAAACACATTTATAAAGGTTTTGGAATAATCAACCTGTCAATTTATGTAAATAAAAAGTATTGCAAATACAGAATTCTTTTGTTTTGAAATTTTCATTTTTGAAACCCAAGTTTGTTGAAGGAAGTTATTATGCTGTCACCAAAGATAGAGGAATGAAACACGTAGCCATCTTAGATTCTTCAACCATAAAGCTATTTCATTACTTCAAATGTATACATTATAATACAGATACTATATGTTTAGTCATACCTGGTAAATTATAACTGCTGGAAATGCCTATCAGAGGCTTTAGAGTTGATAACAAACTGGTTCTTAAGTAACCATACTAATGAAAAGTTGTGAGATATCTTAAAGCATCTGGTATGAATCCAAAGCAGATATTTCAGTACTGAATAAATAAAAGCCTAGGTTATATTTCTTTCTTTAAAAAAAAAAAAAAATTTAATGTTTGTTTATGTGAGTGGGGGAGGGGCAGAGAGAGAGGGAGACACAGAATCTGAAACAGGTGCCAGACTTTGAGCTGTCAGCACAGAGCCCCATGAGGGGCTCGAACTCGGGAACAGCAAGATCATGACCTGAGCTGATGTTGGACCCTCAACAGACTGAGCTACCCAGGTGCCCCAGGTTATATTTCTTTCTTAGCGTGAACGGTAAACAGATAGTTTTTTGTTCTCTACCTGCTAACTATTCTTTCAGTATAATCACAGTTTTATTAATAATTTACGATAGTATGATGGACTCACTTTTTCTGCCTATTTTTTCCAAATAATATTTTTTTAAATAATACCTCCATTTTGTATTGATTTATATTTTGTATACAGAAAAGTGCAAAAGTTATAAATGTGTAATTTAAAACAAGTTTTGACTGTGCTTTCCCAATGGAGAATTTGTGAATGCCCTGTTCCTCCTCCTGTGTATTTCTGATAAAGGACAAATCTGAGGGATCTCTTACGAATTAGCCAGTTAAAAAAGAAAAGAAAAAGCATACAGTTAAAAGAGAAGTACTCTTAGCGTTTACAGTAGGTATACTTAACAGGATCACACTCAGTAAGTGAAAGTAAATTTTGATATTTGCAAGCTAATATAAGTGTTTTAAATCTATAAAGAAAGTGTCAGTGTTTTAAAAATAGAAGTCTATACTACAAAACTGATTTATGTATAAAAATGGATTAAGTGGGGATGCCTGGGTCTGACTTTGGCTCAGGTCATGATCTCGCGGTCTGTGAGTTCGAGCCCCGCGTTGGGCTCTGTGCTAAAGCTCGGAGCCTGCAGCCTGTTTCAGATTCTGTATCTCCCTCTTTTTCTCTCCTCCCCTGCTCATGCTCTGTCTCTCTCTTCTCAAAAATAAATAACCTTGGGGCGCCTGGGTGGCGCAGTCGGTTAAGCGTCCAACTTCAGCCAGGTCACGATCCGGGAGTTCGAGCCCCGCGTCAGGCTCTGGGCTGATGGCTCAGAGCCTGGAGCCTGTTTCTGATTCTGTGTCTCCCTCTCTCTCTGCCCCTCCCCCGTTCATGCTCTGTCTCTCTCTGTCCCAAAAATAAATAAACGTTAATAAACAAATAAATAAATAACCTTAAAAAAATTTTTTTAAATGGATTAAGTGCATACAAGTAATGCATTAATTACTAATGATGGAATGCACTTTTGAAATCGCCAATGAAATACTACTTTTTAGATTTTATGGTTATAGTGCATACTAATAACCACCAAATATTTGTTAAAAATCTAATTAGCTTTTTAAAAAATGCTTACTTTGAGATTATTATTTAATGAACTCACTATAAATCTAAAAACAGTAAACCCTTGTTTAATTAATTTTAAATGACATTCACTGTAGTTGTTTAAATCATCACTCTTTTTCTCTGAGATTTCTATAGATCAGAGTTTAACTGTTCTTCTTGCCAGTTTGAGGAATTTAACTTCAGTGTTAGCTTCATTTGAGACATTAAAAAAACAAAACAGGAAATTGTCAATAGATGTTCTAGGTTTTTATTTTAAATTCCTGAATACACTAAATATACAGATTCTTATAATCATTTTACTCTAAGGTTTTAATGTATTTTATATTTAGACTGTTTTAAAATATGTCAAAGTATTTGATGACGTTCTTTTTTTTTAAAGTAATGTTTTCTGTTTGTATCCTATAAATAATATATCCTTTTTCCTGAAATAGATAGGATTCTGGACTTAAAATTCACGTGAACAACACTAAAATTATAGGTAATAAATATTATAGTTTGAGAGCAATAAATATTACCCCAAGCAATATTCTTGGGGAAAAATCTATTAAAAGATGGGGAATTTGAGTTTGCCTTAAAATCAAGGTGACTTTTGGTTAACCAGTAAATAATAATAAATAAATGAATAAAACTCATTCCTTGGTGCTTTAGGAATCTGTAGAGAGGTGGAAATGAGGATAGTATTTTTAGGGGCTGGGATCAGATTTTGTTTACTAAAACATGATTTTATTTATGGAGGAGGTAGAAGGGAAGGCGGTGGCGGGGGGGGGGGGCGGGGGGATGTGAGAGAGAGAGAACAAGAGAGAAATAATGTGAGAAAAATTGTGTGTGATCTGCCTATCTCCAGACCCCTTCCCAGTAAGATCAGGTAAACGATTTTGTTTCCCATCCTCTGTTGATCTCCTTATTACATTCCACCAGTTCAAAATTATCTCCCAATATCTGTAACTCATCTTAACGTAAAATACACTGAACTAGGGATCCTGTTTGCAGTTAGCCATTTTCGGGGTTTTTCTCTTCCAGTTTATATACAGTAATTTCGCCTTTTATGTTTCACTGAAAGGCACTGTACACATAGCTAAATTGATAACCAAAACTATAGAGTCCTTACTAAATGCCATGCAACTTAGTAGCTACTTTTACTAATTTATGATGTTCAATCCTGTGGCATTTCTCAATAAGAAAGATATATTATTCCCATTTACAAAGGAGGTAACTCCAGCACAGATTTCAAATCTTGGTCTAGTAAATCTTCAGTGCTAAGCACAGTGGTCTTGCTCTCTTTGGCCTGTGTAATTACATATCTCTTTGTGCACATACACTCTTTCCTTTTGAGCCAAAGTACTTTCTTTTGTATTTACTTGTTTTTCTCATTTTATGAGGTATAGTATCTTTTACTCTTAAGTACTGAATAGGCATTTGTTGTATTGACGGACTGATTGACTCAAAGGTATCTGGCTCATATTGCCCAGGCCTCTCAGCAGTTTTAAAATTTCAAAGGTCTGTGAGCAATACACTGATCAAAGTGGTGATTTTGGAAGATTTATCTAGAAGTGAGAGATTAGAGAGGAAAGATTAGAAAGCCCATAATCCAAGCATGATATGATAAGCATTCAGACAGAATCAGTTGTGTCAAAGTAATAGATAAATGGCAAATATAGAATAGGAAGTATTCACTGGCTTTGTGATTCATGTAGGCACAGATGTTGAAGTTGAAACGGAGATCAGAAGAGTGGTTGTATTACTCGGAGAAGCTTCGAAGTCTGGCAAAGATAAATTAGTTTGTGTGGAGAATATTGACATTTATTTGACTATATTTTAAAGTGTTAGGGAATTCAAGTGGGATTACTCAAATAAATATATACAACTCATAGTTAATAAAAGGTGAAAATATAGACGTGACTGGAAAGAGGTCTCATACAGAACTGCTGGATTTAAAAGTATGAATCATTTAAGAGAAAAAAGGAGAATAGAATAGTGTAACATATCTCTTTTGTAATTAAAGTAGGTTTACCATTTTAGTGACCTCTTTATTTTAATAAACTCATATAACTGAATCTGTAGACTTTGTTTTAAATTCCTATTTCCACAAATGAATGTAAATGTCCTATGCATGTATCATTATAAATACTAGAATGTATATATTTACCATGAATTTTGAACTACATTTTTACTACCCGTTCATTCTATCATTTATAGTTGCAGATTCCTCTTACATAAAAACACAAAGGAAATAAGAAATACTCTTCTTTCTTCAAAATATATCCAGGTTCAGATCACTTCTTAAACACCTGCCATCAACCTTCTTTAAATTATCAACGTTTTATGTCTGGATTAGTCTAGTAACCTCTCTCTGGTCTCTGCTTCTGTCCTTGCTCCATTATAGTCTGTTCTCAGCATAGATCATGTTACTCTTCTGCTCAGAACCTTCCTATTACGGCTTCCCACAGAACTCACAGTGGAATCTAAGTCCTTGCCAACCCACGGACCTTCCTTGAACACATTTCTACCTTAAGGCTTTTGCTCTGACCATTTGTCCTTTGCCTGATTGGTATGGCTAACTACGGTCCTTAGTGTACGATTTATTTTATATTACTTATACATTGTTTCTTGTCTATCTCCCTCCAGTTTCCTGTTTCCAGTTTCCTACCCCCCCCCCCCCCATGACTGTAAGCCCTTGAGGCCAGGGATATTTGCTCCGTTAACTCTTTTACTTCAAGTGCCTAGAAATGTACCTATCACATGTTAGATATTCAGTAAATACTGGCAGAATACAAGAACAGTAATAGCTAACACTTCACGCTTACTGTTATACCTTTTAAAAAGCTTTAAATTTTTACAACAACCTAGTTTTATAGGTGAAGAAACTGACCCCATAGGTTGATTAAATAACATGCCCAATCCCTCAAACTCGAATTCAAACCTAACAGCCTGGTTTGGAACCATTGCTCCCAACAATTAGAGTGTGGTACTTCTATCGAAGATTATTGTGGTTGGTGCTATAAGGTTTTTATAGTAGAACATGAAGTTGTATAGCAGCTTGTTCTATGCAAAATACTTCTTACATAACTGAATTCACATTGATAGTACACTGAGTAAAGACGAATGTTGATCATTTGTAGCCTTCAAATAGTAAGTTGAAGGAAATGGAAAATTAAACCAAGCATTTAATGTCTCATTTGGCAGATTAGCACGTTCAGCCAGTAACATCCGTCATCAGTTAAACCCATTCTCAAGGCCTGCAAAGCCATGTTACTGTCAAATGTGTTATATGGGCCTAATACCTGAATCCTTATCAGTCTCATTTTCATTTCTTGGACAGGTTTCATTTATCATACCTTTGTACTATATTTCATATCAAATGTCAAGATAGAGTCTCTGATGTCAAAGATTTAGAGGCAGTGATTTCCCAGTTTCACTCATCAAAATGCAGTGGTCCTAGACATATGGAGAAAATGGATGACACTGGACTTTTAAAGCAATTGGGAAACTTCAGAGAAAGTGTCGTTATTAAGACAATTTAAGTTCCAAGGATATAAACCAAAGCTTTCTGAAGAACGAGACTAGAAGAACTGTCATAGCAGGTAGTCCAGCGTGATGTAATGGGACTCAGACTCAGCAATATTTTGCTCAGACTGCAATCAGTGAGGCAGCAACATGAATAAATACAAAGTACAAATAATGATCCGAGGATGATTTAACAGAGATGTGCTAAAAGATTCATTATTAAGGAATAATTGTCTGGCCACCCAAAGCATTTGTCATCCACGTAAATATGCTTACATGTATAGAATTATCAAAGAATGATCTATCTTGGGAGTACTAAGAATGGAGATGTGGACATCCATTTTCATAGACACATGAAAAAAAGCAGAGAAGTCTAAGAAACTTTGCTTCAAAAGAGTGATTATTGTTTATTTTTTGTTTAAATGCCTTTTATAGACTTTGCTTGGTAATAACCCCCTTTTTTATCACATAATATAGTGTTGTAAGTAACAAAAAATGATCCGTGCTAGAAAAATAAATTACAGAGAAGTTAAATTGCTTTCTTAGGGGAAAGCATTCAATTTCTTGGCAAAACTGGAACAGGGCACAGAGAAGCTCTCTTCCTAATACATGTCTTAGACCAGTCACAGGGCCAAAATATTTGGTGATAAAAATGAGTGATTTTGTTTTTAACACAGAGTAAGATGTAAAATGTAAGCTACATTAGTTGTTTTTTTTTTTATTGTTGTTGTTCTTGCATTTTGGATTACTTTAATAATAATGACTTGGGAGTATTTATCTTCTTTATTGGTTGCTTATTTTTGAGGATAAAAAGACAAAAAACCATACATTTTGATCATACTTCGCATATATACCTGATTTGATGGAACTACCAAAGCTTTTACATTGTAGATTTACGTATTCATTATATCTCACATTAAAAGCTATCCAGTTGGATTTTAAAATGCTGAAGATTCTAACAGATAACTTCTTTTGAACATTTTATTTAGTTACAAAAGAAAATTCTTTGAGAATAATTATACTAAGCGTTTCAAGTTTTCTTTTGTTACTGAATGAAATGAAAACCGTAGTAAGCTGAGAAATGTGTCGTCAACAAAATATTAATTCCTAAAATTACTTAGAAGTGACAGGATCTTTAAAATTTGTGCCATATGCTTGGAAGAAACAGTCTTACTATATTTTTATTCTCTCAACATTTTGAAAGTACAAATGAGAGGTTTATCTCATTGGTCATATCATCAGTTCTGTTCAAAAAGTAAAAGGTGCCTTTCCCAACATCATTTATCCCCAGTTGCTCTCACTAGTGTCTGGGGCTTAGGGTTGTTTTATGTTTACCCTAGTTTTCCAGCCCCGCATTCTATGTTCTCATTGGTCGACCTTCTAAGAAGGGGCAATTATAATGAACTATTGCAGCATATTCTCCTTAGGATTTCCTTAGTATTGGGTTGACTGCTTTTTTTTTTTTTATTCTGTTTTGTTGTTACTTTCTGCCCCGCCCCCACCCTGCTACCTTACAGTATATGAACTACCGTCTCATTGACTCTATAAATTCAGGTCAAGTTCATAATGGGAGAGATTTGTCTACTCTGCTATCAGAGCCCACAACTCTGTGGAGAAGGGTTTGAGTAGGACCAAGCACACCCTTTGTAGCCTTAGGCCACAGTTATTCTAAAACTGTCAACTTTTCTTAAGACCCCAGTTAGGAGGTGCTAGCCCACCGTTTGGTTTTAACAGGCTCACTTTCTGCCTCCCCGTAACTTTTACCCTGTGTTGTTTAGTGTTCTAGAAAATATCCCATAATACCGGACGATTGAAATCTGAGTTTAGACTTGTGCTGTGGTAACATCTGTTGGTCACCTACCTGACAAGCATCAGGTAGTTTTCCTGTTGCTTGAGTCCAGTTTGTAGCCAGCACCCTTGTTACGGGCTCGCATCCCTAGAGCTAAATGACTACGTTTGAAACAGCAATTCCTTATTGTTTGCAGAAACAAAACCCCTTCCTACTCGTAAGATGTTTTCTGTGGATATGCAGCAACTCTTTTATTACCTGAAACCAAACTTCTCACTAGTAAGATTTTTTTTTCTCCATACCTAGCCTTTTTGACAACTTTTTTTTTTTTTTTTTAATTTTTTTTTTTTCAACGTTTTTTTTTATTTATTTATGGGACAGACAGAGACAGAGCATGAACGGGGGAGGGGCAGAGAGAGAGGGAGACACAGAATCGGAAACAGGCTCCAGGCTCCGAGCCATCAGCCCAGAGCCTGACGCGGGGCTCGAACTCACGGACCGTGAGATCGTGAGATCGTGACCTGGCTGAAGTCGGACGCTTAACCGACTGCGCCACCCAGGCGCCCCTGACAACTTTTAAAGAATTACGCATTCCCTTCTTCCTATACAGCCTCTTACAAAATGTAGATGTATAGAAATGGCCTTCAGCTCATGAACGGTGCAAACTTCTGGTACTACCAGAGGCCTGTTTACTGTATTACAATCTCCACATAGGAAGTCTGAGAATCTGTTTTATTAAACAGACATCCCAGGTGAGTGTCATGCACACGCCTTTTGAGAATCGCTGACCGACATTAAAGAGATCAGGCTTTTTGATATGCAAATAAACAAAAATTGAAGAGATTCTTTTTTGCAATATGGCTGGGGCAGGTATGGGTTTCACACTCCACGACTGGTCACGCAGTAAGTTCGACTGAAACAGGGCTGAAAGATGCCCTAAAATTCCAGTTAATGAGAGAGTGGTAGCTTCTTGCTAACAGCTGTCAGATTCAATACTTTGAGAGGCAAACAGATTCATCACTGTTTACATGAACAGTACATGTAACAGAAGAGTACATGTAACAGAACATGTTACATGTTTTATGTCTGTTGTAATTATTTTTTAGTTTAGACCAAATATTTAATGAAGTACTTAGGAATTTCAAGCATGAGGTAAGTGTAGCCTCTGGAGAAATCAAACACAGTGGCATTCTTTACCACCTAGATGTAGATAATACCTATTTATATCTCTTCTTTCAGGCAAATCCAGAAGGACTCAGCTTAGCTATTCTATGATCTGTATCATATCTGTCACATGGTGGAGCAGCCTAGCAAAAACTAGTGCTACCTTAGAAAAGTTGATGTAGGCTGATGACGAAAAAGACAATCCCTAAGGAAAAGTTTAGAAATGTGTAACTATCAAAAAATCGGGCAGTCTTGTATTCCAATGTCAGAGTGATAAGTACCTTGGGATTTCAGTTTGTTTTGTATGGTAACAGTGGTGACCCAGGATACTTCCTTTTGCCGTTAGCTAAACAGAGCTCTGTCTGCCTTCCTACCTGCCTTCCTTATCTCATGCTTTGTTTTTACTAGAGACTCAATTAATTGCTTCCATCTCAAGCAGGATTATAGTATATCATGCAGGGAAGATCATAGGACGCCTTTAAGTATTTTTGTTAAGGTACAGTATCTTATTTAGTGTTAAAATTAATGGTTCAAAAGATTCCTTTCCTGGGAATTAATATTCCCATAAAGAAACTGAAAAAGAAATACCAAAGATCATTCCATTATCATATTCTGTGTACCTTAGCACACAAAGGAGACTCAGGATGAGGATATCATTACTGCAGTCCAACTAACATACACATTTGGAAATACCATCTCATTTACTTAGAACGACATACTAAAAAAATGGTTGATTCTATCATACACAAAAAAATGGGCCCCTCATTCTACATAGGATTTGATCAGGAAAGCATTGTTTCTTCTACTGCAAACTCTTAAATAGCCAAGATTAATTTCATAGACAAAAATTTTAAATTAGTGAGGCAGTTCTTTTGACTTCTTGGAAGTGCTGTCAAAGAAAATGCAATATTTTCATCCTATTTTGTTATGTTGATAATAAATTGGGCTTCCATGTTTTTTTTTTTTTTTTTTTTTTTTTTTTTTTTTTTTTTTTTTTTTTTGCTAACGCAATTCTTTTTTTGCAAAGAGTAAGAATCATATACTAGGCAATTGAGAGTCTATTACTTAAAAGATTTTCTTAAATTTTAAGTGTCTGTTGTCCTGGTACTAGGAAGTACTACATAAGGGACTAAAAAAGGCTATAAGGATTCACAAAGGTAATTTTTCACAATATGTGCAAGAAGTGGGGAAAAAAGTGGACGGAAAGGAAATTTACACGCCATTTGAGTCAAACTGCTTGAAAATACTGGGCAGAAAAAATTCACCTAAGATGCTAAAAGATAATCCCTGCACTGTTTCTTCTAGAAGTTGACAAGTTCTGGGTTCATGATGCAGTCACGTATTTTAATTTTTTTTTAATGTTTATTTTTGAGAGAGAAACAGAGAGAGAGAGACCGGGGAGACACGGAATCCAAAGCAGGCTCCAGGCACTGAGCTGTCAGCACAGAGCTCGATGTGGGGCTCGAGCTCAAGTGGCAAGATCATGACCTAGGCTGAAGTCAGACCCTTAACTGCCTGAGCCACCCAGGTGCCCCTGCAATCATGTATTTTAAAGTGAAAGGACCAAAAGCACTTTTGGGATTTGACCTTGAACTGAGACACCTTGCCATTTGGGTAACACTCAACAATATCAAATCTTCACTTCATGCATTTGCCATTTTCTTGGTGTCTTAGTGATTCTTTTACAATAAATTACATTTTTAAAAATGATCAGAGTTTAAAACCACTTATATCTCTCTAGGATTGGTTTAAGTACACTTTCGGTTTTTTTCCCCAACAAGGAACTTACAGGCCAAAGCAGATAGATAATCCATGAATAAGGGAGAAATAACAACTAATTTGATTCCTATGTATTATTGTATTTGAAAGAGTTATTTCCTGGCTTAGATATGTTAGTGAAGAACTTTTTGTTTTCTGCTTATGTTAATATTTGGTTTTGCTCCAAAGCCCATTTAACTGAAACAGTCTTTGTTCAGTTTCATCAAACAGGTTGGTTGTTTAGAGCTTGCTTTTGCTCCAAGGCAAATAATTTTAATATCAGCTTGGAAGTTTAAAAAAAGTAATTAGTCACTGACAGAACTTAACCCAGACATTATCTGCTAATTGACTACCGATAGGCATAACTCAATGGCCACTGTGTTCATTTGTGAGTCATAACTGAGAGTGGAATTTTGAAATTTTGAAATAATTAATGGTAATAATAATGATAGATAATATTTATTGAGTGCTTACTGGGTTTCAGGCCTATTCACGTGTATTTCACGTGTATTACCTAATTCACCTCTCACATTTTGTTTTTTCAACTCAAATAGTTGTTTCCAGTTGAACAGTTTGAGGCTTAGAGTAATTTTGTTCAAGGTCACACCTGTGGCAGATCCAGGATAGGGATTCCACTCAGGCATTTTGATTGAAATGTGTCTTTCAGTGTCTTTGTTTTATAGATTAGGAAACTGAGACCCAAATGATTGAATTGACCAAGATTAACAACTAGCTTTTAATATCTATTCAGTTCATCAGCACTAGAAACCTAGACCCTTGACTCTAAGTTCAGTGTACTTTTCATCACACTAGCTTCCTTCTCCGGCAACAAACTGTTGGTCCATACTAGCCAATTGCTGCCAAAATATTTCAGTGTATAACAGGACCCTGTAATGATTATTCAAAACCAACACAGTTTTAGATATTGAAAGAGCAGAATGACTGATGTCATTTTCCCAAGAATTGTGGAAAGGTTAAGTGAAATGAGATTCCTTTAATCTACTGACCTATACTATATTTAGCTTAATTTCTGTTTTCTTTTCTGAAACGGTTAGATAAGAGGTATTAGAACCATTGTATTAAAACATACTAATTTTTCTTTTTTTTTTAATTTTTTTAACGTTTTTATTATTGACAGAGAGACACAGAGCATGAGCAGGGGAGGGGTAGAGAGAGGGGGAGACACAGAATCTGAAGCAGGCTCCAGGCTCAGAGCTGTCAGCACAGAGCCCGATGCAGGGCTCGAACTCACCAACCATGAGATCATGACCTGAACCGAAGTCAGTCGCTTAACCTACTGAGCCACTCAGGCACCCCTTAATTTTTATTTTCAAGTATGTTGCTTGGAATTAAGATGAGTCCTATTCATATATATTATTTATTTATATTACGCTATGCAAAATTCAAATCATCTAATTTTTCTTCTGAATAAAGTGGCCTTTAAGTAAGTGATATCAAGGTAATGAACTTCCTGATACAGTATTTTTTATGAACTAGTCTTTAATTTTGGTTTATATAAAGTGTTCAATGGACTGGACAAGTGAAGAATATTTATATTCATGGTTTGCTAAAACATTTGATCTCTGTAGAAAAACTCTACAGAGTAGAGTAGATCTCTGTAGATATGTATCCAGTATCTGAGACCATGCTGATTTTCTTCTTGAGTAGCATTCTGTAAATGCATTGTGCTTATAAATATGTTTAATATATATTCAGGATGAAATTACCATTAGTTACTAATATTTCCCCTATCAGAATTAGTAAAAAATCAGAAAAGGAAGTGATGTAAATTAATACCATGCTAAAGCTGCAGAGAAACATTACTTGATGTTTCTTCTTTGAGAGGATCTTAAAAGTATGTGCATTAAATACAATATTTTAAGACCAGTTTAAAAATCATGCACCTTAGCTCATTTTTAATTGGATTAAGTCATTACTTTGGGTGGCACCATAAATGAAACATAACTATTTTCTTGGAGGGAGGAAGGGGGAGAAGAAGTGGGTGAGGGAAAGAGAATTCCAAACAGGCTCCTTGCCCAGTGTGGGGAAGGGGGTGTTGCTCATTCCCACACCCGTGAGATCACTACTTGAGCTGAAGTCAAGGGTCTGAGGCTCAACCAACTGAGTCACCCAGGCACCCCATGAAAGATAACTATTTCTAAGGTCAGTGCATAAGACCTTTGGAATGTTGATTTGTGCTTTTATTTTTGTGTTTGCTTTTATGGCTTTTAGTGTGTGCTAATAATCTCTGTTTTACTTTGGTAGACAAATTGTGTTCTCACAATTAAATGTGTAAGTCATGAAAATATAGTTTTTTGGGCTTTTGGTTTTCTGTTTTATTATGCTGGGTCTTCATTGCCTGCGTTGATACCTGGTATGTAATAATTGCTCAGTAAAAATTTATCAAATGAATTCTCCTTTATTGAATCCTGAAGTCTTTTGTAGTATCTGGGTTTGAAGTGATTTTAATGACTAAAGAGATGGATAAAAGTCATATGTTAGTACAGGTTCCTGAATATCATCTTTTTAAATGATCAGTTCAACATACTGAATTTTCCTATAAAAATAAAATGATTTCTGAATGGTATTTAGGCATGTTTGTCTAATGTTTAAAAGATTCAATTACTTTGGAATAAAGACCTTAAAATGATTTGTCCTTGATTATATTTGATTATGTACTGTAAAGAAAGCCAGATGCTATGCAGGTTACTTACCCTGACATTATCTTATTTAATTTTTAGGCCTATATTTTGGGAAATGTCTTCCTATTCCTATTAAAGATGTGAAGTTCAGTAATTTTTTCAGGATAACATAGCTAGCAAGTAGCAGATTCAAGACTATCCCTAAGCCTTTACTCTGTCCTGCCTCATGTATACAAGAAGTAAGCCTGCAAGTATTATAGGTCTGATATAGTGAAGTAAGTCTCTAAGGACCAACAGTAGATTTTCTAAATCTGGCTGTATTTTTTAATTAGGTAGAAGTATGTAGATTCTTTGGCATTGTGATTAGAAGTGGAAAATAGATTACATGATATATTTTTCTCACACATTTAAGAAAGAATTGAACGGTTCTGAATAGGATAATGATATAGATTCTTGTTAGTTTTAGCAGGATTAATCTGGCTGGCAAATAGATTATAGGGTAGAGGCAGGGAGAAGGAAGAAACTGTTGCAATAATCTAGATGAGAGATGGTGACTGCTTAGACCAGACAATAAGTCCTGGACTTAATCTTTGGGCGCTTTTGCCAATGCTTCATGGAAGTAGTTACAAGTGGTTGAATTTGGAATGGATTTTGAAAGTAAAGTCAATGGTATTTTCTGTATGATTGAAGATAGAGGAAGAGAGGGAGGAGAAAAGAATGAACTAAGATGATTCCAAGTTTTGGCCGAAACAACTGGGAAAATCATGTTGCTGATCTGGGATAGATAGGGAAGCACATCAATTTTTGTTTGGACCATTTTAAGTTTTGGGCTTCCAAGTGGAATATATTAGTGAAAACTATCAGACTACCAAGTGAAGATGGCTATGTACAAGAGCAATGTAAAAGTCTGACGTACTGAGCCGGAGATATAAATGTGGGAATCATCAGTATAAAAATGGTAATTATTAAGGCATTGGGTTGAATAAGAACACTAGGGAAGGTTGAGTATAGAGAACAGACCACAGTCTATGGAGCTCTGAGATTCTCCCAAGTTTAGTTCAGATAATGAGATGGAAGAACCAAGGAGCATGAGGAAGTGGAGCCAGTGAACTAGAAAAATCAAAAGTGGCATCCTAGATGCAAAAATTTTCAACAAGATATTAGCAAACTAAATTCAACCATACATTAAAAGGATCATTTACCACAATCAAGTGGGATTTATCCCAGGATGCAAGGTGCAGCTCAATGTTCAAAATCAATCAGTGTGAAACACCAGATTTCCAATAGGAAGAATGAGAAGTACATAATTATCTCAATTGATGGAAGAAAGCATTTGACAAAGTAAACATCTGCTCATGATAAAAACTCTCAACCAAGTGGGTTTAGAGGGAACATACGTCAGTAAGTGCCATATATGGAAAAACCACAGCTGACATCATACTTGGTGAAAAACTGAAAGCTTTTCCTCTAAATACAGGAACAAGAGAGAGATATACAATGTCAGCACTTTTATTCAACGTAGTAGTGGGAATCCTAGCCACAGTAGTCAGACAAGAAAAATAAATAAAAGGCAACCAAATTGGTAAGGAAAAAGAAAACTGTCACTATTTGCAAACAACATGATAGTATGTATAAAATATCATAAAGACTTTGCCCAAAAAACCCCAAAAAACAAAAACAAAACTACTGGAACTGATAAGTGAAATCAGTACAGTTGCAAGATACAAAATCAGTATGCAGAACTCTGCTGATTTTCTATACACTAGTAACAAACTAGTAGGAAGAGAAATTAGGAAGCAATCCCATTTACAGTTGCACCAAAAAAGAATAAAATACTGGGGCACCTGGGTGGCTCAGTCAGTTGACTTTGGCTCAGGTCATGATCTCGCAATCTGTGAGTTCGAGCCCCATGTCGGGCTCTGTGCTGAGGGCTCAGAGCCTGGAGCCTGCTTGGGATTCTGTGTCTCCCTCTCTCTGACCCTCCCCCGTTCATTCTCTCTCTCTCTCTCTCTCTCTGAAAAATAAACTTAAAAAAAAGAATAAAATACCTGGGAATAAACTTAACTAAGGAGGCAAAAGACTAGTACTGCAAAAATTATAAAACACTAATGAAAGAAATTGAAGATGACACAAACAAATGGAAAAATATACCATGTCCATGGATTGGAAGAATCAATATAATTACAATGTCTGTACTACCCAAAGCAATGTACACATTTAATGCAATCCTTATCAAAATACCAACAGTACTTTTCACAGAAATAGAAAAATAATGCTAACAAAAATCCCTGAATAGTCGAAAACAAAGTTGATAAAGAGCAAAGCTGGATCACAAGCCCACATTCCAAAATATACTATAAACCTGTAGCAATGAAAACAGTATGGTACTGGCACAAAAATAGATATGTTGATCAATGGAACACAATAGAGAGCCCAGAAATAAAACCACAATTTCATGGTCAATTAATCTATGACAAAGGAGGCAAGAATCTCCAATGGGAAAAAAGACAGTCTCTTTGACATGATGTTGGGAAAATTGGACAGATACATGCAAAAGAATGAAAGTGGACCACTTTTGTACTGTGGACCAAAAAAAAAAAAAAAATGGATTAAGGACCTAAATGTGAGATCTGGTACCATAAAAATCCTAGAGGAAAGCAGAGGAAGTAATTTCTCTGACTTCAGCCATAGCATCATTCTTCTAGATATGTCTCCTGGGGCAAGGGAAACAAAAGCAAAAATAAACTATTGGGACTTAATCAAAATGAAAAACTTCTGTAAGGAAAGGAAACAACAAAACTAAAACACAGCCTACAGAATGGGAGAAGATATTTGCATATGATATATTCATTAAAGGGTGTGTATCCAAAGTATATAAAATAACTTACACAACTCAACACCCAATAAACAGAGAATCCAGTTAAAAAATGGGCAGAAGACATGAACGGACATTTTTCCAAAGAAGACATCCAGACGGCCAGACACATGAAAAGGTGCTCAGTATCACTCTTCACTATTTGAAATGCAAATCAAAAGTACAATGACATATCACCTGTACCTGTCAGAATGGCTAAAATCAACAACACTGGAAACAAGTGTTGGCAAGAATGTGGAGAAAAAGAATCCCTCTTACACTGTTGGTGGGAATGCAAAGTGGTGCAGCCACTGTGGAAAAACAGTATGGATGTTTCTCAAAAAATACAAAAATAGAATTACCATATGATACAGTAATTCCTCTACTGAGTATTTACCCAAACAGTACAAAAACACTAAGGGGCACCTGGGTGACTCAGTTAAGTGTCTGACTCTTGATTTCGGCTCAGGTTATGATCTCACAGTTGGGAGATAGAGCCCCATGTCAGGCTCTGCTCTGAGAGCACGTATAGCCTGTTTGGGATTCTCTCACTCTCTCGCTCTCTCTTTCTCTGCCCTTCCCTTGCTCACATACTCTCTCTCAAAATAAATCAACTTAAAAAAATACAAAAACACTAATTTGAAAAGGTGTTTGCTCCCCTGGGTTTATTGCATCATTATTTACAATAGCCCTATTATGGAAGCAGCCCAAGTGCCCATCAAAAGATGAAATTATAAAGAAGAGGTGGTATAGATACACAGTGGAATATTACTCAGGTATAAAATGAATGAAATCTTGCCATTTGCAACAACATGGATGGATCTAGAGAGTATGACGCTGGGCAAATAAGCCTGCCGGAAAAATACAAGTACCCTATGATTTCACTCAAAACAAGCAAACAAAGGAAAAAAAGAGACAAGCCAAAAGACTCTTAAATACAGAGAACAAACCAATGGTTATCACATGGGAGATGGATGGGAAGACGTGTGATATTGCTAAAGGTGATTAAGAATACACATCATGATGAAGGGAAAAAAAGGTTAAGATGGTAAATTTTATGTTATATGTTTTTTACCACAATAAAAACAGTTGGAATAAAAATGTATTTCTGTTGATGGAAAAAAGAAAACAAAGTAGACGTGATGTACGTATGTATACACACAGAGACATGCCCATATACACAATAGTTGATTAGTACTCAACCATAAAAAATCATGAGATTTTGCCATGTGCAACTACATGGATGGACTTATAAAGTATTACGCTAATTGTAATATGTCAGGGAAGACATATACCTCAAGATTTCACCTATGTGGAATCAGAAACGAAAACAGATTCCTAAATCCAGAGAACAAACAGATTGAGGTGGGGAGGGAGGTGGATGAAATAGGTAAGAGAATTAAGGGTTACAAACTCTGAGTTACAAAATAAATAAGTCATGGAAATGAAAAGTACAGCATGAGCAGTAGAGTCAACAATATTGTAATAATGTTGTATGGTGACAGATGATGACTACACTTTGGTGAACTCTGGGTAATGTGCAGAATTGTCAAATTGGTGTTGTGCACCAGTGACTAATATAACATATGTCTCAATTATACTTCAATTTTTAAAAACAGTGGCATCCTAGAGGTCAAGAAAATTTTACAAAAAAACCCAAAAAAACAAAAAACAAAAGCGATCATATGTAGCAGATTCTTCAGATAAAGTCGAGTAAGACTGAGTTATGACCATAGGATTTGAAATGTGAAAGGGTATTGATGACTTTCACCAGAGAAGATTCTTTCTTTAACACAAATATTTTGAAACCACTCATCCAGAAAATATCTTATGTTCTTGCTTCTCTAAATTTGTTATTCTTACATAGGCAAACTACTTGGAGGTTGTTCTATAAATTTGAGCATATTATTCTTTATTGTTATATTCAGATATTTCAGTTATATAAATGTTCATTTTATTTATTGTAATGGTCAAGAGTTAACTATGTGACTGCCAGATAAAGCTTTTATAAAATGTTTCCCTTGATTTTCTTTTAATCAGTTATTGTATACCAGAAAAGACATGGACCTTGGAGGTCATTAGACCCAGGTTTAGGTCTATATTCCACCAATTAATAGTTGTACGATCTTAAGCAAATTAATTTCTGTAAATCTCAGTTTTCTCCTTTGGAAGATGACAGGATAATAATCATTTTATGTGGCTGCTAATAAGATACAATGTGATAACATACAAAACATGTCTAACAAATGTCCAACAAGAATTCATGCGCCGGATCTGAAATCAAAGAGACCTAACATCAAATCCCAGAGTTTACATCTAGTAGATGTGAAAACTTGGGCACATTTCTCACTTCTCTTAAGCCTTAGTTACCTTGTCTGTAAAATGGCTGTACTAAAAATACCTCTTTTGTAGGATTATTAGAATTAAATAAGCTGTTGTATTTAAAAGTTTTAAGTGTCTTATACAAAGTAAGTGTTTGATAGATGGTAGCTATTGTTATTAGTACTCGGTGGGGTTGTATTTATTATCCTCACAGTTACAATTAGAATAATAAAGTCTCTGTTTCTCAGTTTTGAGGGTCTCAAGTTTCTAATCACACTTTAAGTGATGCCAAACATAGCTTATGGTGTTTGTTTTGCTACTTGTTTTTTTTTTTTTTTTTCATAATTTCACTGTTGTCACTCACTAGTAATGTTAAAACCCTTTAATAATTAGCTGGCAGCTAAGTTAATGATTTTCACAGCTATGCTTGTCTCCATATAAGTACATTTAAAGAATAGAGTCAGCAGAGAACATTTATGTAATAGGATCTGTGAATGAAACAGAAACGGTTCTCTTTTAGTCAGTTTGCTTGATGCTGTGCTTAAAGAACACACCTAAACATACCTTCAGATAAGACAGCTGTCCTATGAATTACTGAGATTAGACACGGGAACAAAGACAGTTTAGATCAGAGTAGAAAGAACAGCCTTTAATGAAAATACCAGGGCACAATTTATGACAAAACACAGAAGACTTTATACACTTCAAAAAGATCACAAATCATCTAATTCAGTTCCTGATTTTACAGATGAAGGATTATTCAATTTCTGAGAAATTTGGTGACATGACTCATATGAAGTCCAAGGAGGGATAATTTTCTGTTACTCTTTATGAGAGCATACTCATACATGCTTTCAACTGTATTTATCAAAAATAAAAACAAAAGATTTTGAGAGGGCCAAAGTGGTCCTCTGAAATGATAGTTCTGCTTCACATGTGTTGTGAAATTGAGGACATTAAGTTAGATTACACGTTATTTTTTTCTTCAATTATTTTTTGATAATCAGAAAACCAAGAAAAGGATTTATATTTAAAGCAAATGCAGTTAATTTTCATGAGATTAACAGCAAAAATAATGGAAGTCAGTGTTTTCAGCAGTAAAATATCCTAGATGGAGATTTGTGTCATATTTTCTGTAATTGACTGATATCAACTGATAATCATTCTTACTAGGTATAGAAAACTGTACATTTCTCAGTGTGGCAAAAATTTTAATAATTTCATTTTGAAAAAAAGCCAGTTTGAATGCTCTAATGGACTGAATGCTAATATAAAGCTATTTTCTTATTTTAAAACTCTGATAATGTGGAAAAGAGTGATTTAATGTTTGGTAAGTCATTTTTTTTTGCTTAAAGATAAACTTAATTGCTTTGATTTGTATCTTACAGCTTAACAGTAACTCTGGAATAACCATTACATTGTAATCATGTGTTTGTGGTAAACCTTTTAACAAGTTCTATTAAATTTACTTTTGATAATTAAGTTGCTTTCTACAAATAACAGTAATAACTGTAAACAAATGAATATGTTGGGTGATAACTTTTATTCAAAAGAATTATATATAGAAGATTAATTTGATTTTTTCATTATTTCCCTTCCTGGTATAAAACTACAAAATACAAAAAAAAAAAAAAAATGTACAAAAGACCTGCTTGTCTCTAGGTTGTAATTTTTGCTTCTTTGTCTTCTTTTATAGAGCTACATTCATGGAAGCAGCCAGGCTCAGTTCGTGGCAGAGTCACACATTATTCTGGTATTAAGTATCCTTTAAAATACTGATGGATTGAAAAGGGCAAAACCAAAGTTGCATGCTATCAAAGTGACTTTTTTTTTCCCCTGACATTAATCAAGATTTTTGAAAGACATTAAATTTTAAACTTTGTTACTTTCCAGTTCCTAGGTTATTTCCAATTACATAATTTTGTTTTTATTCTCAGTCATTAACAGATTTATAATTGTCTTTTTTTAGTAACTATTGAAATTACAGAGTATAGCTTTTGCTCTGCATTGGTTATCTCTGGTTAAAGTCTTGTGGAGTTTTGTGTGGTTTTACCTTACAGGATCCTAAGGGGGAAAAAAAAGTATCCTACAATATAAAAAGCAGACTTTGAAAACATTATCTTAGTACTGGTTCCCTTAAACATTATGGTAAGTCAGAGGAGGGAGATTTAAGATGGTTGGATGTCTTTTTTGGAACATACCAGACTAAATGTTATGAATCAGATAAGAGAGTGCAATTTATGGTTTGGGGGTAAAGGGTCGGAAGATAGAATAGGAAAGAGATAAGGTAAAAGTGTCCAAATAAAAACAAACTCTGAATACTCTTAGAATGGAATAAAGTCACTCTTTAGGTAAACAACTATTTCTTGGGGAACACTGATGTTTGTGTGTCTTGTGAAATATTTGAAGCTTAATTTTATGGTTTTTTTTTTTTTTTAAGTTTATTTATTTTGAGAGAGAGATAGAGCATGAGCTAGGGAGGGCAGCAAGGGAGAATCCCAAGCAGGCTCCACACTGTCAGTGCAGAGCCTGATAAGGGGCTCGATCACATGAACCGTGAGACCATGACCTGAACCAAAATCAAGAGTCAGACCCTTAACTGACTTAAGCACCCACGCACCCCTTAAATTTATAATGTTGAAAATAGTGAGCCATTATCAGGATTTAAAGGGTGACTGTAGTATTGTTTATACATTTGATTACTTTCCTGGTTACTAAGATTCATACTCAACTGCAGTAGTCTAGACCAAATTTTCAGTATTTTATATAATCAGAGCTATTTAAGCTTCTAAGGAATCTTCGAACTTATCCAGGCCCAAACCTCATTTTAAAAGTAGGAAAACTAATACCCATAAAGTTTACTTGGCTTGCTTTAGATTAGAGGAAAACTAGGATTAGAAATCACTTTTCTTTTTAATGATCCGTTGGTTAAGTTTTATATATGTTATTATGGTCTGTGGCATAGAATTTCATAAGTAAATATCAGTCATGCCATCTTGAAGTTTTTTTTAATCTGGAAGGAAATGACTAATATCATTAATGTTTGTGTATGTTGCTACCTTATTATACCGGTACGCGTTTTAATTCACCAGCAAATACAGATTTACTACCTTCAGTTTATTTAAGCAATCTATTTTATTTGCATAATATGTTCTGGACAGTGTATCAGGTATTGGTATATACTGAGTCTTATGTTGATTAAAGTGAAGGAAAGGGGTAGCAAGTGCTTATGGCACATCCGATTCTCAAGAAGCTATCAAAATCCTCATTTATAGAATCAGGATTATTGAAGTAACCACATGGCATTTCTGTGTGAAGTAAAGGAGATAGCACACAAAAAGCATCTGGTCCTCCCCAAAGGCTATTGTGTTTATTTTCCCATCAGTTCTACAATTTTACCTTTCCCCCTTTCCACATGCTTGTGTGGATATGTGGAATTGTGCAGATCTAGAGCCCATTTCTTGCTAGCATTTATTTAGCCATGTGCTTTTTAATAAGCTACTATTACGAACATGTTTTTTGCTGTAGTTTGTCTCATAGACTAGAATCCGAAATATCTAGATTTGAAGTCACATTCTCAAGTTCTGTGATCTGGATCATTAAGTGCCAGCTTCTCTTTTCTGACTTTACTATGGGAAGAGATTCATACTTTCCACACATCAGAGGGGCCTTGGGTGAGAAAATGAAGTATTTCCAAATCTGTTTGTTGGAAAATAAGGGAAGGCCATCCTTACTCTTTACTTCTCTATTATATACATGTATTTATGAAGCAAAATACATTTGTGTTAAAGCACATTGATAGGAAACAAATTGTTTATTGCAGGTAACATTTTAGCTTTTATTTATTGTAGGCTTTTTTTCCTAACCTGTTTCCATCCTTGATGTAGCATTTTAGCCGTGTTACTTCCTTCAAAGCAGCTAGTCTATTCAACACATCAGGAGTACGTAGCAAAGAGCTGTGTTGAGACCATCACTGTGTGGCAGGAATCTCCCAGGTTTCATTTCATGGCTCATTGACATCAAGCATGCAAAGAACTTTCACAAGCAGTATGAAGTCTTCCATAGAGATTTTTAACAGCAATACATAAAAGAGTTAAGAGCACTTATTCTCTTTATGCTACCAAAAATTACTTGTTTTATTTCCCCTGATTTTTTGTTTGCTTTACAGATACCTGTGAAAGAGAAAAGTTGTTTTAAAATGGTCGGCTCATTAAAATTGTTGGTGAAAGTCAAGAAGTAGCCAAGTAATAATTTCTGATTTTATTTTCACTTGGCAGAGTCTACTGCTATTTTTTCCAACTTATCATGTATTTTTTTCCTTTATATGAAAAAAATGTAAATTCCAGATGGTCACTTTTTGTTTATCTGGAGAGAATATGCCTGTTTTTTGGTTTTTCTCCTTCTCATTTAGTAAGCCAGATTACTAGCTGCAATTGCTATATGCAAAATTTGTTGAAAAAACCCTAAGAACAGATGGAGTCATTTGACTTCATAGGTTATAGATTCATATTTACTAAGAATAAGATTTTTCTCGCTATTAGTAGTGTTTTATTTTTTCAGTACCTTGTTTGGGGGCGGGGGAAGAACAACAGTTCTAAGTTCATAAGAGAGAACTATATAAAAAAGGAGTAAGAAATATTTGACATTTTTTTAATTAAAAAAATTGTTTTTAATGTTTTTTAATTTTAATTTTGATTGAGAGAGACAGAATACGAGTGGGGCAGGGGAAGAGAAAGAGGGAGACACAGAATCCAAAGCAGGCTCCAGGCTCTGAGCTGTGAGCACAGAACCCAAGGTGGGGCTCGAACCCACGGACCATGAGATCATGACCTGAGCCGAAGTTGGATACTTAACCGACTGAGCCACCCAGGTGCCTTGGCATTTTAATACAGAATATGAGAACTAGGAATAATTTATATAATCCTTACATTTTTCCCAGTAAAAAATCGTTTTTATTTATTTTTTTATTCGGTTATATTTCAACACCTAATGCAAATGTAAGATATTCACTGCTTACAAGAAGGTAGACTGATAGAAAATTAATTGTAATCCAGTGGGACAAATGTTCTAATCATTTCCTGGAAGCAGCAAAAGAAGAAGGAGCCACTCAATGCCTAGAGAACTTGAACTGACTTTTCAGTTGGTTTTGATACAATAGAAAAAGGAGTTTGCCAGACCGAGAATGAGTGAGAATATTCCAGTGGAAGGTCCAGCAGGCACAAAAACATAAAATGTGAGAGAATATTCACAAATGCTGAAGACAAGATCGATGAAAGGTTACTTGGGATGGATAATGAAAATCTTTCCAGCCCTTGCTAAGAAATGGGAATCTTGCCTGAGTCCACCAGGCTGTGGTCTATGTGTGCTTTTGGCTACAGAAAGCCTGACTTCTAGAGTTGGCTTTTACTTTATTTCAACTCTGATCTGTCCCTTAGCTCTCCACATCCTTCAAGTTCTACAGTGTTAAGATGATGACATGAGATAAATATCAGTTGGAAGAAAAGGGCTAATATCAAAGGCAAAGGGCACAGTAAACAATTTTAACATAAAAATACATATATTCTAAAGAAGATCACATTTGCTTTTCCGATGAAAAATACATTTGTTTTCTATTTATTATGAATATTATTTGACTTTGCATTTGTTTTCGATCTGTGATAGCAAATGGTTTAGAATGTCATTTCCAAGGAAAAACATACTACATAAAAAAATTAATGATGGATGAAAATTGAAGATAATTTCAGATTTAGATCTCTCTGAGTCTTCTATAACTTGCTAACATTTTTTTCAACATCTGTTCTCATTTATCTTTAAACTGACAATCCTCATTCTCTTCCAAGGAGCAACAGTAAACTTAACATCATGTATAACTGAGAATGGATTATAAGATAGTGCAAATGTATTTGTTACTCATTCAGTAGCATAACTCAGTGCCTCTGGGTGCTGTACATAATTTATACAAACAGCTTCTGTTTTATGTGGGATTATGTCAATATTTTGATTTCTTAAGCAGTAAGAAGGTGATTGACAGATTCAGCAGAGAAACTCAAGTGTGCACAGTAGTTTAAGTATGTATTGCTGTGACATTACTCAATACAAATGTGCAAAGTAATACATGAGGTAGACTAGATGTGTGTGTGTGTGTGTGTGTGTGTGTAGGCAGACATTAGCAATCTCAGAACAATAGAAAAAGTTTCAGAAACATGGTTTATCCACTATATAGTTCCATCTCTTACTGTAACATTGGGACTCTTCAGTAAGACACAGCCAAAATGGCTACACCCACAGTTTAATGGCAGAAAATCAGCTGTTATTTCAGAGTTAGACATAGAGCCATAGAATCTATCAGATTTGAAGGGGCTTTCATTTGTCATTCAGCCTTCTACTCAAGGAAGGAAGCCCTACACATCACGTCTCACCGATAATCGTCAAACCTTTTCTTCTTTCTAAAAATTAATACTCTACCTAAAAATTACGTTACAAGTGGGACTTTTTTCCAGAGGGGTAAGTATTATGTAGGTTCTTTTTTTACGCAAACTGTTTTTTAAATTGATATATTGGAATGGAAGTTAAATAATTCTCAACACTCAGAGGCCTCAACTTAAAAAGGTATGGTTAAAAAAAGAGAGGGAAAGTTGGCTAGTGTAAAGCCATTTCAGTTGAAGTCATACTTCATTACAACTATCAAACGTAAAGTAGGTTCGCAGCTTATTTTTTGGTAAAGCCTAGAAAACTTAAGTTTGCAGGAAACGTTCTGACCCTACTGCTTTGTAACAGAATATTTTACCTCACAGTTAAAGACAACCATATATTTAGTCCCTCCTTTGCTTTAAAATCCTACTTTGGGGTTATATGCAAGTATATACTAAGTTATTGCATTTATTTTCAAGTATGAATAAAACTTCCTCTCAGATATTACAGTTTACAGTATTTTTGGTAGCAACAGTTGACAAACTAGGACCAATGAGGGTCAAATCCAGTCTATCTACTATTTTTGTAAATAAAGTTTCATTGGAACACAGACACACCTATTCATTTATGTATTGTCTATGATTACTTTGCACTACAACAGCAGAGTTGAGTAGTAGCCATAACGTGATACAGCTTGCACAGACCAAAGTATCTACAGTTGAACCTTGAACAATATGAGTGTGAGGGGTGCCGACCCCCCACACAGTTGAAAATCCACACAATACTTTTTACTCCTCAAAAATTTAACTATTATTAGCTTTCTGTTGATTAGAAGCCTTACTGATAACATAATCAATACATATTTTGTTATATTACATACTCTAATCTTACAAATAAAGTAAGCCAGAGTAAAGAAAATATTAAGAAAATCATAAAGAGAAAGTACATTTACAGTACTGTACCATAGTAACAAAAAAAATTATATCAGTGGACCCTAACAATGCAAACCTATGTTTTTCAAGGGTCAACTATACTTTCTGGGCCTTGTAAACTGCTCTATAGGATGTGTTAATTAAAAAAGAAAAAAAAAAACTGACAACCTTATTACCTCAAGAGAGTTGCTACTGACTTTATTATCTTTCCCTGCATTTCTAGCTGTTTTGTTCCTTTTCTCTTGTTGTTTTCATCTAACCCTGTGATCTCATCCTACCCAATTTCTTTTTTGCTTTTTCGACTTGTGCTGTCACTTACTAGTTTTTTGGCTTTGCGTAAGTTATCCAGACCTTGCTCAGCATCGTTTTCCTCATTGGTAAACCGAAGAGGGTATCTGTGTCTTAGAGTTGTTTGGCAATGGGTGAGAGAGATAATGAACAAAAATTTACTGCCTTTTGGGGGCTAACATTGTAGTGGCAGGAGAAAAACAGTCATTAAAAAAAATGAATGCAAAATTTCTTTCAAAAACAGTGTTACAGAAGCAGAAAAAAGCCAGCAGAGAGGTTGGAGGAGGCTTTTCTAATAATTTGTCATTTGAGCAGAAACTCAAAGCCATGTGACTTAATGGGCCTAAATGGGCCTAATTGGGAGAAGAGCATTAAGCAGGGGAATAGGAAGTACAAAGATGCAAAGGCAGAGAGTTTCCAGTCTTTGGAAAAACAGCGAGTGGGACAAGAATAAGAGCAAACAAAGGCAGACAAGTACAAGCAGCGGATCGGGGTACAAATCATGTATGGCCTAGAGGCCATTTTGAAACCTACTGTTTATTTTATTCAGAGTGACATGGAAAGCTATTAAATTGTTCTGAACAGAAGAGTGACATTACTGATTTAAAGCTATCAAGAAAGAGAACATTTTTAAGAACTTAAGGGCAGGAATTTCATGAGGCAGACACAACAACCAAAATTCACAGGAAAAGATGAAAAATTTTGCCACATTAAAATGACAACCCTCTGCCTAACAAAGCAACTTGACATCGGCATCATGGCACTCTGAGTTGTTCCTTTTGTGTTTTTTGATTTACAACTAACTGGAGGTCTATAACCAAACAAAAGTACCTCTGTTCAGTATGCCAGGACGACCCTCACAGATCCAAAGGAGTCTGGGAGCCTGCCCCAGACCCATTTGTAGCCATCGGAAAAGATAATCTGGAGAGTGCAAAACTGGTACACTGACCAGAGATTGAGTATTTTGGGTCCAACCAGCTTGATGGGAGAACTGGCAAGCCATCAAAACAGAGCAGAGATGAGTTTGGGAGCAGAGAAAAAAGGAAAACACACCATGGTGCCCTTCCTGAGGGCAACACTGCCACCTGCTGGGCTTTGCAGGGGGTGGGGGGGCAGAGCATGCAGCAGCTACCTCTCTGGGCAGAGGAGGTGGGAAAGGAAAGTGGTGAGGGACAGATGGCCTGGTAGCAGTTGGAGGAACCCATTTCTCCAGCAATACCCACCTCTCTGAGACAGGACCCCCATGACTCGGGGGAGGAAGAAGAAAGGGAGAGAGGGAGACAAGAACATCAGAGGGCCATGAAGGAAAGTGTTTTTTGCTATAGGCTCCAGGATTTAAGCACAAGGTCTGCCCATGGACATCTGGGATTTCCCCACTAGAGGATCCGCTTACTGGCCAAGGCCACTCCCAAAGCCCCAGGTGCTAAGACCACCCCTACCCCCACTTTGCCACCAGCCTTTTTTTGAACCCCAGTTTTTTTTATAGGCCTGCTCCCAAGGGCTCCAATAAGAAAACCCAAAACCTTGTGCTATAACACCACCTTCTGGGACACAAGAAAAGTATCTCATTGCCAGCCTGTTGAACTTTATAACAAAGTAAACAAGAAGGGTGTGTGCCACTTCAAATGGGAGAGCACAGGCACACTTCATTAGCCACTGGAAAATCACGGTAATGTAGTGTCACACAAAGGATCATTCTCCAGCAGTGGAACTGCAAGGCATGTAATATTGTAGTCTAACTGATTAAAGAATTCAAAATTTCCTCATGAGCAATGAAGACATTTAATTAGCTACAAGAAAACTTAGAAAGACAATTCAATGGACTCTGGAATAAAATTAATGAACAGAAGGAGTCGTATTTTTTTGTTTTTAAACCAAAGAGATTTAAATTATAAAAATAGAATGAAACAAATTTTGGAGCTCAAGAACTTAAAAAGATGAGTATGTAGAAAGCATAAAGATTAGGACACATCAGACAGAAGAAAGAATAAGCAAGTTGGGGGATAGGAATTTAGAAATGACTCAGTTGGAAGGCGAGAGAACTAATATTTTTAAGAAGTTAAGAAACCCTACAAGAGTTGTTATTCTGTCAGACAAGCAAATATCAGAATGGTTGGTATATCAGGAGAAGAGAGTGGGGAGGGAGCAGAGTTTATTTTAAAGTGGTAATAGCACAGAGCTTCCTAAACTTGGGAAAGAAACTAGACGTAAGTCTATTAAGTTAAGGGAACGTCTTACTATCTCAGTGTAAAAAGATCTTTTCCAAGAAACTGTTCAAAATCAGGGAAAAAAAAGGAAAGTAACCTAGAAAGGAACTTCCTATTAGGATATCAATGGATTTCTCAGCAGAAACTCTACAGACCAGGAGAGAGTAGAATGACATATTCAAAAATTGAAAGGTAAAAATTGCCAGCTAAAAATACTTTATCTGGCACAGTAACCCTTTAGATATGAACAATACATAAAGGCTTTCCCAAACAAAAGTTGAAGGATCTCAATACCACCAGACCTATCTTACAAATAATGCTGAAAGTTGTTTTTCAAGCTGAAATGAAAAAGTACTATTTGGACACATGCATAAAAAATGAAAGTCTATAAAACTCTGATAAAGGTGGTAGAATTTCAAAACTGTAATTCTATATTAGTATATTAACCCCTTAATTATACTATGAAGGTTAAAGGAAAGAGCACTAAATAATTATAGCTACTGTAACTTGTTAATGAATTCACAGTGTACACATTTTGTGACATTAGAAATATAAAAGGTGAGGAGTAAAACAGAACTTTTATAGGTCAATGAATATAGTCTTTTTTTTTCCCTGCTGATAGCAATTTATTTGAGATATCTAAGCCTCATGGTAACCACAAGTAAAAAAATCTAAAGACACAAGACAAAATAAAGGGGGTGGGGGTATGAGGGAGACTGAATAAATCACCATGGAAAACCACAAATTCACAAAGATACAAGCAATGGAGACAGAACAACCACAAGACAAAAGATAAGATGGCAGTAGTAAGTCCTTATATATCACTTACCATATTAAATGTAATTGGATTGAAATAACCAATAAAAAGACACAGACTAGCTGAATGATTTTTTTTTTTTTTAAAAGCAAGACCCAAATATACGCTTCCTGTAGGAGGCTCATTTCAACTCTAAACACACACAAGGGCTCAATATCAAGAGACCGAGAAGGATATTCTAAGCAAGTATAAACCAAAAGAAAGTGGGATTAGCCATACTTAGATTGGGCAAAATAGACTTCAAGCCAAAATGTTAACAAGAGACAAAGTAGAGCATTATATAATGATAAAAGGGTCGATACATCAAGAAGACATAACGAATGTTATGAATGTTACCCAACACAGAGTGCCAAAATATATTCAGTAAATACAGATCTGAAGAAAGAACTAGAACAAAATGCAGTAATAGGGAATTTCAGTAACCCACTGTCAGCAATGAATAGATCATCCAAATAGGTAATCAACATGTTGGGACTGAACCACACTTTAGAACGAACGTAACAGACATATATAGGATATTCCATCCAACAGCCTAATATTTTGAGAGGCTGTATGCACAAGTGGAGGAGGGGCAGAAAGGGAGGAGGAGAATCCCAAGCAGGCTCCACACTCACCACAGAGCCCTATGTGGGGCTTGATTTCACAACTGTGAGATCATGACCTGAGCCAAAATCAAGAGTTGGACACTTAACCAACTGAGCCATCCAGGCACTCCTGTAGAATTTGGTTTTTTGTAAATAACAGACTTTGTATCCTGAAAGTTTTTTTGTTTATTTTGAGAGAGAGTGAGCACATATGAGCAGGGGAGAGAGAGAGAGCATGAGCCAGAGTGGGGGGGGGGGGGGGCGGGGGAAGAGAGAGAATCTCAAGCAGGCTCCAAGGTCAGCAAATAGCCCAACACAGGGCTCTATCCCACGACTCTAGGATCACAGCCTGAGCTGAAATCAAGAATCAGACACCCAACTGACTGAGTCACCCAGGTACCCTCCATCCAATAACATAAAACACATTTTCTTATGAAGTGCATGTGGAACATTCTTCAGGATACATCATTTGATAAGGCCCCAAACACATATAGGCAACTCTCTTTTCTGACCACAATGGTATGAAACTACATATCTACAAGAGGAAATACACAAATATGTGGAAACAACACACCTCTAAACAACCAGTGTGTCAAAAAAATCAAAAGGGAAATTAAAAATATCTTTAAACACATGACAGTGGAAATACAACATACCAAACTAATGGGATACAGCAAAAATAGTTCTGGGAGGTAAGTTTATAGCAATAAATGCATAAATTATGAATTGACAGTGATCTCAAGTAAACAACTTAAATTTACACTTCAAGGAACCAAAGAAAGAACAAGAAAGTAAGCCCAAAGTTAACATAAGAAAGGAAGTACATAAGTATAGAAATAAATGAAATAAAGACCAGAAAATCAATAGAATGTATCAGTGAAACTAAGAGCTGTTTCTTCAAAAAGACACAAAATTGGGGCGCCTGGGTGGTGCAGTCGGTTAAGCGTCCGACTTCAGCCAGGTCACAATCTCGCGGTCCGTGAGTTCGAGCCCCGCGTCAGGCTCTGGGCTGATGGCTCAGAGCCTGGAGCCTGTTTCCGATTCTGTGTCTCCCTCTCTCTCTGCCCCTCCCCCATTCATGCTCTGTCTCTCTCTGTCCCAAAAATAAATAAATGTTGAAAAAAAAATTTAAAAAAAAAAAAAAAAAGACACAAAATTGACAAATAGCTAAACCAAGAAAAAAAGACTCAGAAATGAAAGTAAAGACATTACAACTGATACTTCAGAAATACATAGTGTAAGAGACTTCTATTAATAATTATATGCCAACAAATTACATAACTTAGAAGAAATAGATATATTCTTAGAAACATGACTTGCCAACAGTGTTTCAAGAAGAAATAGAAAAATCTAAACAGATCAAAATTGAGTAAAAATATTCTATCTGTAATCAAAAACCTCCCAACGCAGAAAACCCCAGGACCAAATGGCTTCACTATGGATAATTGTACCTAACACTTAAGTAAGAATTAACACTGGGGCACCTGGGTGACTCAGTCAGTTAAGCTTCCAGCTTCAGCTCAGGTCATGAACTCACAGTTCGTGAGTTCGAGCCCTACCCTGGGCTCGCTGCTGTCAACACAGAGCCTGTTTTGGATCCTCTGTCTCTTTGCCCTTGTGTGCTCTGTCTCATAAATAAAATTTTTTTAAATAAAAATTAACACCAATCCTTCTCAATCTCCAAAAAAAAAAAAAAAAAAATTGAGTAGGGAACACTTCCAAACTCATTCTCTGAGGCCAGCATTACGATGATACAAAACTAGATAAAAGCACCACAAGAAAAGTATACACTAATATCTCTGATGAGTACAGATACAAAATTTCTCAAACTATGAGCAAACCAAATTCACGAACACTTAAAAAGGATTATACATCACAACCAAGTTGGAACTGAAAGCTTTTCCTTTAAGATCAGGAAGAAGACAAGGATGCCTGCCAGCATTACTGTTATTTAATAAGCTAGAGCAATGAAGACAAAGAAACAGAGGGCATCTAAATTGGAAAGGAAGAAGTAATATTGTTGCTATTTGTAGACGATATGAACATACGCATGCACACACACACACACAGGCACACACACTTACACTGAGAGAATATCCCAAACTCAACTAAAAATCCGTTGTAACTAATTAACAATTTCAGTAAAGTTACAGGTTACAAAATCAACATGCAGAAATCAGGTGCATTTTTTACACTAATGATGAAACATCTGAAAAAGAAAATCCAATTTATAGTAACATCAGAAACAAAAAAATTCTTAGGAATAAATTTAACCAAGGAAACGAAACGTCTGTACAACAAAACTCCAAGACTTTGCTGAAAGAAATCAAAACACAAACAAATGGAAATGCATTCTCTGTTCATGGATCTGAATAATACTATTAAAATATCCATACTCCCCAAAATCATCTACAGATTCAGTGCAATCCTCATCAAAATATAAAGGCTTTTTTTTTTTTTTTTTTTTTTTTTTACAGAAATGGGAGAAACACTCCTAAAATTTGTACTGAACCACAACAGCCAAAATATCTAAAGCAATCCCAAGGTAAAAGAACAAAACCAGAGGTATCACACAGGTTTCAAACAATACTTCAAAGCTATAGTAATAAAAACAGTATCGTACTGGCACAAAAACAGACACAGAGACCAATGGAACAGAATAGACAGCCCAAAATTAAATTCCTGCATATACGATTTACTGAAATTTGACCGGAGGGCCCAGAACATTCCATGAGGAAAAGAGTCTCTTTAACAAATAGTTTTAAGAAAATGGATACGCGCATGCAGAAGAATACTAAATCGACACTTTTCCAAAGACGACATGCAAATAGCCAACAGATGCTCAACATCACTCACCATCAGGGAAATGCAGATCAACACCACTATGAGATACCACCTCAATTATGATGGCTGTTGTCAAAAAGGTAAGAAATAAGTGTTGGCGAGGCTGTGGAGAAGAAGGTTTGTTCTGTTCGTGCGAATGTAAATTGGTGCAGCCGCTATAGAAAAACAGCATGGAGTTTCCTCAAAAAATTAAAAATAAAACTACTATATGATTCAACAATTACCTTTCTGGGTATGTGTCCAAAAAAACAAACCCTCTAATTTAGACAGATGTATGCACCCCTCTGTTTATGGCATCATTATTTGGAATAGCCAGATATGGATATAACCTACACAACCTAAGTGTCTGTTGATAGACGTGTAAAAAACAAAAAACAAAACAAACAAAATGATAGGCATACAAACAGTCTTGCTATTTGGAATAACATGGATGGAATTTGAGCACAGTGTGCTAAGTGAGATCAGTCAAGAAAGACCACTACTGTATGATATCACTTACATGTGGAATTTTAAAAAGCCAAACTTGCCAAAACAGTAAAATGGTGGTTATCAGAGGATGAAATGAAGGGTAGTAAGACAAATGTTAAGGGTACAAATTTAATGAGAGTAGTAGTAAATAAGCCATAGAGAACTAATGCACAGTGAAACGAATATAGACAGCAATGTTGTAGTATGATCAAACTTGCTAAGAGTCTCGAACTTGATTATTTCAACCTTTAAAAAAGGATAATTATGTAACATGATAGAGGTGATAATTATTATTACAATGGCAGTCAAATTACAATATGTAAATATATCACATTAACATGTTGTACACCTTAAATTTACACAATGTCTTATGTCAACATACTAAAAAAACATATTAAGGTTTTTTTTTTTTTTTTAATATGTAAAAAAACACATCGCATTGTAGTTAAGAGCAAATAGGCATTGGCTTCGATAGCCTTGGTTTGAATTCTGGCTCCCGTAGTGCCTAACAGTGTCCCGGTTATTAACCCCTCGTAAGTTTCATTATCCTAACTTATAAGTAAGAATAAAACAATACCCACTTCACAGCACTGTTAAGGGGCTTAATGAGAGAAATCCATGCATAGTGCTTAGCTCAATTGCCTGCACACAGTTGGGGTAAATAAATGTTGGCTACTCGTATTAAATAACCTATATAAATATATACAAGACAATACATGAAAGGAAGAGAGTTTATATGCAACACTTTCATGTCCAGAAAAAGGAAGTGTCCTACAAATTAAGAAAAATACACAGATGAGGAAAAAGACTTAGGGGAAAATGAGCAAAGAAAAAGAAAAAAAAGCAATATACAAAAGATTAAAAGGAGAAATGAGCTTATCAAAAGATACTCAAACTTATTAATACAGATTCTCCCTCATCAGTTTGATAAAATCAATAGTTTGGCAATACTATTGGTGAAATATAAGGAAAATACAATATGATTAAACCTTAGTTAATTTGAAAATATGTATATGCACTCTCTAGAAAACTCTATGTGTAGACCTTAGAGAAAATATTGCACATGTACATGTAAAAAGATCTTTGTAGGAATATTCGTAATAGCAAATATTTGGAACAATTTTGCATAAGATAAATACGCAGTAAAATGTGGTTTATGCTTATGAAAATCTTATACATAATTTTCCCTTGCAAACTGAATTTGTGTGAAGTTCAAAAATTCCAATGAGAAGCATGTTGTTTGCTCACATAGTTTTCCCATCATATCTTAAAAATTTGTAGAGGAAAAATGGTAAAAACGGTATGAAGATCTTTGAATAGGGATATGTTATACTTGTGTAACTATAGTTAACATCCAATTTTTTTGCCTAATAAAACATACTTTTCCTTGAGATTATATCTACATATATGTGTATTTATGTCACATCTATATATGTGCACATGGGTGTTTGTGTATATATAAAATTTTACCCTGAGAACATTTTTATATATAGCTATACTCTTAATCAAAAATTTTAAGCATTTAATTTTGTAAACCTTATTTTCCTCAGATATAGAAATTGTTATTTTCCCCTTGATTTTATTAATAAAATTTCAGAAGCTATGTAGGAAACGGGGTTCTAAAGTAAGTATTTTATTTATAATATCTACATAAAATCATTTTAAAATGTCATTTCTAATTTGAATATTTGAAAAAAAATATTTTGTTACAGTTAAAATAATCTGAATTCTCTATGAATTTTCAGATCAAATGTGTCTATTTAAATGTGTAGATTAAAATTTGTACCTGTATAAAGTAAGGGGTGTTAAAGTGAAATATAAAATAGAAACCACACTTGAGAATTCCCCGGCAGAAAAAAATCATTCAAGCCACATAAACACTTTAAGACTAAATGTAGCCCTTTTCATGAGTATAAGCAAACCTTAACTTGGGATATTTCTTGTAAATACCTCTAATAATCATAAAAAAAAAAACTTATGTCATCATCTTAAAACTGGTATGAGATAATCACTTGTAACCAATCACCTGCCACCTGGAAACCCCCATTATAATAACCAACCACTATTAAAGTCAACAACTTCTTCATTTTACTTTAGAAGCCGTTCTGTAACTTCATGTCCCTGAGTTTTATAGTAGTAAGTCCTTGGGGTGCCTGGGTGGCTCAGTCAGTTGAGCATCTGACTTCGGCTCAGGTCACGATCTCATAGCTCATAGGTTGGAGCACTGCATTGGGCTCTGTGCTGACAGGTCGGAGCCTGGAGCCTGCTTCAGAGTCTGTGTCTTCCTCTCTCTCTGCCCCTAACCCACTTGCATTCTGTCTCTGTCTCTCTCAAAAATAAACAAACATTAAAAAATTTAAAAAAAAATTTATATTAGTAAGTCCTTGAATTTGAGGATTCCCCGTTTAAAAACTGTTCTTATATTCCCAATAAACTTACTAAGTATTATTTATTGACGTGGTGGTTTACATTTGGTTATTTCTGGATTTTTGGCAAATGGAACCAGAAAAAGATGAAAGGGAGACCTACTTTAACTCCTTAGGATCTATACAGTCACAGTAGCTTGCTCCAGGGAGCTAAGTCAAGCAGTAGAAATCCTTACATATGAACAGTTTGGTACAAGCTTTTAATTTTTTCCCATCACTTTATTATTAGCATTGTCCTATGACCCTAGACTTGAGTTTTTTTCCAGTGGATTATCCAAAACATTGTAAGAATAAATCCTTAAGGTGCACAGGCTGATAATACTGAAATATATTTCAATATGCTGGTAATAATGAAATATTGATTCTCTTATGTTACCCTTTTCAGGCCCTCATGACATGACTGAATCTCAAGGAACTCTAATAATTAACCAAATTTCAGTGTTTTCAAACTATGTATCATGGATCCCCCCAAATTTAGTGGTAGTATATGGTGTATACGTGTGTTCGGCTTGGTTTGAGAGGGGAGAGGGGAGAGGGGAGTGCTGATACTGCATAGTGCTGATAGTGGCTTTTTCTCTTGTATGTAGTAGGCTTCCAGGCAAGTTTGTTTGGGTTATTGTTTGGTTTTCTCCAGAAAGGGTTTCATAAAGGATTGCTAAATAGAATAAATTGAAAACTATTTGTTGACATATTAGATGAAGGGTTAGTATCCAAAATCTACAAACAACTTATCAAACTCAGCACCCAAAAGACAAATAATCCAATGAAGAAATGAGCAAAAGGCATGAACAGACACTTTTCGGAAGAAGACATTGAGAGGGCTAACAGACACATGAAAAGATGCTCAACATCTCATCTTCAGGGAAATAGAAATCAAAACCACAATGAGATACCACATAACATCTGTCAGAATGGGTAAAATGAACAGCTCAGGAAACAACAGATGTTGGCAAGGATGTGGAGAAAGGGGAACAGTTTTGCATGGCTGGTGGGAATGCAAACTGGTGCAGCCACTCTGGAAAACAGTATGGAGTTCCTGAAAAAATTAAAAATACAACTACTCTATGACCCAGCAATTGCACTACTAGCTATTAACCCAAAGGATACAAAAATGCTGATTTGAAGGGGCACATGCACCCTATCAACAGCAGCACTATCAACAAAAGCCAAATTATGGAAAGAGTCCAGATGTCCATCGACTGATGAATGGATAAAGAAGATATACATAGAATGAATATTACTGAGTAATAGAATATTACTCAGAAATTAGAAAGAATGAAATCTTGCCATTTACAACATTGGTGGAACTAGAGTATATTATACTAAGCAAAATAAGTCAGAGAAAGATAAATATGATTTCACTCATGGAACTTAAGAAACAAAACAGGTGAACATAGGGGAAGGAAAGGAAAAGTAAGATAAAAAGAGAGGCAGGCAAACCACAAGAGACTCTTAAGTAGAACAAACTGAGGATTGCTGGAGGAGTGTTGGGTCAGTGAATGGGCCAAATGGGTGATGGGCATCAAGGAGGGCACTTGTTGGGATGAGCCCTGGGCATTATAGCTAAGTGATGAATCACTAAATTCTATTCCTGAAATCATTACTACACTATATGTTAACTAACTTGGATTATAATAAAATTTAAAAATCAAAAAAAAAAAAAAAAGAAAACACTTTGTATAGAGAAGTTATTGTAAGCATAAATGCCTAACTGGAGAAGTCAGGCATCTTTTGTTTACCAGAAATTGGATAATAGGGTCATGAAAGACTCAAATATTTTACAGTTATTAATCAGTACTTTGATCTAAGGGTTTTGAAAATGGAGTGGAAATATTTACTCTGCAGAATTTTCCTTGACTTCCTCCACTCAATTGCATACACATAGGCAGATAATATTCTTTGAGCTTTCACAGTTTGGAGTAGAAGACATTAGAGACCCTGTACAAGATACTAATGCTGGGTGGTACATTTGTAGCAGTAGAAATGAATACAAGGGAACCTTAGTAAAGTTGAACAAATTGAGGAATTTCTGGGCTAAAATTATTTGCCTCTTCATTTTTTTAATCCATTAGTCATTTGGGCAGAATATATAATAAATATATTTCCAGAATTGATGAGTTCTTAAATCTTGACATTAGTCCATGTCAAAAATGTTTTTTTTAACACGGTTAAGAATTTTCTTATAAAAGTGGAAAGCTCCCCTCATTTTCTTAATCTCTGGCTTCTTTCAGTATGGTATGAAAATATTCATCCTGAGCAGACATTAGGTACAGAATTTTGTGTTCATTCTTAAAATGTAAATTTCACTAAATTAAGATGCTGCTGAATTTGTTAGTGTGTTTTATTATAATGTGCATGTTTTCTTTTGTAAAATTTGTAATTGAGTAACAAAAAATTTCCGAGTGACACAATACCTGATCTTAATAAATGTTTCTTTAAACAAGGTAATCTATGAAACAGCACATTAGTTAGAAGTCAGGCAGAAAAAAACTATGCACACAAGCACTCGTTGTGAACTGGGGGGCAAATCATGGTAAATACAGTCTAATTTTCCGTGATTGCTGATGAAGTTTGTCCCTGTGACTAGAACTAGTACATCTCTTCATGTATAACATGAAATGGCATAACTGATTACGAGAGCCATGTAAATCATATGTGCTAAGAAATTAAAGTCCTGGAACTTAAGAACATTTTGAGTTGAACCTTCAAAATCTCGCCATTTCAGGCAAATACACAAAGAATGGTAATTTTGTGTTGGATAATAAGAATAAGTCCTATCTACCTCTGTGTACAGTTGCAACTTAACGATTCTGGAGCAGAACACATTGTGTTCAGATCCAGAAAAATTAATAGATTTTATCCGCGTGTATTTCTACTGTTTCCTTGACAACTACTATAGATGCTGCTATCACCATGGGGATGGTTCTTCTAAATGAAGCAGCAACATCCAAGGGAGATGTTGGAAAAAGACGGAGTAAGTCTGTGTTGCTATTTTTGTAGTTTTGCTTTAGTCTTAAGTTTCATTTAAATAAAATGGGAAATGTATAAAAGTCCTTAGAAAACAAATTTCTAAAGAAATGTTCTGATTTAAGTGTTTTTGGAGGGCTTTTCTGTTTTGTTTTTGTTTTTTGGGTTTTGTTTTGTTGTTGTTGTTTTACTTTTTTTTTTTTTTTTTTTTGGATGTGTGTGTACAAATACTTAAAAATACATTTCTTCCAAAATGGGTGTGGGGGATTTTCTGTGGAATTGCATATAAAGGAAAGCTGTCACCCTTGTCAGGGCTGCTCGGACCCATGTCTACTGAAGCTGAGTCTCCGCAGTAATGTCCACACTACAGAGTGACATAAAATTCTCTGTTCAGAGTCTTCAGAGACTTTATTGATTAAGGCTGTGTTCCTTTTACCCCAAGAATCAGGCATACATTCAAGGACTCTGTTTTCACATGGGTTTTGTACACTGAAATATAATACCTTTCCATGACCTCCAAACCTCTTTTGATCAACATTTGAAAAAGGAGTGATCTGTTGACAGTGTCTCTTCCAGGGTCTTTGCCTTTCCCGTTGGTATTCCAAGATTTACAACTGTACGGATTTCCAGCATTCTAAGCAAGTTAACTAGGTTTTATCCTTCCTTCCTTCCTTCCTTCCTTCCTTCCTTCCTTCCTTCCTTCCTTCTTTCATTTATTTTTTTTATCCTTTGGTAGAACTATTCCTTTCAGGGGGTTGTAGAAAAAAAAATACATTTTTATGAAGTAATAGATTTTGGCTAGACAAAGGAAAAACATATGAAAAAAATCTACCCTCAGGAGCATAGGTTAGGAACGAAGAGAGGGCCTTAAATTTCCTACCACAAACCTTTTTACAGTATTATCAGATCCCTATATAATTTTATGATTAAACCCATAATTAAAATTTTTCCCAATACTCTGCATTTCTGGAAACTTTTTACACCCTGAATTTATTTATAGGTATCCAAGAGACACATAATTTATCTTAGTTTAAAATAAAAATCTAGACTTATTTTCTTCTTGTAAGTATCACCTATGGTGACATGTATATAAATAAATCATCGTGATTTCTAAATAGTTGTCTTAAGTGTTAAAATATTTTGGATGTAATTTACAGTTTAGTCTGTCCTTTGTTTTCCCATGATTTACTATTGTAAAGAAACTACTCAAGACTCTAATGCATAAGTAATGTGCAGAATATCATTTTATGATATATCTATCAAACAATATGATGCTCTTGGAAATGACAGATAATGTTTATGCTATTTATTATATGTCCTGTCTTATTAAAGTAGGTAATGGTAAGAAATACATAAATTTTTAATCTTACAACATCTGTGAAGTTTATAAAATCAGTACTTCCAACTTTCCTCTTGGTAGAAATTTCTCTGCCTATCACTCCAGCCCCAGCACTGTCAAACTATTTATTCATGTGTAGTTTGAGAGGAAGAGACATGGGAAATATATTTTACAATTATTCCTTTTTGATATATAATAATACAATGGCTGTGATTGTAATTGCTCAGGTCAGAATGATTGTGCCATAGCATTTTCTCACAAGTCTGTTAACTTGTCTGGGCTGCAGCGGTTCATTCAGTTAATTACTACCTCCTCACTAGTACTCACTCAGTTCTGCTCCCTTCCCTATATACGAGGACTTGACTAATACTATTTTGTTCCACTGCGCAGAATCAAGTAAATATATTGTTTTACTTGATCATGTACTTTGAGCTTCATTGACCATGGAGCACGACCAAAGTGGCAAAGGGAATAAAAGCGTTTTACTTAGCTTCTAAAAATTAGAAAAGAAAGAAAGAAAGAAAGAAAGAAAGAAAGAAAGAAAGAAAAGAAAAGAAAGAAAGGATGAAGTGTTTGATAAAAATACCAAACGTGGTGAGGTATGAAATAAAGCATCACGTAATTATGGGTTTAGTAACATTGTTATAAGCAGGGATGTTTTAACATTGTTACATCTAGTGCCTGCTGTCTGTCATAGTTGGATAGTCCACACATTTTTAAAAAGGTGTGTTTTTCATTTTGAGGTATTCAACCAGATTTTTACTTTATCTTCTGCCAATATTCATTTGAAGTTCAACTGCATGAACTTTGTCTGAAATGAAATGTCACAGAGGCTGCAATTGAATGCTTTTAAGCGCTTATGACTTTCAACAATTTGTACTCAAAACTGATTGATATTCCTGTAGAATTGAATGAAAACTGACAGATTTCTAGACCATTTTTTGACAGTATCATACCTTACCTGCTGCTTGATTTCCAGGATTGTAATTAAACCTGGTCTCAGACCTGCTGGAAGAATACTTTTAAATGTATTTTATCATTATGGAAGTATATAGAACTGCTAACTTTTCCTTGTTCTCCTGTGCCTTAGTATTTCATTTCTTTACTCCTCTTTCTTTTACAATTATTTCAGATTTTTTTCAATATTTTCTAAGAATTACCTGAAACTAATGAAAGTATACAAGTATTGTGCAAATGTTTGATTCTTAAGACATGCTTAGATTTTTCTTAAGAGCTAACTCCAATTTCTACTTATTTATGGCATAGATTTAACTCAGTTTCAATTTTTTAAAATGTATTTAAGTTTTTCATAATTCTAAACATGTCTGCATTTAATTGGCTCAGATTTTTAACAAGTATTTTAATTTTATGAACATATATTTTACTAATAGAAATAAATTTTGTTTAAATACCCAATATATTTTCATATGTACTCCCATTGTATATGTTACAGATATTATTACTCTTTTAGAGTAAAATCTTCCTAACCATAACAGAAAGAAAAGAAAACAAAAAAGTATTTTCCCCATTGTCAACTTGCCTGGTTTAAAGTGGTAGGGGAAACCTAGACCACAGCACCTCTTACTGTAATACTGGCCTTCCCTACCTTCGTGAAAACAAACAACTCTTTGACACAATGACCTACAATGTGGGGGGATGTCCCCACTTTGGCTTTCCAGAGTCCACATTACTTTGCTCCTGAAGCCTTTATTCTTAACTTTTTGTCCACCAGGATGACTATTTCTAAGTAATAGGCTTTTACCGAAACAGTTATCTAGTCAATAACCTAAAATAACATTTCCTTGTAAATATTGCATGGCACCTGAAAAAAGTAAAATTATAGTTACTTTTCTGATAATGCAAATGTCTATGCTAATATAGCCAATGCTTTATAATGCAGGGGCTGATAATCATGTTTGTGGTTTTCACATATTTTGTCTTGTTTTGATCCCTCTGGGGCATTTTAGTACTCGTAGGAACTCTCTACGAGAAGAAAACCACCAGAAGACTTAGATCAGTCACTTTTGTTGTTTTCATACCCCACATAGTCCATTTTCATTGAGAAGAATGTGGAAAATAATGAATACATTGTATTTTGGATTATCTGGTTTGTTGTGCCTGTATGTGCCATGAACTATTAAAATGTAAGTATACTGTTATTAATTGAATGCATTTCAAAAACACGCATTTGGGTTGCATGTGTCTAGACCCTAATAGCATTGTCTGTCTCTTTCTAGTAATTTGCCTAGTGGGATTAGGCCTGGTGGTCTTCTTCTTCAGTTTTCTACTTTCAATATTTCGTTCCAAATACCATGGCTATCCTTACAGGTAATATCATTATATTAATGTGTGTGTTTGTGTTTTTAACTAATAAACAGAATTTCCATGGGTAATACATATTTAAAGGCTAACATAAAGTAGCTAACTCATTTGCCAAGTGACTTTAAACTCAGTTAAGCAAGTTTTTGAGCACCTACCATGTGTTCAGCTTAGACTTTGCAGAGGAGTTATTAGGCACAGGCCCTGTTCCCAGGCAGGGTATAGTTTCATTTTAGAGATGCGTATTACATATGTATTATATATGTACATGTAATAAAATGGGTTTAGCTTTGTGGAATTCATCAGAATTTCTCTCTCTTGTTTTGTCTGTCCATCTGATCATTCACATGCAGATTCTCTGGCTTCCTCAGGTTCATATAGGATACATGTTTCCTTCATTTTATTTCTAGCATCTCTCAGAGCTAACAAAATACAGTGTAGGAAAGCAGTACGAACCCGAAAAGATACTAATTTTACGTTTGACAGGTGTTATTCCTTTCTTAGTCTAGCACATGGATTTATGCTACAGTTACCTTAGTTGTGGTAGATCCTGCTTTGGGTTTTGTTTTTATTGCACTGCATCATTTTCCTTTTGAATAAGCTTTTATTTTTTTCTCAGAAATTTTAATCAGCTCTCTTGTGAATGATCATGGTAATAAGCAGATGATACACATCACAAGAGCAAGTTTTGCTAAAAGGACTGCAGAGATTACATGCCAAAGATTTGGACAAATCCTGAGCTAAATCCTAAAAACCTGACAGTCCAGGGGAAAAATATCTATTTGTACAACTAGTTCACTGGAGGAAAAAATAAAGGTGATAGCAGAAGCAAGAGTGACAGAGGTAATAAAGGAAAGAATGAAAGAGAGAAATAATCCTAAGAAGAGTAGAAATGTAAGATGTTGATAAGGAAGTAAAAGAAATTTCCTCCCACTGAATTGTTGTGTGTGAGAAGCTTGGTCAGTTATGAACATAACATAGCACCACGTTCTCAAACGGCTTCCATTCCCAGAAGGGTGTGTCTGTGGCACAAGCATTGTAGTACTTGATTTAAAAGAAAAAAAAAAAAAAAAAAACCAACTTGCTCTTCTCCACAAAAGCAGTTTGTAAGGAACGAGAGAATGAGATCTAGGACACCATCATCAGAGGAAAAGGAAAACATGCGAACATTCCCGAAGGCACGTGCTGGTCTGAGAACTTACGGAAAGACATTCGTGGCTATCCGTCTTCACAGAGGGTGAGGCCCTGCGTGTAACCCTGAGGACCAAGGGCTAACTCAATGTACTCATTTGTGGCAGACATACACCGAAGTGGGCTTGCAAGAGAATAGAAGAATGATTTCTCATCCAAGACCAGATCCTTGACTTTGAGATGAACTGCAAGGACAAGTACACTTTTTTCCTTTAAAACGAATGAAAAAACTGCCCGCTGCTTGCCTACCGCGGATAATACCTGTCCTGTGGATAAAACTGTTAAGCTCTCCCTTCGTGAAAATGCACATTTGAACATAACAGCATACACTAATTTAAAAATCACCTTTAGCCAGGGACGTCAGTTCTAGTTCTCCCTTTTAATTACAATGTCTGAGAATTATAACTTTTGTATCCAAAAAATACCACTGATAGTTTAGAGGTAATTCTGAACACAGTTCTGAATTTTTATTAGTTCCTCATAATTTTGAATTCTGTTTAATCTACAGTCTTTCATTTCTTCTGTATGTAGTCATCTTTACGTGTTTTATTTCTGTTTTGACTTCGATCTTAAACGTCGCAAAATCTTAAACCCTTACACCCTTCATGATATTTTCTCAGTACTTCACGCTGTTATTTTTGTTGATCTTTCTAACTTTTGAAGGGGATAGGATCTGCATGAAATATTTATCCTGTTTCCTTCAATCTGTCCCACATTTTAGTCTTAGGGGTTTTTTTGTTGTTGTTTTTCTACAGTATCAGTAGGTTTCACACCATCACTAACTCTCCTAGGTTCTCTGTTAGGTTTCAGTAAGCAAACTTCCTGGATTTAAATTCCTGATCTGTTACTGGATGTGTGACCTTGGACAAGTTACTGGACTCTTCTGAACACTGGTTTTCTCATTTGTAAATGGAAAAAAAATGTACATGCTTCATAAGACTCTTGTCAGGATTACATGAGAGAATGCATGTAGATTACTTAACACATTACCAAATACATGGTAAATGCCACATAGTATTAATTACTCAATAACTGTAAGTTGTTAATTATCAGTATTAATTATTCAATAACTAAGTTGCTAATTATCATCATTAATTCAGATGTAAATATTTCAAACTCATTTGTATTTAATCTCCTTTCCTAAGCAGGATTTTCTTTACACTGAGGATTAAGTAACTGTTTTATATTTGCATGATTCAGTTGAGTGAAGAACAGATTTTCCCTGAACCTTTTGATGAACTTAATTGGACTCCTGAGTCCCTTGAAACTACCAGTGAAATATCAAGATTATTAAGAATTTGGTCTAATTACCATCTGAGCCATGGTTCAGAAAGGAAATTTTATTCCAGAAGTAGCAATGAATTCCTTTTGTATATTAAATAAAGATTAACTTTAGGCTTGTCCCATCTTCAAAGAAAAGCAAAGAGCTAGTAGTGATACACGATAGTCTTCAGTAATGGGTAATTTACCATTATTTTTCAGGGACACACTTTGACCTACAAAAAATCAAAAAATTTCCATAAAAGTACTTATGACCCATGTCTCTCGTTTGGTAAAAAACTAAAATGAACCATTCTCTGTTAATTACCACTTCGCTTCCTGTTTATAAAACTCTTTAGAGAGAGAGAGTGGCAGAATGGACAGATAATATTTACAGTCAGAAGAGTGGAGTTCAAGTTTAATGTATATTATAGCGATTGAGAGCTCTAACTCTGCAGTCACACAGATCGGAGTTTGAATCTTAGACCCTCTCTTCACTAACTTTGAGACTTGGAGTTAGTCACTTAAGTTCTTGGTCTTATTTTTCTTCATTTCTAAAATAGTGTTTTAGTTTCTTTATGGGGTTTGGAGACAGGCTCAGTTGTTAGGTTTGTGTCACGTTAACGTTAATGCTGTATCGTTTGCCAAGATACTTAACTCTGCTGAGCTTCTTTCTTCATTGGTAAACTTGGTAGAACACCTGTCTCAGAATGTTGTGGGGGAAAAATTATATAATTCGTAGAGCCTGAAATGTAGGCTTCTCAATAAATATTGCTTCGCCTACATCTTACCTTTACAATAACTTCAGCTTTTTACCTCATTACATTTGTGTTCAGCATTTTACTTCATTACATTTTTCACTAAGTATTCATACAGAACTGTTTCATGTATTCAAGTCATTTTCATTCTGTAATACTGTATGGTATTATGGAGAGAAGTCCTTGAAAATACCTTTTTTGTATCTCCAAAGTGCTGTGCACATAGTAGGTGCTCTTCATATTAGTTGAACGTTGAACTCAAAAACATTTTTTATTTATTCATCATCTAAATGCAATAGGAACCGTTAAGATAGAAAAGTAGTGGGGAAAAAAGAGTACTGGTTTGCCACATTGCACAACTCCAGAAGATGGAATTCACATCAAATGACACCCCATGGAGTTGTCAGGGTATTCCACACACCTAAAGGGATGTGTGGTGTGTTGAAAGATAATTATTTCAGAAACCAGAGCTATAAAGATACTTATTGCAAACTCAGATTGATTCTTAGCTGGCTGACATCAAATATTAAAAATCTATTATTAATTAAAATTGCGTATAATGGACATAGAAACTATCTTCTATTGTTTTTTTAAAAAAATACTTGTATTTCCTGATGTCCTTGGCTATTTTGAGAGATAATGAGTAACAAAAAATGGATTTACCTTCAGTAATGGAAAATACACAAATAGCTGGAAATGAGAGCTATCCATATGAATTTTGAGAAAAGTATGATACTGAATAAGTACAGCAGGGCCAAAAAATCCCAGGGTACAGTATTATAGCAGTATCACATTAATTTCTATATCTTACATGTGGATCTTTCATCTGTAGAGACCATATTAAATATAGCCTTGAGCCGTACAGATATAAAAATAATATCAAAATGGTGTGGTGATCAGCCCATAATACATGTAACTGCTAAGAATTTCACTGGGATTGTCTTTCTCCTGCTGGGTTCCAGCTTTGAAGAATGACATAAGTGACCAAAGATGTAGAGAGGATTCGGGGAAGAGCTGGAATGCTCTAAAGGCACCATTGTCTGGCCCTTCTCTTGTATAGATAAGGAATACAGTGCTAAATCTTGTAATAATACTGTGCAAATGGAAATTGAATCTTAAGGACTATTTTTTCCATATTGTTGTATTTCATTGTGGTGTGTTGGAAAGTGATCTGGACTGAGTGAGAAGATATGATTTGGACCATGGCACTTTAAAACTGTAACCTCAGGCAAGTCTTTTAATCTTCTCTGAGCCTCAGTTTTCCTCATCTTTCAAATAAAGGCCATAATATTTATCTCATGAGTAAGACAAGTTGTAGCAAACTATCGTTTTACAGATGTAAGATAACTTTTAACTGTGAGACCCCACATTCCAGTCGTGGGCTACTGTGCGTAGCGGCTTTACAGACAAGCCCTCAGATACAAATCTCAAGCAATAGACTCTGACCCATGGAATTAACCATCTGACAAGCAGTATATTTTTAAAATACTCCTATATGTGCATACACACTCCACTCCAAACAAAATGTAATTTCATTTAGTTACCTGTGTTTTATTACTTTAAGGAGGAAAGCAGAACCAAAACAAATGACAGAAATATACTGAACTCTGCCTAGGACAGATGTAGTCTCAGCCCTTTTTCAACTAATGAAAATGTCAAGATAATAAAATAAAATACAAGTCTCTGAAATATGTACTAAGATTTTTTAATTTTTTAATGTTTATTTATTTTCGAGAGAGAGTGTGTGTGTGAGCAGGGAAGGGTCAGAGAGAGAGGGACACACAGAATCCAAAACAGGCTCCAGGCTCTGAGCTGTCAGCACAGAACCCAACACGGGACTCAAACTCACAAATCGTAAGATCATGACCTGAGCTGAAGTTGGATGCTCAACCGACTGAGCCACCCAGGCGCCCCTCTGTACTAAGATTTTTAATCAACATTTGGTAATTTCAGCAGTAAATACTAGGAACCTCTACATAAGACCAAAATAATTTTTGTAGAAATTTGTTTTGTTCCTTGACGTTTTGTATGGCACATTCCAAGCCCTTCAACCTCAGAACACATAGTCTGAGCAGACACACACACACACAGATAGCTCTCGAGGGTCAGTTCGGTCTTGAAAGTGCAACTTTCTCCACCATCCAGCAACCCACTGAAAACAGGAAAAGCATAGGGAGCTCCCATGGCCTAGAAGACTTTGTGCTTCTTCACCTTTCCCCCAACCTTAGTCCACACACTAGCTTTATGTTTTACCCCAGAAATAGTATCCACATTCCTGATCATGTCTAATCATTAATAATCATGTTAGACAAACTAAGTTTCTCTGTGTTCAGGCCGTGTAGAGAAGTGGCCTTGGCAGTAGATTTGACCCCTGGTGCCCTGTGCGACCATAGATATAGAAAGGTTTCCATACTCAAAGATCTCTTCCCTTCTCCTAATAAAGTCCTAAATTTCCTTAGGCCTTGTTTTAGATCGTTTCCTTCAGACTTGAAACTTTTTCTGGGTTCAGTAATTTATTATTACAAAGCAAAGAAGCAGTTTAAAGAGGCCTAGCTAACAGCCATAATGTACTTCTCCCTTGCAGTCCCTTAGAACATTTAATAGAGAGTAAAAGTTAAAAAAAATCTCAAGAATAGGAATCATTGAGTTCCACCAACTACAAGGCCAAACAGGAGTGAAAAATCAAGTAGTGGGCCATCCATGCTGTCTGGAAAGAAGCAAGGCTTTTCCTGTCTTCTATACTTTTTTTTTTTTTTTCAAAACCAAAATGAAGTGTGAGCAACTGCTGATTGAACACATGAATGATTTCTGTAAGACAGAGTGTCTTGTAATCAGGTCTCCCTGACCTAGTTTGAGAATAGGCAGTAAGTATAGTACAGAAGAAAATTGTGTCCACCCGAAGAGCTCAGAGAACTTAACAAGCTCCCAGTTGGACAGAATTCATTCATTTAAGAGCATTGTGTACATGCTGGTTTTTTTTAAACACCAACAAAAGACAGTTTAAGGTAAGTAAAAACAAAATGCACGCCACTGTTTCATCCCTATTTAAATATTTCACAGGAAGAAAAAAGGAATAAACATGCTGTGCATATAATCAGTGTCTCCAGTGACCAAAACCAGAGGTCTCTTCTCGTTCTACAACCCACATAATCATTCTAGCACTTTGGTTGACCAGCTCCTCTTTGAAACGTTTTACCTTGGATTTTGTAACATGATACTTTTACACCTTCCTTTTTCCTTCCCAGTTATTTCCCACTTCCATATGCAAGTCAGATCCTGACCACCTTTCACCTGAGATCTAGAACCAGACCTGAATACCACATTACCACCTCACCCCCCACACGGCTAAAGGGCAGCCTCCTCTGTGCTCCAAACCTATTTTCTGCTCTTCTCTCCATTTTCCCTAAGACGACGTTCTTCTCACAGGCCTAGAGGAGTCACTCGTCTGGGCCTCCATCACTTTCTGTTCCCACTGCTGCCCTCTTGATACACGTGGGCCTTTTTCAGACTATCCCCTAAGCTTATCTCCCAATGTATAGTCATTATCTTCCATAAGCAATCACTTATTCTAGAGTAATACAGAATTAATTTAAGATATGCACAGATTATGTTGCTTTATCAAAATCCATTAATGGATAATAACAAGAAAGAGGGAAAAAGCTAATACATATTCCTTTACATGATCTAGAGAAGCAAAAAGGAAAAAAAAATATGAAATTTTTCATAACACCTAGGTTATCGATGTCAATTCTTCGGCTTGTTTATCTTTTGAACCTAAGAAGGGATTATACCATACATATTTTACAAGCTACTTTATCCCTCTCATATACATCGTGAATAGATTTTAGTGCCATTAAGTATTCTACAATATGATTTTACTAGCGACATAATAACTCCATTGTATCCATCACCTTAAATTCTTTCAAGTTTGATTCCGTCTGTGTTCTCTATTTCTTCTTATAACACACACAGCCTTCATCATACCCTAGGACGTAGTAGTAGACGAGTCAGCACCTATTGCCTGTGACCACATCTGGCCACCTGGCCATTTTTGTGTGCCACGTCAACTAGCAAGTGTGTTTACAGTTCTAAGTTAAGGGGGGGGGGATATCTTGTGATGTGTGAAAATTATTTAAAATTCAAATTTCAGTATCCGTCAAGAGTTTTATCAGTACACAGCCAGATTCATTTGTTTCTATATCGTCTATGGGCTGTATTTGCACTACAACAGCTTAGTTGAGTGGTTTCAACAGAGACTTCTAGCCCACAGTGTGTATTCACTTTCTGGGCCTTTTACAAAAAGTGTACGGACTCCTCATTTAGACATACTGAATACAACACAATGTTATTGTCATTCTTTGGCACATTTCTGCACTCAGCCCCTTTAGCCTAAGCCACTATCGCTTCATTTAACTTATTCTCAAAGTCAGAGTTTTGCCTTATATGCTTGTTTTTCAATTCCTCTAACACTTTGACTTGCCATCATATCAAGTATATCACTGTGCTATACTTAATTTTGTCTGGGTCTTACTTTCCTCTGGAAGAGAAATATAATGGCCATGACCTTTAGTCATTACATGTGTTACGACCACCCTTCTATACATGATATTCTCGCATGCGATAGGTGGTCAATAAGTCTTTGCAGAATACTGATGGAGATGGACAATGTTTGGCCCAAATTTGAGAAAATAACTACCATTTTAAACAATGTTGCTCTAGAAAAACTTATTTTGAATTTCAGATAATAACCTTGCTACCAACTTTTAGAACCTTGGTTCTCAGCAAGTCAAGGACTACATTTTTATGTAAATAAAATGTGTGCTAGTGTGAGGGAGTAATTAGGAAAGAGCCGGACCTGGAAGGTGTTTTGAGATTTCCATCCCACCCCTTCTTTGTATACACAGTCTCCTCTGCATCAGTGATGTGCTCTAAACAATAATCAAGTTACACAGACTAGAAGGGAATAGTTGCGCCCATTTAAGCTAGAAAAAGGGAGAGTTTCTGGGACCTAACTGTGCTGGTTCTACCCGGCTCTCTAATCCTCCTGTGTAGAACTCACCAGCCTGGCCTCCAACTTCTACTACTACTTGAGTTCGTTGACCATACATACAGTCACTTCAAAGCCGGTCACAGTAGTCAGTGTCTGTCACACACGTGCCGACTACCATGAACTGTGAGGAAAACCATTCATGACAGGGTGGAGGAGAGTCTAGACAGAAGTTGCTGGTGGCACCCAAGGCAGCTGCCCCCTCTCTGAGGAAAGCAGCCACAGCCCTGAAAAATACATTTCAAATAAGAGGAGGCTACTCTGGTTTGCTATTCAACAGTTTTCGTATTACACAAGTATTTAATACCTTTTTACAGTAAGCATTATTGGAAAGATAATATCCAAGCATTATTAGAAACATAAATATATGAGAACTGTTATGCCCTAAAATTACTAGACAGGTAAATAAAAAGAAAAAAAAAAAATCTTGTCAGAACTTGATGTGTAAGACTGAGGGACAAGTCCCGAGTGGTGAAATCCATATGAAACATTCATACTGGAATATACGTTGGCTATTTAATATTAATATTCATGTTGATATTGAATGATTACCTAGAGAATAACAGTGTACCCTTCTCTAAGAAGCATTTTAAGCAAACAGTTTTGACAGGCTTCAAGCTGTCCAATGTCTTCGAACACTTGTAAACTTACAACGCTTTTTATGAAAAGGATTTTAACCATAAAAGAACAGGAAGTACTCTGTTAAACTTATCCTTCATTGTAGAACAATAGTATCAGTTCAAGATAAAATATATATTTGTCATTGCACAAAAGAATTGTTTTAACAGCTTTTTAGAAGAAATAAGTATTTTAGTTTGGGAAAAATCCCTAGCATGAACCAATAATGTGGTAACTAAGGATTCTTAGTTCATTTTAATATTAAGAAGATACAGAGATCCTTTTATTTTGTAAATTTAACATCTAAAAATGATAGAATCTTTTTTGCTTTTCCAGCTCCCAAAAGTTAGGAAGTATAAGATGATCACAGGGGTCATACTACTGTTTTTGCTCTTACGGTAAAGTATTTTTAGCGGTGATAAAAGGTGATCTTTAGTGCACCACACCTTGAAATGTTCAGACCATGTTTAGAAAACAAAAACCAACACCCTACAAATCCTCAGTTTTGTTAAAGTTATAATTTTTTCAACTTTACATTTTAAATTGTTTATGATCAAGTTTTCTTTTTATCATTAACCCTCCTTCTTCAGTTAGCTTTAATCTTTAGGGGAAGCTTAAAATGCATGACGGAAAATGCCAGAGTTCCTCTCCAAAGGCCACATCCACGTGCATTGCCATCAGTGTTAAGGATTGTGTGGCCTGAACGGCAGCCGCTGCTGAATGCGCCGGGGACGTTTCCTGCGGACATTCTTGTTCTCAGAGGGGGTTAGCCTTGCGGTACCTCAGCCAGAACTTGCTAGTTTGAAAACAGAAGCAAGGTCTTGTTGCATCTAGGTATCAGCACATGATTTCCACCCTTTACTAATTCCTCAGAGACAGATATAGAGAGTAATTGTTTTAGTTTGCATAGCATGTTTACTTTATAATTTACATGATATAACATTTTAAGTATTTACTGCAGATTTTATGTAAGGTTTTATTTTTTTAATAGTGTTTACTTTGAGCACATCGTGTCACTAGGTTTGTAAAGTACAAGCTCTAGAAAGAACTCTGGAAATCATCCAAACAAACGTTCTTCTCACTAATGAGGAAACCGAGGTTCAGAAAGACCAAGAAATATATGACGAGGATATTATAAACATCCAAATATTAAACTTACTAAGCTTAGTTTTCCAGCTACATGGCTTTTCAGCTATAGCAACCATTAACTTCATTTTCGTTTTAATGTTTAGTTAAAACGTGGTTTGTCTCTGGTTGTCCCCCAAAGTTGTGTTGTCAAGACAAAAAAACCACCACGTGTTAGAAAAAGGTACAAATCTCAGACAAAGTCAGTCAATGTTGTTTAAACTGACTTACCATTCTACAAGTTCTATTTCTGTTCATAGATTAAAACTTTGCTTAGGGAAGTTAAAAACAGCGATCTTCTGCTTTCATTTCTGTATGGACAAGCATCCATTTGTGTTTCCTCAGAATCTGATGACACCATTTACATGTACGTTCTTTTTGGTTCAATATAATTCAGTTATATGTTTCATTTGAAAGAGATCAAGTGTTCAGTTATTTTGTGTAAGTGAATGAATTGCGGATTCAAGAGAAAAAAGAATTTTGTTTTAATCCATCCACAGTTTTCATTCTAACTTTTACTTACATTGCCAGTTCAAATGCTGATTTAACTATGCTCTAACCAGCAATGAGAGCAGTTCATAGAAACAGGGTATTTTACCCAAACTTAAACACCACTAGTTCAAGTTCTTATCAGCATCTCTCCCACCCCTGCCTCTTCTCCCCACAAGCGTGACCCCATTTCAGGAACTAGTTCAGAGAAAATGCCCCGATAAGAAAGGAAAATGAGGTGAATTAATTATAATTATGACATTTTATATTACATTTACATGTAGTAATTTAGAATGAATAAAAAGCATATTGTGTTTCCTTATTTTCAGCATATAATTTTCTTTCTTTTTCAGCTTTTTAATTAAATGAAGCCAAGTGGGATTTGCATAAAGTGAATGTTTACCATGAAGATAAAGTGTTCCTGAGATATATTTTGAATTCTTGAGTTCATTTCCACATTGTGATAATCTAGCTTATTCTTGTGTAATTTTTTTTAAATGTGAGTTTTCCTGGTAAATTTAAGTTACGGAAGTAGATGGTTCAATTTCATATTAGCGCTGGAAAGAACAAAGGAGACATTGAAATGTTTTCGAGCATATTATAGTCAGCGTATGCCTTAGGACTGAAATAAATGACAATGTAATTATCAATTCATGTGTTAGAACTGTTCACTCATTAGTAAGGAAAACCACAATGTTAGTAAGAGGAAACTATGAAATATATGTTAAAGAATCCTTAAGGTTGTACAGAGATAAGGTGTATGCATGAAAATGTCACAGTGAAACTCTACTCTTTGTCACTTCAGTATAAAGGATACGTGTATGATTAGAAATAATGTTTTGTTCTTATTAATCATAATTAGATAAAGAGGGAGCTGGATGAATAGTGCCTGTAACTGGAAGCCTAACCTGGGAAGTGGAGGTTTTTTCCTAAGATACAAATTTTAAAGCAAACAGGACCAAATCAACAAGCTTGAAGGCATCAGATGAGGGAAGCCTCCCGCCCAAACTAGACATTAATTCCTCTCTGACTTTAGAGCTATCAGACGTCAGAGCAGTCCTTCTCTCATTTCACTTCCGGGACGAGTTCTCAGAGCTGACTGGTTGCTGAAATGCTACCGTTTTAAAATTTAGATGTTAAGTTGAAACCCTCTTTAGTTTTAAATACATCTTCAGCTAGAGCACTGTGATAGACTCACTGAGAATTCTTTCTGTAGGGGTGGGGCGCAATGGGCTTCCCTAGCCTTCTCTGCTTTTCCCAAGACATGGAAACTTCCCAGCAGTTTGGATGAACCTGGAATCAGAGAAGTCTGGTTATGTACCTGCTGGGCCCCAGAGTTTGGGGGAATTAGTCATACTTTTTCTTTGTCTTCCGTCTTTGGAAAGTGTAAAATGAAACCAAAATTAGACTATAAAAAAAGGAAAAATCCAGGAATCCAGACTTAGAACTACAAAACTAACCCAGTGTGGCCATTTTCCCTATGTTCCATGGTAAAAGTTTGCAATTACAACTTGGTTCCCTGAATCCAGATAGCTAGAGAGCAGTCATCCTGTACATGGGTGACTCAGTGAAGCTTTCTATTATGTTTGTATGTCCTCTTTTAATTTATAAAGCGCTTTGGTAGATTTTTTTTTTTTTTTTCTTCACAACAACCCTGTAAAGTAGACAGGAATATAAATTTTGTCTGACTTACAAAAGCACTAGAAGCTGAAAGCTGCAAAGAATAGAAAAACAGAGCCTGTAACCGGGCTTTCAAACTTTCAAACCTGAATTTTTATTTTCTGTGGTGCTAAACAGTTGAGAAACACAATCAGCTCAATCAACTTTCTTCTTCTTCTTTTTTTTTTTTTTTTTTTTTTTTTTAAGATTTTGTCATCTAATTTTCATTAAGATCCAAATAATAGACCATGGAGAACTTTGTTGGTTAGGAGTTTCAGGCACACAGTTTCAAACAGGGACCAGGTGTACATCCACTGAATTTACTTATTTTGTACCTTTATGAAATTAATAAAGAATGGGAAATATCAAAGCCTATAGGGGCATATGAAGCTAAATTCCAGGGCAGTATGTGTGCTAGCAGGAAGCTGTCTTGTCAAAACATGATATGCAGTGAAAATTGCATAGTAATTCAGAACTATATTCACCTTACTACATATTCCCAAATCTGTTATTAAAAAGCACATTAGGTCCCCTAGTTCCTGTTCAAAGATTGATAGGTTTAGTACTGAAATGTCACTTATGGAAAAGCATTAAATGATCATGATCATTTATTTAATGCCTATCCCTACGTAGCACTTGACATGTACATGTAACTCCATTGAGTATTTTTACAGTTTCTAAGATTCTTTGAGAAAAGACATGCAATTGAAGTTTGAGACCAGATTTTACATGTAAACATATCTTTATTATAATTACGTTGGTCTGTCCCCTTAAGGCTGAGAGTTCTTATTAAACAACATACATCTGGTCTCTATAAAGCTTAACATAGTGTTCAGTCGTGACCAAAGTCAGACAATGGCCCAGGTAAGGAGAACTTCCCTATCCCATATTAGTAAAAGTTTTCTAGCCTATATTATGTAATTTCCTCTCAACATTAATTTTATGTCAACTATAAAGACAATTTTTTTTTTTTTTTAGCATTTTATAGCTTACAAAGTTGTTGCTTTTCTAGACTGTTGTTGCATTAGGGAAGTGATTCTAGAAGGAAATAAACTGCCTCAAGACAAGTTGTTACTGGAAAGTGCTACAGGCAAAAACTACAAAGAGTGGTTCAAATGGAGTTTGCTTTCAGAAGTTTGCATGTGGAAAACCACACATGTGATATATGCTACCTTTACCTTTGCCAAACAATTCACATTGAAAAATTAATTTGTATCTACTATGCTATATCCTCCAGCGTCACTTTTCAACCCTATTTGCTGTTTTGAAGACTCCCTTAAAAACTGGTATATTTCACCATCTCCAGTTAGAATAAAAAGAATGGCTTTCCTACTTAGAATAAAAAAATCTTAACATAAAGTTCCATCTAAAGGAGTTTAATTTCTAACATCTGATGAATAAAATGTTGCATTTTGCTCAGCTGACTGTTCTTTTCATCAGATATTTCACATGAGTAAGCCTAGGAGTGTTGTGTGTATACTGTCATTTTCTTTTGCGTATACAGTAATATCCCTTGTCAATTAGCAATCCAACAAGCATGGTGATTTAGGGAGATTAGATCTTGTAACCATAGAGCTTGACAAGTACTCCCTTTCTTGCAATTAGGAGAACCTCCCTAAAGGTATGTGAACAGAGTAGTTATTTCTAAACAAGGCATATTATTTTGAGATGAAACACAGTAAACACTGCATTTTAAAAGTACTGGTAACAAAGGCAAACACATTAACTAGAGCATCGAGGAACAGAACAGTTGAGTGGACTTTAGGAGACAGTGTTCCTCAGAGCTCATTAACCATTCGGTTTAAAATATTAAAACGAGGTTTTTCATATTCTAGCAAGAAGCTGTACTGGGTCAAACCAATAATTTATCTAATAGAATTTTTCTAAGAGTGGGAAAAGGGGGACCATAGTAGTCACACTAAAATGGTACAAGTATGTTCATGTTAGCCTCTAAATTCCTTTATTTAATTCATGACCGTATGTCATTTATGAATCTTTCCATACTCCTTTTGTTATCTACTTACGTCTGAAATATATATATGCTGTGTTTTTATCATATAACAGTCTTACGTATATACAAAGTTTTAATAAAGTATCACACATTCGGACTATAATAGGAAAATCAGGTCACTTGTTGGTACGTGTAATTCCATTAAAAACGATGCATACATATAGGCAATGAAAATGGCAAGATGAAAAACTCTAAGGACGCATGCACTCCACAGAAACACTAGGAAAACTGGCAGTGTCCCTCAATGTTGCTTGAAGTCTGAAAGATAGTGAAAAGTTGACAGCAACCCTATGAATGCTTAAACAAAATATGACTGAAACTCAGATGGATAGTTTAATGGCATTTTAATCTTAGTCTCCCCAGTCAGCAGTGGTCTTACCCAGGCAGCCTGTGTACCTGACTGTAGAGGAGGCAGAATGCTCCTGTTCCTAAAGAATAGTGTTTTGACCTGAGGATTACTGGGAGAATTCAGGCAAGGGGTTTGTCTTTGTTTGACCTAACTCAAATTCCTCAGGGTAGAAAAGTGGCTACTAGGGTGCTTCTCTGAAATAATGAAATGAATTTTTGCCTCAGGCAGGAGCATGGTAACAGCTGTGACAGACATAGACACAGGACTGAATGCCTGAATGAAAGGAAGAGCTGGAGAGTGAATTACTTTGGGGAATAAAGGCTTTGAGAAGCTGCCACGTGCCAAAGCCCAGATCAGGATGCATCCTCAGAAAAGATCTGAGAAGACGCTAAGCTTTTGCCTCTTGCTGATGTTTACACCCAGCCCAAGCAAGACATGAAGGCTAGAGCACAGTTGTAAACTCCCTGGATAAGTGCTCAAGGTGCCCCAACAGAGTCAGTCTGCAAAAGCCCAGGGGACTAGTTTCTTGTTTCTTTTTCTCTCTTTTGTCTGCAGGCACTTAAGGACACCTCTGTCAAACCACTAGCTGACCACTAAACCAATGAAACACAAACTTCGCAGACCACAAATGACAACATAATTTTACAAAAACAGTTTTGAAAATTCACTAAATAGCTACAAACTCACAGCAAGCCACAAAACCTAGTTGTGGAGAGGGAGCAGAATCCAATTTCTAGAGTTGCTTCATTACAGTATGTAGAATGACCAGTGTAGAAAACATACAAAGTATAAATTATACCCATACACAGGAAAGAAGTTAACAGACACTGTCCTTAAAGCAGCAATTCAACTTCCTAAAGACTTTACCTAAAGTCGGTAATGTACTCAAAGAGCTAAAGGAAACCAGATGAACAAGGTATCACCAAGTAGAGAATATAAATGAAGAAATAAAAATTATAAATGGAGTCAAATACAAATTCTAAAAGTGGAAACACCGTAAGTGAATTGAAGAAGTCCCTAGAGCAACTCAACAGGACACACAAAATCAGACACAGGGCATGAGATGTAATTTGGCAATAACCTCATAAAAACAAATGGATAGAACTGTACATGAGCAGTTCTTATACACTATCAAATGTAAGCTGCTATTAATTCCAACTAGATTGTTATAAATTTAATATAAACCACAAAGTAGTAAAGGAAGAAGTGAGTAACTATATATATAACACATGTTGAAAACAAGTTGTAGAATGACAGAATTCCTTATGAGTAATTAAATATAAATGCATTTAGCATTCCACCTAAAGGAAAGATTTGTCAAAAGGATTTTTAAAGTATGATATAACTATATAAAATTACATACCAAAGGAAATCTCAAATCAATACCCTTACTTTACACCTTAAGGAACTAGAAAAAGAAAAGCATTCTAAACCCAAAGGTAGCAGAATGAAGGCAATGATAAAGATTAGAGGAGACCTAAACAAGCTAGAGATACAATAGAGAAACAATAGAAAAAGTCAATCAAGAGACACCTGGGTGGTTCAGTCAGTTAAGCAACCGACTTCAGCTCAGATTATGATCTTGTGGTTCATGAGTTCAAGACCTGCATCGGGCTGTGTGCTGACAGCTCAGAGCCTGGAGCCTGCTTCGGATTCTGTGTCACCCTCTCTCCACTCCTCCCCTACTCACACTCCCTCTCACTCTCTCAAAAAAATATATAAACATTAAAAAAATTTTTTTAAGAAAAAAAAAGTCAATTAAACCACAACTTGGTTTCTTGAACAAAATTGACAAACCTTTAGCTAGACTAAGAAAAACAAAAATAGTTTTCAAGCTTCTAAAATTAGAAAGTAAGAACATTAACACCTATCCTACAGAAGTAAAAAGGAGGATCAAAAAGTTCTGTAGAAAAATCTTGGAAAAATGGTATTCTAGGAAGATTCTGAGCTTACCTCTTCTTACAGACAAATCAAGGCTTCACCTACATATAATGCAATTCACTCAGAGTGACAGTGAAAATGACAAAAAACACACGCACAAAACAGAGACACAGTGGGAACCCACAAGCAGGAGGGATAGTATAGGTATGGAGGTCCTCCATGAGGAACAAAGGGATTAAGTCCCATATGGGGCACTCCTAGCCCTGGGGACCTGCACTGGAAAGCTGAGCCCCCATAACAGCAGAGCTTAACTCTGGGACCTCTGCAAATCAGTGGGGCTCAACCACCTAAATGCTGTCAGGACTGGCATTCTCTTGAAAGCAGCTACCAACCCAACACACCTGGCAGGCAGCCCCAGTGAGGATCAGGAAGATGCCTACTGAGCCCTACAGGATGCCTTCCACCTAAGGCCACTACCTTCAAGACCAGGAAATGCAGTTGACCTCCAAAAAGCATAGAAACAGAGAGAGACAGACAAAATGAGAAGACAGAAGAATATGTCCAAACTAACAAGACAAAAATCTCAGAAATGCATAAATGAAACAATCTAATTAAGAGTTCCAAGTAATGGTCATAAAGATACTCACTAGACTTGAGAATGGATGACCTCAGTGAGAACTTCAGGAAAGAAAACATAAAAGCCAACCAGAGCTAAAGAATACAATAATGAAAATAGATACACTAGAGGGAATCAACAGCAGATTTGAGGATATAGAAAAACAGATCAGTGATCTGGAACACAGGGTAATGGAAAGAACCCAACCTGAATAGCAAGAATAAAGTATTTTGAAAATGAGGATATTTTGAGGGATCTTTGCAACAACATCAAGTGTACTAATATTTGTATTATGGGACCCCATAATGCAAAGGAGGAGAGAGAGCGAAAGGGGCAAAAAACTTACTTGAAGAAATAATACCTGAAAATTTCTGTAACTTGGGGAAGGGATCAGACATCCAGGTCCATGAAAAACAGAGAGCTTCAAACAATATGAACACTTTGTATGCAGGTCCATACAGACAATGATAAAGTCAAAAACTAATAAAGAGTATCTTAAAAGCAAAAAGAGAAAAGCAACTAGGTACATACAATGGAAACTCTACAAGGCTATCAAGAGATTTTTCAGCAGAAACTTTGCAGTCCAGAAAAGAGTGGTATGATATATTCAAAGCCCTGAAAATAAAAAGCATACAACCAAGAATAGTCTACCCAGCAAGGTTATCATTCAGATTTGGAGGGGAGAAAGAATTTCCAAGAAAAAAGTTAAAGGGGTTCATCACCACTACACTGGCCTTATAAGAAATGTTAAAGGACTTCTTTAAGTGGAAAAGAAAAGGTCATAACTAGGGCAAAATTATGAGATAGGAAAATTTCACTGATAAATCAAACATACTGTAAAGGTCATATATCAAATACTTACAAAGCTAGTATAAAGGTTAAAAGATAGAAGTATTAAAATCAATTTTATCTACAAATATTAAGAGATACACAAAATAGATGTAAAATACAATGTCTTATTTTAAAAAAATGGCAGGGTGCAAAGAGTAAACATACAGTCTTTTAGAAGATATTCAAAGCCAACTGACCCAATTTAATATAGACCCCTATATACATAGGAAATTATTTATGAACCTTACATTAACCACAAACCAAAAACCTGTAAGAGACACACAAAAAATGAAAGAATCAAGCATATCATTAAAGAAAGCCATCAAATCACAAGAGAGCTGAAGAAAGAACAGTTGACAACAAAAACAGAAAACAATTATCAAAATGGCAGTAGGTACATAGCTATCAATAATTACTTGGAAGCATTAAGTCCATTTACATTTAATCAGAAGACATGGGGCATGAAAGGATTAAAAAAAAAACCACCTATATGCTGCTTTAAAAAAACTTACTTTAGTACTAAAGAAACAGAGAAAGTGCAGGGATGGAAAAAAATAGTCCATACAAATGGAAACAAAACATAAAAAATAAAAACTGAGCAGTACAAATCTATCAGACAAATAGACTTTAAAACATAGACTGTAACAAGAGACAAACAGGGGCATTACATAATGCTAAAGGGACCAATTCAATAAGAGGATATAACAACTGTAAATATCTATGCACCCACTGTAGGATCATCTAAATCTATAAAGCAACCATTAACAGACATAAAGAGAGAAATTCACACTAATACACTTACAAGTAGAGAACTTTAGCTACCCATTTGGACCAATGGATAGGTCATCCAGACAGAAAAGTCAGTAAGGAAACTGGTGTTCATTGACACATTAGACCAGGTGGACTTAATAGATGTGTACAGAACTTTGATTCAAATAACAGAATACACATTCTTTTCAAGTGCACATGAAGCTTTCTTCAGGATAGACACGTGTTAGGCCACAAAATAAGTTTCAATATTTTCGAGAGATTGAAATCATATTAAGTATCTATTCTGACCACAACACTGTGAAAGTAGAATTTCAAGAAAGATACTGGGGTAAAAACAAAAACAATAGCAACAACAATAACAACAAACCCATGTGAGACTAAACGTTCTACTGAACAACCAGTGGGTCAAAGAAAGGAAAAAGAGAATTAAAATTAACTGAATACAAACGAAAATGGAAACAATTGTTCAAAATCTTTGGGATGCAGCAAAAGCAATTTTCAGAAAATTTATAATGATACAGGCATACCTCAAGAAACAAGAAAAATCTGAATGAACAATCTATTGTAGCCCCTTAAGGAATAAAAAAAAAGAACAGCCCAACGTTAGTAGAAGGAAGAAAAAATTAGAGTGGAAATAAATGAAATAGAGACTGCAAAAGAAGAGAAAACATAATCAATGAAACTAAAAGCTAGTTACTTAAAAAGATAAAATTAACAAACCTTTAGCCAGAATCATTAAGAAAAAAAAGGAGAGGGCTCAAAATCAGAAATGAAAGAGAAGTTATAACCTACACTACAGAAATATAAAGGATTATAAGCAACTCCTATGAAAAACTATGTGCGAACATATTGGAAAACCTAGAAGAAATGAGTCAATTCCTAGAAACATATAATCTTTCAGCAATGAATCAAGAAGAAATAGAAAATCTTAACAGACTGATTACTAATGAAATTGAATCAATAATCAAAAAACTCTCCGTAAATAAAAGTTGAAGATCATATGGCCTCACAGGTAAATTCTATAAAACATTTAAAGAAGAGTTAATACCTATCCTTGTCAAACTATTACAGAAAAAAAAAAACAGAAGAATTGCTTTCACCTTCATTTTATGAGGCCAGCATTGCCCCCATACCAAAGCCAGACAAGGACACTACCAAACACAAACAAACCAACAAACAAAAACAAGTTATAGGCCAATATCCCTAATGAATATAGGTGCTAAAATTCAATAAAATATTGGTAAACCAAATTTAACAATACATGAAAATTATTGTTCACCATAATCAACAGGATTTAATCTAGGGATGCAAGCATGGTTCAACCTCCCAAATCAATCAACATGATACATGAAATAAAGGATTCATGAAATACATGAAATAAAGGATTAAAAAAAATCATGTGATTATCTCAACAGATGCAAAAAAATCATTTAACAAAATTCAGCATCCATGCATGAAAAAAACTCAACCAAGTAGGTATAGAGGGAACATACCTCAACATAATAAGAGTCATATATGACAATCCACACAGCTAAAAACATTCAGTGATAAAAAGCTGAAAGCTTTTGCTCTGAGATCAGGAAGAAGATAAGGATATGTTCATTAGGGACATATAATCTTTCAAGACTAAATCAGGAATAAATAGAAAATGTGAACATATTTTCATTATCTAGGTAAGTCCACTCTCACCACTTTATCCAACATAGAATTGAAAGTCTTAGCCATAGCAATTAGAAAAAAACTCACTGAAATTAGTAAGGAAGAGGCAAGAGTGTCACTATTTGCAGATGACAGGATACTATTCATAAAAAACAAACAAACAAACAAAAAACAACTTAAAATCTCCACCAAAAACTATAGAACTAAGAAATCAATTTGGTAAAATTGCAGGACAGAATTTTTTTCTTTTAATTTTTTTTCAACGTTTATTTATTTTTTGGGGGGACAGAGAGAGACAGAGCATGAACGGGGGAGGGGCAGAGAGAGAGGGAGACACAGAATTGGAAACAGGCTCCAGGCTCTGAGCCATCAGCCCAGAGCCTGACGTGGGGCTCGAACTCACGGACCGCGAGATTGTGACCTGGCTGAAGTCGGACGCTTAACTGACTGCGCCACCCAGGCGCCCCATGGACAGAATATTAATACACAGAAATCTGTTGCATTTCTATACACTAATAATGAACTAAGAGAAAGAAATTTAAAAAACAACCCCATTTACAATTGTATGAAATTAAGACATGAATTAAATGCCTAGAGATAAATTTAACTCAAGATGTGAAAGACTTACACTCCAACAACTATGAGACAATGATGAAAATATTTAAAGACCACACACACACACACACACACACACACACACACGGAAAAATAGACCATGCTCATGGATTGGAACAATACTGTTAAAACAACTATAATACCCAAAGCAATATACAGATTCAATGTAATCCCTATCAAAATACCAGTAGCATTTTTCAAGAGAATGCAAATACATAATTGTAAAATTTATATGGAATCACAAAAGACCTGAAATAGCCAAAGCATTGTTGAGGGGGAAAAAATAAAAACAAAACAAGCCAAAGCTATCACAATCTCGCACTTCATACTACAAAGCTATAGTTATCAACAGAGTCTGTTACTGGCCTAGTAAACACATAGATTAATGGAACAAAATATAGCACTCAAAAGTAAACACACTTAAATGGATAATTAATCTTCAACAAAGGAGGAAAGAACTTACAGTGGAGAAAAGACCATCTCTTCAATAAATGATGTTGGAAAAACTGGACAGCTACATGCAAAAGAACGAAACTGGACCCTTTTCCTATATTGAAAAATAGAACTCAAAATGGATTAAGGACCTAAATATGAGACCTGAAACCATAAAACTTCTAGAAGAACACATAAGCAGCAAACTCCTAATCATCATCAGCCTCAGCAATATTTTTCTGGATCTGTCTCCCCAGACAAGGAAAACAAAAAACAAAAAATAATAATTGAGACTACATCTAACTAAAAAGCCTTTGAACAGTGAAGGAAACCAGCACAACAAAAAGGCAACTCAGTGAATGGGAACAGATATTTGTAAGTGATATATCTACTAAGAAGTTAACATTCTTTTTTTTTTTTTATTTTTTTAAAATGTTTATTTTTGAGAGAGAGAAAGAGACAGAGTGCAAGGGGGGAGGGGCAGAGAGAGAGGGAGACACAGAATCCGAAGCACGCTCCAGGCTCTGAGCTGTCAGCTTAGGCCAATGCGGGGCTCGAACTCACAAACCGTGAGATCATGACCTGAGCCAAAGTTGGACATTCAACCGACTGAGCCACCCAGGAGCCCTGGCGTTAATATTCTAAATATGTAAAGAACTTACTCAACTCAACATCAAAAGAAAAAAATGATTAAAAATGGACAGAGGACCTGAATAGACATTTTACCAAAGACATACAGTTGATTGACACATAAAAAGATTCTCAATATCAGGGAAATTAAAACCACAATGAGATACTGCCTTACACCTGTCAGAATGGCTATTATCAAAAATCCAGAAAATAACAAGTGTTGGTGAGGATGTAGAGAAAAAGGAACTCTTGTGCACTGTTAGTGGGAATGTAAATTGGTGCAGTCACTATGGAAAAACAGTATGGAAATTTCCCCCCAAATTAAAAATAGATATACCATACAGTACAGTAATTTCATTTCTGGGTATTTACCCAAAGAAAATGAAAACACTAATTTGAACAGATTTATGCACACCTCTGTTTATTGCAGCATTGTTTATAATAGCCAAGATATGGAAACAACTCAAATGTCTTTCAATAGATGAATAGATAAAGAGGTGGTATATATACTCAATGCAGCATTTTTATTTAGACTAAAAAAGAATGAAATCGGATCTGGGAAATATGGTGAAGTAAGGGATCATAAGCACACTTTGTCTCATGAATACACTTATGCAACATCCACATTAGCGTAAATAACCCAGAAAATGATGTGAAGACTGGCAGAACAGTACTTTTAGCAGACATAATAGACTTTAAAGCAAAGACTGTAATAAGAAACAAAGGATATTGTATAATCAGAAGGGGAACAATCCAACAAGACAGCACAACACTTGTAAATATTTATGCACCCAACATGGAAACACCCAAATATATAAAGCAGCTAATAACAAACGTAAAGGAAGAAATCAATAGTAATAGATAATAATAAGGGGCTTTTAACACCCCACTTAGGTCAATGGATACATCACTCAAACACAAAATTAACAAGGTAAAAGTGGCCTTGAATGACCTATTGGACCAGATGGATCTAAAATATATTCAGAGCACTCTATCCCCAAACTGCAAAATACATATCAGGTGCACATGAAACATTTTCCACAATAGATTCCATGTTAGGCCACAAAACAAGATTCAACAAATTCAAAAAGATCAAAGTCATACCATCCATCATTTGTGGCCACAACACTGAAACTAGCAAATGACCACAAGAAAAAAATCTGGAAAGACCATAACTACATGGAAGTTAAATAACATGCTACTAAACCATGAATGGGTCTACCAGAAAACCAAAGAAGAAATTCAAAACTACATGGAAACAAATGGAAAATAAAACAACAGTCCAAAATCTTTGGGATGCAGCAAAAACTTTCCTAAGGGGGAAGCTTATTCTAATACAGGCCTAACTCAAGAAGCAAGAAGAATCTCAAACAATTTAACTTTACACTTTAAAGAGCTACAAAAAGAAGAACAAACAAAACCCAAAACTGGCAGAAGAAAGAATACAAGATTAGACCAGAGATAAAAAATATAGAAACAAACCAACAAGCAAAAGACAAAGGCAAAAACAAAAAACAGATCAATAAAACCAGGAGCTGATTCTTTGCAGGAAAAAAAAAAAAAATCAAATTGATAAACCTATAGCCAGACTCAGAGAAAGGATTCAAATAAACAAATCTTTCATTTGAAAGAGGGGAAATAACCAACACCACAGAAATCCAAACAGTTGTAAGAGAATACTATGAAACATTGTATGCCAACAAATTGGACAACCTAGAAGAAATGGATAAATTCCTAGAAACATATGAACTACCAAAACTGAAGCAGGAAGAAATAGAAAATTTGAACAGACCAATTACTAAGAAGGATGTTGAATAAAAAACCAACAAAAAATACCTCCCAACAAAGAAGTCCAGGACCAGTTTCATAGTTAACTTCTAACAAACATTTAAAGGAGAGTTGGTATTTATTCTCAAAGTATTTCAAAAAATACAACAGGAAAGAAAACTTCCAAATTCATTCTGAGGCCTGCATTACCCACATATCAAAACGAGATAAACACACCAAGAAAAGAACTACCGACCATTACCTCTGCTGAACACAGATGCATAAATCTTCAACAAAATACTAGCAAACCAAATCCAACAATACGTTAGAAAAAAGAAAAAATCATTCATCATGATCAGGTAGGATTTCTTCCTGGGATACAGTGGTGGTTCAGTGTTCACAAATCAATGAACATGATACATCACACCTATAATAGGAAGGATAAAAATCATGTAATCATTTAAATAGATGCAGAAAAAGCATTTGGCAAATTACAACATCCATGATAAAAACCCTTAGCAAAGTAGGTTTAGAGTGAATATATATCAACATAATAAAGGCCATATATGAAAAAAGGTACAGGTGACATCACACTCAATGTTGAAAACCTGAGAACTTTTCTCCCAAGGTCAGGAACAAGACAAGGATGTCCACGCATACCCACCAAATTGGTAAGGAAGTGAAACTGTCACTATTTGCGTATGACATGATACTCTATATAGAAAACCCTAAAGACTCCACCAAAAAACTACTGGAACTGATAAATGAATTCAGTAAGATTGCAGGATGCAAAATCAATATACAAAACTTGTTGCATTTCTATACACTAATAATGAAGCAGAGGAAATAGAAATTAACCATCCCATTTATAATTTGCAACACAACTGATAAAATATCTAGGAATAAACTTAACCAAGGCATTAAAAGAACTGTACTCTGAAAATTATAGAACATTGATGAGAGAAGTTGAAGATGACATAAACAAATGGAAAGATATTCCATGCTCATGGATTAGAAGAACAAATATTGTTAAAATGTCCACACTACCCAAATCAATCTAAAAATTTAATGCCACCCCTATCAAAATACAACAGTATTTTTCACAGAAGTAGAACAAATAGTCCTAAAATTTGTATGGAAACACCAAAGACCCCAAATAACCAACGCAAACTTGAAAACTAAAAACAAAACTGGAAGCGTTACCATACCAGATTTGAAGACACTACAAAACTATAGTAAAACAGTATAGTAGTGGCATAAAAATAGACATATAGATGAATGGAACAGAATAGAAATCCCAGAAATAAACCAACAATATGGTCAATTAATCTAAGACCAAGGAAGCTAGAATATTCAATGGGAAAAAGACAGTCTCTTTAACAAATGGTGTTGAGGAAACTGGACAGCTATATGCAAAAGTATGAAACTGGACTAGTTCTTTACACCACACACAAAAATAATCTCAGAATCAACTAAGATGTGAGACCTGAAACCGTAAAAATCTAGAAGAAAGCATAGGCAGTAATTACTGACATTGGTCATAGAGACATTCTTCTAGATATGCCTCCTAAGGCAAGGAACACAAGGAACACAAAAGCAAAAATAAACTACTAGAACTACACCAAAGGAAAAAAAAAAGGTTTTGCAAAGCAAAGGAAATATTCCACAAAACAAAAAAGCAACCTACTAAATGGGAGAACATATTTGCAAGTGATGTATCTGATAAGGGGTTAATATCCAAAGTATATACAGTGCTTATACAACTCAACACCAAAACAAAACAAACCTCACATCCAATTAAAAACTGAGAAACATGAACATTTTTCCAAAGAAGGTGTACAGAGGGCCAACAGACACATGAAGATGCTCAACATCATTCATCATCAGAGAAATGCAAATCAAAACCACAATGAGTTACCACCACACACATGGAAAAATGGCTAAAGTCAACAACATAAGGAAGAAGTGTTGGCAAGGATGGGGAGAAAAAGGAACTGCACTGCATTGTTTGTGGGAATGCAAGCTGGGGCAGCCACTGTGGAAAACAGTATGAAGGTTCTCAAAAAATTAAAAACAGAACTACCATATGATCCAGTGATTCCACTACTGGGTATTTACCCAAAGAACACAAAAACACTAATTTGAAAAGATATATGCACCTCTATGTTTATTGCGGTATTTACAACAGCCAAGATATGGAAGCAACCCAAGTGTCTGTTGATAGATGAATGGATAAAAATGATGTGGTGTACATATACAATGGAATATTATTCAGCCACAAAAAGAATGAAATCTTGCCATTTTCAACAACATGGATGGATTTAGAAGGTATAATGCTAAGTGAATTAAGTCAGAGAAAGCAAATACCATATGATTTCACACATATGTGGAATTTAAGAAACAAAACAAATAAAGATAAAAAGAGACAAAAAAACATAGAGAACAAACTGACAGTTGCCAAGGAGAGAGGTGGGTGGAGGGATGGGTGAAATAGACAAAGAGGATCAGTAGTACACTCTTGTAATGAACACTGTGTAATGTATAGAATTTGAAGCACTATACTGTACACCAGAAACTAATATAACACTGTATGTTAATTACACTAGAATTAAAAAAGAACTGAATGAAAAAGAAAAACTAATAAGAATACAATATTAACATCTCCAACAATATGGATCAACCTAGAGGATATTATGCTAAGTGAAGTAAGTCAGTCATGGATAAATACCATATGATTTCACTTATATATGGAATCTGAAAAAGACAAATGAATAAATAAATGAATAAATAACTAAAAAAAAAAAAAAAAAGAAGTTGAACAGAAAGTAATCTGATGGTTCCCAGAGCAGTGGGGGACTGAGCGTTAGGGAAAATAGATGAAGGGGATTAAGAGATACAAACTTACAGTTATAAAATATGCCATGGAGGTGAAAACTACAGCATATGAAATACAGTCGATGATATAATTTTATATGGTGACTACACTTATTGTGGTCAGCATTTTGTAACATGCAGTTGTCAAATCACTATGTTGTATACCTAAAATATATTTTATGTCCACTTCAATTAAAAATAGAAATTCAACCCAAAACAGTATTATAAATAATTCTACAACAACAAATTACATAACCTAGATGACAGAGACAAATGCCAGGAATATAGAACTACCAAAACTGAACCAAGTGCAGAAAGTCAGAACAGACCTGTAACACAAAATGAAATCTGTTTTCAGAAACCTCCCAATAAATAAAAACCCAATAGATGATAACTTCATCAGTAAATTCTACCAAAGTTATAAAGATTGGTCATCAATCTTTCTTAAACTTTTCCAAAAAAAAAAATATATATATATACATATATATATACATATATATTACATATATTATCATATATATATTCTATATATGTGTATATATATATTCTATATATATATAATATAATATATATATATAGATGCAAGCACTTCCTAACTAGTTCTATATGACCAGTATTACCCTGAGACTGATAACAAAGACAATAGAAGCAAAAAGAGTTACAGAGCAGTAACCTTTAGGACTATACATACTTAAGAAAAAAAAAATTCTACCAAACCTAATCTAGTTGAATATGAAAAGTTTTGTACAGCATGACCAAGTGTGATTTATTCCAGGAGTGTCAGAGTTATTAAACATTAAAAAAAAAATCAGGGCCACCTGGGTTGCTCAGTTGGTTAAGCATTCAACTTCAGCTTACGTCATGATCTCGTGGTTCATAGTTTCAAGCCCTGCATTGGGCTCTGTGCTGACAGCTCTGGAGCCTGAAGCCTGTTTCAGATTCTCTGTCTCTCTCCCTCTCTCTGTCCCTACCCTGCCAGTATTCTCTCTCAAAAATAAGTAAATGTTAAATTAATAACAACCAAAGCAACAACAATAAAAAGTAATCAGTATAATACACCCAATTGACAGAATGAAGAGGGAAGAGCTAATCTTATTTGTTCATGAAGAAAAATAGGCAAAATCCAATACCCATTTATATTAAAAAAGATTCAACAAACTGGAAGTTAGAAGATAACCTCCCCAACTTGATATAGGACACTTTTGAGAAATGCCAGCTATGATCATACCCAATGTTGAAAGACATCTTTCCCCCTAAGGAATATGAAAATATAACATCTTTCCCTACTTCTATACAACATTGTACATGTTCTAGCCAGAATATTCATCAAGAAAAATAAAAGACAAGAGAATTTGAAATGAAGACATGAAACTGTCACTATTAAAAATCTTAGAGAATTTAAAATAAACTGTTAGGATAAATGAGTTCCCCACAGTTGCAGGATCCATGATCCACATGTGGGGTTTTTATACACTAACAGTGAACAGTGTGAAAGGAAATTAATAAAACAATTCCATTTATAATAGGGTAAAAAAGAATAAGATACTTTAGAATAAATTTTACCAAAAAAACCCCCACAAAACTAAACGAAACAAACACCTAAAATATAAAACATTGCTGAAACAAGGTAAGGAAGACCTAAATAAATGGGAAAGCACCCCGTGCTTTTAAAAGGGCATTTTTACCATTATTTTTGGTAAAGGGTATTATTACCAGTATTTTTAATATGGTATAATACTCCCCAAAGCAATATCCAGATTCAATGCAATGCCTATTAAAATTTATAGTTCTTTTTGGAAAAATAGCAAGTTGATTGTAAAACTCAGATAGAATTGCAAGAGGTCCTAAACAACCCAAACAATATTGAAAGAGAGGAGCAAACGTGGAAGATTCTCCTGTCCCAATTTTAAAACTTTCTATAATGCCACAGCAATGGAAACATTGGTATTGACAACTAGTTTCCAACCATTAGGCAATGGCAGAATGATTAACATATAGATTGTGGGGAATAAGTTTAGGAATTCCCTGAGCTTGCACCAATGGGTCAACAAGGCTTAGGATGAAAGTGTCCAGAATAGGTAAACAGGGTGATAGACCACCAAAGCAGGGTTAAATTGCCCAGAGCTAATTACCAAAAGAAAGGTGCCTTGTTGACCTTGAGGTAGCATGCTCTATTGGTCTTATCCCCTAGGCAAGTTAAGATAAACAGATGGTTCCAGTGCCTGCCTTAGACAGCCATCTGCTCAGTGCCAGGATTTTGTTTTATATTGACCCAAACCCCTAACACCGCATATCTTTGAAACCCCCTTTTTCTCATACACTTGACTTAATGATCATTGTTTCATTATCTCTTTCTGCACACCTAATCACATTTGTAAGCCTTGTGATCCTAATAAATACGGAGTAAGGACCCTTACTTGTGGCTTGTCTCCTCCCAAACATTAGCCTCTCTCATATTTAATTCTGTGTCTGCTCTCTTGCTGGACAAGAAAGAACTCCAGACCTGAAGTCTGCAACAAAAGATTAATGCAAAAGAATTGAGAGCTCAAAAATATACCTGTATTCCTTATTCTTTTAATTTTTGACAAAGGTGCCAGGACTATTCAATAAGAGTGGTCTCTTCAGCAAATGATATTGAGACAACTGGATTCCCACATACGGAAGAATAAAAACTCTTACAAGTAAAACTTAAATCTCTTATAAGTAAACATAGGTGTAAATCTTCATGACTTTGGATTTAGCAATGGTTTCTTAGATAAGAAACCAAAAACACAAGTGAACCAAGAAAATAAACTGGACTTCATCAAAATTAAAAATCTTTGTGCAAATAACATTATCCAGAAAACGAAAAGACAATCCACAGAAATGGAGAAAATAGTTGTGAATCAAATCTAATCAAGATCTAATATCTAAAGTGTATAAATAACTTTCATAGATCAACAACAAAAAGACAGTCCCAAGTTAAAAAAAATATGTTACAGGTTGAATTGTGTCCTTCCAAAAAAAGGTATGTTGAAATCCTAACACCAGTACCTCAGAATGTCTTAATTGGAAATAGAGTTGTAGATGTAATTAGTTAAAGTGAAGTCATACTGGAATAGGGTAGTCATTCATTCTAATATCACTGGTGTCCTTTTACAAAGGTTGCCACATGAGGACAAAGGGAGAACCCCGTGATGAAGGAGGAGGATTGGAATGATGCATCTCTATGCTGTGAATGTCAAAGATCACTCTCCAATGACCAGAATTTAGGAAGGGACAAGGCAAGATTCCCCTGAAGATTTCAGAGGGAAATGGCCCTGCCTACATCTTGATTTTGGACTTCTAACCCTTGGAACATGAGACCTTGAACTTTTAATTTATGTTACCTAGTTTGTGGTGTTTTATTACATGAGCCCTAGAAAATTGATACAGTGGGCAAAGGACCTGAGTAAACATTAGGGCTAAGATATACGAATGGCCAACACACACAGGAAAAGATGCTTATTGCCTGTAGTTCCTAGGAAAGACCACTCAAAATCACAGTGAAACACTACTTCACATCCACCAGATGGCCATCATTTAAAAAGAAAAAAATACATGTCCTCAAGGATGGGGGAAAATGGGAACCTTAATACATTGCTGATGAGAATGTCAACTAAATAAACTGCTTTGGGAAAAGTTTAATAGTTTCTCAATGAATTAAACACAATTGTCACACAACCCAGCAATTTCACTCCTGGGTATATAACCCCCTCCCCGCCAAAACTGAAAACAAAAGTTCAAACAAAAATGTGTACATGAATGTATATAGCAGCACTATTTATAACGGTCAACATATGGAACAACTCAAATAGTCATAGAGTGACAAATGGATAAGCAAAATGGGTATATCCATACAATGAAACATTGTCTAGCCATAAAAATGAATTATTGATACATGTTACATGTATGAACCTGGAAACATGCTAAGTGACAGAATCCAGACACGAAATGTCACATATTATAATGTAGCAGGATTCTCTCACACAGAGATGGCACATCAAGGCTCTTCTTTCCAGGAAGCAGCTTTATTTGTGCCGGCACAGGCTCAGTGGGCTAAGACCCCAAAAAGGCTGAGCCCCAAGCACAGCGGGGTGTAGCCTTTTATGCAATTTCTACTTCTTTGTCTCCCATACATGGTGACACATATAGTCTGATTGGATACAGTCCAAGTTACGGAGTAATGTCAGAGCTATGCATACGTGTATGGGAGTTGATTGGGGCACGTTGCCTTTCTTTGTTCTATGGAGTCTTCCACCATATCACTTAGGGAGGGGCTCTACCACAGTAAGATTACATTTATATGAAATGCCCATTATAGGAAAATCTAGAGACAGAAAGAAGATTAGTGGCTGCCAGGGGCCAGAGGAAGGAGGAAGATGCGGGGTGACTATGTCATGGGTTCAGGGTTTCCTTCTGAGGTGACAAAAGTTCTACATGTATATAAATGTCTATACATGCACACACACAAACACGCACACATAAATAAACACAACACCCATATTGGTGAAAGGCAACATTTAATCCTTTTAAAGAAGGGAGTCATTACCTCTGAATGTGTCTCTCCCCATTGTATTGTGCCTCTGTGTAGGAGAAAAGAGGTTGACTGGTAAGGAAAGCAAGAGAAAATGAGCAAAAACCAAGATAAACCAATGCAGAAAAAAGAAATCCAATTAAATGACGGGCGGGGGGAGGGGGGGATGAAATTAATCAATGGTTTTTCAATCCTTAAGTTTTACTGAATGAGTTTTAGGTTTTAGGTACAGAAAAGATGTGCTTATCTAATTCAATGCTTTTCAAATGCATAGCAGTTTCCATGTGGTAAAGCACTTTTAGCTTATCACTATGCAAAGGACAGTAGCCTTGAAGAATATCTTAACTGGTGATTGCTTTTCTATCAGCAGCTTTTCAGTCAATTATGAAACAAGATTCACCCTATTGGAAATTTTTTTTTTTTTTTAATTTCTGGTGCTTCATTTTCACCTAGGATCACTTTTTTTTTTTTTCTGTGACCCTCAGGAAAGAAGACATTTCTATGTTTACTCTGTATTTTCAGACTTATTTATTAAAGGACAAATATTCTTAACATGTAAACACACGGCCTACCATTCCTTTGGTAGCATTATACCTAAGGAACACTCGTTTTTGAAACATTTTCAGTACTTGACATGTCAATATGGTGTTTTTCAAGTCTAGTCCTATTATATCTCAAAATTAAGGTCTTTGATTCATTTATCATGTACAGTTATTCCTATTTGTAAGTTTCAACACAGCTTTTCAGACTTCTCGGTATTACCATGCTTTAGTGTTTAAGAAATATTAAAGTTTAGAATTATGGTGTTAGATCAATTCTTAGATCTCATAAGTTTTTAACATTTAGACATTTTTGCCTTATCCTTATTACCTATAATTGGCAGTGAACTATATTATCTTTTAATTATTACTTCACAAATGGTTTTACATTCTACCATTGCAAAATACTGAAGATTTTAAAGTCTTTTTTTGGATATTGAATAGTTGGCCCTTGAACAACAGGAGGGTTGGAATGCCAACTCTAACACAGTTGAAAATCTGCATATAACTTTGGCTCCCCCCCCCCCCAAATTAACCACTTATAGCCTACTGTTGACCTGAAGCCTTACTGGTATCCATTAACATGTATTGAGTATTTATGTATTAAGTACTGTGTTCTTACAATAAAGCTGGGGGGGTGGTTAAAATCCTAAGAGAAAATACATTTGCAGGACTGTATTTATTGAAAAAAATTCACACATTAGTGGACCCGTGTAAGCCCATGTTTCAAGGATCAATTGTAATCATTTTAACTGACGTGTTCCAAAGAGTCTATAAACCTCTGTAGGACAATACCTTTTACTATTATGTGAAAAAGGCAGAGGAACAAGGTGAAAAAAACATGAGGCTGAAGTGTAACACTGTTGTATTTTTATGGTCATTAAAAAAATCTAACTTCTGAGCATTGCCATGTCTACCTATAAAATAAAGTAGTGACACTATACCTACTGCGGGCAGGTTGTGAAATCTAGAAAATGTGTTTTATTCATTTCTTTGTTTAGGTTTCAAAGTTTTTCTAGTTAGAGACATTGAAGAGTAGAAGGCACAAAAGGAGAATTTTTCCTACCCTTACAAACTGGAATTGGAAGAGTCAACTGCTGTTTAACATCTCTAACTTCCAGTTGTATAAAAAAAAATTAACAGTTCAGAGAACATATACAGACACCCCAGCAAATTCAAGGAATCTTGATTACCTTCACCCCCTTTTGGGGGTCAGTGGTGTTATAAAGCTGTTCCCAAAGATGAAGAAAAAAGGTATAACTTGCCTTTGAGAGTTTTCCTCTAGTTTACAATTCCTTTACCTCAGTCATAAGTGCCCGTAAAGGGAGATTTAATTTTATCAGATCTTGGTGCCAGTGCACAAAAGTTCGGGGATAGAAGACAGACATCTTTATGTATTCTGCTTTAAATATAAACTTGAAAATATAATTCAATTTTGCACTCTGTTACATGTTATGGGATCAAAGAGGAAAGACATAGTCGCAGATCTCCAACAAATATAATGTATATAAAATAGTACATTTTTTTTAAAGTTTATTCATTTTTGAGAGAGGGAGACAGAGTGAGGGGGGGGAGGGGCAGAGAGAGAGAGGGAGACACAGAATCCAAAGCAGGTTCCAGGCTCTGAGCTGTCAGCACAGAGGCTGACGTGGGGCTCGAACTCACAAACCGTGAGATCATGACCTGAGCCGAGGTCGGACGCTCAAAGGACTGAACCACCAGGCACCCCTAAAATAGTACATTTTTATATGGCATCTTTACTTATACAAAGTTTTGCACATTAATTAGCTCATTTGATCCTTACAGTTTCACATAGTTAATAAGCCAAGTGTAACTTTATTTTATAGATGTCTAAGGCACAGAGAAAAAACGCTCAAAAATTGATGAACTGTGATGCCTATTCACTATTCCTGATTCATCCTCTTTTCTTCTCCTTGAAATTCCCTTTTAAAATACCACATACATATACATAAACACATGAAACGTATAAATTCCTAAGAGTTTTTAATAATCAAGGCTATTCATATACAGTTGTGTCAGTTTCTTGGAGGAATTAGCATAAATTGAGGGTAGGTGGATCAGATACAAAATGATCAAAGACTCTATGCCTAGATCTTTGAGATGAAAAGAGAATTGGAGAACATCTTCATTTCCCTCATCTTGCCTCCACCAACCTCAATGTGCCCCTCACATCACAGATTCTGAGCCCCTATTGTCAGGCAGAAAAAATGGCTAACACCACCTCAGCTGTCAACTAATGAGTTGCTTTTCAAGGACCAAACCTGCTTCTTCCACCTGACTTTCCTAAGGACTGGATTTACTACATTCATTCCGGAAAGTATAATCAGTATGAAGGCAACAATATAAAGTGAGAAAGAGAAAGTGTTAAAAGTAACAGATACCATTTTTCCAATAATTATGTGTTTGTAGGGTCCTGGAAACAACAGAAAAAAAGACAAGCAAACATCTTTGGGCTTTGGTGTTAGGTGTTTTCTGCTAATTGGCATCCACTATGCCAGGAGACTAAAATTCAAGTTTGACTCAAAAAAAGGAAACTATTAACAAAGATTTTTATAAATTCTAGCATCTTGCTTCTTTTTAACTTTTTAAAAAAATGTTTATTTTTGAGAGAGAGAGACAGACAGAGACAGAGCCTAAGCGAGGGAGGAGCAGAGAGAGAGGGAGACAGAATCTGAAGCAGGCTCCAGGCTCTGAGCTGACAGCACAGGGCCCTATGCGGGGCTCAAACGCACAATCTATGAGATCATGACCTGAGCCAAAGTCAGATGCTCAACCAACTGAGCCACCCAGGCACCCCAGGCATCTTTCTTCTTTTATCCTGCTGCCAACATTTATCATCACTTGCTGAGTACAATATAAAAGGTGCCTTATGCCATTAATTTAAAATTATTATTTACCTAGATTTTATACCAAAAAAGGGAAGTGTATATCTCCGAATATACTTCTCCCAAAATGGATTTTTTCCTCATAGAAAGACAATAACTGGCCACACACACACACACACACACACACACACACACACACACACACGTGGTTTTCACATAATCAGATTATCTGGGAGTGAAGTTTCCAGCAATAAACTCTTTATGCAAGACATTTTGCCTTGAATTATTAGATATACAACAATGAATACAGAATGAAGCATTTAGAAGTTTTCTGCCTCTGAATTTACATTAATTCTATTTGAATATTAAACCCCAGATGTTCTTTAGTTCACTTTAATATCATTTTGTTATGAGCTTAACTTTAGTAATACTTCATTAGGGCTGGAGTTGGGATATTCTGTTTCACTTATGTTCATATACATCCTGGACAAGTGCTAGGAATAGTCTGTCCTTAGAATTATCTTTTTTCACATTACTTTCAGCCACAGAGTAATGGTACAAGGTTTTAGATTATCCAGAAACAAGTATTGTTATCAGTGGGATCAAGGGAAAAGCCCATGTATCTCCAACATGAGGCACCAGGACCTTGGGTAAAAGTTTTGTGGTTGGGGCATGATGACAATAGAGACAAAATGGGTAGCAATCCTAAAGAAACTTTGGAATTAGAAGATGTACTGTCAACAAAGACTCTGATTTCTATTACTTAATGGGTAATTTATTAGTTTTTACTAATAAAGAGAAGAAATATCATGGAGCCTATGAATACCTTGTGTCACACACATAAAAGTATCATACCAAATTTACAAAGAAAACCCAGATATTAAATAGCATATTTTTAAGAAAGTGAGAAAACAGTGGGAACTTTGGGAGTAGTTTGCCTAAGGTGTTATTATTGACCTTAAGATAGGCAATAACAAACACATACAACTATCATCTATTTTTAAAGATTTTTAGAGACTCACCTTTACATTTAAAAGATGTAACAAAAGCCACACATATAAAAACATGTTGTAATATATAAACAAAAATTTCATTCTCTAAGCCATTTTTTACCCTTGTTCTCAAAAGCAAAGAATAAATCATTTCTTTCTAATTTTAAATTCCCTTCTAATCTTTTCTTCTCCACGTGAAATAATTTGTTTTCTTTTATCAAGTTTGCTCTTCAGCTTTTTAAAATAATTAGAATGCTCTTTCTGTTGTCTACTCTCCCTATTTATATCTGATCTGAATCCAAGTGTTTATTGAGCACCAACATTGCTTTGAAACTCATGATCTTTATGGTCTAAGAGTTTATCTGAGGTGTTGAGAGGGTATCTTTCTGGCTAGGTTTCAAAAGAAAAAAGTACCTTTAGTTTCCGTGTCTTTCTGTCAGTCTTGGACTTTTGTCGCTCTTCCAATGCCAACAGGTATAAGGCACTCAGTCTGGAATCTCAGCATCCACCTGGAAGGATTTTGAGACAGAGAGATCAGAGTTATCAAGAATAGAAGAGGTGGTGCGGATTCTTTAACAGGGAACCCATTCTTTCAGTGATGTATTGGTGGATCTTCTAGAATATAAGAGTGCTAATTAAAGTCCTCACAATGTTTTTGGAGATTATTCTATGACACTGGTGAGGCCCATGACATACTCAAGAAATTTGTTCACAGGTGTGAACAATTGCCCCAAATTTCAATTGATTGATCACTGATTTATTTCATTGAATTGTGATGCTACACTGCCCAATAAGCTCATTAGTTAAGTGAAAAGCAAAAATGAGAAAATTAAAGCTGCTTTGTGTTTTCAGTAAATGGAGACATCAAAATAAACCATACCTAGAGCAATGTAAAATAAGATGAAAAGGGACATGATCAAGATAGGAGAAAAGATTAAAAAGAGATGGGAGTGCTGAGACAGAACAGAAAAAAAATCAAAGCAAAATGGAATTATTAATTGAATCAAAAAGATCAATGAATAGAAGCAATCTGTAGGGAATGAAATCAGTGTGGTAGAGAGAAACTTGAGAATATCTAAGAAATCCCAGCAGGGATGAAGATATTAGAACACTGAGAAAAGACGTAAAAGATGCAAATTTTTAGTCAAAAAATAATGGACATCCTTCAAGGGAAACAAAATAAAAAATAAACTACTGGGAATACATCAAAATAAAAAGCTTCTGCACAGCAAAGGAAACAGTCAAGAAAACTAAAAGGCAGCCTATGGAATGGGAGAAGATATTTACAAATGACATTATCTAGTAAAGGGTTAGTATCCAAAATATATAAAGAACTTATAAAACCCAAAAAACAACCCAATTAAAAAATGGGCAGAAGCCATGAACATGTATCTTTCCAAAGATGGCATACATATAGCCATCAGACATATGAGAACATGCTCAACATCATCAGGCAAATGCAAATCAAAACTACAATGATATATCACCTCCCACCTGTCGGAATGGCTAAAACTAACAACTCAGGAAACAACAGATGTTGATGAGGATGCAGAGAAAGGGAAACCCTTTTGCACTGTTGGGGAGAATGCGAACTGGTGCAGCTGCTCTGGAAAACAGTATGGAGGTTCCTCAAACAGTAAAACATAGAACTACTTAATGATCCAGCAATTGCACTACTAGGTATTTACCCAAATAATACAAAAATGCTAATGCAAAGGGATATATGCACCTTGATTTTTTTAATAATTTTTTTAAACGTTTATTTATTATTGAGAAACAGAGAGACACAGAACGTGAGCAGGGGTGGGGTAGAGAGAGAAGGAGACACAGAATCTGAAGCAGGCTCCAGGCTCTGAGCTGTCAGCACAGAGCCCAACGCAGGGCTCTAACTCACAAACTACGAGATCATGACCTGAGCCGAAGTCGGTCACCCAACCGAGCCACCCAGGCGCCCCGCATCTTCATGTTTATGGCAACATTATCAACAATAGCCAAATTATGGAAAGATCCCAAATGTCCATGGACATGCAGTGATGAATGGATAAAGTAGTATTATAGATACAGGTGATACAGATGATATAGATGGTATACATATAGATATATAAGGGATTATATGGATACATGGTATAAAAAATGAACCTCATTTTTTAATTCAAGTTTTTACAAAAGGTAACTCAACTATTTTTGAAAAAACATCTAAGTCATCAATTTGTTTGCACACCTGTAAATTTAAAAGTCAACAGAGAAAAATTGCATCCGTTTCTGATTAAAAACTGTCCAAGGAGGCAGAAGAGAACTTCCTCAAACTGATAAAGAGCATCTATGGAAACCCTAAGCCAATGCCATCTTTAATGAAAGTGATCTTTCCCCCCGTTGATATTCAATCTACTAGAGAGAAATCTTACCCAGTACGGTTACACAAGAAAAATACTTAAGTGTCATCCAGATTAGAAAAGATTAAGTACAACCATCTCAACTCACAGATGACATAATTATCTAGGTAGAAAATCTTATTGTAACTGCCAAAAAAATGTTATTAGAAGTAAAGAGCTTAGCAAGTCTGTAGGGTACAAAACCAATATACCAAAATCAATTGTGCTTCTACATATAAGCACTGAGGAAAAAATTAGAAAGTGAGGCAGGGGCGCCTGGGTGGCGCAGTCGGTTAAGCGTCCGACTTCAGCCAGGTCACGATCTCGCGGTCCGTGAGTTCGAGCCCCGCGTCGGGCTCTGGGCTGATGGCTCAGAGCCTGGAGCCTGTTTGTTTCCGATTCTGTGTCTCCCTCTCTCTCTGCCCCTCCCCCGTTCATGCTCTGTCTCTCTCTGTCCCGAAAATAAATAAAAAACGTTGAAAAAAAAAAATTTAAAAAAAAAAAAAAAAAAAAAAAAGAAAGTGAGGCAAAAAGGCCTTTTACCAAACATTTCAAAAAATTTGAAATATTTAATAAATCTGATGAAAGAAATCTAAGATTTGTACAGTGCAGTCTAGAAGACATTGCAGAGATAAATTCAATAAAATCTAAATGCCAAGAGATACGTTATGTTCACAGATGGAAAAGTCACTATCATTAAGAATTTACTTCTCCTAGATATATCTATACGTTCATGAAATCTAAATCTAAATCCCAGGAGGCCAGGTGGTTTTTCTTGGTTTTGTTTTGTTGTTATTGTTTTGCGGTATAAACTGACAAGCTGATTTTCAAGTTGATAGAGAAATGCAAAGGATCAGGGCCTCTGGATGGCTCAGTCAGTTAAGCCTGTGACGCTTGATTTCGGCTGATGTCATGACCTCAAAGTTTGGGAGCTTGAGTCCCACTGTCAGGTTCCAGTGTGGAACCTGCTCGGGATTCTCTCTCTCCCTTTCTGCTCTTCCTCCCCCCACCCCCCAAAAAAATAAATAAACATTAAAAAAAAAAAAGAAATGCAAAGGGCCTAAAATAGCCAAAATATCTTTAACAAAAAAGGAAGGGATTATATTAATTCCAAAACTTAATATAAAATAACAGTAATCAAAACACATTTGCACTGCATCAACAGAACAGAATAGAGCCCATACTTAGGGCCAAGGATATGGATAACTGATTTTTGACAGACGTCAAAGCAACAAAAGTGCCAAAGCAGTGCAACAGAGAAACGACAGTTTCAGCAGGTGTTGCTGGAACAATTGGATATCCATATGCATAAAAATATATTTTTATCTGTCAGACTCAAAATTAAATCAAAATGGATCCCAGGCTTATATTTAAAACCTAAAATATATGGAGAAAAATGTTTGTAATCCTAAGTATCATGAGTTTGTATCTCATGTTTGTTTGTATCTCATCTAAACAACTTTGTAGATATTATACTAGACGTGTTTTTTTTTCTTTTCATGTTTATTTATTTATTCTGAGAGGGCATCAGTAGGGGAGAGGCAGAGAGAGAGAGAGAGAGAAGCAGAGACAGAGAATCCCAAGCAGACTCCACGCACTAGCACAGAGCCAGATGTGGGGTTCAAGTTCACCCACCATGGTGAATAGCCACAACGAAGAGTTGGATGCTTAACCAACTGAGCCACCCAGGCATCCCTACATGTGTGGTTTCTAAGATTCCTAAGTGATAAATTAGACTTCATTTAAAATAAAAAAACTATCTGTTCTTCAAAGGATATTGTTAAGAGAAAAGACAAGCCATAGACCAGGAGAGAATCTCTACAAATCATCTGGTAAAGTATCTAGAGTACCTAAAAAACTCATAATTACAACCTAATTAAAAATGTTAAAGACGTGAAGAGACACTTCACGAAAGAAGATTATTAACAAATAAGCAGATGAGAAAATGCTTGGCATCATTAGTCATTAGGAAATACAAATTAAACCACAGTGAGATAGGACCACGTATCTATTATAATGGCTAAAATGAGTAAGACTAAGTATACAACACACTGGTAAAAGGTGAAAAATGCATAGTATCGAGAACTCCATTTCTTTAATAGGATAGTGGGTTGACTACTTAATTATGTAAAGGTTAAAGGATGAGAATATTAAAAATAGCTATAGCCACTATGATTTTTTATTTTTTCTAGAGAGTGCAAGCAGGGGAGAGGGGTAGAGGGAGAGAGAGAATCTTAGGCAGGCTCCACACTCAGTGCAGAGCACAAAGCAGGGCTGATCCCACAGTCTTAGGATCATGATTTGAACCAAAATCAAGAGTCAGATGCTCAACTGACTGAGCCATCCAGGTACCCCTATAGCTACTATAATTTTTTTTTAAGTTTATTTATTTGAGAGTGAGAGAAAGAGAGAGAGAGAGAGAGAGAGCACATGCATGCATGTGAGCAGGGGAGGGGCAGAGGGAGAGAGAATCCCAATCAGGTTCCACAACGATCAGAGTGGAGCCTGACACAGGGCTCGAACGCATGAACTGTGTGATCATAACCTGAGCTGAAATCAAGAGTTCAACCTTAACTTACTGAGCCACCCAGGTGTCCCAATTGGGACATCAAAAATGTCAAAGGTAAGTGTAAAACAGAGGAGCATTTACAGATGAAAGAAGGTAAGTTACTATCAGCCTATTTTATCTACAAGATGTTTAGGTAAGCCTCAAGCAAAAGTATACAATCACGAAACCCAGAAGGAGAAATAGAGCATACCACTATGGAAAACCACCAGTTTACAGAAGGTATGCAGAAATAAAAGGAGAAACAATAGAAATACAAAACAACCCGAAAACAATCAATAAGATTGCAGAAGTCCTTACATATCAATACTTATTCTAAATGTAAATGGATTTAAATCACGAATCAAAAAGCCCAAGTGGCTGGATGAATTAAAAAAGACAAGACCCAAGTTTATGCCACCCATAAGAAATTTATTTCAGTTCTACAGACATACAGGACAAAAGTGAAATGATATAACATTCAAGTGGAAACCAAAACAAAGTGGATGTAGCCATACTTAGATTAGAAAAAATAGACTTCAAGTCAAAAATTATAACAAGGGGCAATTTTTGAGGTCCCAATTGGGACACTATATAATGATAAAGGGGTCAATACCTCAAGAAGATAAATATATATGCACCCAATATTGGAGCACCTAAATATATTAAGCAAATACTAAAAAATCTGAAGTGAGAAATAGGCAATAATACAGTAATAGGGGACTTTAGTAACCCACTTTGAACAATCGATAGAAAATCACCAAGGAAACATTGGACTTGACCATCCTTTACACCAAATCGAGCTAACAGACATAGATAGATCATTGCATCTAACAGCAGCACAATACACATTCTTCTTAAGTACACATGGAACATTCCCCCCAATAGATCACATAGTAAAACACAAACAAGTCTTAGCAAATTTTAGATTGAAATAATACCATCTTATCTGACCACAATGGTATGAAAGTAGAAAACAAGAAAGGTGGAAAATCTACAAATATGTGGAAACTCAATAACACACCTGTAAACAACCAATGGGTCAAAGTAGAAATCAAAAGGGAAATTTAAAAAAAAAATCACAAACAGATAAAAATGGAAACACAGCATACCAAGTCCTCTGGGACACTGCAAAAACAGTTCTGGAAGTTTATAGTGATAAATGAATATATTAAGAAATTAGAAAGCTCTTAAATAAACAACCTAACTTTACACTTCAAGGAATTAGAAAAAGAACAAAGTAAGCTGGAATAAACAGAAGGAAGAAAATCATGAAGATCAGAACAGAAATAAATGAAATAAGACCAGAAAAATAACAGAAAGCATCAATGCAACTAAGAGCCGTTTTTTAAAAAATATGTAACATTGGCAAACCTTTAGCCAGACTAACCCAGAAAAAAGTTCAAATAAAATTAAAAATGAAAGAGACATTGTAACTGATACTACAACATACATAGGATCATAACCGACTTCTTTGAACGTTTATGTATCAACAAATTAGATAACTTGGAAGAAAGGATAAATTCCTAGAAACACAAAATTTACCAATACTGAGCAAGGAAGAAATGGAAAATGTGAAAAGGCCGACAACAACCAAAGAAAGTGAATCAATTATCAAAAAACTCCCAACACAGAGAATCCTTGGAGCAGAGGGTTTCACTGGTGATTTCTATCTAACACCTCCTGCAGAATCGATGCCGGTCTTGGCAACCCTATCCCACAATAACATCAACAAAGAAAATAATGGAAAGGAGGGAACACTGCTGAACTTATTTTACCAGGCCAGCATTACCCTGATACCAGGGTAAGACAGAGGACACTAAAAGCACTAAAGCCAGCTAAGGACACTAAAAGCAAACTGTAGACCACTATCCCTAATGAATACGGATGCAAGTATACTCAAAAGATTAGCAAACCCAATTCAAGAACACATTAAAAGGATTATATACCATGATCAGTGGGATTTATCTCTGAGATATAAGGTTGGTTCATCACATGAAAATCAATAAATGTGATACACCACATTAATAGAAGGAAAAAGTCACAGGATCACCCCAGTAAATGCAGAAAAACCATTTTGACAAAATACAATAATCTTTCATTAGTAAACACCTTTTACAGATTGGGTATACAAAGAACATACCTCAGCATATAAAAGCCATTTACAACAAACCAAGAGCCCAAATTATAGCTAGTGCTGAAACATTAAAAAAATTCCTCTAAGATCAGGAACAAGCCAAGAATGCACATTCTCACCATTCATGTTCAACATGTCCTGGAAGTCCTAGACAGAGCAATCAGGTGCACACGTGTGCACACATACACATAGGCATTCACATCAAAAAGCAACAAGTCAAAGTGACTTTGTTTGTGGATATGATCTTGCATATAGGAAATCCCAAAGACTCAACTAAAAAGCTTTCTAACTAATTAACAATTCGGTATTATTGCAGGATATAAAAATCAACATACAAAAATCAGTTGCATTTTTATATAATAAAACATTTGAAAATAAAGAAAACTATCCCATTCACAATAGTATTGACAAAATAAAATACCTAGGAATAAACTTATTAAAGAAGTGAAAGATCCATGCACCAAAAAGTATAAAACTTTGTTGAAAGAAATCAATGAGGACATTAACAAATGGAATGACATCCTGTGTTCATAAATTGGAAAATATTGTTAGAATTTTCATACTACCTAGGGGCGTCTGGGTGGCTCAGCTGCTTAAGTTTTGGACTCTAGATTTTGATATCGGGTCATGATATCAAGGGTTCACGAGAGCCTGCTTCAACAAATCAGCATGAAGCCTGCTTGGGATTCTGTCTCTCCCTCTCTCTGCCCCTCCACACCCCTATCAAAATAAATAAATAAACAAAAAAAGTTAAAAAAAAAAAAAAAAGAATGTTCATACTACCCAAAGCCATTTATAGATGTGATCCAATCTCTATCCAAATTCCATTGGTATTCTTCATAGAAATAGAAAAACAATTCTAAAATTTGGACTCACGAAAGACTATAAATAATCAAAGCAATCCTGAGAAAGAAGAATAAAGCTGGAGGCATGACATCATCATCATATATATAATATGTATGATTATATCATATAAAATATTATTTGAGCAGGGAACCAAAAACATTCAATAAGGAACAAATAGTTGCTTCAACAAATGATGCTGGGAAAACTGGATACACATACACAGAAAAATAAAACCAGACCCCTATCTTATACCACACACAAATTTATCTCAAAATAGAACAAAGACTTAAACATAAGACCAAATCTCCTTAAAGAAAACATAGGGAAGAAGTTCTTCAACATCAGTTTTGGCAATTATTTTTTGGATAAGACACCAAGAACATAAAAGAAAGCAAAAATTAGTGAAGTAGACTATTTTAAAGTTAAATGCTTTTGCACACACACACAAAAAAAAACAACCAAAAAAAATGAAAAAGCAACCTGAAGAATGGGAGAAAATATTTGCAAACCATATACTGTGTAAGGGGTTAATATCCAAAATACATAAAGAAAAATTCCTACAAACCAACAACAACAACAAAAAAATGTACAATCTGATTAAAAAATGTGCAGAAGAACTAAGTGAACATTTTTCCAAAGACAACATCCAATGGTCAAGAGGTCCACGGAAAGATGCTCAACATCACTGATTATCAGGGAAACCCAATTCAAAACGAATATGAAATACCATTTCACACCTGTTAGAATGGCCTTCATCAAGAAGATAACAAATTCTGGCAAGGAAGAGGAGTAAAGGGAAACCTTGTTGTATACTTTTAGTAGGAATTAAGTTGATTTCACCTTTAAGGAAAACGATATGGATGTTCTTCAAAAAAATAAAAAATAGAACTACCCTATGATACAGTAATTCCACTTCTGGGTATATACACAAGGAAATCAAATCAAGATCTTCAAGAGATATACTCACTCCTATGTTCATTGCAGCTTTATTCATAACAGCTAAGATATCCATGTACAGATAAATTGATAAAAACGTGGTGTATATACACAGTGAAATATTATTCAGCCATAAAAATGAAGGAAGTCCTGCACATTCACACAACATGGATGGGTCCTGAGGACATTATGCTAAGTGAAATAAGTCAGACAGAGGAAGACACGTACTACATGATATCACTTATATGTGGAATCTAAAAAAGCCAAATTCCTAAAAAGAGAGTAAACTGTTTGTTAACAGGGGCTGGGTGTGGGGGGTGAGGGAATGTGAGAGCTGTTGTTCAAGGGTGCAAATCTGCAAGTAAGTCCTGGAGATATAATGCATAGTGTAGTAAATATAGACAATATTGTATTACAATGATGAAACTTGTTAGGAAACTAGCTCTCCATTCCCGCCACCAGAAAAACAAACAAACAAACAAAAACATAATTACATGACATGATAGAGGTGCTACCTATTGCTACAGTAGCAGTCCTATTATAACACATAAATACGATCAAATCAACATTGTATACCTTAAATTGTACAGTGTTATATGTCAAATATATTTCAATTAAAAATGCAAAAAAGATTACGAAAGATAAATTACAATTACAGATCTGTTTCAGAATTCTAAAGTTTTTGGAATTACATACTGAACAGTTTAAGAATCTAAAATTATTATAATCAGTGAAAAAACACTCTTTAAGCATGTTCATCTATAGCCCACTATGAAATCAAGTAATCAATTCAAGTGAAATTGAAGATATCAATAAGGAGGAATAAAAGTAAGCATAAATTAGGGAATTATGATAACTGAACAAATAAAGATACTCTTTTGGTGATAAAACAAGAAAAGCAAAAAAAAAAAAAAAAGCGGTAAGCACTGACAAGATCAGATTGTAGGGGGAGGTTATCAAAGCTTTACATAGTAATACAGATATTTTAATAGATATGAATGCAAATTTTGAAGTGTTCAAATGCAAAATAAATGAGTTCATCTTCAGGGTGGCTTATTAGTGCATGCACGACATAGTGACGTGTTACTTTCTTTAAGTAGATGATTTCATTTTTTGTAGAAAAGGCCTTTGATAGGGCAGCACCCATTCTGGATTTTTACAAATTCCTTTCATAATTATTAACTTTCTCCTGAAAATTCATACCACTGATAATTATTTGAAAGTGGGAGTTTCTGCAGAGAATACAAGATAGGATTAAACATCCTAGAACCTAAAAAGAACTGAAAAGTTTCAAACAATTTGAGAACTTTATATGTTGTCCAGCTGCATTACATTTGCAGAAGTCTTTATATATATGTATGTATGTGTTTTTAAAGTTTATTTTTATTTTATTTATTTTGAGAGACAGCAAGTAGGGGAGGGGAAGGGAAGGAGAGAGAGAATCCCAAGCAGGCTCCACATTGGAAGCCCAGAGCCTGACCTGGGGCTTGATCCTATGAACCTTGAGATCATGATCTGAGCAGAAATCAAGAGTCAGAGTCAGTTGCTTAATCAACTGAGCTACCTAGGCACCCCAAAGTGTGTTTGTTAACATAAAAAACTCTTTGCTATTTAACAACAACCACAGAAAGATAAGATATCTCATTTGCAAAACAAAGAACACTTAGAATTAATCCTAAGCAGAATTCTGTGAGTTTTTTGTAAAAAGAAATTATAGATAAATAAATGGTGATACCTCACTTGAGGACAGGAAAATTGGGCAATTTACAGAAGTCAGTTATTCCTAATTCTAACAAAATTATAATTTTATGATATTTAAACGTCACCACACGGTACCCATTCATTTCTATGAATAGTTAAAATTTCATTAAAACAATTTAGCCATCGAGTTGTGCATACAGGAGGTATATACAAATGGAAGGGACCAGAAGATGATGAATGAAAACGTTAAATGATTGTCATGGAGTAGTGGAATTAGGGTGATTTTTGTTTTTTCTCATGTTAATTATTTTTTAAGATGCTTTTTTTTTTTTCAGGATTTTTTTCACCATGATACTTCATGATAAAAATAATTCCCTGAATTGTACCACCAAATACCAAATTTTATAAAGTTGATTTTTGGGCCACAGTCTCCTCAAATCAGCCTTTGGATAATTTTGGCTCAGATGTATTTGGCATGGAAAGAGCAAACTGTCAAAGGCAATAGACGGGTGGAGCTGAGGGAAGCTACTCCTTGCTGGATTTCAGTGGGTGTGGAAGTGAGCAGAGGACATTGTGGTCTCCTGCTGAGCACACACACAGACCCCAGTTCCGATGTGAGCGAAAACACTGCACGCCCCAGAGTGTTGTAACCATACCTTACCCCGGGACCTTTAGGATCCCCAGTTTGTTGTAGCAACTGAATAAAGCATTTGTGTTACAGAAACTGAATGTAGTTCGCTTATAATGTGTTGATCTACAGACCACTAATTCTCCTGTTTCAAGGCACTTCAGTAGACTTACTAGATGCTGTTTCAAAAAGGCACCTAAAGACAAACTTCAAAATTTGTATATGGCAAGTATTTAATGCATAATAAAACTCTCCTGGGTCGCCTGGGTGGCTCAGTCGGTTAAGCAACTGACTTCAGCTCATGACTTGCAGTTCATGGGTTTGAGCTCCGTGTCCGGCTGTGTGCCAACAGCTCAGAGCCTGGAGCCTGCTTTGGATTCTGTGTCTCCCTCTCTCTCTGCCCCTCCCCTGCGCGCTCTCTCTCTCTCTCTCTCTCTCAAAAAATAAATTAAGAAAATTTTTTTAAAATCTTGAATTAACAGGAAAAATATGTTCTGACACAGTTTAGGATGCTAATCTTCTAATTAAAAAAAAGATGTTAATTTATTGCTTATTTTTCTATATCCACTTATCTATATACGTTGAAATATTTAAAACTACATCTATCCATCTGTGAACACCTGTGATTGTATCGCTCTAAATATGACCCTTTTACCAGGTAGATAAGCAGATGGGTCAGCCACATCCAGCTGGTCACCCCATTCCTGACAGATGGCTTTCTAACTATATGTCCCTGTCCATTCCTTCTAGTCTCTCTATAAAAATGTTTTTACTTATCATGATAGCATATGCCAGTAAATTTCACTCTGCCTGGCATATAGTCAGCATGTAAATATTTAATGACTAAATTCGCTAAAACTCCTAGAACTCAGGTTGTTCAGTGTCATCGTCTATCATCTGTTTTGGCATTCTAACATTATATTTAAAAACCAGGTGAGGGGCGCCTGGGTGGCGCAGTCGGTTAAGCGTCCGACTTCAGCCAGGTCACGATCTCACGGTCCGTGAGTTCGAGCCCCGCGTCGGGCTCTGGGCTGATGGCTCAGAGCCTGGAGCCTGTTTCCGATTCTGTGTCTCCCTCTCTCTCTGCCCCTCCCCCGTTCATGCTCTGTCTCTCTCTGTCCCAAAAATAAATAAAAAACGTTGAAAAAAAAATTAAAAAAAATAAAATAAAATAAAAACCAGGTGAAAGGGTACTACTAAAATAGGACCACCTCAATTCCTGTAAGGAGTGTCTATTTGATTCAGATAGAAAATTTTTCATATGACTTACCTAATAATTTTGGCTGCCATTTTTACTGGAAACTTTAACTACTCCTCTACCCCAAGTATTGCAAAAGCAGAAGAGTTTAATTAAAATTATCATCTTTATAGAATTTGCCTCTAACTATATTCACTTTTATCCCCTTACCAAAAAAGAAAAACAAACAAATAAAAACACCCTGCATTCTTAAGTGGTGTGACCAAGATGAAAGAAAATATTAACCAATAAACTTATCTGGTATCTTTTCCATAGAAAACGTAAAGTGTTATTTACAATTTTAAATATTTTGTGATTAACATTGCATAACATCTACCTTCTAAGGAGAGAATATGGAACATCTAGGAAACATTTTTTTTGAGGGTAAATAGGGATTTTCTTAAAAAAAAAAAACAACTAAACATTCCTTGAATTTTCTTCCTCTTCTGATCGCACAAATTAGCAATATTTTATATCATTCCAAAAAAAGGTAATGTGTTCATCTAGCAAATTATGAACTTCCACCATCAGTAGTTAAAACATTTAAATTATGATGTGAATTGCCATATAATGCCACTAATAAACTGAATTTTAGTTTAAAAGTCTCAATGTGTGAAGATTTAATTTTATGTATTAATTTATTGTTTATGTAGTTACACTGGCCACTAGTGCTAATATGGTTTGTGTACAATAAAATTATTATTTTAAAAATATTGTAGGGGCGTCTGGGTGGCTCTGTCAGTTGAGTGACCAACTTCGGCTCAGGTCATGATCTCAAGGTTTTTGAGTTCGAGCTCCGCATTGGGCTCTGTGCGGACAGCTCAGAGACTGGAGCCTGCTTCGGATTCTGTGTCTCCCTCTCTCTCTGCCCTCAACCACTCATGCTCTGTCTCTGTCTCAGAAATAAATAAACATTAAAAAAATTTTTTTAAATATTGTATTTAATATGGTACACTAAGCACATGTGGCTTTTACACCTCTTAGACCCCAGTGAAACTTCATTACATGCAAAAAAAAAAATGTAAACAGGCTTGGTAACCATAGGTATGCAATCAACAGCTGCAACTTTTTTTTTTTAAGTGATTTCAATAGACCCAAAGTTGTTGGGATCTTATCAGATTAATAACAGAAGAGACAGTTGGGAGGAGGGGGCAGTTATGTTACCTGTGGGAGAATCTGCATTGTGAGAATGGAGGTCTCAGTTCCTGGATTCCCCACAAGGGATTTATGGGAGGATCCGTGTTCCAATAAAGACAGAACGAAAGAACCAAGCACAAAGCAGGTTATTAAGGACACTACATTGGAGAAGGGAGACTGGGCAGGCCCAGAGGGGGCAACAGCCCTGAAGCTACAGAAGTCTTTTCCTTTTACATGAGTGGGGTCTTGGGTCACAGACCAGGTGGTCTCTAATGGAGGTTGCTTCCAGTCATTTGAAGGACTCCATCTACAGGGTGGGAGGGAAAGGTTTTGACCCTACAAGGTTTGTACCAGAACCGTCATGGCTGCCTTCCCCCACTGAGGGGTCTAAAACTGCAATGCAAATGCATTATACTAAGTCTTCGGGTTATGCTGGGGCAGAGGTGGAAGAGAAGAACACTTATTTTGCATCTGTGGCTCTTCATCTGTTAGGCTCTGGTCTTGGAAAGCACAAGGCCAGGATGTTGAGGGGTCTTAGAAGCCACAAAATCAGGATGCCGTGCCCATGGGGCTTCTAATGTAAAACCTATTTCTCACAGGCCTGGCCTCCAGCTCATGTCTAACTGTCTAGTCTATTAGTCACTCTGTTGATAGCACCTCAACTTGACCAAACAAGACATGGAAAATAAAAAACTCCTTTAGAAACATGGTCATTAAAGAAATGATTCAATAAGCTCTGATGAAAGTATCTGCCTATGGGATAGACACTTGAGACACAGGGTGAAGGTTTACTGGTAAGGGAGAGTAGGAAAGACTCTACATTTTTATTTTTTTTTCAACGTTTATTTATTTTTGGGACAGAGAGAGACAGAGCATGAACGGGGGAGGGGCAGAGAGAGAGGGAGACACAGAATCGGAAACAGGCTCCAGGCTCTGAGCCATCAGCCCAGAGCCTGACGCGGGGCTCGAACTCACGCACCGCGAGATCGTGACCTGGCTGAAGTCGGACGCTTAACCCACTGCGCCACCCAGGCGCCCCAAGACTCTACATTTTTATACCATTATAGTTTTAATAGGTTTTTGCCAAGTTCTTCAATTACTCTAAAGTAATAACTGAAATATTATACCTAAATATATTTTTCAAAGGTCTGGGAAGGTGAGTGCCTACCTGGTAATTAATATTGGTAAGCTGGGTCCATTTTTGAGTTGGCTGAAATTAATACAAGGAAAAGAATTTCTATTTTCCTATGTAGTTTTCTACCTGCAAAGGTATTACATTCTTTCTAATGGGGAGTCCAGTCAATGCAGAGGAGCTTCGAGTGGAGCCCAAGTCCTTTCCCACTGAGAGCTCCCCTGCGCTAGACAGCCTTGGTGGTTAATTGGCTAAGTAGCCTCATTTTCTTCAATGCACATTTCTATTACTTTCATAATGCCTATAAAACATTAAAATTTTTTTTAATGTTTATTTATCTTTGAGAGAGAGAAAGACAGAGTGTGAGTGGAGAGGGGCAGAGAGAGAAGGAGACACAGAATCTGAAGCAGGCTCCACTCTCTGAGCTGTCAGCACAGAGCCTGATGTGGGGCTCAAACTTATAGACTGCAAGATCTTGGCCTGAGCCGAAGGTGGATGCTCAATCGACTGAGCCACCCAGGTGCCCCTAAAACATTTTTATTAAAAAAGAAAACTTCAGGGGTGCCTGCATGGTTCAGTCAGTTGAGCATCTGACTCTATTTCAACTCAGGTCATGATCCCAGGGTTGTGGGATCGAAGTCTGTATCAGACTTAGTGCTGAGCATAGAGCCTCCTTGAGATTCTCTCTCTCCCTCTGCCCTCCCCATCCCCACTCATGCTTTCTAAAATAGAAATTAAAAAAAAAAGAAAAGTTTATAATGATATAAAGATGTGAAATGTGCTCATCAAAATCTGTTAGGTGAAAAATGACTAAAATAAAAAATTGTATGTGATTATTATTACAGCCAAGTAAAGAGAGTAACAAATTGTCTATGCAAAAAACAAAACAAAAACATGCTGTGTCTTTTATTGGACAAGTAGCTTTAAAATGATACTAACCAGAAAACAACCATCACCAGTTCAGCCCTAGGTCAGCAATTTTAAAACTTTCATCATCTTTATACCACAGACACACATCAACTTAGGAGGAAAAAACGGCGATTTGTGAAGCTATCATTCTAATCTATAAAATGAAGGATTTCGTCAAATGATAGCTAAGGTCCTTCTAACTCTAAAGTGGTTTTTTCCACAGGATTCAAAATAAAATAAAACTTGCAAGAAATTCTAATGCATTAGTGAATGGGATGAGAAGACAATGTACAGGCCATGTTGGATTTCTGAAACTATTTTGGAAACGTGGTTATTTTTTTATTTTAAAACTTCTCACTGGTATTTCCATAGTACAAATCTAGTACTTTCCTGGTTATTTTCACAATATTTCTAACATCTCATTTATATCCTGAATTGAAAAATAAGTGTATCTTCATACCATGTCAAATATTTTTTCATGCATATCATGTGTTTTTGAGACTGGCTATAGCAAGGTCCAAGCTAGGCCTGGATAAGAGTTAACTACCTTTGGAAACAAAGTTTATCAGACCTTATGACACAATTTTAATGAGGTAAAGGTTACTAAATGTTACCTTTAAAAATGTCTATGAATTGAAAACATTTATCTTAAAGGCACAATATGTCCCTGTCAAACTTTTACAGCAAAATATTTTAATGTGTCTTTCAAAAAAAAAGATAAAAGAGTGTGGAAGTTAAATAGAAAGTACTGAAAAGGACAGAGAGCAAGCTAATGGTTCTTGTTTTGACGTGAATTTGCAACAGTAATTTTCTTTCCTTTTGAAAAACCTAGAACTAATCAGGGAGGTCTAACAAAAGGGGGAAAAAAGCATGATACATTGCTAATTCCCTTAGTCTTCACAAACACACATGCATGTACACAAAAGTAGATAGACTTAAAACATATAAAACCATTTAGAAATGAGACTATGGTAGAATTAGATGATATGGGGTTCAGGGATGGTAAAAAGTGAGTCACGAAGCTTAATGGCTTTTCATCTATATTGTTATTTGTTATATATTTTTTTCTTGTCTTATTCATTCACCCCATTACCCTGCACCTCAAAATTTAGAACTGCAGCACTCTTCAGATATTTCAGATGTCCTTCTAGAATTTAGAATTTTGCGGTGGCTAAAATTAAGCTATCTCTTATGCCTTTTTCAAAAAAAAATTTTTTTTTATACATGTAGTGTTAAATTTGGAGATATTTCTCAACATGGCTTCAAAAGTAAGGTAAGCAAGTTGCTTTTACTATTAGCATCATATACACTACAGAAAGAAACATCAATGTGCTGGTTAACAGTGGATTGGAACCAATCTTCGATAAACGATAGATGATGATTTGATCTGTGTGAAATCCTGCCAACAGATTATATGTTTATTATTGATTATATTTCTTGGAGTGTTTGGGTCAAAGTCTTGTAAAACTTTCAAGAAAATTATATTTCAAAGGATTTTATATTGCCAATGAAAGCTTTTTTTAGAATATCAGGCCAATATTAGTGACTGCTGTCTATTTCCTCACGACAACCAATCACTTCTTCCTCTTCTAATACATATTCCACAGGATTAAAATTTGATGTTTCACCTCTGAAGAGCCATTTCCTGCACGGAATCTTCATTCACAGCAAAGCCAATCAGATCACCATGTATCTGTTGTTACACTGCTTATTCACCTTTATCCTAGACTGAAAGTCTTTGAAAATAGAACCTACTTCCCAGGGTTAATACTAAAAACACAGTTCAAGTAATTCCTTTTCATTTTTTTTTTTCTCTAGAGAGAGAGGGAGTCTAAGCAGTGGAGAGGGGGGAGTGAAGGCGGAGGGGGGAGAGTGAGGGGGGAGAAGGGGGGAGGAAGGGGGAGAGAGGGGAGGGGGGAGGAGGGAGAGAGGGGAGGGGGGAGGAGGGAGAGGAGGGAGGGGGGAGGGGGAGAGAAGGGGAAGAGAGGGGGAGAGAAGGGGGAGAGAGGAGGGAGGGGGGAGGGGGAAAGAGGGGGGAGGGGGAAAGAGGGGGGAGGGGGAAAGAGGGGGGAGGGGGAAAGAGGGGGAGGGGGAAAGAGGGGGAGGGGGAAAGAGGGGGAGGGGGAAAGAGGGGGAGGGGGAAAGAGGGGGAGGGGGAAAGAGGGGGAGGGGGAGAGGGGGGAGGGGGAGAGAGGGAGAGGGGGGAGGGGGAAAGAGGGGGAGGGGAGAGAAAGAAGGGGGAGAAGATAGAGAAGGGGGAAGAGGGGGAGACGGGGGAGGGGGAGAGAGGGGGGAGGGGGGACAGAGGGGGAGGGTGGAGACAGGGGGAGGGGGGAAAAGGGAGAGGGGGGAGAAGGGGGAGGGGGGAGAAGGGGGAGGGGGGAGAAGGGGGAGGGGGGAGAAGGGGGGGAAAAGGGAGAGGGGGGAGAAGGGGAGGGGGAGGGGGAGAGGGGAGAGAGGGGGGAGGGGGGAGGGGGGGAGAGGGGGGGGAAATATCTTAAGTATGCTCCATGCTCAGTGCAGAATCCTCCACAGGGCTTGATCATAGGACCCTGGGATCATGACCCCGAGCTGAAATCAAAAGTCAGACACTTAACCGACTGAGCCTCCCAGGCACCCCTGTTTCTCATTCTTTGAAGAATTTATGCTTGCGGGGTGCCTGGGTGGCTCAGTTGGTTGAGCATCTGACTCTGGCCCAGGTCATGATCTCACAGTTCATGAGTCTGAGCCCCACATCAGGCTCTCTGCTGTCAGCACAGAGCCTGCTTTGGACCCTCTGTCCCTCTCTCTCTGACCCTCCCCTACTTGCTCTCTCCCTCTCTCTCTCTCTCTCTCTCTCAAAAATAAACAAACTTTTAAAAATAAACAAATAAAACAGCAATAGCTGTCAATGCTTAAAAAAGAATTTACGCTTGCGTAAATTTTAGTCAGGAACCCTAGTGTTAAGGAAAGTCACCATTTTCCATTTGGAGAGGTGAATGGAGTTATGTAGTCACAAAAGATCAATTCTTCTTCCTCAGAGGGTTCCTCTATTTGCTCTTTCATAAAGAATAACTCAGGATGGGTATGCAAATTTCGGGGGACTGTTTCCAAACCCCCCTGAACTGCCTGGCCTCCCCCCGTCCCCCCTCAGTAGTTAGTTCTCACCTTCACAGGGTGATGAGGGTTTTAAGAGACCATGGCTGTGAAGAAAACAGCTGAGAATAATTGGGGGAAATTTTTTTCTGCTTCCAATAACTTGGCCTAAAATAACTAAATGTAAATAAAATAGACATTAACAAAACTAAATCGTGGTAAGTGTTACATTAGAATACAGGCATTCTTCCCTCCCTGTGGGGGAGGGAAGGGCTTTACCTAAGAGTCAAATTTTAAAGCTGCTTAAAAGAAACCCGAGCCTTCATCCAAGCAGCCTATCTGGAAACTGATGGAAACATTAACAAAGAATACAATCAGGTGAAAGGTTAATTTCCCTCCGACGCCTCTTCCTTAATTCCTCTCTTATTTCACAGGGCACCAAAGAATGCTCTAGGCACTTGGGAAACCAGACTTCGCTTCAGCCAGGGTATTGTTGAGAGTTACCAGCATCCTCACCGTTTTAGAGCCAAAGGGTAAGTTGGAAGCCACTCTCCTACTAATGACAGCGAGGGCCCTGAAAGAAGTTATTGTTGACGTTTCTACAACGCTCAGCCATTTTGGGATCCGAGACGAGTCTCGCTGGCAGGTGTTCGATTATTAGGAAAATGAAACAGATGGCGTTGGCAGACCGTGGCTCCCCTCTTCCTCAGCTGCCAGGAATTCCTACCCTCAGGCTTAGCGCCACATATGTTTGTTTAATAAAGTTCCTGCCATTTCCAGGAAACAGAATCAGTGTCATCATTCAAGCACGCCCCGAGCTGTGAACGAATAACATCATCCACGTTTTCTCAGAGTGGGAGGCGACAAACCGCTTGGTGTTTTCTGTGGCCCTCATACCTGCCTCTGCGGAGTCCACTGAGGCACCCCCTGTCCCTGGCTCCGAGGAGGAAGGTGTGTGTGTATCTCAGAGGTTGTGTGCAGTGTTCAGCAGGCTGTAACATGGATCGGATGCCCTACGTTAAGCACGTGAACAAGATCCAAGCCTCCAGTCTCCGCACAATCAAGTAACAGAAAATACCATCTCCAAGAAGGCGTTTCCTATTGTCTAAATCCAGTCCACTTTGGTACCATTATGTTTACCTTTTCATTGTAGGCTCATTTGATTGACCAGCCAGTCTTAAGAAAGAGCTCACAAGTTTATCGACAGAGGATCTCCTGGAGATGCCTAATTAAGGCCGTTAACATAATGAAACCATGAAATTTTAGGAAGGAAAACCATTCTGAAAATTCAAATCATCCTAACAAAAATAAAACAAACATCACTTGTGATTGTGCGCATCAATTATGTATGCAGACTTTTCAATAAAATACAATCAGTCCCATATATATTATAATGAGCCAAAAATTATTCATTCAACAGAGACGTACTGCGCATTTACCCTTAGCCTCGCACTATGACATACACGGGGGCTACAAGAAGGAACAAGACAAATACAGCCCCGGCTTTGGATGAGTTTATGAACGATAAGGAAAAAGAAAAGCAGACGGCAATGAGAAAAGAAAATGATAGGGCTATGTGACACGAAGGAAGGACACCCCACCTTCAGAAGGGCAAGAGTGACAGAGAAATGCCTTGTGATATCAGGAGGGGGTCAGGCAACACACACCGATGAGAACTCCTGGAAGAAACTGGAACTTGAGGAGAATCAAGGTTTATCTGGGAGCATGAGGTTAGTTCAATAGGGCTGAGAGGTCATGACTGAAAAGAGGGGGTGGGCAGAAATGTACTTAGAGGCATCTGTGGGGTTCCCAACATGATCCCATTATGGAGTTGGTGCTAGGTCTGTCAGAAAGCCCCTGGCAATTTTTAAGTAAGGGAGAGGCACAGATTTGCTTTGTTTGAAACAGCGTTTTGACTGCCATGTGGAGATAGATTAGATTGGGGCAGCTATGGAGGAACTCGGAATACTCGAGATAAAATTAATGAACTTCAACCTGGTTGATGAAAGTGGGGTTGAAAGAGAAAGAAAAAAAGGGATTTTTATCTTAGAAGAGAAAAAAAATTAACAACCTTACCCCAACTAAATCTTTTATGAGAATCACCACCAGAATTACCTTTACCGAATCTGTCTTTCCTTCAGGTTGTCCATTTGCCAGGACAGATACTAATGTAATGATAAAAACAGGCTAACTGGAGACAGCCCCTTTTTAGTCCAGGGTACTGGTTATACAGGTGCACACAGATGCACAGCCGCCCCCCCCCCCCCCGCCTTGTTTGCCTTTAAATAGGAATGTGTGTTATGGTAAATACTGGTAATCCTAGCATTCAGGTACCAAAATAGAACATACCCTTTGACTTGTTTTTATACTTATATACCCAGATATCCCAATGTGAATGCATGGCACAGATTTAATTTTAAACCTACACTAGAGATCACTTAATCTGGTTCCTGCTTGGATAACAGAACTGGGGGGTCCACTCGAGAAATTCTGTCCCATTAGTGGCCAGCTTTGTTATGTTTTTTTTTTTTTCCCTTTATGTTAGATCTAAATTTCTCCTAATAAATTTCACACCACTGCTAGTGCTGAAATAGAAAAAAAAAAAAAATCCTTTATCTTACACAATAAAAACAATTGAAGGTAAGAAGTCAGAGATTTCAGCCATTCACAGTTTTAGAAATATACTAGTTTGACCTCTTGATAAAACCATGGGTCTTCTGTTGGCTATATGTATTTTTTCTCATCTTCATGGTAAGATATGTACATGCTATTCCACTCTAGTTTATAAACTGCTTCAAGTAACAAATCTCATTCTATGCCATCATCTGTGTGGCCAACTTTTATCACTTCCCCTTCCACCCTCCCCCCGTATGAAATCTCACCTATTGAGGGAAAAAATTAAATACTGAACAGTCTCCAAGACTTTCCATTCTTGAATATAAAAAGGCTGTAGACGTTTCCATTAGGGCTATCAATCTTATTTGGACGAAGAGAGTGTTGTGCTTTATGGGTTAGAGGTTTGCCTTCCAGTCTGGATTTATGATTTAGAAAGTAAGTCAATCTGCTATTAACCGACTTCCAACACACATACACTGTAAGGGGAGCGACCATTTATTCATCATTTATCACACAACTAATATATACCAAGCAATGTTTCAGAACTTAGCAGGGAATGAGGTGGAAAACACATTCACATTTCCCTATGAGAAATGGGTAGCCTCCAAACAACCAAATAAACAAGAAAACTGGTGACACATGCTATGCAGAGAATTAAAATAGGTGGAGGTCAGGGTGGCTGCCGTGGGGTCAAGGAGAGAGAGGTCTCTGAGGGTACAACATTTAAGCTGAGATGTGAGCAAAGACTAGGTTGTTTCATGGCTGTACCTACAGCTGAATTTAGCCTGGAGAGAAACACATGACCATGCTGACGGAGTCTCACGTGAAATTCACGATCACAGATTTCTACGGGGCCCTTGATGCTGTCGGCGATCATAGTAACATGTTTCTAGTCCATTTCATACCTACTTCTTTTCCAAAGCCCCAATACCTCCTTTCCTCGCTCTCTGCTGAGGCCCCAGCCTTTCATTTTACTGGGAAGACAGAAGCAGTCCTAAGAGAGGTTCTCCAGGGGCCACCGTGCCATCTACCCACTTAAGCTGCCTTTTCCCCTGTTGTCCTGGACGAGCCTCCTAGGCTCCTGCACAAGGCTTTTCTGCTCCCTGGCTTTCCCTGAGATGGCTTCAGCTCTGCTCCCCTGTCTCTCCTCCATCTTCCTATTTCTTTCTCTCCCTGATCGATCCAGTCGTCACTCCAGCCTGCCTGCAAATGGAAACAGCATCTCACCATGCACAGTGGCAGCCGAAGTCCTTACAATGACCGCAAGCTCACCGATACCTGGCTGTGGGGCTCGAGGATTTTAGCTCCTCCTCTGCCGTCCTTCTCTCACTTTGCTCCAGCCACACTGGCCTCTTCATTATTCCTTGAACAGGGCATAGCACACTTCCACCTGAGGGCCTTTGCATCTGTATTTTTTTCTTCCTTGAGCTGTCTTCCTCTAGATTTCTATGACTCAATCCCTCCTCCTGTGTTCTTTGTTCAAATGTTACTTCTGAGTTATTCCCTACACCCTATCTAAAACCTGCACTTGTACCCTGCCATTTTCTATCTTTGTTGCTAGTTTTATTTTTCTCCTTTTATCATTACCTGACACACAGTAGGTCTCATTTATTTATACAGCGTGTTCTCTGCCCTCCCACACTCCACTGGAATATAAGTTTTATGAGAACAGGATTTTTTTTTAGTTTTATTTAAAAAAAAATTTTATTTTTGAGAGAGAGAGAGAGAGAGAGAATATGAGCAGAGAGAGAGAGAGGGAGACACAGAATGCAAAGCAGCTTGCAGGCTCTGAGCTGTCAGCACAGAGCCTAAGGGGGCCTGGAACTCGCATACCGGACCGCAAGATCATGACCTGAGCCAAAGGCGGATGCTTAACTGATTGAGCCACCCAGGTGCCCGGAGAGCAGGATTTTTAAAAGCATTTTTGTTGTTTAGTTTTATTATGGATTTATCTTCACATTATAGAAAAACTCTGGCATGCCTAGGGTCCCACTAAATATTTGTTGAATGAATTGAATGCATTCAAGGAGCTAGTTTTGCAAGGTTCATGGGAAGGAATACTCCGGGCAGAAGGAATAGCTCAAACAAAGGCCCGATGAAGGGATAAAGGTTGACGTGTTTGAGGAAAACAGAGGTCAGTGTGGCTAGAACAGAGGAGGAGAGGGTAGGGTGGTCCAAGATCTTCCCTCCTGAAGAAGGGGAAGGGTCAAAAAACACAAAGGTCTTTGGAGACGCTGAGTGCTGCCTGTCATTCCTGATGCTTTTCCCCCTCCGCTAGCCAGGGCCCCCAGTCGGTCGTTAGGTAGTGAATGAACTGTGAACTTCAGTTGTGGCACTTTGGGAACACCATACCTTCGGCTATATAATGGCCCTCACACAGTCTCTGCAGGACTACAACACTAGCTTGGCCCTTGAGAGTCGTGCCCTGCCGGGTTCGGCGTTCTTCTCCTTGCCCATCGCCTTTTTCCGAAAACGCAGCCATTTCTGTGAACGAACTTTTTCCTGCAGTGACACAGCCAGTAGAAAAGCTCTTATTCTTCTAACCAACTCTATCTAGGGAGGTGGCCACTGGGCCTTCCGTCTTTCCCCTTAACTGGAAAATGAGATTACATTTTTAGTGTAAAAGTGATGATTCCTCCCCAACAGCGGAATAGCTCTAGCATATTTGAATTCATTGGAATTTATCATCGAGAACTGTCAAGAATTTGCCATTTTATCCCGCTTGCAAGCTCACAAGTTTGCCTGACATATTTTCACAGATGCAGGTAGAAGGCATCAGATTCCTCACCATCAAGGACAGTTTGTTACTCAAAGTAGTAGCTGTAGCCGGAACAACTCTACTTTTTCTGCCTGTTTTCCAAGCTCCAACTCCAAGAAAGCAACAGAAAGAGGACCAGAGGATGCCTCCACATTCAATGGGTTGAATAACAGGACAGGAACCCCAACCTTTCGGAACCCCTGCTTTTTAGAGTGGGCAGTGAACACATTAGCTCTTTGCTCCCAAGGGAAACATTACCTTTATTATACTGGTGACTATGTCTGCCCTTTGCTCCAGAAAGACAAACCATCTCTCTTCCATGGCTGTTGTCTGTACAAATATCCTTTAGAAGCCCATCCAGAACAAAGGGAAATCAGTGCCTTACAAGATATACAGGAATGTGAGAGGCTCATGAAGATTTATTTCCTAACAATATCTGCCCCTCGTTGCTACCCCATCCTGGTTTCTGATCAACTTTCCACATGCCACTCTGACAGCTGCTCTGCTCTCTGATAGAGACTGGGACAAATCCTTCACCTTATGTAGCATTTTATTGAGACCATTAGCCACAGGACTCCAAGCAGCAGTAGTGATCTTAATCATGGCCTCTGGAATCCCAGATGCAATCATTCAAACAAATCCCATAGGCCATCAGAGTTTACTGTAGAAGGCCAGATAGCTTTCTCTCTAAATCTCTGTACTGACCTTTCTATCTGGCTGAAACACTGATCCATGCACAGCAGGATGTACTAGCATTTGCACACCCTCTGCTTCGGCCCACAAGCAGAAGGTATTGGGCAATTCTGTCGTCATCACAACCCTGGCCAGTGAGCAGAAACTGACCTGATGGTCTTCCGGGGCCAGGTTGACATCACTGATCACTTGAGCTACAGCCAGGGACAAATTTTAACATTTCTAATTGGACAATTCCCCGTGTACAGGTTACTGCCTGCAGGTTGCATGTAAATAATGTGTCATTTACTCCTCCAGGAAAGCCTCTTCATTAAGCAAGGTGGCCTCGTTTGGGAGAGATCCATCATCTGAGAGCTCTCAGGTCTACCTATAAGGGATGAGTCACCACGTTTTCAGGAAGGAGGTAAGAAACGCTTGCCTTCGTATAAGCAGCATGGAGCTGGGGAGACATGGTGCTTTAGAAGGAAAATGTTGTGGACATTAGAGTGCCTCCAAGTAGTAACTATACCAGTTTTTGTGCAAAGGTTGCAGGGCCTTTAACGTGGCTTCCCAGCTGACTGGTGAATGCTAGGGTTTGCCGTTCAATTTGGATAATGTCATCAATTTTTCTTTGTGAGGGACTGCTTGAGGTCAGTGGTCCCAACCTGTCCTTTGGGTTTATACCACCAGCTGAGTGCCATCTGTCTACCCCAAAGAATGCCCCAAAGTCAGATGAACAGACTGGAACAGCAACAATGCAAACTGAAAATACATCAACAATGCTGAAGAACCATCAACAGTCCTGAGAGAGGGTCAAAGTTCAATGAAGTCAGTCTTCCAGGAGTAGAGGGGACCAACACTCCCAACAGTGTGACCCTCCCCGATCTGGAGACAGGCTTTCAGCACGAGTCGCAAGCCTGACTTGCATCAGTTGTATCTGCATCAGAAACAGAGTCCCTTCCTTGGTACCCAGCGTATACTGGAGGATGTGTTACCACGCCCAGTATGGCGATAGCTCCAGGAAGCAGAAGTGACAATCTGGTGCTTAAATCCAGTTCAGTCTCCTTAGTGTGTGTCTACATGAGTGGCCCAGACTGACAAGCAGTTATGAATATTTCCCTGGTTTTGGACCTGAGAAAGGGGTATTTTTAGTCTGCTAGTCTGGAGTTTTCCAAATGTCACACCAAACAGTCCCGCCATTGGGAACAGTCTCCGAGTCAGTATGAGTATAACAGAGTTCACCAAGGATTATAGCAGCCAGACCTACACGAATGGCTTTGAGTAATGTCCACTGACAGGAGTGAACCACATACTTTTTCTGCAGAGCCACTACTGAGATTAAATAGCCCCAGCAGCCTAGTTATACTAGTGGGTTTCAGCTCAGCCAAACCATCAGTGGGCCAGGCCTACATGTTTAAGAAGCAAGACATAACAGGAGCTACTGGTCTGTGTAAGGGATTCTACTCCTCTTAAAATGTCTGCATCGGCTGAGGCTGTGGGAGCAACAATTCAATTCCACTGGTGACCATTGGCTGCAAACCTCTAGCTCCTGTGAAATTTTCCTGCTGATGGTGCAAGGCTGTTGTTGTATTCAGCTGTTGCAGCTCTTAGTTTGCTTCCTTACTTTTAAGTCCTTCATCAAGACTGTGATTTTCTCATCCTGTTCTGAGCTGCTGTCCTCTTTCTGTGACACCAACCAGGGGAAGACGGGGATGCAAAGTGGGGAGCAACTTCCAGGTTCCACTAGAGGTTTTCTACAAGTGGCTCTTTCCAATCATGGTGCCCCTGGCACCATGGGACAGGGAAGGACAATGATCCCACATCAATTTCTACTGTACAAAGGGATGTGGAAACAGAACAACGACACAACGCAGAAGAGGCACACAAGGTTCCATGAGCTCCCTTTCCCTGCTGTCAAGTCTTTCCAAACCTGGTCAGCTGCGTCTAGTCACCTTCTCTTCCCATTGGTCTGTTTACAATTATGCCTGAGGTAACTATATCCAAAAGCCATGAAAGTTTAAGTTCTTCCCTATTCAAAATTCCTAACCATACTCAGGTGGGTGGATACAGTCTTTGATTTCCCCCTTGGGGAAGGGGACCTCAACTTACCTCTAATAGGCTTCCTCAGTGGAGCTGAGGTCCGCACAGAACACTGGAGGACCGGGAGAGCACAAAGAGGGAGGATCCGTGCCATTCACCGAGGCTTCCATTTACCTTCAGTTTTGAGCAGTGCAGCAGCAGCAATGGTTCAACCACATGAACTTCGAGTGTTTTCACCCCACCCAGGACTCTCTCCCCGGGGGTGAGATCCTCTCTGTAGTGGGGAGCCCCTCCATTCAGCAGCCCCATTGATGGGGTAGGAAGTGGCATCCAAGAGTGAATGGCCAAGAACAAACTCTTGAGATGTTTTCGGTGCAAAAAGGTGTGTTTACTATAGCGCAGGGACAGGACCCGTGGGCAGAAAGATCCGCACTGGGATTGTGAGAAATGACTGATTATATACATGTAAGTTTGTGGAGGGAGAGGAGGATAGAGATAAGCCAAGTCTCTAAAGGGATTTCTGCATGTTAAAGAACTGTAGGATCCTGGGGGCTTGGCTATCCTTGTCAAGATAAGGTTGTTTTTAGTCTCTGGCAAACGTTAGCATTAAGACAGCCATGAGTTCCTTGGGGAGTCTTAGCTCCTGGGTTGGGAGGGGGCTGCGGTGCGGGGTGTTAGCTCCTGATTTGCCCTCAGCTTGCCTTGCGCTCCCTCATCACCTTCTTGCGTCTTCGCAGCAGCAGCACCACTAAACTTGCGCACAGCCTGACTCACGCTGGCCTCCCACGCAGCCACTTTTTAACGGTGTCTACTTTCATGTGGGACACCTGGGACTCTACTCCCACACTAACATCTCTTAAGCTCTCGCCTCATCTCCGCATAAGGGCGAGGGAAGTTTTCCATTGTGGTGGGGCTGGCCACAGAAATTCACTTAAATTCCGGTGGGTCAGTTTCTCATTCTCCACTGGGTCTCCACAATCAGCGTTGTAAATCCAATCCAGGTGCGCAAATCCAGGATCCTGGTCAATGTCGCTTCCGTGGTCGCCCCAGGACTTTGTGTCAGAGAGATCTGCCGGAAAGGGCTAACACTTTCTAAGTGCGGCCAGGATCCACTGCAAAAAAGCAAAAACAAAAATGCCCCACCCCAACAGCAAGCCAACCTCTGAGGCCTACACTGTTGTCCTCAAATAGGTCTACAGCTGGCATCACAGACCGCAGGGGGGATTGGGCTGTGGGATGGCCCAGCTGCTGCCACTCTTCCTTTACAAGCCCCTCACCCTCACATCCCAAGGGAACCAGCCAAGGTTCTAAAAATTAGCTTAGTTTCTCCTCATAGCAGCCTCACATCTCCCTCTTCTCATGCTCCGTGTAGACACGCAACTCTGTAAGTGTTGCCTGAAAAGGGTAGGAAACTTCTGCCTGCCTGGGATGAATCTTACCCCTTACGATGCAGTGGGTGCGGGCTGGCCACGATGCTCTCAAGGAAGTTCTCTGCCTGGAGGAATGTCAACTACAATGACAAACCGCTTAGGCAATTGTTTTTGGCCTGCTTCCTACTACTCTCAGCCTGTGACCACTTCCCCAGTTTCCCCTCATTAATGGTCAGTGGTGAAGGACCATTTATAGTCCAACTGATCACTCAGTGTGTCAACAGGTTCACTACCAGTTCCCATAGACTCCCCCCACATGGCGTTCATCAGCCCGTGACGTCCTCATTCTTCATCTCCTAGCAAGGCGTGTCGTCGTCAGCATCTTACTCTCACTGCCAAAACTGTCGAGGACTATGAGTGGTCTGAAATATCACCCTACTTGTGAGCTACCAAGTTAGCCTGCCACAACTTCATAGATCTTGGTAGATGACATGAAACTTCAGGTCAGAGATGAAAGATAAATTATTACCTAAAGCAACAGCAGTGGGAGCGTTTGCATTTTTGCGCCGGTTTCCCGAGCTTCGGTTCCCACAGGGCCACACGAACAAGACCAGAGGGCACCAGCCAACGGAGTGGGTTGTACTACAGAAGAGGACCCACAAAACCCAAGTGTTTTCATAACGGGCAGTAGGCGTGTTTGACCTCTGTTCCAAGGAAACACACCCCTCTGTCTTCCAGGACTGTAAGTAAATTTCTTGTTTGCTGCACAGAGACACTACTATCTCCAAGGCTGTTCCCTGAATAGACAGTTCACAACAGCCAGTGCCTTGGTTTTAAGACTTAGAGGAAAACAAGAGAGACAGTCGTGCCAAACAAGCTCTTTGTAGCTCTTCCCCGACAGCACCACTTGGAAACTGCACAGACAGTGCTTTCTTCTGAGGCGAACCTACTTTAAAGCGATGCGGATGATGTGACCACTTATCCTCAGCCTCTGGTATCTGCCAGCTTGCCAACCTGCTCTGTAGAATGTAGAAAGTCACCAGGTGCCTTCCCAAGAATTCATACACCTTGACATTCATGGCATGGCTGTAGGGACACCACTCTTATCTTTATCCTTATGACTTATTCATTCCATAACTTTGAGACCGTACCTCCCACTCCCCTTTACCCATTTTGCCCATCCCCCCTAGCAACTACGAGTCTCTTCTCTGTATTTCTGGGTCCGTTTCCACTTTTAGTTTGTTCATTTGTTTAGTTTTTTGGATTCCGCGTATGAGCGAAATCGTACGGTAGTTGTCTTTCTCAGCCTGACTCATTTCACTTAGCATAATACACTCTAGCTCCATCCATGTTGGCACTAATGACAAGATTTCATTTTTTTATAGCTAAGTAATATTTCATTCTATGCATCTGTGTACACATTACGTTTACACATACATACAATGAAATATTATGTATATATAATATATTTATATATATCACATCTTCTTTATCCATTCGTCCAGCAATGGACACTTGGTTTACTTTTATATCTTGACTATTGTAAATAATGCTGTAATAAACATAGGGGTGCATCTATCTTTTTGAATCAGTGTTTTGGTTTTCTTTGGGTAAATACCCAGTAGCACAACCACTCTTTTTAATACAAGAAACATGCACAATTTTATTCTTAATTTGACACATTTTTGTCTGACTTCTAATGATCTTCCATACCCTAGGATTCTCACATGCTTGGTCTAAAAACTCCAAACAAGTTAGGGACTTGCAGTTAGGGACTACACTAGTCATTCAAGCTTCCATACAGTATTTATTGAGCTCCTGTTATGTGCCTAGCACTGTTCTAGCCACTGAAGATAAAACTATGAAAAATCAGCAAGATTCTTACTCTTGTGAGCACACGTTCTATGGGAGTAAATACCAAAGTAAATAAGTGTAGGGCCAGTGTAATGGAGAAAAATAGAACCACACAAGGAAAACAGGTGGTGCTGAATTAGAATGATAGGGCTATCTTATAAGATGGTCAAAGAAGTCATCTACAGTAAGGTGATATTTGAGTGCAGACCTAAGGTGACCCTGAGTAAGCCCTGTCACCCACCCACCATCTTAGGCGAAGGGAGGAGCAAATGAAAAGCCTTGGGATCTGGGCTTGCTTGGTGTTTTTGAGTCTGTTGTGTAGGACATGCTGTCCAGGAGGGGGGCAGGGGGTGCTTGTAAGCCATTGCCACAGCCTTTGGATTTTACTGAGTGAAAAGTCGACAGGGGGTTTTGGGCATGACCTGATCAGGCTTATATTTTAAAAGGGTTACTGGCTACTGTAAGGAGAGAGACTAAGCGGGTGAAGAGGGAAATAAAAGGGAAAAAGTGGAGGCAGAGAATCCAACAAGGAGGCATTTCATTAAATGAAGTGAGAGATGATGGAGGCTGGAACAGGAGGAGGAGAGTGGAGATAGCCAGAGTTCCTGGCCCTGTAAAGATAGAGAGTGTGCTGCATATGAGAGAATAGCAGAGTTTTTGTGATTGTTAGTTTGTTTTTCCTAAGCGACTGCATGAAAAGAGCGTCAATATAATGACCTGGGGACAACTGCCAGAATTGGGATGGGGCAGGGGAGGGTGAGCAGGAATCAGGAGCCTGGACTTAGGTATGCTAATGTTGAGATCCCACATCCAGCAGACAGTGAGTATGTAAATCTGGAGATCAGAAGAGAAGTTGCAGGGGTGAAAACATTTTTCCTTCCTCCCTCCTATGCTCTTTGGCTGGTGTAATAATAAAGTTGACATGAGGCAGGTTAATAAAAGAAAAAAATTAATTTTATAATATATGAAACATAAAGAAGTGACCAAAGCAAGCAGCTTTTAAAACTTGTAGAGAAAGGAACAGTAACTTTGTGAAAACTTGACAAGACAAAGGGGTTTGGGCCTGGGGTAGTAAACTGATAAAGAAGTAACAACGTTTGTTTATACAGTCTTCTTGGCCCTAAAATTCCTCTCTCTGGTGATCAAGATGCCTTCTACCCGGTACTTTCACATGGGAGATTTATCTCCTGCTTTCAGGGAGGCAAAGGAAGCTCAGAATGTCCTTCTCGTACCAGCTGTTACCCAAGTAGCTTTTAATTCAAAATAATCAATATGCCAAAATGGCATGTTCTGGTCCCCTTCAATTTCCAGACAGGGGATACATGCTTGGGAACTGTCAGTTGTACATTATTGAAAGCCAGTGAGAATGGATGAGATCACCAAGGGAAGTTGTGTTTATATAGATACTTGCAGACAGAGTCCCAAAGGCATTGAACCCTGAGCCCTCAGGAGATGAGGAACCACCAGCTATGCAGATTGAGGGTCGGGATGGGCACTAAAGTGGAGAACCATGCAGCTGCTCCCCAGTAGACTCTAGGACTAGGGTGGGTGATGGTCCAGTGAGGCCACAAAAAAGACCTGGAGAAAGTGACCAGACATAGGTTTATTGGAGGGACTTACACACAAGGAGTCCAGAAGCTACTGCCTGGACTAAGCTTCCACTGCTGGGGACCATGTACAGCAAGCTTTGATGTCCCAGCAGCTTCCCCTCGCTACTATCGGTGGCCCTCCCTCTCCTTGCATGGCCAGGGTTTCTAAGGAGCTTAAGGCATGACACTTGAACACTCTTTGTCACAAGAGAGGTGCTCCAGGTTGGCCACCCCCATAGCCCTTGACCTTGAACACTGAACAACATATCCTGCTGCAAATTCTAAGTGATGGGAATATAGAGGGCGACTGGGTTACTACATTCTCAAGCAGTCATTAACAAGGACATTCAGGGTATGCTTGTACAAACTAGCTATCCATCACGTACCATCCAAGAACCAAAATGATGGTGTTCTGGAAGCCAAGTGAAAGAGAAGTTTTGAAAAGGGGGAGTCCTAAGGTGACTCAAATACTGCTGATAGGTCAAGAAGACGAGGATTAAATGCTGCTCCTTGGGTTTGCCAGTGTGAGGTTCTCGGTCACCTTGACAAAATCAAGCTCGGCAAGTTCAAGGGCTAATGCCAGAGTAAGTGGAAGCAGTGAAATTAGACAACTGTTTTCAATTTTTTTTAAATTAAAAGATACAAGGAAACAGGTAGTACCTGTAGGATGGGTGGAGGCCAGAGGCAAGGGGAATGGGAAGAATTCAACCAAGGCAGAACGAAAGGGCTAGAAGTTTATTGAATATGCTGCAAGGGGCAGTGGGCAGGACAGCAAAGGAGAGACAGTCTGCCAGGAGGCCGTGGTGGGGGGCCGTAGTTAAGGGGGAAGGTGAGGAGGAATGGGAGCATATGGAATTCTCCTTTTTTGGTAGGTGTCTCCAGGTAAAAGTAACCCATTGGTCAGCTAGGGCTTATGGATATTTTGAGATGGGTTGCCTAATGGGCCAAGGGGTCACTGGGGGCCCTTCTACCTTTCTCAGGTTTCCATTGCTCAAGTTGGTTGCCTAAAAGCAGGCTGTACAGTACCTGGAAGATTACAGGAGGTCAAGGGAGAACTTTTTTTAAAAATGTGCTATAGCACCATATTTTTGATGCTAAAAATGATACAAGAGAGACATCATGCAAGAATGCAGGAGGAGAGGGACTCTTGCTGGAAAAATGGCCTGAGTAGGTGAGAGAAGCCTGGATCCAGAGCTCAAGCCGAGTGGCCAGCCTGGCACAGGAGCAGAGAGGGACGGTCCGCCCATGAAGAAAAGGCACTGAAAAGAGGACAGTGTTGTTAGCGGTGGGAGCTCGTTGAACTGCTCTGATTAGTATGATTTTCTCCCTGAAACAGGAAGCAAGATTATTAGGATGAAAAGGAGAGACCGGGCGTGGCAGCTCTGAGGAACAAAGAGAAGACATGAAATCATCATATAAGGGATTGGAAGAAAAATGGTATTAGGAAAACGTGGGGGGATTGCGAGGAGGCCCCGAGGGCTCACTTGAGTGTGCAGGGCAAGAATTGAAACTGGTGGCAGTCAGGATGACACTATGTGTGTTTCCTCAGCCAACTTCAGCTGCCAGGGTACAGGCAGAGTAGGCAGAGAAGTCCTCATTTCGGATTCTGACCTGGTATATTGCAGGGTGTATTTTTATTTTTATTTATTTATTTTTTTTTTAATTTTTTTTTCAACGTTTTTATTTATTTTTGGGACAGAGAGAGACAGAGCATGAACGGGGGAGGGGCAGAGAGAGAGGGAGACACAGAATCGGAAACAGGCTCCAGGCTCTGAGCCATCAGCCCAGAGCCTGACGCGGGGCTCGAACTCACGAGAGATCGTGACCTGGCTGAAGTCGGAGGCTTAACCGACTGCGCCACACAGGCGCCCCTGCAGGGTGTATTTTTAAAGGGCCATGCAATCTAGGGTGTTGGCGGATAAAGGGCCAGAGGGAGCCAGCCCTCTAGGGCTTTGGGCTAAGATTAGGAGAAAACAAGATGTATACTGCAGGCTTCAATTTATTAAATCCCTTTCGTGCTGGGGAATAAACAGTTCCTGCTCTATTACCCCCACTGTAATGCTAATGACCTTTTCAGCCGCGATTCAACCTCCCCTGAAGCAGGAGCTTACCCTGCAGCTGCTGCTGGGTCAGTGAGCATTTTCCACAGCGTGAGCCTGCGCTAAGCCCTCTTCACATTTCCTCAACTTCACTTCTCACAGAAGCCTTATGAAACAGATATGCTTATCGCCACTTCCCCTTAACAGATCAACAACAGCCAAGATGAGACAGAGAAAGATGACATAGCTCACCCAACGTCCTATGTGGGGTTACACTTAGATTTGAACCCAGATGCCTCTGATTCAAAATCTGTGGACGTGACTGCTACATTTTGTTAAAAACCCAAATTCAGCTGAGTAGATTTTAAAGCTCTTACGGCCTTTATTCAATGATTCGTGAAGTGGGCAGCATCTAATCTAGAAGGTAGAAAGAGGCTCCAAAGAGGTATGCAAGGCATGAGATTTTATAGGCAGAGGAAGCAGGAATGTCGTACTTGGCAAGAAATGGATTGGTTATTGCAGGGTTACTTTCGTTGTAGGGGATCAGAGTGGCCCATCAGGCAGATTACCTAACTAATGGTGACCGGGTGACCAGCATAGAACAGTCCCGAAACTATTTTAAGATTTTATTTCTGGGTGAGCTGAAATTGTAATTCAGCCTCAGTTTGGTGACATGAGGCTTAGCATAAGTGACTCCATTATGAGCCTGTTTTGTTTATTTTTAACAATTCCCAGTTCTTCCAAAATACTAATGTTAATACAAGTTCGATTTAATACAAGTTAATGCTGATGCTAATACAAGGTAATACAACATGGCTTGTTTTTAGGGGTATCTAATGCTAATATTTCTTATTCTTCTAATACACAACTAGTTTGATTTCAATACAACTTCACAGTCAGGTTGTCCTGATAATAAAGACGGGGTTGCATTTAACATGTTGTGGAGAAGAGATAGTTTGATTCTATCCTGCCTGGAAACACCTCTCCCCGCCACAAAATGTACTTCCATTCCCACATGAGGCTTGAATGTCTTTAAAAAACCCCAGTGCTTGAGAGATGCTTAAGACTTCAGACACGTCATTCATATGTTCAGAATCTAACCTGAAGGGCATCAGAATGCAGGATGAAAACTCACAGGTGAGAAAGAACAAAACAAGGGAAGTTAAGGGCCCCGAAAACACAATTTTATAAATTTGAAAAGCACGGTGTTACAAGGGTTTAATTCGAGTGAGAATATTTCTGTTTTCCCACGTTTCATTCCCTGTGTGAGGGGAATAAAACACTTTGTTTTTATTTATTTTTTAAATGTATTTATTTATTTTGAGAGAGGCACAGACAGCACGAGTCAGGGAGGAGCAGAGAGAGAGGGAGACTGAGAATCCCAAGAAGGCTCCGCATTGTCAGCATGGAGTCCAATGTGGGGTTCAAACTCACGACACCATGAGATCATTACCTGGGCTGAAACCAAGAATCAGACGCTTAACCGGCCAAGCCACCCAGGTACCCTGGGAATAAAACACTTTAAATAAATGCAAATATTTGCATTGAAGAGCACGACTAAAAGAGACCTGTTAAGTCTAGCTGGTGAGGTCTTGAAAACACGAAGGGTGTGTCAAGAATTTCCTGTAAATAATGCCTAGCCGACCAGTGTGCGTTCGTTAATGCACAATGGCAAGGGTGTGCTCTGAGCTCATTTCCCAAATTAAGATGCAGAAAACTCCGCAGCAAAGTTGCCTGAAAATCAAGATGGGAGGAAATATAACTATATCCCCCAGCTACTAATAAAATTGTAACCACAATTATTCCTGATGGTTTGCAAAACAGTCACAGACTCCCGTGTTCCTGCAAAGAGAGGCATTTAGTGAGGATATCAAATCAATCTCTCTGTCCATTAAACCCTTCAGTGAGTTCGATGCCTGTTGTGTTTCTCAACTTTTCAGGGATAAATTTTCCTATTTTGCTTCGTGCTCTAAATCCTGAGAACATTCCAGGAGACTGGTGGTGTGGAGTTCGGGGGGAGTGAGAAGGACAGTTTCAAGAATTCAACAATGCGTGCAGTTGCTAGAGCACGCTTGCTGAAGAAATCATATTTGTGTGCTGAAACAGCTTCACAGATTTTACCGTAGGGATAATCGAGCTCTGCTATTGTTTCTTGTTAAAGCCTTTTAACTAGCACTCATGAGGAGATAAAACAAAATGACCCGTCCATTTCCCTGTCTTGTGGGTTTTAGAAAACATGGCAACAGTTCTCCTTAGAGAAGAATCTTGGATAATGCCTGCGTGAAAGAGGGTATTAGAGCCTGAAAACTTCAGGGCTGTTCGACGCCAGCCTTGGCCGTACACAGGAGCAGAATGAGAATGCCTGAGTCCCTAGTTAAAGCACGACATTCATTAAACATATTTTAATCCACAGTAGAGAGCGGGCAGGTGTTTGGGGAGACACTGGGTGAAATCCCACATTGCAGGTATGAAGAACCCCAGAAATCACTAGGTAATTAACACTTTCTTTCTTGTCGCAAGACACGGCATTAATAAACTATGTTGGTGGCTCATGGTTCTCAAGTAAATTCCACTAAGTTGCAAGTGCCCCGTCTTAAATCTTAATTACGCAGACTGTAATAGGGGAAGAAATAATAATTGCAAAATTCCTGCAAAAGATTTTTCTTTGTACAGACATTAAGCTTGTGTATTTAAAGATATCACATCTCTTAGGTTATAGAGAGGAACTGATCCCTCAAGCTTCAGAAGAAGTTAAAAAAAATGCTTGAGACTGGACATCTTCACTGAATTGGAATTTGCTGATAGAATTGTGCTTGGATGTGGTCTCGGTCAGCTTGGAGTGCCATCACTAAATGCCACCAATTGGGGTGGGGGGTGGTGTAGGGCTAAACAACAGACATTTCTTTCCTCACTCGCAGTTCCGGAGACTAGAAGATCAACACCAAAATGCCCGCCTGGTTGGGTTCTGGTGAAAGCTCTCTTCCTCATTGGTAGACGGCCCCTTCTTGCTGTGTCCTCACATGGCCTCTCCTTGGTGTTGCTTGGAATGCTTGAATGAATGATGAGATCTTAGAGACCAGAAGCCTTAGGCTGGTGAATAGGACCTCCAGAGATGCTGAAAGGTGGAGAAAATATAATGATGCTGTGACAGGAACCACGCTGGTTTTCCTTTAGTCGTGTAGACTAAAGTCTGTGTGGTCCCCTGGATGAGAAGAGACATAGGACATCTCTAAATGGTGTCCCCTTTGTTTGTAGATTTACATGGGAAGTCATGTGACATGACTATAATGTCATGTCTATTTTTCTAGCATGTGGCGTGGCTATCATGGCATCTATTGACTAAACACAGGGTTAATCACTTTTTTTGTGTGTGATCCAGAAATATATCTCTGTCATAGAATCCACAGTGTGGTCAGTCTGAGAACCATTAATCAGACAGCAGGCAGAATTCTTAGGTAACTCAAATCAAGCATATCTTCTCAAAAGAAAAGCTATTTGTGGAGCCTCATACCCAGAATTTGGCTAAATGTAGCAGAAAATTGCTAATTGTAGTCATGCTCAGTGGTCATCCCAGCATTAAAACTGTTTAAAGATTAATAAGCATAAGCAATTATTATGTATGTACTATGTCACCTACAAATAATGGCTGGATAAAAACAGTATTCACTTTAGGCAAATGTGTGATCCTTACAAACAACTCACGGCAATAATGGTCAGGAGAAGAGGGAAAAAAGTTAAAGAACAGGGTCGATGTCGATATTCACTCCTTTCTTCTGAAAGTTTATACTCCTTACAGTGTCATAATCATGGCAGCGAGTAAACAATGAGGGCAAGTTATTTTCAAATTGTTCAAAAAGGATTTCATTTAAAAAAATAGGATTTCTCTTTTAGGCAATGTACTTCCATGCCTATTTTTGATGATTCTTTTACTGGGAAAGAGAAGTAAAGCCTATTAAGAAATATTACATCGAACTGCTTATATGTCTTACTAAATTTAGTATTAGCATCCTAATTAAACACATACAAGGCAGTTTAAACCACTATGAAGTCTGTTATTGTTATTAGGCTATAAAATAACTTTATAAGCCTACATATGACTGTAAAAACCTAACTCCTTTCGACATTATAATTTCTGAAATCAAATAAAACATTTCTAATTAAAGATAAAAAAGGTCACATTTAGAAAATGAGACCTGGAGAATTTAATATAACAACAAAACATATTCCCTTATACCAGGTTGAAATAAAAATGGGCAGGAAATTTCAATAGCAGATAAGGCTACATATCAATAGCAGATAAGGCTACATGTCTATGTTTCAAAATGTTTACACTAGTATAATATTTTTGGAGGATAGTTGATGCACAATGTTACATTTGTTTCAGGTGTAGAACATAGGGATTGGACAACTCTATAGTGTCATGCTCACTACCGTCCGTCATCAAATAATGCTAATACAGTACCACTGACTCTGTGATGGGCTGTACTTTTCATCTCCATGACTTATTCATTCCGTAACTGGAAGCCTGTAACTCCCACTCCCCTTGACCCATTTTGTCCACACCCCACTCCCTTCCCTCTGGCAACTATCAGTTTGTTCTCCGTATTTAGGACACTGTTTCTGTTTGTTTTATTTTGTTTCTTAGATTCCACATATAAATGAAACCATATGGTATTTGTCTTTCCCTAACTTATTTCACTTAGCGTTATACACTCTAGGTTCATCCATGTTGTCAAAACTGCCAAGATCTCATCCTTTTTATGGCTGTGTAATATTCCTGTGTGTGCGTGAGTGTGTGTGTGTGTGTGTGTGTGTGTGTGTGTGTGTGTGTATGCCGCATCTTTTTTATCCATTTCTATCTATGGACATTTGGGTTGCTTCCATATTTTAGCTATCATAAATAATGTCGCAGTAAATGTAGGGTGCATATATCTTTTTGAATTAGTATTTTTGTTTTCTTTGGGTAAACACCCAGTTACACTAGTATCTTTATAAAGCCTCCTACATATGCGGGCTTATCAGCATATTATGAATGTCTTACCCCATATCATTTTATTGTAGAGATTAGTGATGCTTTATTTTGTCACCTGTATCGGAAAAGATTTGATTAACAATTACCTACCATTTTCAGTGCATACTTCCTTTACTTGGTAATAAATGTTCCCTAAGAAACAATAGCACTGCCTGGACTTTTTGTTAAAAAAATTTTGTTAAAAAATTTCTGTAAAAAAAATTTGTTAAAAAAATTGGAAAAAATCCTATGTCATAAACAGCGGGGGATAAAATGGATACATTTACTTACCTACTTAAGCCTTCCTTGATATTCCTTTGCATTTTATTACTACACATGAACGTTTCTGATGTTAGACAAAGCACAATTGAAGAGATAGGAAATTTCTTTGTATATATACCTTTCATAGGCTATTTCTGCTTTCAGCCTGAGCTCTGATTGTTCAGATTACTCTTTAACCCATGATCTTTAGACCTGCCCTTTACTTCTCCCATGAAACTAAGGACATGGAAAACAGAAGCAGTTCGTGTAAAAGTCTTTCATACTTCCCAAGAGTTAGAAGCTAGAGACAGTGGATGGAAATTTGCCATTAAAATAACTCCTCATTGTAAATAATTTCTAGGCTCAGGTGTGTGATGTTCACTTGGGCTTGCTACTGACCCCAGACACTCTGCTTTCTTTCTGGTTGTCCTGCCACCAGGCTTGTGGCTTTGCATTCATTGAACCAGAAATTCCTCAACCCAACAAACTGTCTTTTTAAAGGATGTTTTTGTAGACTACAAACATATCTAATTATATGTAATTTAAAGGTTCCCACCAGTTGGCTGTCTTTACACCTGGCAATGCTGGCCTTTGTCCAGCCTTGGGGACAATATCTGACCCTATATCCCTCCTCTGCTTTGGAACCTTAATGTTTTGCAAACTCTAATATGCACACGAATCATCTGGAGAATGCACCTTGTTAAATCACCTTTAAAATGCAAATCCTAATTAACTAGAACAGAGGAAAAGGCTGAGCTTCTGAATTTTTACCATGCTTCCAGGCGATGCCTGTGCAGCTGGCCCATGGATCACACTTGGAGTAGCAGGCCGCCTCAGAACAGTGTTCTCAAGGTGTGGTGCTTGGACCACCAGCAGGAGCAGCAGCGGCACCCGAGAACTTGCTAGAACTCCAACCTGTCAGGTTCCATCCAGATTTACTGGATCAGAAACTCTGGGCATGAGGCCCACCAATGCATGTTTTAATAAAAGGTCCTCCTGGTGATTCTGATGCGCTCTAGAGTTTGAGACTTTCTGGCTTAGAGTATTATATATTAAAATATTTCTTCCACACCAAGTCATTAGATACAAGATGTTGAAATTCACAGCCAAACTCATGTTGCACAGTATGAACCTAAAATATGCCTCATATTCCAACAGTGGACTACAATGTGGAGTAGATAAAAATAATCCACAATCTTCCTTTTCTTTTTTAAAATTACAAAGACAATTAAATTTTATTGTACTTTGCCATGCTGTGCATTACATCCCCATGACTAATGTTGGTATATTTTTGTATGACTGCCTTCAACGTCTCCTTCTGGTGCAGGCGTAGGATTATTTCATAACTGGAAATTTGTACCTTTGATCTTTATTTTCCTTTTGGAGAGTGGATATGTAAATGTTAACTTTGCTCCCGTGTTATGAAAATAGTGCAAGGTATTCGAGAATCACTCAGCACCAACAGGTTTTAAGGCACCTAAGTAAAGGAACAGAACACACCACCCCAAAATATAACATTTTGACATACGTATTATTTTGAGTGGAAGACAATAGAGGCCGAACAGACTCAGAAAGACCTGTTTACCTTCCCTTAACTGTCTAAAAGAATTTAAATAGAGGGCCTTTATCAGGAGAAAGCTAATACCAAAGATAACTTGTTATCAGAAAGATTTATCTGCCTGACATGGCAAACATTTGTTTACCAAACATTTGGTCAAGGCATCATCCTGTGACTTATTTTCTTCCCCTTTGAGCCCAAGACTCATATCCGCTTCTCCTTAGCTCAGCATGGACTATAAGCCTCAAATGCTCACTACCTTTGGGTCTCATGTCTTTAGGGCTCCCATACACATGTTTTTTTCTCCTTTTAATGTTTTGTTTCTTTTTTTAAAATTTTTTAAAAAATTAAAAAAAAATTTATATTTGAGAGAGAGATAGAGCGTGAGTGGGGGGAGAGGCAGAGAGAGAAGGAGACACAGAATCTGAAGGAGGCTCCAGGCTCTGAGCTGTCAGCACAGAGCCTGACGCAGGGCTCGGACTCACTTGAGATCATGACCTGAGCTGAAGTCAGACACTTAACTGACTGAGATACCCAGGAGCCCCACATTATAAATATAATTATATTAGAAGACAGTAATGGCAGAAAAAATCAAGACAGGACAAAGTAGAATAAAGAATAATATTTTAAATGTAGGAGTAAGGGAGGGGAAGTTAGGGAAGACCTCACTGAGAAAGTCACTTTGAGCAAAGACTTGAAGGAAGTAATGAGGGAACCATGTAGATATGAGGTGTGCAGAGAAAATCATTCAAAGCTGAAACAATATCCAGTGAAAAGCCTTAAGGCAGGGGCATGTCAAGCATGTTCAAGGAACAGCATGGAGAACAGCATGGGTGGTGAGGAGAGAACAAAAACAGAGGTGCTGGAGATGATATCAGAGTGGTAATCCAACATGTGATCAATGGCAGTCTGGAAGGCCATACAAATTTGGGGTCTTAAACAAAGAGCACACTAAGGAGAGCAAGCAAAGGTGATCTATTCAGAGCTTGCTATAGCAAGGGGACCAGTCACCATCACTCTTATTTAGCAGAGATCCAAAGGTAGTCACAGGAGTAGGAAAACTTTACGGTAAAAAAAAAGAGAAAATTTCAAATATGATTCGATCAGAGGATGTTGGTTGGAGTGGGGCTTACGAGGAGTGGGGCATCTCATGTAATTACATTTAGTTTTTCTTGCTTGGCCCTGAGTTGGAATCAGGGGTAGGGAGGAGTGATTAACATATATATATATGGAAATTTTTAGTCCTTGACCACAACCTGACTATTCTGAACCAATTGCTGCAGGGGTTGTATGTCAAAGTTCTGCTGCCATATACAATCTAGCCATTGTCCTTTGACATATGCAAAGGACATATATGTCCTTTGATATATGATATTTCTCTCAACTTTGAGAGAAATGGAGAAACATTGTAGGGTTATGAACAAAGAGAGTAGTAATTTGATTTATACATTAAAATGATCATTCTGGCTCTTATTTGGAGAACAGATGGTAGGGAGGCAAGGATAGAAGCAGAGAAACCTGTGTTGTGGTCTTCCAAGAAATCCAGGCAAGATGTGATTCTGACTGGGATCCCAAGGAGTTATTGGTGGAGGTGTGAGAAGAAGTTCACTTCAGAGCGTCAACAAGACTTACTGACACACTGAACATGAGGTATGAGCCGAAGAGAGGAGTCAAAGGTGCCTACAAAGAATTTGGCTTGCACAAGTGGGAAAGATGGAAGTGCCATCAACTGAGAAGATGGGGTGGAGGAGGTTAGCGGTGGGGAAGATCTGAAGATCAGTTTTTGACACATTGAATTTACAATGTTTACACAGTATTCAAATAAACATATCAAATAAGGAGTCAGACAAGAAGAGTTCAGGGTAGAAATGTGGACGGCATGCAAACTCAGGACGTGTCAATACAGAGATTGAATTTAAAACTATGGCTGGATTGGACTTCCAAAGGAGTGTAGGTATAGAAGGGGAGCAAGGACTGAGCCCCTGAGTGATCCGGATTAAGAGACCAAGGGGATGAGTCAGAAGTAGTGAGGAAGACAGCGGAGTAGGGAGAAAACCAGGAGACTGGAAGCCTAAAGGAAGAGCCAACTAACTACACCAGATGCTGCGCCTTTTCCGGCTAACGTTAAAGACTTGACTACACGTCAGCAATGTGGCGGGCAGAGGGTAGAGCAGCTTCAGTGGATAAAGGAGAAAAATATTGACAGGAAGTTTTGACAAAATCTGGAAAAAAAAAGGAAAATAAAATTCACAAATACAGGTACCTGTTTTTAGGAACTGTTCTGTCAATCTGAATATAAATAGAATTTAAGAAACTCCAATCTGCTGCTCTGTGACTTTTAACTGGAAATCAGTCAGTCATATCTACTATACTTCTTGATTTTAAGACATGTTTCTGTCTTCTTAATTTGTGTTTGATATTATTTAGAGAAACAATAGCATGTTGGTTGGTTGATGAGAATAATTCCATAGAGAGACATTTGCTTTTTGAGAGAGATGGGAAACTCCGTGAAGCCATGTGCTTGAGCAGCTGAGACATATGGGGGCCAGTGCCCACTGCGGGGTCATCTTAGACATGAGCTCTGGTGAGAGCTGGGGGAGAGGGGTGTTGAGCCAGATTTGAGGAAAGCAGAAAAAGTGTGAAAGAATCATTTAGGAGAATAAACATGTGAACAGGCTTGGGAAATGCAGTCTGGTTTTCTTGAGGTATTAAAGACTCACTGTTTTTGGTATTTGTATCAATAAGGGTAAGCAGATGACTCTAACAAACAACTGCCAGGTCTCAGAGGCTACGTAAAAGCTTTTTATTTCCCTCTTCTTTGTTACATTCCAAGGAGGTTTCAGGGGAGAAAGAGGTACCCTGTTCCACACAGTCTTTTCATCAAGCATTTCCAGCCACACCCCTCCCAACCCACTCCCTAACTTCAAAATCTTCCACTAAAATTTCTTCATGGATTTGATGAGAGAGAGAGAGAGAGAGAGAGAGAGAAAGAGAGAGAGAAAGAGAAAGAGAAAGAGAAGGGAAGGCAAAGAAAGGAAAAGAAAGGAAAAGAAGGAAGGAAGGAAGGAAGGAAGGAAGGAAGGAAGGAAGGAAGGAAGGAAGGAAGGAAGGAAGGAAAGAAGGAAAGCAATTTTTCACAGGGTTTTTAGGAGTCCTACCCAGAAACTATATATCACTTGTGTCCACATTTCACTAGCAGACATAAGTCCCAGGGCTTCTGCCAGCTGCAAAGGAGATTGGGAGATGTGGCCAAGTTATGTGCCCAGGAGAAGAAGGAAACAGGATCTGATTGAAGACACAGAAGTGTAGGCTACAGACATGAATTTAGAGTGAAGCCAGATAACATGATTTCATTTTTTCCCAGACATATTCAGCTGCATGGATTGTGTGAAGCATATATGCAGAGTTGGATTTGACCAACATTTGGGGTTTTCAGGGCAAGCACAAAGAGCGAGTGAGAGTCAAAGAAGTAGAGGGTGTGGAAAACCGGATGACTATCGCAATTGCCCTCTGAATTTAAGTTGAAAAAGAAGGAGGACAGGAGGAAGTAAATAGGTGGCAGGGCCAATGGACTTTAAAAAAAAAGTGTATAGCCTTTTGATGATGCAGTTAAGGTTAAAAGAACTATCTGGTGTCAATTATGTTTTCGAGTTTCACTGAGGGCTGTCACATTTATCTGAACAGCAAAAGCCTGCATAAAATAGCAGAGCCATTCTCCAGTTACCGATTTCAGCAAGATTAAAAATAGATGAAAAAAAAAACGGTAATAGGTATTTGAAGAACAGAGGGTTTTATGTTCTCTTTGATGATGATCCATTAAAATATTTTGCCCATGGTTTTTTATTGACTTAATTTGCATTCCTTTTATTCTCCAAAGAAATAGGACGCAGGACGCAAGCCTACTTTTATTGGTTTTCTTGTCAAGGTTTTGGGGACATCCAACTTAGACGAGAAGTTTTAATTGTATTGTCAGCAGGCATTAAAGTGCATCTTAAGTTGAAACGTATTTGCTGCCATGAATATAAAGCTTATAAACAAATAAGTACTCAATGTAAAATTATCTGAGTTTTTTCATCCAGAGGATTATAGATGAAAAGTTTCAAAAGAATCACAGACAGGAAACATTTAGAGGGTGTTGCAGAAAGTAGAAAATTCTGAAGACCTTTTTGTAGGTTTTAACTGGCTTCTATAGGAATCAAAATCTGAAGGAAATGATAGTGTGCACATAGATAACGACTAGTAGCACAATTTCAAAAAACTGTATTTGATTCTAATATATCCATTTGCTTGTTAGAGAAACAGTCTCAGAGATAATGACAGGTAGATTTGTGACTGCTCTAAAAATATGGCCAGGTTATCGTTAGGTCATGGGCTTCATCTATATCAATTAAGTTCTTACTAAGAAAATACATGTATTCATGGCTGCCCACACCTCAACCCTGGCCACTGGTCCCAAGAAGAGAGGCTTATTGGGCATGGGGAAACAGTGGGTGTTCAAATCACTCCCAATTATAGAAGATCAATTGATAACTACTGCTAGGAGTATATGAATGGTGGTG